>NC_092713.1:278409872-279016539 GCF_047496885.1 Scyliorhinus torazame | reverse complement strand
TTGTGAAATCATGTTCAATAATTTATTGTGTTCTTTGTGAAAGTAACAAGCAAGGTTGATAAAGGGAAACCTGTATTTGTGTGCTTGGATTTCTAAAAGTAATTTGATAAGGGGCCACATCAAAGGTTACTGAGCAAATAAAAGCTCATTGTGTAATGGGTACGGGTATTTGATTAATAAGGGGATCAGGGGTTATGGGGAGAAGGCAGGAGAATGGGGATGAGAAAATATCAGCCATGAGTGAATGATGGAGCAAACTCGATGGGCCGAGTGGTCTAATTCTGCTCCTATGTCTTATGGTCCTGTGGAAAAAGGCCTGGTTAGCTGACTGGGTGCAGAGAGTAGGGCTAAGTGGGTATTTTCCGGATTGGTAAATTGTAACTAGTGGAGTGCCACAAGAATCACTGCTGGGGCCTCAACTATTGACAATCTACATCAATTACTTGACTGAAAGGATTAAATGCATGGTAGCTAAATTGGCTGATGGCATAAAGATAGGTAGGAAAATAAAGGGATATAAGCAGTTTAAGTGAGTAGGCAAAAGTTTGGCAGATGGAGTATAATGTGGGAAAGTGTGAACTTTTCCACTCTGGCAGGAAGAATAGAAAAGCAGTGCATTATTAAAATGGAGAGAAATTGCAGAGCTCAGTGGTGCAGAGGGATCTGGGTGTCTTGGTGCATGAATAAAAAAAAGTAATATTCAGATACAGCAAGTGATTCGGAGGGCAAATTAAATGTTGGCATGGAATATAAAGAGTCTTACAACACCAGGTTAAATTCCAACAGGTTTGTTTCAAATCACTAGCTTTCGGAGCACTGCTCCTTCCTCAGGTGAATGAAGAGGTAGGTTCCAGAAACATATATATAGACAAAGTCAAAGATGCCAGACAATGCTTTGAATGTGAGCATTTAAGGTAATTAAGTCTTTACAGATCCAGAGAGAGGGGTAATCCTAGGTTAAAGAGGTGTGAATTGTCTCAAACCAGGACAGTTTGTAGGATTTCGCAACAACTGGCCAGATGGTGAGGGGTGAATGTAATGCGATATGAATCCATGTGTTTAGGGTGGAAGCTGGAGAAGTGGAGCTTCCACCCTAAACACATTAAAGAAGCCATCCCCTATGGACAACCCTTCGTATACACTGGATCTGCTCAGACGAGGAGGGGCATCACAGACATCTAAAGACTCTGAAAGGTGCCCTTGTACGAACGGAATATGGCGCTCGACTCATCGATCGACAGTCCCAATGCGCCACAGCAAAAAACGTACCGACCTCCTGAGAAGGCAAACACGGAACAAAACCGACAGAGTACCCTTCGTCGTCCAGTATTTCCCCGGAGCAGAGAAACTACAACATCTTCTTCGCAGCCTTCAACATGTCATAGATGAAGACGAACATCTTGCCAAGGTCATCCCGACACCCCCACTACTTGCCTTCAATCGCTCAACCTCAAACAAACCATTGTTTGCAGCAAACTACCCAACCTTCAGAACAGCAACCACGACACCACACAACCCTGCCATGGCAATCTCTGCAAGACGTGCCAGATCATCAACATTGTTCCCACCATTACACGTGAGAACACCACTCACCAGGTACGAGGTACATACTCATTCGACTTGGTCAACGTTGTCTACCTCATACGTTGTCTACCTCATATGCTCCCGAAGCCTGGTACATTGGCGAGACCATGCAGATGCTGCAACAACGGATGAACGGACATCGCGCAACAATTTCCAGGCAGGAATGTTCCCTTCCAGTCGGGGAACACTTCAGCAGTCAAGGGCATTCAGCCTCTGATCTCCGGGTAAGCGTTCTCCAAGGCGGCCTTCAGGACGCGTGACAACGCAGAATCGGCGAACAGAAACTTATAGCCAAGTTCCGCACACATGATTACGGCCTCAACTGGGACCTTGGATTCATGTTGCATTACATTCACCCCCCACCATCTGGCCTGGGCTTGCGAAATCCTACCAACTGTCCTGGCTTGAGACAATTGACACCTCTTCAACCTGGGATTACCACTCTCTCTGGATCTATAAAGACTTAATTACCTTAAATGCTCACATTCAAAGCATTGTCTGGCATATTTGACTTTGTCTATAGATATGTTTTTGGAACCTACCTCTTCATTCACTGGAGGAAAGAGCAGTGCTCCGAAAGCTAGTGATTTTCAACAAATCTGTTGGACTTTAACGTGGTGTTTTAAGACTTCTTACTGTGGTCACCCCAGTCCAACGCCGGCATCTCCACATCATAGAATATAAAAGTAGGGAAGTTTTACTGCAGCTATACAGGGCCTTGGTGAAACCATATATAGAGTAATGTGTACAGTTTTGATCTCCTTATTTGAAAGAGATACTTGTGCTTGAAGCAGTTCATAGAAGGTTCACTCAACTCACTTCTGGGATGATGGAAATATCTTATGGGGAAAGGTTGAACAGATTGTGCCTTTACCCATTGGAACTTAGAAGAATGAGAAGTGATTTTATTGAAACATACAGGGGGCTCAATAGGCTGGATACTAAGAAGATACTTACTCTTGAGGGAGTGGCTAGAACAGTTTAAAAATAAGAAATGTTCCTTTTAAGACAGAGATCAAAAAAAATTTCCAGCACAGGGTCATTCGTCTGTGGAATTCTATTCCCGAGAAAGCAGTGGAGGCTAGGTCATTGAATTTATTCATAGCTGAGTTAAATAGGTTTTTGATGGACAAGGGAATTGAGGGCTCGGGGAGGCAGACAGGGAAATTGAGTTGAGACCACAATCAGACCAGCCATGATCTTATTGAATGGCGAAGTAGGTCCAAAGTATGAAATGGCCTACTCCAGCTCCTAACTCCTATATACTTATAAGTGATCAATAAATTTGTGCAAACAGATCCTATTGCTAGAAAATACTAAATATAAACATTCAAGTTATTTTTTTTTCAGTTAAAAAGGCCTTAATTAGGTCATGATTTTTCATCTGATTTATTAATAACATTTTTAACTCTCCACTTCATAAAGATGAACTGAACCACTAAATCACTCCTTCACAACTTTGCCAGTACCATGCATTCCGTGTGAAATTAATTCTACCTTGGGTCATGTCATCTAGATAGAATAATTCGTTTTGAATTTCATTCTTGCACGAAGAAATTGCACCAAATTTAACTTTACTGTTTTCCATTTTATAAAGAGATTTTGTTGGAACTGCATGTAACTTTTTGTATAATACACATGAAGGAGAAAGTATCTTTTTTGGCTCACTGTCTATGATTCATTTTTTAAATCTATCCACTTGTGAAAGGTGGTGATAGCCTGCTATAAGCTTCCAGTGCAGCTGCCTGCAGAAGAAAAATACAGCACAACCAGTTTCATAAGCCCGAGGAAACAGTTGAAACTTGTCAACCTTTTCCAAAGGCACATTTCAAATAATGAACAATACACAATAAGTGACTGCTAAAGTCAACAGCAGACCGTAGATGCCTGTCTTGTGAAGTCGCCTGAAAATATTCATTTCTTTTCTGTCACTCTACTCCATCAAATGGGCAGAAAGAAATTACAGGGAATCTACAAAAATAAGAAGTAAGAAGAGCTGAGAAGCAATACTGACAGCACGTTTAAAGCTCTTGTTTTTGGTGTGAATGCGAATTATCGAGAGTCCAGTCTTGACTTTCCGAGTGTGATAAAACTCTGCTCATGCAGAGACTGGCCAGGCTAGATTTTCTGATTCCCACTTGTGAGGATCAGATTGCATGCATGCATCTAGTCATTCCCTGCATGCACTGTCATAATATACACCAGTATACCATGGTGCAGACACACACTGATGGACACACAGTGGGACCAATCAACATACACAACACCGTAGTCAATCACCAGTGAGAGCACATGCACTATAAAGACAGGGGGCATCAGAGTTCCCGCTCATTTGAGTAGCAGCTAGCTAGCTCACAGCCTGCAACACAGACATTTACCATATGCTGAGTGCATCAACTGGTTAAGACAAGGCAAAGGTCTTTAGTTAAAGCTAGTATCGTATTTACCCACAGTTCAAGTATGTTTAAATAGTTAACCTATTAATAAAATAGTGTTGCACTACTTCAAGTGTTGGTGACCTGTATGTGATCCAGAACACCCAACACATCATGATACCAGAAGTGGTTGCATACTAGCACTTCTTAGACCTACCTGTAAGTGATCTGCCTTCCGCCAGCATTCTGTCATCCTGCAATATGGACAACATCAGCCCGCCGCTGCCGCTCCGCATCGCCGGCAACCTCGGGGCCAACTGGAAGATTTTCAAGCTCTACCTCGAAGCCACGGACAGGGAGGGCGCCTCGGACACCAGAAAGATTGCTCTTCCCCTCTCCACGGCCGGGGACCATGCCATCCATATTTTCAACTCTCTCACCTTTGCAGATGACGAAGACAAGACGAAGTTCAAGATGGTTCTCCTCAAATTTGACACTCACTGCAGTGTAGAGGTGAATGAAAGTTTTGAACGCTACGTGTTCCAGCAGCGTTTTCAGGGTAAGGACGAACCTTTCCAATCCTTTTTTATGCACCTCCGCAGCCTAGCGCAATCTTGCAGCTACGGGCCCACCTCCCACTCCATGATACGCGACCAGATCGTTTTCGGTGTTCAGTCGGACCCCCTACGTTAGCAGCTCCTCAAAGTAAAGCAACTCACCCTAGCGACAGCCATCGAGACCTGTGTCCTACATGAAAATGCCACCAGTCGGTACTCCCATATACAAGGTCCCCATGAGGCGGAACGGGTCCAAGTGATTGAACACCCCCAGGGCCTCAGCCTGGATGAGGGCGGCCATTTTGCGCGCTTTTCGTGGAATCCCACACTTGTACGCACCAAACGAGGGGACGGTGACATGCAGGAACGTAATGCGCAGGTGCGCACCACACAGGACCGCACCGCGCATGCGCGGTGGTGCAGCGAACGTGCTGACGTCACGACGTGCAGCAACTGTTGCTCCGCCCATTGAAAGCAGCAATGCCCCGCAAAACCTCAACAATGCCTACGATGTGGAAGACTTGGCCACTATGCTGCCTGCTGTCGAGCAGCTCAGCCTTCCAATTCATATCGCTTCAGCCAGGCTCGCAAAAATGTTCGGGCAATTCAACCGAGTCCGATTCCGACCTCCCACACAGCAGTGACATCGAGGACCCGAAGGCGCCTTTTCGAGTCGGTGTCGTAACGAAAAACAGGCTGTCCCCGAAGCAAAGACACCAGCCGCTGTCGGCATACAACGTCGATCCAGACGATGAGTGGTGTGCCACACTGATGGTCAACCGGTCCCAAATACGATTCCGCCTGGACACTGGTGCCTCCGCCAATCTCATGGCGTGGTCTGCTTTCCAAAGTCTTCGTGTCAAACAACCATTCTCCCATCAGCCTGCCAGCTATTGGACTACAGTGGCAACATCACACAGCCCTAAAGGGGCTGTTTAGCACAGGGCTAAATCGCTGGCTTTGAAAGCAGACCAAGGCAGGCCAGCAGCACGGTTCAATTCCTGTAACAGCCTCCCCGAACAGGCACCGGAATGTGGCGACTAGGGGCTTTTCACAGTAACTTCATTTGAAGCCTACTTGTGACAATAAGCGATTTTCATTTTCATTTCATTTTCATTCCTGCTACCGGCTCATGCCAACTCGAAGTGACGCACAAGTCACGAAAAGCCATCCTTCCTTTCGAGATTGTGGGCTCCTCAAAGGACTCTCTGCTTGGCACACAGGCGTGCAAATTGCTAAACCTCGTTCAAAGAGTTCACTCTTTCTTTCCTGATGACACGTCTGCCTTCCAGGATGCTGACTTCAGGGCGCAACTCAACGCCATCATCGACCAGCACCGCAACATCTTCGAAGGCATGGGCACGCTCCCATATACTTACAAGATCATACTCAAACAGAACACCACGCCTGTGGTGCATGCACCTCGCAGAGTCCCAGAACCCCTCAAAGACCGCCTCAAGCAGCAGCTGCAGGATCTCCAAGACCAAGGAGTGATCTCCAGAGTTACGGAACCAACCGACCGGTCAGTTCCATGGTGTGCGTAAAGAGGCCTTCTGGCGAGCTCAGAATCTGCATTGATCCAAAGGATCTGAATCGCAACATAATGAGGGAGCATTACCCAATCCCCAAGCGCGAACAGATCACATGCGAGATGGCTCGGGCCAAGCTCTTCACCAAACTTGACGCCTCGAAAGGATTCTGGCAAATTCAACTAGACAGATCCAGCAGGAAACTGTGTACCTTTAACACCCCTTTTGGCAGATATTGTTACAACAGGATGCCGTTTGGGATCATATCGGCGTCAGAAGTATTCCACAGCATCATGGAAGAAATGATGGAAGGCATTGAAGGTGTTCACGTCGATGTTAACGACATAATCATTTGGTCCACCACCCCGCAGGAGCATATCAGTCGCCTCCAGCGCGTGTTCAAACGCATACGGGAGCAGGGCCTACGCCTCAACAGAGCCAAATGTTCCTTTGGTCAGATGGAACTCAAGTTCCTAGGGGACCACATCTCCCAGTTTGGTGTGCGGCCGGATGCGGACAAGGTGGCTGCCATCACAGCCATGAAAAAGCCAGAGGACAAGAAGGCGGTCCTCCGATTTCTGGGCATGGTCAACTTCCGAGGGAAGTTCATCCCTCACCTCGCCTCTCATACCACAGCTCTCAGGAACCTGGTCAGGAAGACGACAGACTTCCAATAGCTTCCTGCCCACGAGCGCGAATGGAGACAACTTAAAACCAAACTTACCACGGCCCCGGTATTGGCCTTTTTTGATCCAGCGAAAGAGACAAAAATTTTGACAGATGCCAGCAAATCTGGCATTGGGGCAGTGCTCCTGCAACGCGATGAGACCTCATCATGGGCCCCCGTTGCATATGCGTCACGCGCCATGACCCCCACGGAACAGCGCTACATGCAGATAGAAAAAGAGTGCATGGGCCTGTTAACCGGTGTCGTCAAATTTCATGATGATGTGTACGGCCTTCCCGAATTCACCGTCGAGACCGACCATCGCCCGCTGGTCAATATAATACAAAAAGACTTGAACGACATGACGCTTCGCCTCCAGCGCATTCTGCTCAAACTCCGGCGATACGACTTTCAGCTCGTATACACCCCGGGCAAAGACCTGATCATAGCCGACGCTCTGTCCAGGGCCGTCAACACCGCGTGTGACCCAGCGGGATTTGTCTGCCAGGTTGAGCCCCATGTGGACTTCGTGGCCTCCAATCTACTGGCTATGGATGAACGCCTCGTCCAAATTCGCCGCAAGACTGCGGCTGACCCCGTGCTACAGCGTGTCATCCGCCACCTAACAGACGGGTGGCTCAAGGGCCAATGCCCGCAGTTCTACAACATCAGAGACGATCTGGCGGTAGTCGATGGTGTCCTCCTGAAGCTGGCCCTCATTGTCATCCCGCACAGCATGCGCCAGCTTGTCTTGGAACAGCTACACGAGGGCCATCTTGGCGTGGAGGAGTGCCGCCGACGGGCCCGAGAGGCAGTGTACTGGCCCGACATCAATGAGGACATAGCCAACACAGTGCTCAACTGCCCCACCTGTCACCGGTTCCAGCCGGCCCAACCATGTGAGACCCTACAGCCCCATGAGTTGGTCACGTCCCCTTGGTCCAAGGTCAGCATCGATCTGTTCCACGCGCTGGGCAGGGACTATGTTCTGATTGCAGACTATTTTTCAAACTACCCGGAGGTGGTACGTTTGCACGACATCACATCGTCTGCAGTCATTCGTGCCTGTAAGGACACCTTTGCTCGTCACGGCATCCCACTCACTGTGATGTCGGACAATGGCCCCTGCTTCGCAAGCCAGGAATGGTCCAACTTTGCCAGGAGGTACAACTTTGTGCATGTGACATCCAGTCCCCTGTACCCCCAATCCAATGGCAAAGCGGAGAAGGGCGTCCACATAGTCAAACGGCTCCTCTGCAAGGCTGCCAATGCGGGATCCGACTTCTACCTCGCCCTGCTGGCCTATCGCTCGGCCCCACTGTCCACTGGCCTGTCGCCAGCCCAGCTGCTCATGGGTCGCACCCTGAGGACGATGGTGCCGTCCATTCACGTCCCAGACCTCAACCACGTTCCGGTCCTTCAACGAATGCAACTGTCTCGTGCACAACACAAGGCGGCTCATGACGCCCGTGCAGCTGATCTCCCTGCTCTGGCTCCAGATGACAACGTCCGCATCCATCTTCCAAATGGTGGCTGGTCTGCAACTGCTATGGTTCTTCGGCAGGTGGCTCCCCGCTCGTTCCTGGTTCGTCTACCGGATGGTTCCATTCTGCGCCATAATCGGCGTGCCCTTTGTCTCGTTCCGTGTTCGCTACGTGATCCTCCGCCTGTGCCATGCCCTCCTGTTGTCCCTGACCTGGACTATGCAGAGATTCCGGTTACTCTGCATCCTCCTCACTCTGACGTAGTCCTGCCCGCTCCTCAGCTGGTAGCTCCTGACCCACCCTTGAGGCGGTCAACCAGAATTCATCGCCCACCTCAGAGACTTAATTTGTGAACTTTGCACTAATGGACTCTCTGGTCTGTTCTGTTCTTCTGTGTAATCGTTCAAGTGGTTTGTATATAGTGTTCATCTCGTTATTTGTGTGACACACTGTTTTTTTCTGTACCAGGCACCTTCCCATGTAAATAGAGTTTTACGTACATAGTCCTGGAAATATTTCGCACACACATAGTCAGGAACATTCACCACACACTATTTATTGTCACGCAGGCACATTTTTTTATATAAAAGGGGGATGTCATAATATACACCAGTATATCATGGTGCAGATACACACTGATGGACACACAGTGGGACCAATCAACATACACAACACAGCAGCCAATCACCAGTGAGAGCACACGCACTATAAAGACAGGGGGCATCAGAGTTCCCGCTCATTCGAGAAGGAGCTAGCTAGGAGCACAGAGCTCACAGCCTGCAACACAGACATTCACCATGTGCTGACTGCATCAACTGGTTAGGACAAGGCAAAGGTCTTTAGTTAAAGCTGGTATCGTATTTACCCATAGTTCAAGTATGTTTAAATAGTTAACCTTCTAATAAAATAGTGTTGCACTACTTCAAGTGTTGGTGACCTGTATGTGATCCAGAACACCCAACACATCATGCACATTACCACATTTGCCACATGATCACCTCCTGACTGCCCCCCCCCCCTCCCCCCCACCCACAACACCCCCAAGCCATTGCACCATCTACAAGGCACAAGTCAGGAGTGTAATGGAATACTCTCCACTTGCCTGAATGAGTGCAGCTCCAACAACACTCAAGAAGCTCGGCACCATCCAGGACAAAGCAGCCCACATGATTGCTCCTCCTTCCACAAACATTCAAACCCTCCACCACCGAAGAACAGTGGCAGCCGTGTGTACCATCTATGAGATGCATTGCCGTAACTCACCAAGGTTCCTTTGACAGCACCCTCCAAACCCACAACCACTAACATCTATCGAGAAAGAGCAGCAGATACCTGGGAACTCGCCACCTGCAGTTTTCCCTCCAAGTCATTCACAGCCCTGACTTGGAAATATATCGCCGTTCCTTCGCTGTCACTGGGACAAAATCCTGGAACTCCCTTCCTAATAGCACAGTGGGTATACCTACACCTGAAGGACTGCAGCAGTTCAAGAAGGCAACTCGCCACCACTTTCTGAAGAGCAACTAGGGATGGGCAATAAATGCTGGCCTAGCCAGCGATGCCCACATCCTGTAAATGAATTTTTTTAAAAAACTCTTGTCGTCTCAGCAGCAGCCACAACAGCCAGGAGTCTGGGCGAGTGTGATTGGCAAGATTTCAACTTTTTTCCAGCATGGCCAAAGATAAAGGGTGGGACTCTCCATTGCCCGATTCCGAAATCAGGAACGGCAATAGGGCGGAGAATGGCTCTCGACGCTGGAATTGAGGCAGGCGCCGGGTCGCGATGCTCCACCCCTTCCAAATCGGCGTCATCAGGAAACGTGCCGCGCGCTGTCCAATGCTGTTGATACATCATCAGCCGGCCCACCTGCGATTCACCGCCTTCGATGGGCCGAGTTCCCAACAGCGCGGGCCACGTGTGGTTCCAGCAGTCGGGAGCCTGGCCTGCCGGTTGCAGGAGAGACAGAGGGCGTGAGGGCAGTGTCCAGCGACACCACACTCGGTCGAGATCCGTGCCACTGGCCTGAGGGCTTCTGCCAGAGCTGGGGGGTGTGGTGGGTGGTGGCCAGGAGGTGGGCTGTGCGGTCGGGGTGGGCGAGTATGCGATCCAGCATGGCCGGCGCCATTTTTTCCGGCGTGACTGGTGCATGCGTGGGGATTGTGGACATGCGCGGCTGCAGCTTGTCAAGCCTGTGCGTGTGCAGCACCGGAGCCGGCGATTCTCCTACCGTTTTCCGTGTGTTCCACAGGAGTTTCACGTGGTGCCGGTGCTAGCCCCTCACCAGTACCGGAATCGGTGAGGGTTTTGCGCCGATCTTCCCGTTGTGAAACACCATGGATCCTCCATTGGCACCGGCATTAGCCTCAGGAACTGAGAATCCAGCCGCAGATCTTTACAATGTGCAAAATGCCCAATACAAACAGTCACAAATGCTCCGAGATAGGTTGTGTGGTGAAATAGTTGCAATTCAAACCATGGCAAGTCACCTTTAAGGTGAGTTTCAAAGCAGTCTGGATACTATCAAATAAATACTCCATTATATATGGATGAACATGTCACTGAGGGGACAGTAGACAGCCTCACCCACCCTACTCTTATCCTTAATACCCAACCACATTGTAAAATTCAGAATGGACACTGACTTACATAATTTCACTTTACACACACAGATGAGAAAACATTTATAAGGGATCATCTGAATAATGGATGTGAGGTCTAATGGTCAATTAAGTGAGCTAACAAATGAAGCTCTATTACCTGTGCAGAACCTTGTGAAGTTTATTCCTATTTGTTAAAGTTGTATAGTTACCCTAGTTCCCTCATTTAGTAATTAAACAGCTAAAAGGTATTCTGGTTAATTTTAATTTTAACGTTTCTTGTAAGTTCAATTATAGCTATTCCTGTTGATTAAGATATATGTTATCGTGATTGCAAGAAGCATCAGGAATAAGGTGGGTGAACTTAAGGCATGGATCGGTACTTGGGACTACGATGTGGTGGCCATCACGGAAACTTGGATAGAAGAGGGGCAGAAATGGTTGTTGGAGGTCCCTGGTTATAGATGTTTCAATAAGATTAGGGAGGGTGGTAAAAGAGGTGGGGGGGTGGCATTATTAATTAGAGATAGTATAACAGCTGCAGAAAGGCAGTTCGAGGAGTATCACCCTATTGAGGTAGTATGGGTTGAAGTCAGAAATAGGAAAGGAGCAGTCACCTTGTTAGGAGTTTTCTATAGGCCCCCCAATAGTAACAGAGATGTGGAGGAACAGATTGGGAAACAGATTTTGGAAAGGTGCAGAAGTCATAGGGTAGTAGTCATGGGCGACTTTAACTTCCCAAATATTGAGTGGAAACTCTTTAGATCAAATAGTTTGGATGGGATGGTGTTTGTGCAGTGTGTCCAGGAAGCTTTTCTAACACAGTATGTAGATTGTCCGACCAGAGGAGGGGCAATATTGGATTTAGTACTGGGTAATGAACCAGGGACATACCCTGAACCAGGGCAAGTGATAGATTTGTTAGTGGGGGAGCATTTTGGAGATAGTGACCACAATTCTGTGACTTTCACTTTAGTAATGGAGAGGGATAGGTACGTGCAACAGGGCAAGGTTTACAATTGGGGGAAGGGTAAATACGATGTTGTCAGACAAGAATTGAAGTGCATAAGTTGGGAACATAGGCTGGCAGGGAAGGACACAAGTGAAATGTGGAACTTGTTCAAGGAACAGGTGCTACGTGTCCTTGATATGTATGTCCCTGTCAGGCAGGGAAGAGATGGTCGAGTGAGGGAACCATGGTTGACAAGAGAGGTTGAATGTCTTGTTAAAAGGAAAAAGGTGACTTATGTAAGGCTGAGGAAACAAGGTTCAGACAGGGCATTGGAGGGATACAAGATAGCCAGGAGGGAACTGAAGAAAGGGATTAGGAGTGCTAAGAGAGGGCATGAACAATCTTTGGCGGGTAGGATCAAGGAAAACCCCAAGGCCTTTTACACATATGTGAGAAATATGAGAATGACTAGAGCGAGGGTAGGTCCGATCAAGGACAGTAGCGGGAGATTGTGTATTGAGTCTGAAGAGATAGGAGAGGTCTTAAATGAGTATTTTTCTTCTGTATTTACAAATGAGAGGGGCGATATTGTTGGAGAGGACAGTGTGAAACAGATTGGTAAGCTCGAGGAAATACTTGTCAGGAAGGAAGATGTGTTGGGCATTTTGAAAAACTTGAGGATAGACAAGTCCCCCGGGCCTGACGGGATATATCCAAGGATTCTATGGGAAGCAAGAGATGAAATTGCAGAGCCGTTGGCAATGATCTTTTCGTCCTCACTGTCAACAGGGGTGGTACCAGGGGATTGGAGAGTGGCGAATGTCGTGCCCCTGTTCAAAAAAGGAACTAGGGATAACCCTGGGAATTACAGGCCAGTTAGTCTTACTTCGGTGGTAGGCAAAGTAATGGAAAGGGTACTGAAGGATAGGATTTCTGAGCATCTGGAAAGACACTGCTTGATTAGGGATAGTCAGCACGGATTTGTGAGGGGTAGGTCTTGCATTACAAATCTTATTGAATTCTTTGAGGAGGTGACCAAGCATGTGGATGAAGGTAAAGCAGTGGATGTAGTGTACATGGATTTTAGTAAGGCATTTGATAAAGTTCCCCATGGTAGGCTTATGCAGAAAGTAAGGAGGCATGGGACAGTGGGAAATTTGGCCAGTTGGATAACGAACTGGCTAACCGATAGAAGTCAGAGAGTGGTGGTGAATGGCAAATATTCAGCCTGGATCCCAATTACCAGTGGCGTACCGCAGGGATCAGTTCTGGGTCCTCTGCTGTTTGTGATTTTCATTAATGACTTGGATGAGGGAGTTGAAGGGTGGGTCAGTAAATTTGCAGACGATACGAAGATTGGTGGAGTTGTGGATAGTAAGGAGGGCTGTTGTCGGCTGCAAAGAGACATAGATAGGATGCAGAGCTGGGCTGAGAAGTGGCAGATGGAGTTTAACCCTGAAAAGTGTGAGGTTGTCCATTTTGGAAGGACAAATATGAATACGGAATATAGGGTTAACGGTAGAGTTCTTGGCAATGTGGAGGAGCAGAGAGATCTTGGGGTCTATGTTCATACATCTTTGAAAGTTGCCACTCAAGTGGATAGAGCTGTGAAGAAGGCCTATGGTGTGCTCGCGTTCATTAACAGAGGGATTGAATTTAAGAGCCGTGAGGTGATGATACAGCTGTACAAAACTTTGGTAAGGCCACATTTGGAGTACTGTGTACAGTTCTGGTCGCCTCATTTTAGGAAGGATGTGGAAGCTCTGGAAAAGGTGCAAAGAAGATTTACCAGGATGTTGCCTGGAATGGAGAGTAGGTCTTACGAGGAAAGGTGGAGGGTGCTAGGCCTTTTCTCATTAGAGCGGAGAAGGATGAGGGGCGACTTGATAGAGGTTTATAAGATGATCAGGGGAATAGATAGAGTAGACAGTCAGAGACTTTTTCCCCGGGTGGAACACACCATTACAAGGGGACATAAATTTAAGGTGAAAGGTGGAAGATATAGGAGGGATATCAGAGGTAGGTTCTTTACCCAGAGAGTAGTGGGGGCATGGAATGCACTGCCTGTGGAAGTAGTTGAGTCGGAAACATTAGGGACCTTCAAGCAGCTATTGGATAGGTACATGGATGACGGTAAAATGATATAGTGTAGATTTATTTGTTCTTAAGGGCAGCACGGTAGCATTGTGGATAGCGCAATTGCTTCACAGCTCCATGGTCCCAGGTTCGATTCCGGCTTGGGTCATTGTCTGTGCGGAGTCTGCACGTCCTCCCCGTGTCTGCGTGGGTTTCCTCCGGGTGCTCCGGTTTCCTCCCACAGTCCAAAGATGTGCGGGTTAGGTGAATTGGCCAATGATAAATTGCCCTTAATGTCCAAATTGCCCTTGGTGTTGGGCGGAGGTGTTGAGTTTGGGTATGGTGCTCTTTCCAAGAGCCGGTGCAGACTCAAAGGGCCGAATGGCCTCCTTCTGCACTGTAAATTCAATGATAATCTATGATTAATCTAGGACAAAGGTTCGGCACAACATCGTGAGCCGAAGGGCCTGTTCTGTGCTGTATTTTCTATGTTCTATGTTCTGGTTAAACAGCCTTACTGTCCCAAACAGTACAACAGAGCAACAGCGCAGAACTAACATTAGTTGATTTTCAGTTCCCAACTGGACCAGCCAAGTAAACAATGTGTTTGCAAGAGGAAGTCAGAGGCTGGATGATTTGCAGTAACCGACTCACTCCCTGATTCCTCAAAGTCTCTCCACCATCTCCAGAACATAAGTCAGGAGTATGATGGAGTATTCTTCAATTGGCTGGAGAATTGCAGCTCCAGCAACATTCAAACAGAATTTGACACCATCCAGGGCAAACCAGTCTGTTCTACTGGCACATATTCATCACATCAAACATTCACACCCTCCATCCCTAGAGGACGATGGCTGCAGTGTTTACCATCGCCAAGATGCACTGTAACAATTCACTAAGGAGTTTTCAAAAGCACCTCCCAAACCTACTGCGTATAAGGACAAAAGCAACAGGAGCTTGGGAACATTACCCACTTGCAAGTTCCTCATCAATTCACACCATCCTGACTTTGAAATGTATTATGGTTCTGTGGTAGTATGCATTAGGGGTCATGTGGGACTGTGAAGCCGTGATGCTGTTGGCTGACAGATCCCGGGTCCTGGTTGGCTGTTGATCCCTAGCTCCGCCCTGAAGGCGGAGTATAAGAACCTGGGCTTCTCCCCGCAGCTCCAGTCTGTGCTGAACTGCTGGGAACAAGTCACGCTTAATAAAGCCTCATCGACTTCATCTCTATTCGTCTCTCTCGTAAGTCATTGTGCGCTACAGGTTCCTTCCTCATTCCTGGTCAAAATCCTGGAACTCCCTATATGACTGCACTGTGGTGAACCCATAATAGTTTGTTCTTGAAGAGATTTACCATCACCTTCTCAAGGGCAATTAGACATGGAAAATATATATTGCCCTAGCCAGTGACACCCACATCATATGAATGAATACATTTTAAAACAAAAGTCCCCTTCTCTTTCCCCATAGACCTGCAAATTTCTCCTTAGAAATAAATATTGAATTCCCTTTTGAAAGTTACTACTGAATCTGCTTCTACCACCCTGTCAGTCAATGTATTTCAATTCATAACAACGTGATAAAATGAAAAAAATTCTCATCACCCTCTCGCATTTTTAACCAATTAATTTAAATCTCTGTCCTCTGGTTACTTAATCTTCAGTCGTCAAAATTGCTTCTTCCTATACATGCTATTAAAACCCCTCATAATTTTCATACTTCCATAAATAATCTTTCCTACAGAAACAACTACAATTTATATTTAAGTAGCACCTTTAGTGCACAGTGAAATGTCCCAAGGCGCTTTACAACAATATTACAAAACAAAGTTGACATCAAGCCACATGAAGAGATATTAATGAAAATGTTCAAAAGCTTGATCAGAGCGGTAGATTTTAGGGAGTATTTTGAAGGAAGAAAGTGAGGTATAGAGGCAATGGGGGGTATTCCAGAACCTGGGTCTCATGTAAGTAAGGCATGGTGACCAATAGTGGAGCAATTAAAATAGATGGCGCACAACAGGTCAGCATAAGAGGAGCTTCCCTACAGGAAGGGAAACAATTCTAGCTTCATTAGTTCATTAATCCACAAGCTCAAGTCCTTTTGAGACATTGACTGGTGATGCACATGATGAGTATAGAATAGGCAAAACAATGGAGGAGTAAAGGAAATTAAGAACATTGCCATTCCTTCATGGCTATGTCAACATCATGGATCATCCTCCCCAACAGCAGTCTGAAAGTACCTTCACCACACAGACTGCAACAGTTCAAGGCTACATCCTATGAATGAAAAAAGTTTCAATATTCCTTTGTGATTTTATCGGTTTAATCCTTTATAACTAACCCTTTTATTAATTCATAGGATGTGGGCATCACTAGCAGTGTCAGCATTTATTCCCCATATCTAATTGCACTTGAGAAGGTGGTTCTGGGCCACTTTCTTGGCAGCTGAGTGGCTTGATAGATAATTTGAGAGGACTGTCATATATGGACAAGACCAGGTAAAGATGGCAGATTTTCTTCGCTAAGAACATTAGTTAACCAGGCAGATTTTTACAACAATCCTGTCGTTACATGGTTACTATTATTGATACTATTTATTTTTGCTTTTTTTTCATCGGCTCTATTAGTATTCCCCAATACAATGGTGGGATTTGAACTCATTCCTAAAGATTGTTAGTCCAGTAACATCGACCAACCCCTTCTCATGTCAAGCTCTTGCTCCTGAGTGCCCTTTCAAAAATGTAACTGCGATGATTAATTAGCATTAAGTTTAACATGTTTTTGTTCCATTCTCTGTGCAATACTATTGTTTTGTTTCAATACTTTTGTCCAATTAGTGAATGGAGCAACACGACCTTGGAAAACATCTGAAAGGATTAACAAATATAAAGGAGCTGAATAAACACCAATATGGATAGTCATTACCCCTGCATGCATCAGTATATTATCACTCCTGCCAGCCATTCTGCCAATAATTACATCAGCACTCAATCATGCATAAAAAGTCCTTGGAAATACATTTACATTTCCAGTAGCATTCTTATAAACATCTCCACAGCCGATCGTATGGTATCAAAATAAATGTTATGGTGATAGAGCAGGATAGTGGAGTTGAGGTCAGTCATTACTTACTGAATGGTGGAGCAGGTGCAGATCTGGCCTACTTGTGTTCCTATTTCCTATATTGTTAGGCCCTTAGCCACCTCTGAAGAAATGCATCAGCACTAAAATTGTTGGACTGAAACTCACTCTGTTCTAAACAATGAACCAAAAATAATCTCCTCACGGATCAGCATGCTAGAGACTTTGTTGATAACCCTAGTTGGGATACATAGCACAATGAAGATCACATGTAACCTCTGCATCATATTTTCCTGTGCATTTTGAAAGACAGAAAATATCATTACACCAAGGTGTGGGGCTAAAATGAATAGGCTAATTTATTTACAGGTGGAATCAGTGTGATACCGAAAGACACAGGCCGGGGTTTTCTGTTGCGAGTCCACCCCGCTACCGCTGCCAGCGAGGATGGAGAATTTGGCGGTCAGCCAAATTTCCCATTCAGTGCAGCGGACCCCACTGCCATGAATGGACGGAGAATCCTGCCCATAAAGTACACCTTTCTCAGAAAATATCAAAGATCATATCAATGCACAAGAGGATAAAATAGCTTTCTGAGAACAAATTGCCTAAACAACAGGCGGGTCTATTAAAGGAAGAACTCATTCATAAACATCCATAATATAGGAGCATTGACATTTAAAAAAAAATAATCATTTTGATGGGATGCGGGTCTTGCTAGCTAGTCCTTCTGATCGAGGCTTTAAAAAATTAGGAACAGGAATAGATCATTTGGCCACGTGAGCCCACTCTGCCATTCAACAAGGTCATGGCTGATCTTCTATCACATTTTCCTGCAAAGTCCCCACATCCCTTGTTACCTTTAAAAAAAAAATTTTAGAGTACCCAATTAATTTTTTCCAATTAAGGGGCAATTTAGCGTGTCCAATCCATCTATATGCACATCTTTGGGTTCTGGGGCGAAACCCACGCAAACACGGGGAGAATGTGCAAACTCCACACGGCCAGTGACCCAGAGCAGGGATCGAACCTGGGACCTCGGCGCCGTGAGGCAGCAGGGCTAACCCACCGCACCACCGTGCTGCCCGATCCCTTGATATCTTTCATATCTAGAAATTTATCGATCTCTGTCTTGAATGTACTCAATGATTCTGCGTCCAAAGTCCAATGATTGAAAATTCCTAAGATTCGCCAACCTCTGAGTAAAACAATTCCTCCTCATCTCAGTCCTAAATGGCCTTCCCCTTATACTGAGACTATGTTCCCCCTGGTTCCAGAAACACAGCCAGGGGAAACATCCTTCTTACATCTACCCTGTTGAGCCCTGCAAGCATGTTGTATGCCTCAATGAGATCACATCTTCTTCTAAACACGAGAGAATACAGACTTAGGCTCCACTGCCATGAGCGGATGAAGAATCCTGCCCATAAAGTACACCTTTCTCAGAAAATATCAATTTGTCATGGGTCAAATATGCCATCCCAGGGATTAGTCTGGTGAACCTTTGCTGCACTCCCTCTATATTAAGTATATCATTCATTAGGTGAAGAGATTAAAACAGTACACAAATATCCAGGTGCAGCCTCACTATGACTTTTTGCAATTGCAGCAATACATCTTTACTCCAATACTCAAATCCCCTTGCAATAAAGGCCAATGTACTATTTGCCTTCCTAATTGCTTGCTGCACCTGCATGTTAGTGTTCAGTGACTTATGAACAAGGATACCAGAGACCCCTTGGTCATCAACATTTCCCATAGAATCTCTAGAGTGCAGAAGGAGGCCATTCGGCCCATCCAGTCTGTACCGATCCTCACATAACCCCATGCATTGATCATGGCTAATCCACCTAACCTGCACATCTTTAGACTGTGGAGAGAAACCAAATGCACCCAGAGGACACCCATACAGACACGAGGACAATGTGCAAACTCCACACAGTCAACCAAGGCCAGAATCAAACCTGGGCCCCTGACACTGTGAGGCAGCAGTGCTAATCACTGTGCCACCATTCCGTCTTCCCAGTCTCCCACCATTTAAGAAATACTCTGCATTTCTGTTTTTCATAACAGACTAGATAACTTCACATTTTTCCACATTACATTCCATTTGCCATGTTCTTGGCCACTCACACAGCCTGTCTAAATTCCTTTGAAAGCCTCTTTGCATTGTCCCCTCAACTTAGATCCTACCACGTTTTGTGTCATTGGCAAATCTGGAAATATTCTACTTTCATCCCCCACCCCCGGCATCAAAATCATTGGTTTAGATTATAAATAGTTGGGGCCCAAGTACTGACCCTTGTTGTATCACACTTGTCACAGCCTGCCAACCTGAGAATTTATTCCTCTTTGTTTTCTGTCCGTTAATCAATCCTCAATCCATGCCCATATACCCTTTTCCTTCCATGTAATAATTGTTCAAAGTTTCAGCACCATGGACACCGGTTCAGATGTAAAGCGAACAATAATCAAAAAACATACAAACAAAAAACAGCCTTTCACTGTTCTATCTACTCACATTACATCAATATTGTTAATACCACATTTTACTTAAAATAGTTAATGCAATGCTGTTTTTTGTAGTGCTTTCTCTTTATCGTTGGGACCCAATTTGAAATTTTGGAGGTTTACACAGCACTTTCTAATACAAGACGTAGTGTTGGCATGTTGTACCTAACAGGTATTCACGCTTACAACCTCTTTTCACACATCTTTTAAGAGTTCTCATACTGTGTTCGCAACTCCAGACCAAACATAGTCTTTGTTAATTCTATCAGATGACACTCATTCTTTCTAACAACACTTCCTTCAGTGGATTATTATTTATTTTGGGGCGTTTAAAGATTTTATATAAAAGTGGCCATTCTCTTAAAGACCTTTTTCTTGCATCCCCTTGCCAGCAACTGCTTCAGCTAAACCTATTCACAAATGCACTGCCTATTCGCCATCAAGCTAATTTTCAGATCTTGTAATAACTCAATCGCAAAGATTAGCGATGTTCACCTTCGTGAAATTACCTGCCTGCACTCTTAATAAACTTGTTTCGACAATCATCAAATATACCTTTGTCACCTCCAGACTCAATTAAAACAATTTTTTAATCCCTGGCTTTCAATCCTCCTCAGCGCATCCAAAACTCTGCTATGTTTATATCATAATCCAAATCCACTCCCCCAGAATGCATAACCTTGCTGACCTACATTTGTTTCCCAGTTGCTCCGGCACTTTAAGTTTAAAATGCTCAGCCTCCTGTTGAAATTTCTTCAATACCTCATCCCCCTTGTCTCTGTCATGTTCACCAGCATTGTATCCAACATCAAACCTTATGCTCCTCTGACTCCAACCTCTTGAGCATTCCGTCCCTTAAACTCACGATTGGTGACCATTCTTTAAGCTGTCCCCATGCCCTGGGATGCCCTTCCGCAGTCATAACAGAACCACTAAATTTTCCATCAATTTCAATTAATATATGGAATTTAAGATGGTCCTATTATCCTTGATGTGCTCCAAGCAGGACATTAATGTTCAACTGTAAATTGTAGCAACATCATCTAAATGTTCTCCATTTATTAGCAATATTTCAGTAAAGCGGTTAATTAAGAAAAAAAACAGGGGGCGAGATTTTCCGACCCCCCGCCGGGTCGGAGAATCGCCGGGGGCTGGCGTGAATCCTGCCCCCGCCGGTTGCCGAATTCTCCACCACCGGATATTCGACGGGGGCGGGAATCGCGCCGCGCCGGTTGGCGGCCCCCCCCCCGTGATTCTCCGGCCCGGATGGGCCGAAGTCCCGCCGCTAAAATGCCTGTTGCGCCGGCGTAGATTAAATCGCCTACCTTACCGGCGGGACAAGGCGGCGCGGGCGGGCTCCGGGGTCCTGGGGGGGGGGGGGGCGCGGGGCGATCTGGCCCCGGGGGGGTGCCCCCATGGTGACCTGGCCCGCGATCGGGGCCCACCGATCCGCGGGCGGGCCTGTGCCGTGGGGGCACACTTTTCCTTCCGCCTTCGCCACGGTCTCCACCATGGCGGAGGCGGAAGAGACTCCCTCCACTGCGCATGCGTGGGAAACTGTCAGCGGCCGCTGACGATCCCGCGCATGCGCCGCCCGGAGATGTCATTTCCGCGCCAGCTGGCGCGGCACCAAAGGCCTTTTCCGCCAGCTGGCGGGGCGGAAATACGTCCGGCTCCGGCCTAGCCCCTCAAGGTTGGGGCTCGGCCCCCAAAGATGCGCAGCATTCCGCACCTTTGGGGCGGCGCGATGCCCGACTGATTTGTGCAGTTTTGGGCACCAGTCGGAGGACATCGCGCCGTTTCCGGAGCATTTCGCCCAGGGTTTCAGTTCAATACGTCTCCGTTCTCATTGGTTGAAGCGTGCCCCAGTATTGATGCCAGACCTTTGCGCATTCCCTCCCTTCATGCTCACCATTAGTGGCCAAGCCTTTAGCTGTAAATAAGGTGCTGGGAACTGGGAATCAATCTCGGTCATTCTCGTGCAAAGCATGTCTACCACTTTCATGGCACATTATCTGCTTCCAACAGCACAATAACTGGCATATGCGAACAAAAAGAATAGTGACATTCTGTGTGGACTTGGTCGGTTAGACCCTCGCTGGTTAATCTAGAATGCAGCGCACAGTTTCAGGATAAGGACTCAATCATTTAGGAGTAAGAAGAGCTACTTCTTCATGCAAAGGCGTGTGAATTTTTCAGATTCACTGCCCCAGAGAACTGTGGATAATCAGTTGTTGAGTCCACCCAAGAAAGAAGTTGATATATGTTTTTCAAAAAAAGGGAATTAAGAAACATGGGTATAGTGCAGGAAGACGGACTTGAGGTAGAAGATCAGCCATGATTTTACTAGATGGGGAGCCTACTATGGATGGCCTACTATGGCTTCTATTTCTTATGTCCTTCTCTCCAGCAGTGCTCCTCTAATCCATGAGATTCTCTGGCATTGGAAGATCTGGAGTGAAATTTTCCCCAGAAAATCGCAAACTGTCAGGTTCTGACTGAAAAAGGTAGATTTTCCATCGAGATCTTCCCTCACTTTGTAATTTTCAGAAGGAGGGCAATCATTGTGAGCGGTGGGGTCAAACAATGTCAGCAAGCCCAGCTCCACAGACATCAGAGCGCCCCCTCAAAGTTAAGTGAAAGATCCCCACCACGGACATTGGAACACCGCGTTCCCATCCCCCCCCACCACCCCCATCATTAATCGTCGGCATCAACCCCCCTGCCACAAGGATGGCTGGCAGCAGTACCCCTCCCCCCCCCCCCCCCCAAGTATACTGGCATCAACCACCTCCTCCCCAAAGGATTGCTGGTATAGTCCCATCTCCTCCCCTCAACCATGGTTCACTGGTATCAAACCCCCCCAGGTTCATTGAGAGCAATCTCCCTTTTCATTGTGCCAGGTCGGCCTTGTCAGGTTAGCCTTGCGATTTTGGCACTGCCTGGTTGGCGCCGCCAGGTTGGCACGGCCAGGGGGCAGTGCTCTGCTATGTCCCTGTCCACCCGTGAGCTACATTGGCCTTCAAGTCCCCATCAAGGCCATCATGTCTGGTCTCCATTTTTGGAGACCAGTAATGGCTCACGCCGACAGGTGGGAACATCTGACGTTCCCAGAAGATTTGGCATTGAGACAATTTTCAATATTTAAATATATTAAATTATATGGTAATCAGATTCACGCCGTCGCTGACCGTAAACCTGATTATGTCGCCATTGTGGGTAGGAAAGATTTTATTCTGAGGTCTCCCCATTGCAAATTCGCCATGTTCCTCTCGCGAGAGTTTCCGGCCATAACAGGATTTGCGCCAGGGTGTAACAGGACCGGAAATTCTCAGAAGATATTCTAGCAGGAAGGAAACATGGGTTTAGAAGGTATTTGGGGTAACCGGTTCAATAGAATTAAAAACTGCAATCTTGCCTGGAACTGCCGATCTAGGAACAACTAATAATAGGCTTCACCAGACTAATGGGCACATGGTTCCGAAGCAAACTCACTGAATTGGTATTTGCCTCCCAACGACAGTCACGTGTACTATAGAATTCTCACTCTTTTGTCCAATTTCCAACTTCTTAATTATTTCACAATATTGGGCCTTGGTAGGCTACATTAAATTTCTTAGCTGTGAAAGTCCATATTCATTTTCTAGTTAAAAGACAGTAATATTTTGAGACTTGATTACAGTCAGCAAGGCCTTTAGTTTCAACGTCTACAAGATGAACTATTATGCCAGAGACAACAGAAGCTTGAGTTTAAACTGAAGGGAGAGCACCTCTGCCTCACAGCGCCAGGGGTGCGGGTTCAATTCTAGACTTGGGTGACTGTTTGTCTGTAGTTTGCATTTTCTCCCCGTGTCTGCGTGGTTCCCTCCCACAGTCCAAAGATGTGCAGGTTAGGTGATTTGGCCAAGATCAGCCTGTGGGGTTATGCAGATAGGGCAGGGAAGTGGGACATGGTAGAGTACATTTTCACAGGATTGGTGCAGACCCGGTGGGCCGAATGGCCTCCTTCTACACTGTAGAGATTCTATGGATAATAGGGGCTCATGTACTGTCTATGCCTGTATAGGTACATATCATCAATATGGGTAGGTTGTGGGGAGTATAGGAGAAAATGCAATTGAACAAATTTTGAAGCAGTTTCTATTTTTAGTGTGTGGCCAGGAGCTTGAAACCACTCTCAACGTAAATGATTTAACATTGAGCACCTGTCTGGTGAACAAGAATTAACTATGGAGGGAATGTGGAACAGGAGTCATAATCTTCACTCAAGGAACAACAGGGTAACATAATTCTCAACTTGTAAACTGCTCAAATACCATGCCGAATTAAACTTTACTGCTATCGTAGAAACGCCACCACCATTACCAGTACAGCATCACCTTTGGGAAACTTGTATAGAGTCCCAAAGGGCAACACAGCTCAAAGTCCCCTCCTGCCTTTTCTCATATCTCCAGCTGCAACATATGAAAAAGTCATAAAAATTGCTCATCTGTCTTCGTCCACAGACCCAACGGCTCATGAAGGGGAGCATTCTAGGCAACATGCATTCACCTTTAGTGGCCTCTGTTGAAATCAGTTCCGCTGAGTTGGCAATTTTAAAATCAGCAGACTGTCTGCCTAACCCCCATACATTTGTGACATTGACTGACACATCTTTTGAATGTCTCTGTGCAAGCTGACATTGCGTGCAGCAGACATTCCATTCAGTGGCATGGAAGCAAATGTAAACATCAAAGCTCCCTTTTTTTTAAAGTTAGCAGCTCCACTTAGATGAACTTTGCAGATGCTGTTAATGGAATTGTTGGGGGCAAGTGCATCTGAAAAATGAAATGAAATGAAAATCGCTTATTGTCACAAGTAGGCTTCAAATGAAGTTACTGTGAAAAGCCCCTAGTCGCCGCATTCTGGCGCCTGTTCGGGGAGGCTGGTACGGGAATTGACCCATGCTGCTGGCCTGCCTTGGTCTGCTTCCAAAGCCAGCGATTTATCCCTGTGCTAAACCCTGCCGTTAACATTAGGTAGGGTCCCTGGTTACAGTCAAGGGAGTACGATTGGTGAGCTGTCCCAGGTCTCGCTGTTGGAATACAGGCAACTAGGGGGAGTGGTGGAGTTTGAGCTTGCATCCAACTGTCAATTGATCTTGCCAAAAAAAGCAAAACAAATGAGGCAAGCGAAGAAGAAAATAATTGTTGCAGCCTTGGCAGCCACCGGTCTCTCTTTAGCAACAGAAATCTTGAATAACAGTACATATAACTGCAGCTGTACTATAACAGAGCAGTGGGAACATCAGCAGCATGTGGTTCCTGGGAGTCTGATGTGAGCATTAGCGTCCAGTAATATTGATCCTGTGGCAAAATATCTACCTGATCAATGGGTGACCATGATTGGAAAATCCTACCTGAAATGTCAATTCAGTCCTCTCCTTAAACAATCACAATGAATACAGATTTGACAGTTAGGAATTCTAGCTTATTGCACCAGATTCATGTTTATCAATTTTGCTCCTTTAATTATTTTAAAGAAGTAATTTCAGTGCACTGTAATTGGTTTTGGGGACATAGGAGCTGATGGACGTATATTTATCAGGAAGATCACGCTAGAGTGAATGCAACTGAGGGGAAGTGACCCTGTGTCAACCACTGTAGGTGAGAACAGAACAGGGCTTCATATCTTAAAATCCTTCCCTAATTTTTGCTCAGCATTTCTGTCCGGAAATGTGATAAAGCCGGCTGCTGATGAGTGAAGGGTGTTTAAGGTGGCATTTGATTAACCTACCACATTATTAAAGCACGGGAGGCAACTTCTGTATTAAAGGGCAGGATTGGCAAGTTCATAAATATCGTAGTTACTCAATTTATTTGTCTATTAATTAAGGGAGTGCGTCATCAACTCACATTAAATGATCAAGGTGAAATTGCACATTGGCTCGGTTTTATATGGTTCTATCCGAAATTCTGTTTTAATTGCTGAATACAATTGAGCATTGGAACTGTTTAGAGAGATTTGCAAATGGGATTCAGTCTGTTTTATGATTCTGTACATATTTGTTTTAAATCCCTCCACACCACTGACCATGAAAACTGTCATTCCCTTCTCTCTCTCTATTTTAATTAAATGCCTGCCCACTTGTGCTGATTTCACATGTCTGTGATGGCGGATGTATTCAATCGCACAACTCAGCCAGCTCACATAACTCTCAGTGGTTTCAACACTTGGAATATGGAAGACACCATGGGCGCGATTCTCCGACCCCCCACTGGGTCGGAGAATCGCCGGGGCTGGCGTGAATCCCGCCCCCGCCGTGTCCCGAATTCTCCGCCACCAGAGATTCGGCGGGGGTGGGAATCGCACCGCGCTGGTAGGCGGGAATCGCGCTGGTCGGCAGGCCCACCCCCGGCGATTCTCCGGCCCGCGATGGGCCGAAGTCCCGCCGCTGTCAACCCTCTCCCGCCGGCGTGGATTGAACCACCTTTTGAACGGCGGGACAAGGTGGCGCGGGAAGGCTCCGGGGTCCTGGGGGGGTGATCTGGCCCCGGGGAGTGCCCCCACGATGGCCTGGCCCACGATTGGGGCCCACCAATCGGCGGGCGGGCCTGTGCCATGGGGGCACTCTTTTTTTTCCGCCTTCGCCATGATCTTCACCATGGCGGAGGCGGAAGAGACCCTCTCCCCTCCGCATGCGCGGGGATGACGTCAGCAGCCACTGACGTTCCCGCGCATGCGTCACCCGGCGAAGTCCTTTCAGCGCCGGCTGGCGTGGCGCCAAAGGCCTTTCCCGCCAGCCGGCGGAGCGGAAACCACTCCGGTGCGGGCCTAGCCCCTCAAGGTGAGGGCTTGGCCCCTAAAGGTGCGGAGACTTCCGCACCTTTGTGGCGGCCCGACGCCGGAGTCATCCGCGCCATTTTTGCCGCCGGATAGTGGACATCTCGCCAGTGTGCGGAGAATCCCGCCCCATGGGCAGCACAGTAGCATTGTGGATAGCACAATTGCTTCACAGCTCCAGGGTACCAGGTTCGATTCCGGCTTGGGTCACTGTCTGTGCGGTGTCTGCACATCCTCCCCGTGTGTGCGTGGGTTTCCTCCGGGTGATCCGGTTTCCTCCCACAGTCCAAACATGTGCAGGTTAGGTGGATTGGCCATGATAAATTGCCCTTAGTGTCAATATTGCCCTTAGTGTTGGGTGGGGTTACTGGGTTATGGGGATAGATGGAGGTGTTGACATTGGATAGGGTGCTCTTTCCAAGAGCCGGTGCAGACTCGATGGGCCGAATGGCCTCCTTCTGCACTGTAAATTCTATGTAAATGTTTCTGAGAAAGGGGAGACAGGGGGCACGATTCCCCGACCCCCCACCGAATCGGAGAATCGCCGGGAGCTGGCGTGAATCCCGCCCCCGCCATGCCCCGAATCCTCCACCACCAGAGATTCGGCGGGGGCGGGAATCGCGCCGGTCAGCAGGCTTCCCCGGCGATTCTCCAGCCCGCGATGGGCCGAAGTCCCGCCGCTGTCAACCCTCGCCTGCCGGCGTGGATTGAACCACCTACCTTACCGGCGGGACAAGGCAGCGCGGGCAGGCTCCGGGGTCCTGGGGGGGGGGGGCGCGGGGCGATCTGACTCCAGGGGGTGCCCCCACGGTGGCCTGGCCTGCGATTGGGGCCCACTGATCGGCGGGTGGGCCTGTGCCGTGAGGGCACTCTTTTTCTTCCGCCTTCGCCATGGTCTTCACTATGAAGGAGGTGGAAGAGACCCCCTCCACTGCGCATAGGCGGAGTTACCGTGAGCGGCAGCTGACGCTCCCGCACATGCGTCGCCCGGCAAAGCCCTTTCGGCGCTGGCTGGCGTGGCGCCAAAGGCCTTTCCCGCCTGCCGGCGGGGCGGAAATCACTCTGGAGCGGGCCTAGCCCCTCAAGGTGAGGGCTTGGCCCCTAAAGTTGCGGTGAATTCCGCATTTTTGGGGCGGCCCGACGCCGGTGTGTTTCACGCCATTCCATTACGCCGGATTCCCCCGCCCCGCCGGGTAGGGGAAAATCCCGGCCAGTATGACTGAATAAGGATATGCCTTTACTTTCTCTTACCCTTCATTTTAGCTTTGAGCAGCGTTTCAAAGTTCAGTGATAAATAAGAAATGGCTGAAAGTTTCAGGTCGATGACCTTCCATCACAGCCATCACGTGCTGCCTGATCTGCTGACTATTTCCAGTATGGTCTATTTTAAATTCAGGCACTTCACATTCTGGAGGTCCATTAGCTCAATTATCCTGTCCTCACTGAATGTTTTTTTAATAAATTTAGAGTACTCAATTAATTTTTTCCAATTAAGAGGCAATTTAGCGTGGCCAATCCACCTAGTCTGCACATCTTTGGGTTGTGGGGGCGAAACCCACACAAACACGGGGAGAATGTGCAAACTCCACATGGATAGTGACCCAGATCCAGGATCGAACCAGGGACCTCGGCGCTGTGAGGCAGCAGTGCTAACCACTGCAGCACCATGCTGCCCATCCTCACTCAATGTTGACATAAGTTTAATGCACCAGGGGCTACTAGATAGTGATTAAGAACAGGCAAACTAGTTGATTTTCCTTCTCTCCTTTGTCTGGGGCAAGGAAGCTTTAGTGTCCCAACCATTGCCTAGACTCAGGGAAAACTGGGGTAGCGAATGGGACATGGATTTTGAAGGTCTGCCCGTTGGCAAAAGTGGGACTCAGGAAAAAAAGTTTTAAGTTTTTTACGTGTTATTTTTGTGCTTAAAGATTGAACCTATACTCTTATTCCATTAAAGTAGCTCAACAGCTTGTGAAATAGATTCCTGATTTGAAATAAAAATGGGCAATAAGAAAGATAATTTAAATGTCATTTCAATTTAGATGGCAGTATTCTTATTCTGAATTACAAAGTTGTAGGTTCGAGATTAGCCCAAGACTTGAGTACATAATCTAATTTGACATTTTGTTGCAACACAGAGGGAGGGCAGCATTGTCAAAGATACCATCAAAGTGTAATTTGTGGCTGGGTCATTTTTGGGAACCTGATGGATTCATGTCCTCAGGCTGAAACAGTTGAAGGAAATGCCTGTGTTGCAGTGACATGTCAAGGTAGATTATATACTCAAGTCTTAGAATAAATTTTGAATGTCCTTACCCACTCTGGCCCTATATCTGAATCTGGTCGTAGAGCAACATTGGTTGACTTTAATAACCATCTGAAATGGTTGAGAAAGCCACTCCAATGTGAAATTAGTGATGGCCAACAATTGAGGGCCCAACATCTACATTCTATGAATGAGTTAAAGAAAAGTCTCCCACTGTAACGAGGGATATAGTTCTTTTAGATTTAGTGCAATGAGGCAGGATCAATTAGCAATCTCATATGGATATTGTTGTTCATAACACCACTGAATTCCATATTCAGTCCGAATACTCCAGTCCGAAACAATCATCTTAAACTTGAACAAAGCCAATTACAGAGGAGTGAGGGGAGGGCTGGCGAAGGCTGACTGACCAAATGGCAGGGTGATCAATAAACAGTAGCAAACATTTAAATAACAATTCAAAATGTTCAATAAAAATAGATGTCATTGAAAAATAAAAACTCAATAAGAAAGATGCATCCATGACTTACTATGGTACTAGATTTAAGGAAGAGACTTATAATCTTGCAAAAAATAGCAGTAAGTCTGAGGATTGAGAAAGTGGTTATGGAAACCAATAAACGGCCACCAAAAAGTTGATGAAAAGGGAAAAAGTTGAACAAAGGTACACTAACCAGGAACATAGAAACAGATTAGAAGAGTTTTCCAGTTTATAAGATGAAGGGTAGCGAGAGTAAATACCTTAGATATGGAGACAGGAACAATTATTAAGGGGAATGGAGAAATGGTAAAGGTATTGAACAGGTATTTTGTGTCCGTCTTCACAGTAGAAGACAATTACAAACCAGAAATAAAGTGTAACCGAGGGGCTAATAAGAGTGAGGAAATGAAAAGCAGCAGGGGAAAACGGTCTAAAATCTAACAGATCTCCAGGACACAATGGCCTACATCGTATGGGTTCTAAAAGAGATAGCTGCAGAGATTGAATGCCTTGGTTATAATGTTTGAAAAATTCCCCAGATACTAGAGCAGTCCAGCAGATTGGAAATTAGCAAATGTAACACTGATATTCAACAAAGAGAGAAAACAATGAACTACAGGCTAGTTGGCCTGACATCAATCATGAGGAAATTGTTTGAATTTATTTTTAAGCAAGTCTTAAAAATGTGCTTGGAAAATCGTGGCATGATTTTAAAAGTCAACATGGTTTTAGGAAACAGAAATGTTTGACAAATTTATTATAGAGTTTTCTGAAGATGTAGTAGGGTTGATAAAGGGGAACGAGTAGATGTAGTATACTTGGATTTCCAAAAGGCATTCAATAAAGTGTCACACAAAAACTTAACATGAAAGGTAAGGGCTCGTTGATTTTGGGGTAATATGTTAGTATAGGTAGAGGATTGGCCAATGGACAGGATGCAAAGAGTAAGAATAAACTGGGCATTTTCATATGAGCAGGCTGTGACTAGTCGAGTGCTGCAAGGATCAGTACTGGGGCCTCAGCCTAATATAATCTATACATAGATGAGGAGAGAGAGTTATGTATCTACATTTACTAACAATGCAACGTTAGATAGGGATGTAAACTATGAGAAGGGTGCAAAGAGGCTTTAAAGAGATCAGGGCAGATTAAGTGAATGGGCAACAAGGAGGCAGATGGAGTATAATGTTGAGATATGTCAGGTTATTTATTGGTTGTAAGAAAGATGTGAACCTAATAAATGCTGATGTTCAGAGGGACTTGAGCAAAAGGAACCCAAAAAGTAAGTATATGGGTACAGCAAGCAATTAGGAAAGCAGATGGCATGTTGGCTTTTATTGCAAGTGGATTGAAGTACAAGAGGAACAAAATCTGGGTAAGTTCAATAGTGTGGGCAGTCTTGGTTTCCATACTTAAGGAAATATATATTTGCATTAAAGGTAGCATAGCAAAGACTTACTAGATTGGTCCCTGGGATCAGAGAATTGTTACTATTCTACTAATTTACACTATATATTTATTAATTTTTATGAGAAACGACATTGCCTGAATTTATTTTCTTAAATGTGCAATTTTACCTGAATACAGTTAATCAAATCTCTTCACTATTTTTCTGCATCTTTCTGCGTGCTTCCTAAGTTCATTTTTTAATACATTTCAGACTCAGTTTCCATAATCAAGGAAAGATACACCAAAAACCACTGTAAATTTCCGTTTATTGTGGGAACATTTGCAGGACTATGGCAGGGAATTAATTAGATAGCCTTCAAAGGAACAGAATAGGCCTGGTGGACTGGATGGCCTCATTCTGTGCTCCATGATTTCATGATTCTCTTGTTTAGCATATTTGGCCTTGTTTTCATATCCTTTCCAATTTACCACTCTTCCCTCTTTCTTCATGTAGTTTAGGAAGTTCCTTTAATTTAATGAAGCTAAACAATGAGCTTGCCTTTGTGTTTTCTTCAGTTACTCTCTCTGCTAATTCTTTAATTGGGTGCGGTAGCATAGTGGTTGTGATCCTAAGGCCTGGACCAATAGCCGAGAGCTGTAAGTTCAAATTCCACCGTCACAATTTGTAAATTTAAATTAAATAAATCTGGAATATAGAACATAGAACGATACAGCGCAGTACAGGCCCTTCGGCCCACGATGTTGCACCGAAACAAAAGCCATCTAACCTACACTATGCCATTATCATCCATATGTTTATCCAATAAACTTTTAAATGCCCTCAATGTTGGCGAGTTCACTACTGTAGCAGGTAGGGCATTCCACGGCCTCACTACTCTTTGCGTAAAGAACCTACCTCTGACCTCTGTCCTATATCTATTACCCCTCAGTTTAAAGCTATGTCCCCTCGTGCCAGCCATTTCCATCCGCGGGAGAAGGCTCTCACTGTCCACCCTATCTAACCCCCTGATCATTTTGTATGCCTCTATTAAGTCTCCTCTTAACCTTCTTCTCTCCAACGAAAACAACCACGAGTCCATCAGCCTTTCCTCATAAGATTTTCCCTCCATACCAGGCAACATCCTGGTAAATCTCCTCTGCACCCGCTCCAAAGCCTCCACGTCCTTCCTATAATGCGGTGACCAGAACTGTACGCAATACTCCAAATGCGGCCGTACCAGAGTTTTGTACAGCTGCAACATGACCTCCTGACTCCGGAACTCAATCCCTCTACCAATAAAGGCCAACACTCCATAGGCCTTCTTCACAACCCTATCAACCTGGGTGGCAACTTTCAGGGATCTATGTACATGGACACCTAGATCCCTCTGCTCATCCACACTTCCAAGAACTTTACCATTAGCCAAATATTCCGCATTCCTGTTATTCCTTCCAAAGTGAATCACCTCACACTTAACTACATTAAACTCCATTTGCCACCTCTCAGCCCAGCTCTGCAGCTTATCTATATCCCTCTGTAACCTGCTACATCCTTCCACACTATCGACAACACCACCGACTTTAGTATCGTCTGCAAATTTACTCACCCACCCTTCTGCGTCTTCCTCTAGGTCATTGATAAAAATGCCAAACAGCAACGGCCCCAGAACAGATCCTTGTGGTACTCCACTTGTAACTGAACTCCATTCTGAACATTTCCCATCAACCACCACCCTCTGTCTTCTTTCAGCTAGCCAATTTCTGATCCACATCTCTAAATCACCCTCAATCCCCAACCTCCGTATTTTCTGCAATAGCCTACCGTGGGGAACCTTATCAAACGCTTTGCTGAAATCCATATACACCACATCAACTGCTCTACCCTCGTCTACCTGTTCAGTCACCTTCTCAAAGAACTCGATAAGGTTTGTGAGGCATGACCTACCCTTCACAAAGCCATGCTGACTATCCCTGATCATATTATTCCTATCTAGATGATTATAAATCTTGTCTCTTATAATCCCCTCCAAGACTTTACCCACTACAGACGTGAGGCTCACCGGTCTATAGTTGCCGGGGTTGTCTCTGCTCCCCTTTTTGAACAAAGGGACCACATTTGCTATCCTCCAGTCCTCTGGCACTATACCTGTAGCCAATGATGACATAAAAATCAAAGCCAAAGGTCCAGCAATCTCTTCCCTGGCCTCCCAGAGAATCCTAGGATAAATCCCATCAGGACCCGGGGACTTATCTATTTTCAGCCTGTCCAGAATTGCCAACGCCTCTTCCCTACGTACCTCAATGCCACCTATTCTATTAGCCTGGGTCTCAGCATTCTCCTCCACAACATTATCTTTTTCCTGAGTGAATACTGACGAAAAATATTCATTTAGTATCTCGCCTATCTCTTCAGACTCCAAACACAACTTCCCATCCCTGTCCTTGACTGGTCCTACTCTTTCCCTAGTCATTCGCTTATAAAAAGCTAGCATCAGTAATAATGGCCATGAAGTTACCAGATTTCAGCAAAAAAAACAATAGTTCACCAATGTTCTTTAAAGAAAGAAGTCTTCCTTCATTATCTATTTGGCCTAAATGGGACTACAGACTGACAGCAATGTGGTTAGCTCTTAACTGCCCTCTGAAAAGGTGCAGCAAGCTACTCAGTTGTATCAAACCGCTATAAAGAAGTACAATAAGAGCAAAACCCAACAAGCCGGTTGACATCGACTTAGATAATGGATTTGGACAAAATAAAGGCAACCCTGTCAGGGTGACCAACTCACGGAAAAATATTTAAGGGACACATTGACATGGGGAACCGTAAGAGGGCAGGGTTACTGGTGATCTGTGAGAGTTGGGTGGGCAGGGGGGCCGTTTGCAATCGGCAAACCAGGTTTTAGCGTGCAGATGTATCCTGTGTGTGAGCAAAATCTAAATACTTAAATATGGGAAAACAGTGTCCCAACCACATACAACCTGAGAAACAAGACAATCACCGCACAGGAGGATGCCATAAAATCCAGGAACTTTGGTCAATGTGACCCAGTCCACTTGACCTTGAAAAGCCCATGAAAAGTCCACCTCACTAACATCTGGTGGCTTGTGCCAAAGTTGGGAGAGTTGTTCAACAAACTGGTCACAGTCACACTCAAAGTTATACTTATCAGCTAAATCCATAGAATTCCTACAGTGCCGAAGGAGGTCATTCTGCCCATTACACCCTCTGAAAGAGCACTGTACCTAAGCCCACTCCCCCACCCTATCCCCGTAACCCCACACATTGATTATGGCCAAACGACCTAACCTGCTCACCTTTGGACTAAAATTCAAGACTCCTCTAACGCCAATCCTGACGTTTGCTATGGCCTGGTTCGCGCGCACCGGACCACCCGCCCACAGTGCCCCCAGCCCCGAATAAAGCCCCCCCTGCCCACGGATCAACTCTCCCCCGACTGTGGTGGCGCCAGACTGAGTCCGATTTCAGCATCGGGGAGCGGGGAATCCAGCCCATCAACTCCACCCATTCAAAACGTGCATTTTCAGCAAGCGACATAAAATAGTGCGTGTTACCCTCTTCTCCCTGTACCTCCACTCATAACAATCCATAATAATAATAATAATCATCATTATTGTCACAAGTAGGCTTACATTAACACTGCAATGAATTACTGTGAAAAGCCCCTAGTTGTCACATTCCGACGCCTATTCGGGTACACGGAGCGAGAATTCAGAATGTCCAACCCACCTGACAGCACGTCTTTCAGGACTTGTGGGAGGAAACCAGAGCACCCGGAGGAAACCCACGCAGTCACAGGGAGAACGTGCAGACTTCGCACAGACAGTGACCCAAGCCATGAATCGAATCTAGAACCTGGCGCTGTGAAGCAACAGTGCTAACCATTGTGCTACCATGCCGTCACTGGAAGCAAAGTCATGAGGCCAGTCAGTCCAGCAGAAAGAAACCCTCTGAACCTCCCACTTCACTAAGTGTCAGAATGAATATGGTTGAGAACTGGGTGTGATTAACAGCCGCAATAACAACAGAATCCAACCCTGTCATTACTCAACTTGTTGGTGTTCCAGCAAGTTGTATAAATAAGCGAATCCCTTCCCACACATGGGGCATATGAACAGTCTCTCCCCGGTGTGAATTTTCTGATGCCTCAGCAGGCTGGATGATCAAGAGAAGTCCTTCCCACACTCAGGGCAGATAAACGGCCTCTTCCCGATGTGACCTTCCTGATGTCTCTGCAGAGTACCTGAAGAACTGAATCCCTTGCCACACACGGAGCAGATGAACAGCTTCACCCCAGTGTGAACTATCTGGTGTGTCATTGAGTTATCTGATTGATTGAATCCCTTCCCACACTCAGAACAGGTGAATGGTCTCTTCCAGGTGTGAATTTGCTTGTGTGTCTAAAATTGGGATGGCTCAGTACATCCCTCCCCACACTCCGAGCAGGTGAAACACCTCTCTCCAGTGTGGCTGCATCAATGAATTTTCAGCAGAGGGTGATCTGAATCCCTTCCCACAGGTTCCACATTTTCTCCAAAGTGCGGATCTGCTAGTGTCTCTCCAGATTGGGCGATGAGTTGAAGTCTTGTCCACACATACAACACGTGTACGCCTCCTCCCCAATGCCTTCCTTGACCCTGAACCCTTCTGTTATCCTCCTCCGTGCTTTTTTTCGCTTCTGTGGACAACCCTATGAGACTTTCCAATACCCGACCCCAATACTGGACATGCCCCCTTACCAAGTACAACTTCCCTCCTTTGACGGCGACTGTTCCCTCCCCAGCCAGCACTTTAATTCAACCCTTAGGACCCCACCTCTGGTCCTTGTCCATCTTTTAGTCCGTATTGAACCCGAACACCCCCACCCACTTACAGGTCTACCACACATAGGACACTAGGACCTTCTCTCCACTATGCCTCCCTGTACCTGAACACCGTTCTCTGTCCACCCTCCTCCCTTCCCTCCACTGCACCTTCCCGATCCTGAACGCCAACCTTTCATTATCCACTGCCTTGTGTCACAGAGTTCAACACTGAAACCTGCTTATATTAGTTACAACTGTACAAAATCTATTGGTGGACACCACCTTTAAACGATGGTGCACCGGGTGCAGCGCAATTTTTATGCGTCGCTGACATTATGCAGAGGGCGGGACTCAATTGAAAACTGTTTCATATGATCGAATATTCACTGCACTCAAACATATTACAAATAGGGATTCAATTGGCTGGTAAAGTGCCAATGACTTTATTGCTGCACCATTGAGTAATGGAAATTTTGCATATCGCCTCAGTAAGACCCTGCATGACACATTTCCCACTATTTTGGGCTCCAGAAAATTCCAACCAATAACTGAAGTTCAAAGAGGTTCTTGAAATAGAATGTGCGGGATTCTCCATTGCCCGATGCTGAAATCGGAATCGGCGATCGGGTGGAGAATCGATTCCGATGCTGGAATTGCGGTTGGTGCTGGTTTGACGCTGGTTTCTGAGTCTCTGCCCCCTCCAAACTGGCATCATTGTAACATGCACACCGCGTAGTCGGAATACCATTGGGGCCTCATCAGCCGGACACACGCGATGCTCCGCCCCGATGGGCCCGAGTTCCCAACGGCACGGGACACCTGTCCTCACACAAATCGTAAATCCGGTGTGGCAGCTGCGGATTGTGGCCAGCGCTGCCACACTCGGCAAGGATCCATGCCGCTGGCTGGGAAGGCTTCTGCACGGGCTGGGGGTACTGGTGGTGGTAACCAGGGAGTGGGCTGTGGGGTCACGGATGGCAGGTTGGGTCCGTGCATGGCCGCGACCACTGCAGGTCATCCGCCGTACGCATGCACAGCCTGGGACCCGGCCATTTTTGGCACAGGAGGCAGGGGTCTTGGTCGGCACCATGCTTCCCCTCACCGGTACCGAAAGCGTTGAGGGGTTCAATCCGATTTTTTTAGTGTAAACCTCACACGTAGATTCTCCGTTCAAGCCGGCATTTAGCAGCAGGAACGGAGAATCCCGCTCATTATCTCTCTCAACTGAAGCTAACCATTGACTCAAGTTTGGGCCCTTCCCTGATGTCTGTTTTAACCCAGCAAATTAAGTAATAGGAAGTTATTTTTCTCCATTTGAAATAGTCACATAATTCACCTTAATTTATAGATAATTAAAAGGCAACCATAATTGATAGCCTTTTTCTGATGCAGAATCCTCATCTATTTGAGTGATTCTGCATGAACATGTTTTCACCCTGGCGACCAACAAAATTCCAACTGCTTAACGTCTTTCCCTTGATGTCACAGGCATACTCCCAAATTAACTCAGTACTTCACTTACCCTGAAATCTGATGCCCTGCATTTTATATATTTTTTTCCCATAAATTTAGAGTATCCAATTATTATTATTTTTTTAATCCAATTAAGGGGCAATTTAGCATGACCAATCCACCTACTTGCACATCTTTGGGTTGTTGGGGTGAAACCCACGCAGACATGGGGAGAATGTGCAAACTCCACACGGACAGTGACCCAGGGCCGGGATTCAAACCCGGGTCCTCAACGCCGCAGTGCCAGTGCTATCCACTGTGCCACATGCCACCCCTGCATTTTATAGTTAACAGCAAAACAATGGTACTCATCACCAACGTCAAAGAAAGCTGTCTATTAAGATCTCACCATCTCTGTGGCATGGGTTTCCCCTTTTCTATTGTCAGTTTGAAACTGGAATCAATTTAAGAGGTTCTCCAGCAACAGTGATGTCATCTCACGCCCTGTCACTGAAGTGTCCTCAGAGATAACAATCAGGATTAACCTTCAGTCTTCATTGTAATTTTACAGAAATGTAGTGAATGATTGGGCCATACATATGAGAGTAAGGTAGAAACTAAAATATAATGAAGAGGCATTAAAGATATTACTTCAAACTATCATAATGGAGAAACCTGGCATTTTGCAATTGTGAAATTAGTTTTTCCAGGTGAGTGAGGTTGTTCAGCATTACTTATGGACTTAGTACACCATTGAAAGCCCAGTTACACCTCATTCAACAAGGTATAGTTTTTCACAGGGTTCTGCAGTGAGGCAAATAGCATAAAAGGACAACTTCTTGTCAGATCAATGATTTCTACACAAATGCAGTCTGGGAGGGTCTTCAACAGCACACCTCTGGAGGAATCTCCCCAAGGGGAGGCAGTGGCATACTGGTATTGTACCTGGACTAGTAATCCAGAGATCCAAGGCAAGATCTGGGGACCTGGGTTCAAATCCCACCATGGCAGAAATAAAACAAAATCTGGGATTGAAAGTCTAGTGATGACCACAAAATCATTGCCAATTGTCATAAAACCCCATCTGGTTCATTAATGTCCCTTAATGTGAATCCAGATCCACAGCAATGTGATTGACTCTCAAATGCCCTCGGAAACGGCAACAAATGTTGCAAATGAACAAAAATATAGAACAGTTCCATGTTCAACAAAGTGCTAACTTCAGCCATCTCAGAGGAGTAAAGATGTCATCATTACCACCACAAAACTCTAGGCCTCTTTAGCCGTGGCTTGTGTTAGCGTAAAAAGCCTTCAGTTCTCTTGGCAGCATAGATGGTGGCCCAAAGTGATCCCCTAAGCTACTAAAACATCAGTCGGGGATGCTTCCTCTAATCTTCTTCAATGACAGCCTACAAATACTAGAGCTGACCAGAGGGATATCCACAGCACTATAATAAGTGCACAATACATCCTCCCACAATAACCAGATAGGTTTGAGCTTTAAGAAGCTATCAGTAAGATAATTTCACAAAACAGCTAAAGATAAATCACTAAACTAGATGAAGATAAACACAGCAGCTACTGGCAGCAAGTCAGTTCCTTTAAGATGAAGGACCCATCAAATGGAAGGATGTTCTGATGCAGCACCCATTTGTTTACAGGCGCTGAGTGTCTACAGAGATAAGTTGGTAGTTCAAATGCATTATGAGATTATTCCCTAATTTGGATAAATAAACCCATGATGAGCTTGGTGTTAGTTTTTGGGGAAGCTGGCAAAAGCAGAGTTCACAACAGTGGCCTCAAGAGCTATAGTACAGGGCCTTAGGGCCTGATGCACAGTGGTATTGTGGGTGTTAAACTTCTCTACATCAGTCCTACATTCGAAAAGAATGTCCCAACTTTTCTTGTCATTTGTCCATTTTTACAAGTTCACACCTTCACCAAAATCCAGCTTAATTGGTAATAATTTATTTGAACAACCTTCAGTTCCAGCATCCTTCCATCTACTAAAGTAGATGAACAGGCAACAAACAAATCCATTTCAGGTGGGATGCCTTTATATGGCTCACCTTTGCTTACAGTTGAAGACGGGCAGGTTCTGCCACAAGTACCGCACATCAAGCTACCAAGTGACATTGTGGGTTGTTGATTTTGGTGTCAGTTGCCAAACCACTATAGCCGCTGGTCATTGTGGTGATGCACGACTGCCCATAGGAGATGTCATCGTTTTCCTCTGTCATCATCTTGTGACTCCCAAGTGCGATAATCAATGTTTTAGGCCCTTCATGTCACACTTGAGTGTCATCTGGCTCCGGTTAGTTCACTCTGCAAAAAGTGCTTGGGTAAGAGACATCTTCCATGCCTGAGCCAATGAAGCGACCTCTGATGAGTGCTAACAAACTTGGGAAATCTATCTTTGAGATGACTGCCGCGTTTGTGATTTTGTCCTGCAAGAATATACCAATAATGCACCACAGACAGAAACAATAGAAATTATGGAGCATCTTTTCTTGATAGCTGTAAGTCATCCATGTTTCACAGCCATAGAGCATGATATTGAGAACACAGGTCTTATAAACCATTAGGGTCAGCCTTATGTTATTCCATGCATATTTCACGTGTCCCTATGCTTTCCCTATGCTTGTATCAAGTTCTGAATCAAGGGACAGATTGTCTCTCACCATGGACCTGAAGTTAACAGAATTTTCTAACTACTTCCAGTGGAGTGTTAATTGGTGTGATCTGGGGCGGAGCAACCTTACTGACAATTATTTCTGCCTATTTTCCAAAATCCAATAATTGCACTGCCAAAAACGGCACTTTCTAAATTGTCAATTAACTGAATCATTAACAAAATGATTCAACATCCTGAACCTACAAATTCGATTTCTCGATACTCCTACCATCCTTTTATGATGTGGGGAGCATGGTAGCACAGTGGTTAGCACAGTTGCCTCAAAGTTCCAGGTGCCCCGGTTTCCTCCTACAGTCCAAAGATGTGCGGGTTAGGTGGATTGCTAAATTGCCCTTAGTGTCCAAAAAATGTTAAATGGGGGTTACTGGGTTATGGTAGATACGTGGGTTTCAATAAGGTGCTCTTTGTAAGGGTCCGTGCAGATTCGATGGGCCGAATGGCCTCCTTCTGCACTGTAAATTCTATGATTCTATGAATTGCTCCAAGTAGTGTTGGGGCTGAATAGATAATGATCATGATCATGAGCCAGCACTCTACCCACATGAATCTAGAGCAATTCACATTCCCGCCGGATCTGCTGGGGCCGGAATTAACGCTGGAGAGCTTGACAGGTTGGAGCTGCTTATAAGCACTCCATTCCCCACACTCTCTCATTCCAGCCAAGAAGATGGCTCCATGAAGAGTAGCACCATGCTTTGCGGACGGGGAGCTTGCAAGAATGGTGGATGCGGTGGAGGAGAGGTGGGGCACCCTTTTCCCCAGGGTCATTAGCTGGGCCTGGATGGAGGTTGCCGAGGCGCTTAGCGTGGTGAGCCTCACCGGGCGGACTGGCATGCAGTACCACAAGAAGATGAATTACCTCCTTAGTGCAGCTTTGGTGAGTCACCACCTCTGTTCCCCTGGCATCACTGCTGTCCCTCACTCCTCACATCACACCCCCACACCCATAGAGGCCAATAAAAACCTACCTGCTTGCATCTCCCTCACATCCCATCTTGCACTAAACCCCACCTGTATTGTCCTCTTTGGCCAGGTGCCTTGCACATATAGGCCACCAGCTAAAGATGCCCCCTGTAACTCCCCTCCATGTGTCTCACCATGTCCTAATGTGTCCCCTAGGAAAAGACGGCTCATAAGAGAAGGGAGCGGAAGAAGACCGGAGTGGGCGTCCCGGTTCTCCAGGCTCTCACCCCCTCCGAGCAGATGGCGATAGCATTATCCGGGGAGGTGCAGGAGAAGACTATCTTCAAGGTGGAGGTTGACATGCAACAACCTAATGAGTCCCTAATGCAAAATGATGTCCCTACAGCAAGTGAGTCACCCCTCTCCCCCATACCACTCCACGCCAAGATCTCATCATGTGTCTTGTCTTTTGTCTTGCAGGATCACGAACAGACCAGGCTGGCCTGTCTGGGGTACCTCTCCCCCAGCCACAACCCCAGCACACCTCGGTAGACCAGTCTGGGGATGACACCAACTTCTCGGCACTGAGCTGAGATAAACATCAACCACTTCAAACTGAGTTAAGTGCTGTCAATTCCATTAATGAGCCTCACTCTCATGTAAATACCCAGGCTCCGGATTCACCCAGACAAAATGTTACCCCGATCTACGAGGAGCCTTTCTTGTTGGTGGGCTTCAACTCGCCAGCAGGAAATCCCGGCAGGGAGAAACTCCGAGGCCACAAGAAATGGCAAAGTGCCGTTGGATAGTGGGGTGTTTCTCGGCACTGTAGCCGCCAAGAAACGCCCCAGTAAGCATGCCAATCAGCAGATTTATCTTGAGTCCGCTGAATTGCACCCATAATCTTTCTTTGTATATTTCATTGAGTACAGAAGATTGAGGGGTGCTATAATCACAGTGTTTAAAAATGATAAAAGGATACAATAGGACACAGAGGATCTATTATCCTTTGGGCAATTCAGAACAGGGAGACATAGGACCGAGTTTTCTGGGGTCTTCCGGTCCGTCCGTTGGTGGTCCTCGCGGCGGGAATCCCGGCGGAGTGGCTGGCGAAAATAGCACAGCTCCGTTGACATTGGCAGGACTAGCGGTGGCAGATAGGGAGGTGGGGCGGGCAGCAGTGGAAAATCCTTCCCATAATCTTCAAATTAATGAAATCAAAAAACATTTCTTCAACAAAAGATAGTGGGAATCTGGAAATCTTTCCCCTGATAGATTGTGGATGCTGTGCCAATTGAAACTTTGCACAGTGATGTTGATAAATGCTGTTGGGTGAGTATCAAAGGATACGTACGGATCAAAGGCAGACAAATGAGGTTGAGGTGCTGATCAGCAACTAATTGAAAGACAGATCAGCTCGAGGGCTCAATAACAAACTCCTGTTACTGTGTTGCCTTCCCTGAGTGGCACTAGAGTTTGAGCATCAAGGTGTGAAAAGTAAAAACTTTAACCACTGGCTAACCGAGGGAGCAGATTTTTCCTTATTTTTGCCCCAGGATTTATCCTTATTTATTGCTTTTCAACCCATATGCTGATGCTTTTCATTTGAGAACTTGACAATTGAAGGACTCTTGCTGAAACAATTAAACAAACCTGACAGATGAATTTCAGAATCTGTTTTTAATAGTAGAAGCATCTCTTTTACAACCCAGCCTCATTATAAAGCTGCCAATAATAAAAGTAACTCTTTTCCACCCACCTTCAATTGTGATAACTCTTTAATCATAGATTATCATAGAATTTACAGTGCCGAAGGAGGCCATTCGGCCCATCGAGTCTGCACCGGCTCTTGGAAAGAGCACCCTACCCAAGGCCAACACCTCCACCCTATCCCCATAACCCAGTAACCCCACCCAACACTAAGGGCAATTTTGGACACTAAGGGCAACTTATCATGGCCAATCCACCTAACCTGCACATCTTTGAACTGTGGGAGGAAACCGGAGCACCCGGAAGAAACCCACGCACACACGGGGAGGATGTGCAGACTCCGCACAGACAGTGACCCAAGCCGGAATCGAACCTGGGACCCTGGAGCTGTGAAGCAATTGTGCTATCCACAATGCTACCGTGCTGCCAATGAGGCTTCCAAATTTGCCCTGCATCCCCTGCTTTCTTCAGACACTTTTGATGCGCTGCATATCATTATGAAACTAAAATAGTTGGCTTCTAGGGGGAATGCTATCATGAGCAGTGCACTTAGAATAGTGCTAATCTGGCACTTACTACCCAAAGCACAAAATTAACTTAAAGGGAAATAAAAGATTTAACAGAGAGGAGTTAAGTGTCAAAATTAATTTTTGAGGGGATTGTTGTCTCACTCTATTGATAACACAACTGTGTAATTTCACTGCCAAAGTACACACAACAGCAGTGGAGATTCATGCATGCAAAATAATAAGGGGCCAGCGCAATGCAATCGGCACACTGGGTTTAATAAGCTTTACCTAAAACAAACAAAAAACAGCACCAAATCGGAGTAAAGCAAAGGAACATTTGTATGTTGCTAAACACTAAGTTTAAAGTATGCACCTTCCCATCAATTGAGACAAAATGTTTTATATTCGTCTTTCCCACGGGGGGGAGGGGAGGGTGGGGGGGGGGGGCGAGGAGAAAAACAAACAACATGGAACTGTTTCAAAGCCATTCTGCATATGAATTGATTAACGGCTGAAACTAAAACCAAATCAAGAGTCTGGTCAATCCTCCTGAGGGAGAGAGCAACAAAAATCTTTATTTTAAAGTTAGTTAGTTGCAAAACGAAAATCATTAACTTGCTTATTTTGGCGGGGGGAGGGGGAAGTGAAATGAACTAACCTCAAAAGAGGTTTTGTAATCAAGCCACAGTGCTTCAACTTCAACAATGTTTGGCAATTGAATTACCATACATCAGAACATTAAGCATGTCCCAATCATATTCAGAAGAAATTAAAATAAAATTAATAGTGTGTTAATCTTCTGATTTTTTAATCCTAATCTGTTTGGAAAATTGTCACATGGAACTAACAATGAATTCACAATAACAAACCAACTCAACTATTAAGCTTTGTTACTCTAATAATGATGGCTTCAGGCATTCAAGAGTAATTATTATTATTTGAACCAGTTTTCAAAGTAAAAAACTGCTTCTGCTTTCCTAATCTATTATTTCCCTCTCTTCTATTTAAATTACTTAATTTCATCGAATTGGAGAATGTCACAGCACAAAAATAAGCAATTCAATCCATAAAGTCTTTGCTGGTATTTTTCTCCCTATTGGGCTATTTAATCTAATGTTACTTTCTTGCTCACCCTCCACACCCTTCCAGTTTTACTCAATTCACTTTATGGACCTGATTTTTGTTTCCACTTATGTGCTGCCACCATCCATTCTGAACGTAGGGGGGCACTGAAATTTTTTAAATTGCCTTTTGTTGCCTGAAAGCAGATCACCACAGGATGGGCTGCTGATAGCACAAATGTACATCCAAACAAATACATTTGTCTATGCTGTGACAATCGGCAACGTCATGCCAACAGTTGCCAGTGGAATAGAAAATAAAAATTCCAAATCATTTTCTATGCACATCCCAATGCATTCCTTCACAAGCAATTCAACAGTGCCGAGGCAGGTTCTTCCCTCTTTTTGTCTCCTTCTCCCCTTGAAGTTTAAAACACATGCAATGTGCAAATATACCTCTGCATAGAATCAGCCATGCTCAATTGTTTTATATTCCTTGCAAGTGGAGAATAATATATAACATTCGCTCGGGGGAAATCAGAAAGGCCAGAGTGGATGAAACAGAAACTGTGATGGAATATAACAGTTTGTCTGCATTGCACCAGGAGGCTGAGCATGACAATCTTGCCTATTTTGAAATGTGCAACTACCATCACTTAATTTTAATAAATTACATAAAGCTAAATGTAGAAAAAAATGCAAACTTTTAGTACCCTATGCTGGCGGGATGGAACTGAACTTGCTCATCTAATATACTGCATGGTATTGCTATATTTCTGAAGAGCTAATTCAAGATGCAATGCAACAGCTGGAATATTTTGTCACTTTGTAGGTTACTGGGATGAAGATTTAGCGATAATATTGTCGTCTGTCAGTGTTCTGCATAATGTTTAAATCGTCGATCAAAATGTTATATAAGGAGCGAAATATTGACACTGATATAATCTGATCAAATCTTTTCTGATTTGTGTTTGATAGTTTTCCTTGGTTATTTTCAAAGGGTGCGGTCTAAAGGCCGTGTTACTCATGGCACGGATCTGTGTGAGCCGGTTGAATCGCGGGTGAAACCCAAATCCGGAACCACACCGGGCGTCGAGCGGTTTGCGATCTAACCGGCATGCTCCCATGAGGGGGTTCCAGATCACGCCCAAATGTGGCAAGCAACCAATCATCACTACTTATAGGCAATCTCCATCTCACTCACGAGATGGACGACCTATCTAATGGCCTCCCAGGATCTAATCGGCTCCCCAGTGGGCGCCGATAAGCACTCCTTTTTAAAAATGGGAACCCAGCACAGTGGCTGCTGAGGGGATTGGAAGAGGCGAGTGCTCAGGGGGTGAGCCCCCGGGGGGGGGGCGGGGGGGAGATTGGGGGGGGGGGGCACCCGGGGGGGGGCACCTAGTCGGGGAGGGGGTCAAGTCGGGGAGGGGGTCAGGTGACATTGGTTGGTGGACACCCCTGGGCTGGGGAGGATCAGGTCACAGCGCCTGCAGATCCCACAGGCCATCACCCTCTGCCGCTCCCCCCACGAATCATGGAGACCCAAAGCAGGGTCAACTACAGCTGCTGCCTATCTGCCCCACCAAACACTTTTCAGGACAGACAGCCCTGTGCACAGTTATATGCCGAGGGTCACTATAACTCTCTTTGAGTGTAAGCAACCTCTGGCTGTACAGCCGAAGGCTCTTGCTCATAAGGAATTGGCATTGTTGGTTATATGAGCACTGCACAGCTCTCAAGTGGCTGGGTAGGGTGTGTCTGCTGACTGCTCCTGCTCAAGGTACACAGTCCCTGCAGGCCTAGTGTTTGTTTACTGCTGCCCCTTCTGCTTCTGTGACCTGGGGCGAAATTCTCCGGAAACGGCGCGATGTCCGCCGACTGGCGCCCAAAACGGCGCAAATCAGTCGGGCATCGCGCCGCCCCAAAGCTGCGGAATCCTCCGCATCTTTGGGGGCCGAGCCCCAGCCTTAAGGGGCTAAGCCCGCGCCGGATGAATTTCCGCCCCCCCCAGCTGGCGGAAACGGCCTTTGGTGCCCCGCCAGCTGGCGCGGAAATGACATCTCCGGGCGGCGCATGCGCAGGAGCGTTAGCGGACGCTGATGGCATTCCCGCGCATGCGCAGTGGGGGGAGTCTCTTCCACCTCCGCCATGGTGGAGACCGTGGCGAAGGCGGAAGGGAAAGAGTGCCCCCACGGCACAGGCCCGCCTGCGGATTGGTGGGCCCCGATCACGGGCCAGGCCACCGTGGGGGCACCCCCCGGGGCCAGATCGCCCCGCCCCCCTCCCCCCCCAGGACCCCGGAGCCCGCCCGCGCCGCCTTCTCCCGCCGGTAAGGTAGGTGGATTAATCTACGCCGGCGGGACAGGCATTTTAGCGGCGGGATTTCGGCCCATCCGGGCCGGAGAATCGTGGGGGGGGTCCCGCCAACCGGCGTGGCGCGATTCCCGCCCCCACCGAATATCCGGTGCCGGAGAATTCGGCAACCGGCGGGGGTCAGAGAATCTCGCCCGAGGAGTCAGCCAATTGGAGGATTGGCTGGCCTACTACTGGTCTGAAGAAGGGGAATAGATGCTCTCTCACTCCTCTGCTATGGTCTGTATTAGTATGGCTTTCCGGTAACGATTGCTCCTGCCTTGAGGACCTGCTGATGGGAGCTATAATATATAATAATAATTGCTTATTGTCACAAGTAGGCTTCAATGAAGTTATTGTGAAAAGCCCCTTGTCTCCACATTCCAGCGCCTTTTCAGGGAGGCTGGTACAGGAATTGAACCCGCGCTGCTGGTCTTGTCCTGCATTACAAGCCAGCTGTTTAGCCCACTATGCTAAAAGTTGTCAGAGGAGGAGAGAGAGGAGTGACTGCCGTTGCTGCTACTTGGAAACTATGTGTACGCTTGCTGCCACCACTTTTGCTTTTGTTGCATGGAGTAGGGAAGGGAAAAAGTGAGATGCAATGTCTGCCAGTGCTGATGAAGGGAAAGGCTGGCGGCTGATTCAACTGAACAACTTGCTGAAAGTATGAAGAACTGCTCTTGCATATTGCTGGTGCTTTTGTTGTACTGCTGACTGTTCAACGTTTCATGTTTGGAAATGTGTGTTTGCTTGTTGCCGCCTCTTTTGCTTCTGTGGCCTGGGCCAAGGGCTGGGTAGAGTTGGTGACCAGACACCGATACTACAGGAAGGGTAGAGTGGTGGCTCACTTCAATTGAGCAATTTGAAGGTGGAACAGAAATGCCTTTGAAGATTTCTGGTGGCTTTATTGTGCTGGTGACTGATAATATTTCACGTTTGGAAGCAGTGCAGATTGCTTGTGCCTTTTTATACTGTTGCTTGTTTATGTTTGATGTTCAGAAGCCGTGTGCTTGCTATTGTGCTGTTGCTGTTTACTGTTTAATGCCTGCATTGTTTGTTGCAGCCCCTTTTACTTCTGCGGCCTGGTGTCCAGAACCACTGCCAGTGCTGAAGAGGGGGAGGGGGTGCTCTCTTGCTTTTCCTCCATGCTCTGCGTTGGTGTGACTTTTCCAGTGTATTTTTCGGCTCACCCCTGAGTGACTTTCCACTGATGTCGGTCTACTGCTGGAGCTGCAGGTGGGGGGGCGGGGGGTTGAGTTCTTATACTGTTGACTGTTCAATGTGTGGAGGCTGTATGTTTGTCTGCTGCGACCCCTTTTGCCTGAGGCCTGGAGTCTGTAAGGGGGTGATCTCTCGCTCTGCGCCATGCTCTGCATCAGTGGGACTTTCCAGTGTATTGTTGCGTTATGCCCAGGCGACTTTCCACTGGTGTGAGTCTGCTTCTGGGAGCTGCGGGAGGGGGAGTGAGCGGCGTATTTATTTGATTACATTGTTGCCTATTTCATGTTTACCGTGTATTTGGTTTTCTTTGTATAACTACACTGTTACAGTTTGTGTTTGTACCAATACTTTGTCGTGAAAAGGTGCCTGTGTGAATGGCACAGTGCCTTTCCCTGTCGGTTGTTAGTTAATGTGATATGTGGACTGTTACGTAATTTGAGTTGTTATACTGTTGACTGTTTACTGTTTGATGTCTGGAGATAGTCAAATACTCAAGGGCTGGGCCTCAGTACTGCGGATTGCCCTGCATCCAGAGGGTGAGTGTGTGGTTGGGGTGGACATGTGGATGGGGTGGGGGTGGGCGGGTACCTGAGCTCGGATTGCCGAATGTTCACGGCAGGGGTCTGATATCCAGGGGCTCCTGGCCGTGGGTACGTGTGCAGGATGCGATCCCCCAGCACAACAGACTCGTTGGATGGCATCCTGAGAGTCGACAGGGCACGCAATGGTGTGCAAGGCTTTGGGGCTCTGAGGTCCCGGGTGGATGCCATAACTGATTGTCGGTCTCTCACCGTCTCAAATTGCTAATAGATACCACAATATGGATGGTATTGAAGATGCCGCAGCGGCGATCCTTGTGGTGCTGGTGACAGTACAGGCAGCCAGAAGCTGGAGAAGGTGGCCATCATAAACCCTGCAGACCAGAGCCCAAAAGGCCTGGGCGAGTCTCAGAGGGGGAAACTAGCAACAGCCAAGGTGTACAGGTGTCATTGGTCATTCGAGGACATGGCGGACAGCATGTGTTGCAGGGGGCTCCACGTCAATCAGGGGATGGTGCGGCACCTGTACTCTGTCCGTGCGGGCTTGGCACCCCGTGGAGGAGGAGGATACCTGCTCCCGGTGGCCGTGAAGGGAGTTCATTCCTGGGCTCGAACGGGGACTTGTGAAATCATGGATGCCCTGTTTACCCGGGCAGCCGACCATATAAACTTCGAGCTGGACTAAGTCCATCAAGATGCCTGGGTAGCAGGATTCTCCACCATCACCGGGATGTCCCAGGTTCAGGGGGAAATTAATGGCGTGCATGGGGGGGGGGGGGAGAGCCCTTCATTAACAGGAAGGGGTTCCACTCCCTGAATGTTCAACTTGTGTGCGACCACCACCTCTGGATCATGTACATTTTTGCACGCTTCCCTGGGAGGGCCCCCCTCCCCCATCATGATACCGCACCCGTGCTCCAGCATTCTCTGGCACCCACCTGCACAACCCACCCAGGGTGTGGTGTGAGGTGCCACCTGCTGACTTGAAGAGGGGTGGTGGTGGGGGGGGGGAGTGGCAGTGGTCAGGGGAGTGGCAGGCGGGTTCAATGCCAGGGGGTCAGTGTCAACATACCCGTGCAGCCCGGTGGAGGTTGTTGGTCTTCATTGAATCACTGAATTCCTACAGTGCAGAAGGAGGCCATTCCGCCCATCAAGTCTGCACCGACCTTCTGAACGAGCGCCCTACCGAGGCCCACTCCCCCGCCCTATCCCCGTCACCATCTAACCTTTGGATTCTAAGGGGCAATTATATTTTGGCTAATCCACCTAACCTGCACATCTTTGGACTGTGGCACGAAACCGGAGCACCCGGAGGAAACCCATGCAGATGCAGGGAAAATGTGCAAACTCGACACAAAACAGTTAACCGGGCAGGAATCAAACCCGGGTACCTGGCACTGTGAGGCAGCAGTGCTAACCACTGTGCCTCTATGCCGCCTTTTTTCCGACATTGGACAGAGGTCCTCCTTGTCATGCTGCCCGGACCGATGGCTGCTGCCTCCATGCGGCACTGTCAGCCCTGTGGCTGATCCTCCAACCTCTCGGGGTAGGACTCTGTGGTGCCATGGCCGTGAGGTGTCTGGAGTGTGTTTGGAGGGAATGGTTTATGTGCTGCCTGCCCTTGTTAGTGGGGAGCCGCCGGGTGGGATCCAGGCAAATCAGCTGGTGGGATGGCCATTTCCGCCGTGAAGCCCGTGGGGGATCATTCCCGGCCCTAATTGGCGTTAGATACCGGCTGCGGTCTCGTTGGGTTGGCCGTCGGGAAACACCCGGCAAATCTCACCCGCTACCGCATTTAGTGCTACTCCCTTTAGATCGCGCCCAAACTGACATAAAGTTAATTATTCAGGAAAGTTCTATTTGCAATTTTTAAAGTAATTTCCCTTGTCAATAGCTTCCAAGGTTATTGTAGTGAGTGTAAGGCTGAAAGATACTGAAGGCAGTATTATAAATGAGAAAGAAACCTCATTGTCGATAAGTTCCACTGAGAGACTAGTGGCAGCGCAGAGATAAATATCACATGCGAAGCTCATCGCTGTACTGGCACTGGTCCAATGGGTGCATCACTAAAAATTTAGGGCTAGCCCAATGAGAATGTCACTCAGGAGCATCACTAATGGTTTGACGCCAGCCCAAAGGATATAACAGTCAGGAAACTCACAGACTAAACCAGAATGAGTGTCATATATGTGGGTTTCTAATGGGCTGATATAATCTAGAACAAAGATCATTCACCAGTTGTTAAATGAAACTGAACCAGCCTCTGGGGACTGCAGCACCGAAGACTAACTACAAATTGACATTTGTCCAAAAGGAAAGACATTCAGAAGATTCACTTGAATTGATACTTGAATTACTCAGCATGCGCAACAATACACATGGGTCAAATATGGTATAAGTCTGTATTTCTGGTGTCTAAACCCCTGTGTTTTTAGCATTTTCTATGGGATAAGATTCCAATTACCCCAGCTATCATAACAGTAATGTAATTTGACTCACTGCTTAACTTGTCAATACTAATCAGTGCTGAGCAGTTGTGTAGCATAGCAAGTTGCAGTTTTCAAAACATTATAACTAAAAAGTTTCCCTTCAAGATTCAGGCTTTTCCATTCCGAGTTGACAAGTCAATCTGTGCATAAAACACAAATTTCCTTGTCTCTGGAGGACCACATATAAATATACCAGAATAATACATATTTTATAAGTTATCTAGAGACATCTCCTGATTAAGAAAAGATCCACGACCTAGAACATTCTGTTTTATTTTATGTCGCCACCACATACAATTAATTTACTGAGTCCAATTAATTAAATGCAAGAAAGGTAAACCTTTAAATTATTTAAATATCGTAATGACGTTTATTATGAATTATGATTAGACATCACTGAAACAATGTTTATACTTATAGAATACCATTGTGTACAAAGATATATCAATGATTTATTTCCATAGACTTGTTGTTCTACGTTGCATAAATTGTAAATAATTATTGGAATTGTTCAAAAACTCAAAGACTTTCAGTTTTAACTCAAAGCCTCATTAAACAAACTTGTGAATACTGCCATCTCAAAGAAACAATGGGCTGGATTCTCCGTCCCGGGACACCCAGAATGCGTTACCCAATGGGACGGAGAATCGGGCGTCAGGACGTGAATGGATACCACACCAGCAGGGGCATGGAAATAAATGCAAATGCGCCGTCATGACCCATTTGCACCTATTTAGCGGGCCCAGCACCCTATGCTCCGCCCTCCCGTGATTCTCTAGTCTCCGCGGAAAGGAATCACATGAGTGAGGTTCACTTGTGGTCTCTACCATCGTGGCTTTGGCATGAGAATCGGGCTTGCCCCCTTAGCCCAACACGAGGTCCATCATGCCACAGCCATGATGGTAGAAAACTTCTGAGGCCCAACCCCACAACACCGCATAGCAGCCCCCAAACCGCGGGTTGCCTGGGTGCCCCTCCACCCCCAAGTATAGGGGTGACCTGACCGACCCCCTGAGGAAACTCCCTCAGGAACCTCTGTGACAGGAAGATCCCCCCCCCCTCCCCCGGACCCCTGTGATTGGGAGAGCAACCTATGACATTTGGGACAGGGAGACCCCGCACAGGGACCCCTGTGATAGGGAGACCCCCCATAGGTGCCAATGTAATGGAGGACCCCCTACAGGGGCACCTGTGATAAGAAGCCCCCACAGGGCTAAAGGAACCCCTTCCACACATACTCCCACACACAGAACCCCCACCTGAGTAAAGGGGCCTCTGTCTGGAAGCTAGAGAGCAGTTCAGGCAGGGTTAGTGGGAAGTATTATAGTTGTAATACTTACCTTGCAGCTCCACTTGCCCATTCCTCCACGGAGAGCAGCTGTGCCTGCCTCTGGTTCCCACAGACTCACTATCTGCAAGCCATTCATAGCTTTCCAGTCGTGGTCTGTGATTGACAGCTCGTAAAAACCATCTGCAGCTTTGATCCATTCACATCCTTTCACTCTTCAGTGGCCTAAGTGGTGAAACCCCAATATTTGTAAACATTGCCCACCCGAGATGACCTCCTCCCTTCTCTGCCCCTGACCATGTCATCTCTCACCCCTGCCACATCGCAAAAACCTCTCCCCCACCCATTTCCCCCCTTCCCCGCTCCCCCTGCACCCCACCCCACCGGCCACCCCCTCGGCCTTCTCCCCACTACCTCACTTCCGTTCACCAGCATCACCAGCTAGCGCAGCAGCCCCTGCCCAAAGGCACCTCACAATGACCTACCCCCCACCTCCCCACTCCTCAGCTCAAGGAGGAAGACTCCCTGCTGACTTTATCTTCCCCCACCCAAACAAAGACTTCTCCTGAACTCCAGGCAGCCTCCTTCAAAAGCAAACACGCAAATGCTAAACACAAACAGTCCCATAAAACAGGAGGGGTGGATGGGAACATCCAGCCCCATATAAACTTTTCACCCCTACAATCCCTTACAATCCCAACAGTAAACAGCAAACCCCTCCCCCAAAAAAGGATCCCCTCCAAACCGGAGGGAACGAAAATCCCCCAATCCCTACCCCCACTTCAAGCAGGTGGCACGGTAGCACAGTGGTTAGCACTGTTGCTTCACAGCGCCAGGGGTTCGATTCCCGGGGTCACTGTCTGTGTGGAGTCTGCACGTTCTCCCTGTGTCTGTGTGGGTTTCCTCCGGGTGCTCAGGTTTCCTCCCACAAATCCCGAAAGATATGCTGTTAGGTGGGTTGGGCATTCTGAATTCTTCCTCCGTGTACCCGAATAGGCGCCGGAATGTGGCAACTACAAGCTTTTCACAGTAACTTCATTGCAATATTAATGTAAGCTTCCTTGTGACAATAAAGATTATTGTAAAAAAACATGCTCCCAACCATTACGAAGTACCAGCACCCCGGTTCCCAAGCATTGTCCGCTCAGTTCTCCCCCAATTTATGCTCCTCAATGAAGTCTTCGGCCGCTTCTGGGGTCTCAAAAGAATACTCCCGGCCTCCGATCGTCACCCACAATTTTGCCGGGTAGAGGACCCCGAACCTGATATGCCGCCGGTACAGCACCACCTTGGCCTTATTGAAACCTGCCCGCCGCTTCGCCAACTCGGCTCCGATGTCCTGATAAATTTGGACCTTATTCCCCTCCCATCCGTAGGTACACTTCTCCCTGGCCCAATGCAAAATCTTCTCTTTCTCCACAAATTTGTGGAGTCTCAAGATCACTGCCAGTCACTGTGCCACCCCAGCTCTAGGCTTCTGATCAGGGACCTAAGCGCTCGGTCCACGTCAGGGGCCTTATCTAGCACCCCTTCTGCCACCACCCCCCACCAGCATCTTCGAGACGTACCTCGTGGCACTTACATCTTCTGGTAGGCCCATTATTCGCAGCTTCTGCCTTCTCGAGGTATTCTCCTGCTCCTCCACCTTTGCTCTCAACATTTTACAGAGATCTCTTAGGAGCACCACCTCCGCCTCCAGAGCCACCACATGATCGCTGCGGTCCGAGATCACTCCTTCGATCTCACAAATCTTTGACCCCTGCACCTCCAAACACTTCTCCACCCGTTCCAAAGAACTCTTCAGGGGTGCCACAGCTCCTTCGATGGCCTTTGAGTCATCCTCCTGCATTTCCTTCCTCTGCTGGCAGAATTTCTCCTGAATAAAAGCCATCAACTGCTCCATCTGGGGCCTTCCACCTTGCAACAGCCCTTCCCCTGCAGCCATGCTTACACCGGCTGCTGCTGCAGTACAGGCTTCCTCCAACTCTTTAGCCTGGTCTCTCACCATCTTCTGACGGGTTGGTAACCAGCAGACATACCACTCCTGGGGGAAACAACTCCTCCAACCTTCACCTACACCTTTTCATCAAAATTCCACCCAATATAGGGTAAAAAGAGCTCTTTTCTGTGCCTTCAAGCAGGAGCTGCCCTGTGTGTGACCATTCACACCATGGCCACCACCAGAACTTTCTATGTACTGACATAAAAAGCACTGCTCAATGCATTTTAAGAATTCCGCCCCCTCTAAGCCTTTCAAACCCACAGTTTCCCAGTTAATGTTGGGGAAAATTAAATCCCCTATTATTATTACCCCATTGTTTTTACACTTCTCTGAGATTTGCCGACATATCTTTTATCTTTCCCTGACTGTTTGGCGGCCTATGGGGCCGCCCCATTTTTGTTTCTTAGTTCTACCCACATGGCCTGATTTGAGGAGCCCTCTATATCATGCCTCCTTAATGCAGTAATTGACTCCTTGATCAATACTGCAACACCACCTCCTTTTTTTGGATCCCCCACTGCCCATCTCGCCTGAAGATTTTATGCCCCAAAATATTGAGCTGTCCGTCCTGCCCCTCAGCCATGTCTCTGTGATAGCAGTAACATATGTGTTAATCAACACCCTCAACTTGCCTGACTCGCAAGAGTCCTTGCATTAAAATAAATGCCATCCAGCACTGCCATACTACTCCCCTGTGTCCTAACATGTCTATAATCTCTCCGCCTTCCAGACTGACTTGGCTTTTCCTCCACATTTTGCTGTGCATCACTGTCTACTCTACCTCCACTCTATATTCCATCCCCCTGCCAAGTTAGTTCCAAATTAAACTCAGATGTCCTTAATTAAGAGATAACCAACTAAAGCATTGAGCAATATACCACAGGCAGGGATCTGAACATAACAGCTACACATGAAAGGTGGTGTGCATGAAATCTGCTGCCGATTAGAATTGAACGACTACATTATCTGCCTGATGATATGGCTACCACTCAAAAGCTTCAGTATTAAAGAGCTAAAAATTGACAACCATCTATTGATTGAAACACCATTGGTATTTTCCATTCAGCCATGATAATGTCTACTTTGCACAACTGCAACAGTTGCAAATCCCATCGTATAAGTTCCTATTCGATCGCTGAATATCACAAGAAATGTATGTCCATGACTTTCATCAATGGGATGAAGGGTTACTGAATATCAAAAAAAAATCCTTAGAAAAAAGATCTTAAGAAATAAGAGTGTTAGCAAATGAAGCAAGAAGACCTTCAACGCCATCTGCTAGATCATCAAATCTCGATGCTACAATTAGCTTGATTGTATTTAAGGACAATATGAATGCAAATTGACCCAGAGTATTTGTCATTTGCTTTGACTAATAAATGGTGATCTCAAGTTCAATTTTTGTGAACATAATATTCATAGATATTATGAACAAGCAGTTGCTGTCTGATTAGAAATGGGTTGCTTTAAGGAGGGTCAATATTACAGTATGTTCTTCCAAGAGAACAATTCAAATGGCAGTGGAACACAGGCAAGGAGAAGCGTTTAAGATTTAAAGAGCATAAAGTAATAGACTGCGTCTGAAGTAAAAACAGTGAAGAGGAAATATAAATATGAGAGAGAGAATGGAATAGCTGAGAGAATAGAGTGGAAGAGGAAAAGAGAGTGGATAAAAAAAGGAGGGCATGATGAAGGAATGTGTAAAAGGTCTTTCCATTTTTTCAATGCATTTTTAAAATTGTTACAGGTTAATTTGTATTGTGTAACTTTACTACTCCAATGCTATTTAAGTATATTATTAGGTTGCTGTACAGTGTTGTAAATGGGGAAAAAATTAAATTAGCTAGTACAGGGAGCATGGAATTTCTTGGACCTATTGACCTCCAAATGTCAAGTTAAATTCTGAGTATATTTTTCGGTTCACATACGTTAGGTCCAATTTAATGCAGACTGATAGAGCGGGAACTATGGTGGCCTGACATACTTTATCATGGGAAAGCCCACAATGTCTCCCACCTCCCATTAAGTCAGAGGGTGGAAGGGGCTGGTATGGGATTACCGGCTGCCAGCAAAAGGATTTCAGTCAGGTTCATTCATGAACCAATCATCCTTAATCCCACCACAATTCAGTAGTGGCTCAGGGATTAAGTGGGAGCTCAAGGCTTTCCTGCACCTCCCAAAGGTGGCCCAGAAAATCCTTCTGGGTTTGTCAGTGGCCTCCCAGAGATGAGTCACTCGTTATCATGCACTTTGTACCGGATCAAAGGACCTGGTATCTGGGAAAGGCGGGTTGGGATGGGTGGGAGTGCAAGAAGGCTGCAGTTCCTCATTGCCGGAAACACAACTGGGACGGACTGAGAGATCTCCAAAGGACTCCAGGTCAAAGTTGAGCGAGGGCAAAATAAGGATTGTGGTGTGCCTGTCAAAGGAGGGGGGAAAGGCAAGGGGGTCAGAGGTAAGGACAGCCTTTGGTTTGGCTGGCAGCTCTCAGCCTACCAGACTTCTGCTGCCAGGTTCCTGAATCCTGGGAAAGGCCCAAGGGTGGCCACGTAAGTCACTGAAAGGTACCTATAATACCATGTGGCCTCCCACATGGAGCTACCACATGGTTCTCCACCGGTTCTGCGCCCAGTGGGCAAGACCTCGATCAGTCCAATTAAATACTGTCCATTGTATAAGAGGAATACAGAATGGAAGCAGGTAGTCCACCATGAATTGTCCTTGAGAAACTCCAGCTTTATCTCAATCTAAACTACATATGCCTTCTACAGATATAAGTTACATGATAAATTCGAACTCAGTTATCATCAGCCGCAGATCAGAATTGTGATTTGTGAATGTTTGCCAAAATTCACCTTAAGGTTTCCAAACCATTTTGAGCTTCCAGAAGTTCAAGAAAGCAAGGGTTTCAGGTGTGGAACAGACTCACTAAATTATTATGCTTAAATTTACATATTTTGCATTCTGTTCCATTAGTTTCATAGCCTATCAACTCAACACATCATGCTAAGTGTGCTGATACCTGTTATACTTGACATTAGAACATACCAAATTTACCCATATAACTTCAGAGGAGAGGTGTATATAAACCACTATCTTGAGAGTGACATCTTATGCCAAAAGTGGGATGGCATTTCCAGATGGTTTCCTGTAGGTTTTTATCATACTTTGCTTCTGCCAAAGCACCAAATTGATCCTCAGTTAACTTACGCATTCTCACACATTACATTCCTCAGTGATTGACCATAAACATTTCCAGTTGTAAATACCAAGTTTTATCAATGGTAGAACAAAAATTCAGCTGGATAAACCACCTTGTTACTAACGTTTTTGTTAAGCAAATATTTCAGTCCACAGTTCTCAATGACTCACTGCTAGAGCCTGCACAAGTGCTGAAATCTCAATGACCACTTCATGAGAAGAACTATTTTGCTGGCTCACAGTTTCAAAAAGTGACTTACCGGAAGTCGTTCTGACAGTGTCTGTCGTATTTCTCAATCCAAGAAATGCAAACTGATACAGCCTCCAAAAGCGCGGCTCTCCAAAGATAATAGAATGGTATCTTGCCCACTGGTATATGATTTCGTCTTTGGGATAGCCATCTAAAAATTAGATTCAAGAAAGTTCTCTATTTTTCTATTAAGACAGCAGTTTTGAGCGAGCAGTTTTGAGTGGGGGTGTAATCTTTTATTTGGGATGGTATAAGAAATCATGAAGGAAGAAAAGATTGTCAAATCTGCACATTCCGCAAACCAAGTACACCGTCCCACCATGAGCACGAACCCATCTATTCCATATCAATATCCAGAAGCAAATAATCAGAGAATAGCTTGAATCATAAGATCAAAATGTAATTATGGATGAGTAAGCCCACCATGAGTAATCCATTCAGAAAGACGCTGCAGTCCTACGATTGCTTCATCTAATTCTTTCTTAAAAGACTTTGATGATTTTTGCTTCCACTTCACTGTCTGGAAATTGATCATTCTTTGTGTGAAGAACTTCCTGATATCAGTTTTGAATTTAACTTTTACTAGTTTGAACCTGTGTGCTTTAGTCAGCTACTCTTACAATTTAATTTAAGGTAAGATCTATCTCCTTAATCCCCTTAATTGTTGTATACATCTTTAGCTTTTCTATGAACCTTACAATTTTCCCCTCCGCAGAGTGTATTATCAGTAGAACCCTATGCTGGGCTCAAATAGACAGGTCACTGCAAAGGCACCAGATATGGATATTCACTAGGTTACCTGAAGAATTTCTATTTTCTAGTGCAAAGTGGTTTATCTGGACCCCATAGAATCCCGGCAGTGCAGAAGGAGGCCATTTGGTCATCAAGTCTGCACTGACCTTCGAAAGAGCACCCCACCTGGGCCCATTCGCCTGCCCTTTCCCTGCAACCGCACCTAACCTGCACATCTTTGTACTCTAAGGGGCAACTTAACATGGCCAATCCACCTAACCTGCGCATCTTTGGGACTGTGGGAGGAAACCGGAGCAGCCGGAAGAAACCCAAGCAGACACAGGGAGAAAGTGCAAACTCCACAGACAGTTATCCAAGGCCGGAATTGAACCCGGGTCCCTGGCACTCTGAAGCAACAGTGCTAACCACTGTGCAACCTTACCGTCCATGTTCCCTAGATCTACGTTTTTGTGAATGGAATCCCTTGAGAGCTATATTTAACTTAACAGCAGTATTTTTAGCATGGATTTTGCCAAGATCCTCCCATGGTGGCGCTGACTAAAACAAATATCTAACGTTTTTTAACTAAGTCCTTTCAACTGGCATATGTCCGAAGCTTGACTTCTCTATCCTGTTTTGTTGCCTGAGCAGAATTGATTAATATTTAATTGATCAAAATTTCAGAATATTTATCCATTCCAACAACAATACTATTTCACCAGAAGATAAAAGCAAATTACTGCGGATGCTTAAATCAGAAACAAAAATATAAAATACGGAAAATCTCAGCAGCTCTGACAGCATCTGTGGAGAGATGTTTCGACTTTGGCAAAGGGTCATCCAGACTCGAAACGTTCGCTCCCTTTCCCTCCACAGATTCTGTCAGACCTGCTAAGATTGTCCAGTATTTTCTGTTTTTGAATACTATTCCACCCTTGTCTGGCACAATTCACAAGTAACATTAACCTCCCCCCCCCACACCGCCCTTCTACCTAATGAATGTTCGCAGTGTATTATGTTGAGTAAACGTTAGGGGTGGGTAATTATAATTATACAACCAGATATAGATATTCATAATGATTATTTTATTTTAAAATGATTCTTGGAAAGTGTATGTCGCTGAATAGTCCACCATATTTGACCAATTCCTCGTTGAGAAGGTGATGATGAGCCTTCTTCTTGAATCACTGCAGTCCATATGGTGAAAGACCTCTCAAAGTGCCATTAGGTAGCAAGCTCCATGATTTAATAATGTGAAATGGCAATATAGGTCCAATTCAGGATGGTTTGTGAATTGGAAGGGAACTTGGAAGTAATGGTGTATTCATGCACCTGCTGCCCTTATCCTTCCAGTTGGTAATGGTTGTAGGTTTGCGAGGTGCTGGGGAAGAATCCTTGGTGAGTTACTTCAGTGCATCCAACAGGTAGCACACATCAGAGCCAGGGGGCAACAGTGGTGAAGGGGGATTGGATATTTAGGTGAATGGATGAGTGCCGGTTCAATGGATCTCTTTGTTCTGAATGGTGTCAAGTGTAGTGATATCATGATTGGGTTGTAATTCACCAACTGACCACTAGGAGTCTCATTAGAATATAACTGAATGTTAGAGTCAGGTAACCTCAGACTGACTTTAGAGCTGGGAGAGAGATAGTGGTTTGTGCTTGTTCATACAGTTATTCATCTGTTGTTTGGTATATATTTGACCCACAGTTAATGTTAATAAATCGTTTAAAGCTTTAGCTACAAGTGCTCTTGTAATATAAATCAGGCCATTCGACAAGAACCATCAAGCTTCTTAAATTCTGTTTGCAACTGCATCCAACCAGGGAAGCGGAGAGTAATCTGTCACACTCCTAACATGTGCCTTGCTGAGAGTGTGTGGAGGAAAAGCATTACAAAGGCAAGAAACAAACTATTATGTTGCAAGCACAGCCACTAAATGCTTTAGTAGCTGCAATATCTGGTCAACTGACGATGATGCATGATTATGGAGCAAATCTTTGCAGATGCAAGGATCATGTGTTAGTGAAGCAAAGCTATTTAGTGTTACAAATGCAAGGCCATTAAATGGAATAACTTATTGGATATCGGTGCCATAATTTCCTGTTACAGGGTCAGTGTTAATTAGGGAGGGAAATGGGCATGCAAGGGCCAAAGCACAATCACCACTGGTGGGCAAGAGTCCAAACTAGTTGGGGGTTCAGATCTAGATACGGTAAGATAAATAGGAATTATGAGAGGTTGTCAAGTCAATGATCATAATAGAGGAACCATGCTATCCTTGTGGCCCACAATGAACATTTACTCCCAAAAAACAAATGCAAGCTTGCTCCATCAGCTATGCTGAAGCTGCAAAACTGTGAAAGGCGTGCGATTAAAATGGCATGCACATCCCTGAAATATCAGGGCTTGAACCACAATTTCAATTATGGCTCCACGCCTTTGGTGTGGTTAACCTTCTTGTGCCTGGAGACAAGTAAAGCAATTAGGAGGCATGAACAAGGAACAAATCTGCCCCTCACAGCCCCACCATCAACCTGCCGTGACCCCCACCTGCACTATTGATTCCAGGTGTGGGCAGATTCAAAACCAGGACCATCTCGAGATGAGCATGGATATCACTAATAAAGAACAACTGCGAGTTTCCATTGCATTCGCAGAAAGCGTTGAATTGTTAATTATTGAAAGATCCCAGTTTAACACTTTAATTTATACTATATACGCTGAAATATGCGCTTTAGGAAGAGAATTAGCTCAAAGAATGTTGATATGCACTAAAATTCTGAAGTAAATCTTTTACAGCCTTCTTTGTGACAAAACTCTCTTCAAGCATTTTGCAATCTTTAACAGATGACAGACAGTGTTATTTTACGCATGTGTAGTAAAATTATATAACATAAATTTATACATACAGCTTGAGAATGCCAAAGGACATGAATGCTCATCCATTGGGAAGTTATGCAGCTGAAGCTGACATTCGGCATCAATTGTCAACCTAAAAATAGTAAAAGATCATTGTATGCATTGAAATAATTGAGAGGGAAATCTCGTTGTGAAAAATATTCACCTACATATAGTACATGTAGAATTCTGAATCGGATTAAATCAAAGACATAGGCATGTGTTTCATATTTAAGACACAGAGGACATAGAAAGAGTTAACTTGCGATGCTACGTAAGATACACAGGAAATAGTAGACTCCAAAATACAAAGTACGGTGACATGACTGTGCAAATCTTAAATGGTGGGAATGTTGCACACAACTCCTATTCAAGGTGAATTTTATTTAGACACGGAGAAACAATATAATTGAAATCTTTCTTTAATTATATTTTTAGCTATTAATCACAATATTGGAATTGCAGATAATGAAAGGTAAATCTAGTTGACATGACTAATTTTATTTCTGAGATAGTCCTTTAAAGAAACTAAGACGAGTAGGGCCAGTCAAGGACAGTAGTGGGAAGTTGTGCTTGGAGTCCGAGGAGGTAGGAGAGGTGCTAAATGAATATTTCTTGTCAGTATTAACACAGGAAAAAGACAATGTTGTCGAGGAGAATACTGAGATTCAGGCTACTAGACTAGAAGTGCTTGAGGTTCATAAGGAGGAGGTGTTAACAATTCTGGAAAGTGTGAAAATAGATAAGTCCCCTGGGCCGGATGGGATTTATACTAGGATTCTCTGGGAAGCCAGGGAGGAGATTGCTGAGCCTTTGGCTTTGATCTTTAAGTCATCTTTGTCTACAGGAATAGTGCCAGAAGACTGGAGGATAGCAAATATTGTCCCCTTGTTCAAGAAGGGGAGTAGAGACAACCCCGGTAACTATAGACCAGTGAGCCTTACTTCTGTTGTGGGAAAAATCTTGGAAAGGTTTATAAGAGATAGGATGTATAATCATCTGGATGTATAATCATCTGGAAAGGAATAATTTGATTATACATAGTCAACACGGTTTTGTGAAGGGTAGGTCGTGCCTCACAAACCTTATTGAGTTCTTTGGGAAGGTGGCCAAACAGGTGGATGAGGGTAAAGCAGTTGATGTGGTGTATATGGATTTCAGTAAAGCGTTTGATAAGGTTCCCCACGGTAGGCTACTGCAGAAAATACGGAAGCATGGAATTCAGGGAGATTTAGCAGTTTGGATCAGAAATTGGCTAGCTGGAAGAAGACAAAGGGTAGTGGTTGATGGGAAGTGTTCAGACTGGAGTCCAGTTACTAGTGGTGTACCACAAGGATCAGTTTTGGGGCCACTGCTGTTTGTCATTTTTATAAATGACCTGGAAGAGGGGGTAGAAGGACGGGTGAGTAAATTTGCAGATGACACTAAAGTCGGTGGAGTTGTGGACAGTGCAGAAGGATGTTACAAGTTACAGAGGGACATAGATAAGCTGCAGTGCTAGGCTGAGAGGTGGCAAATGGAGTTTAATGCAGAAAAGTGTGAGGTGATTCCTTTTGGAAGGAATAACAGGTAGACAGAGTACTGGGCTAATGGTAAGATTCTTGGCAGTGTGGATGAGCAGAGAGATCTCGGTGTCCATGTACATAGACCCCTGAAAGTTGCCACTCAGGTTGAGAGGGTTGTTAACTTTTATTGGTAGAGGGATTGAGTTTTGGAGCCATGAGGTCATGTTGCAGCTGTACAAAACTCTGGTGCGGCCGCATTTGGAGTATTGCATGCAATTCTGGTCGCTGCATTATAGGAAGGATGTGGAAGCATTGGAAAGGGTGCAGAGGAGATTTACCAGAATTTTGCCTGGTATGGAGGGAAGATCTTATGAGGAAAGGCTGAGGGACTTGAGGCTGTTTTCGTTAGAAAGAAGAAGGTTAAGAGGTGACTTAATTGAGGCATACAAGATGATCAGAGGATTGGATAGGGTGGACAGTGAGAGCCTTTTTCCTCGGATGGTGATGTCTAGCACGAGGGGACATATCTTTAAATTGAGGGGAGATAGATATAAGACAGATGTCAGAGATAGGTTCTTTACTCCGAGAGTAAAGGGCTTGGAATGCCCTGCCTGCAACAGTAGTGGACTCGCCAAAACTAAGGGCATTCAAATGGTCATTGGATAGACATATGGACGCTAAGGGAATAGTGTAGATGGGCTTTGGAGTGTTTTCACAGGTCGGCGCAACATCGAGGACCACAGGGCCTTACTGCGCTGTAATGTTCTATGTTCTAAGACAGTCAGTATCTGCCAGTTAGCATTATCACCTTTCAAACACTTTAACATGTTGTATGTCTGATGTATTGATAAATTTCTTAACTTTTAAATGCTCTGGAACTAATAGGATGATAATATTTTTTAAAATAATTTTTCACAGGACGTCGGCTTCATTGGCAATATCAGCATTTGTTGCCCATCCCCAATTGTCCTCGAGAAGGTGGGAATGAATCGCCTTCTTGAACTGCTGCATGCCATGTGTAGGTACACCCACAATGCTGCTAGGGAGGGAGTTCCAGGATTTTGACCCAACAGAAGTGATGATGACGTGCAACTGGGAGTGAAACTTGAAAGTGGTGGTATTCCCATGCATCTGCTGTTCCAAATGGTAGAAGTCGTAGGTTTGGAAGGTGCTATAGAAGGAGCCTTGGTGTGTTGCTACGTTACATCTTTTAGATCAGGGTTTTTCAAACTCAGGTTCTCAACCCGCGGGTAGGTCTCAACCGGGTGTCGGGAGGGTCGCGGAGCGATCTGTTGTGGCGTCCCAATCATGGGGAGAATCCCCCAATGACGCGAACAGTTGTTTAGATTACCAGCCGCAGGCAGTCCCCGATTGGTTGCGACATGTGAGGGGGTGGGGCGGTGCGAGGCTGGGCTGCATGCTGGTCAATGCATGTGAGCGGGGGGGGGGTGGGGACTGGGACTGACTGTCTGTCAGCTTTGCTCTGGTGCTACTCCTTACACACTGCTCAGCTCGTCTCCCGCCACCGATCGGCAGTATGTGGCCAGCGGCTGCATGGTCTAACTGTTCAACGGCCGGCACAAAGTCCGCTTGCACTCCCACGACATGACATACTGGTCGGGTAGTAGGCTGTGACTGAGGTGGATGCTGTTACTGGACAGTGAGTGGGAAGCCAGACCAGGTTTGTTAGTGAGGAATGTCGATCAAACGAAGCCAGTCAATAGGGCTGACACATGTCAATGCTGGATAAAACCTACAGTCATCACTTTGTGCCGACACTCTCTGGAAACAAGTAATTAAGTGCTTTTTGTGAGAATGGAGCAGGAGATTACTTGGACGTTTGGATAGTGCAATGCAGTTGAACCAGCAAAAGATATTGTGACATTGTACGTGTTTGCAAGTTACTTCATCTCGTCTAAAGTCGTAGTTTGTAAAGTAAAAACAAGACCTGTTTAAATTTCTGAAGAAATGGGAATAAATTTAAAACAAGGTTTGTGTGTTAATGTAAGGATGCGCATTTTCAACTGAAATTGTCTTAATTATCAGTAGTACAAAGCTATAAACTTGTAAAAATCAGCTATTGGAAATAAAGTTTCAAAGTAAAAAAAGAGGCCGGCCGCAACCGTCCTTTAAATATGAATGATCGAGTCTTTCCGCCAGAGGCAGCGGCAGAGAGAAGGTCATGCGCCTGGCACGTTCACTGACACCACGCGCCCTGGACATCCATGCTTTGAGTGCAAAATCATGGAGGAGAGACTCCTCCATTTTGTCGCTGCCAGCAAGCATGCAACAGGACTGCATGAAGAACTCAAGATGGATTATTTTGTAATCAGGAAGAGAGGACCCAAGGCACAAAAAGGCCAGGATCTCATAATTGAATCTGCTGGAGAAAGCTTCTCAGGAGAGTCCATGGCAGGACAATGCAGTGCTGGTGTGAGCTGTATCCAGAGCTCCAGGGCCTCTGGTGAACAAACAATTAAGAAGAGACTGAAATTGGGAACAAAACAATAGAAAGATGATTTCTTGAGATATCGCTTTAATTGTGCCAATGCAAATCAGGATGCAAAGCCCATGTGAGTTATTTGCAGGGAGGTACTGCAAGATGAAAGTTTCAAACCCTCAAATCTTCAAAGGCATTTAAAGACGAAGCATAGTGAGTTCCAGGACAAATTTCTTGATTTTCTTCAAGGGAAGCAGTGAAAAGTTAAGTCATCAGCTGAAGTCCTTCGCAAAAATGTAACATTGAATGACGAAGCAAGTGAGATTGTGAGGACCGAGCAGGCTCATCTGCCGCATTAAAAGTAATCAATAATGGTGTGGCGTGAAGGTCGGCCGGCGTCGGTCGCTAAGGTCGGCCGACATGGGTCGCGAACGTCAGCCAGTGTGGATTCCGTAGGTCCGCCAGTTGGTAAAAGTGGGTCGCGGGAAAAAAACGTTTGAAAAATACTGTTGTAGGTGATACACGCTGTTGGCACTGTGTGGGTGATGGAGGGAGTGGATGTTGAAGGTAGTGAATGGAGTGCTAATTAAGCAGGCTGTTTTGTCCTGGAAGGTGTAAATTTTTCTGAGTGTTGTAGGAGCTGCACTCTTCCAGGAAAGTGGAGAATATTCCATTACACTCTTGACTACTGTCTTGTAGATGGTGGGAAAGCGTTGGGGAGCCAGGAGGTGAGGTACTCACCAATAAATTCCCAACGTCTGACCTGCTCTTGTAGCCACATTATTTATATGGCTAGTCCAGTTTAGTTTCAGGTCAATGGTAGCCCCCATGATGTTGATAATGGTTGTAATGCCATTGAAAATCAAGGGGAGATGATTAGATTCCCATTTGTTGGAGATGTTCCTTGCCTGGCATGTGCGGAGTCTGCACGTTCTACCTGTGTCTGCGTGGGTTTCCTCCGCGTGCTCTGGTTTCCTCCCACAGTTCAAAGATGTGCAGGTTAGGTAGATTGGCCATGCTAAATTGCTCTTAGTGTCCAAAAAAGGTTAGGTGGGGTTATTGGGTTATGGGGATAGGGTGAAGGTGTATGAATTAAGTGGGGTGCTCTTTCCAAGAGCAGTGCAGACTCGATGGGCAGAATGGCCTCCTTCTGCACTGTAAATTCTATGGGTTTTTTTTCAGAGAATTTACAATGCAGGAGGAGGCCATTCAGCCCATCGCGTCTGCACCGGCTCTTTGAAAGAGCACCCTACCCAACCCCACGCCTCCACCCTATCCCCTTTACCCAGTAACCCCACCCAACGCTAAGGGCAATTTTGAACACAAAGGGCAATTTAGCATGGCCAATCCACCTAACCTGCACATCTTTGGACTGTGGGAGGAAACCGGAGCACCCGGAGAAAACCCACGCACATACGTGGAGAACGTGGAAACTCCGCACAGACAGTGACCCAAGCCGGGAATCGAACCTGGGACCAAGAAGCTGTGAAGCAATTGTGCTAACCACTATGCGACCATGCTGCCCTCCATCACAGAAAGATGGAGCACACATTTAGTGCCACAAATACCCTTTTAACGATGTTCTACCAGTAATCTTGGGAGGGATTCTCTCAGCCCAGGGCAGGGCCGGAGAATCCCCGCAACCGGCACGAATCGCGCAACGCCGCCGTGACGCCGGCACACAATTCTCCGCAGAGCAGAGAATCAGCGGCATTGGCACCAACGTGGTTGGCGCGCCGCCTGTCGGGGGCCGCTCTACGCAGCCAGCCCGCCGATTCTCGACCCGGGATGGACCGAGCGACCGTCGTGAAAACGCCGAGTTCCGCCGGCGCCGTCCACACCTGCTCTCAGCCGGCGGGAACTCGGCGTGGAAGATTTGGGGAATGGCCTGTGGGGGTGATGGGGGTGGTCCGAACCCGGGGGTGGGACTCCGATATGGCCTGGCCCGCGATCGGGGCCCACCAATCGGCGGGCCGGCCTTTCTGGCTGGGGGCCTCGTTTCTTCCGCCATGTTGTGTCGGGGCCGGCGCGTTGAAGGAAGGCAATGTGCATGTGCGCGTTGGTGCCGGGATCAGCAGCTGGAGCGGCGTGAACTGCTCCAGTGCCATGCTGGCCCCTTTTGCGGGCCAGGATTAGTCGTGGGGTCGGCCCGCTCGCGTGGTTGTAAAACACGGCATTTACGGCGGCGTGGACACTCTGCCGCGGGATTAGAGAATCCCGCCCATAATGTCAATCAACCTTTCTGGCCCAAAAAGGAAAACAACTCAAACTGTTTCATAGAATTTATAGTGCAATATGACTTCCTTGCTTTTAGAATCTATGCCATGATTGATAAAGGCTAGTGTCCCATATGCCTTTTTCACCAACCTGTTAAACTGCCCTTCTGCCTTCAGAGATCTATTTATAAACACGCCAAGGTCTCTTTGTTCCTCAGGACTTCCCAGTGTGGTGCCATTCATTAAAAATTTCCCTGTCAAATTGCTCCTTCCAAAGTGTAACACCTCACTCTGTTAAGGATTAAATTCCATCTGCCACTTCTCATCCCATTTGACCATCCCGTCGATATCTTCCTGTAACCCAAGACTCTCAGCCTCACTGTTAATCACCCGGCCTATCTTTGTGTCATCCGCAAACTTACTGATCCTACCCCCCACATAGTCATCAAAGTCATTTATATGACATCAGTTCCGCCTTCCACCCCTCAAACTCTCCCCCCCCCCCCCCCCCCCCCTACCAAATCACTGGCTGACACCTCGCACCTTCCCCACATCCGATATGCGTGCTTGCTCCTCACAACCCCCTGGCACCCACCAGCACAACCCCTTCATGTCCAGGCGCAGTGCCCACACATGGCACCTGCCTTAGACCCCTGACCCATCAAGTGTGTGGTTCACAATGCCCTCTCTTTGTCCCCGCAGGAGAAGATAGCCCATAATAAGCAGGAAAGGGCCAAGACCAAGGAGACGGGATATCAGAGATTTGAGTCCTCACCCCCTATGGGGTGAGCCCTGGAGATCGCAGGGTTGATCGAGGAGAGAGCAGTCACCAACAGTGAGGTTGGCCTGCACTGCAGAAGTGAGGATACATTGCCCCTTCACCCAGATGACATTTCACAAGTGAGTTGTTCATGTCAAACAAAATGATCCTTCCCTCTCACACTCCACATGTCCATTGTCTCGCAGGATCTCCATCTGATGAGCTGGGCCATCTGGGGTCGTTCCACCCCCGTCACCCAAGTCCCCACTTCAGAGGAGAGCATCGAGGAGACCATCACTGAAGCATCACAGCTATCACCCCCACATTCCACCAGCGCAGAGACACACATGTCAGTGGAGGACATTAGTGGACAGGCTTCTGGGGCACAATCTAGTGAGCACCACATAGTTGATGATGCACATCAGGTGGAGGCAGGGGCATCCAAGAAAGTCAGGAGTCAGAGGTCTGCTGAATCACAGCACTTAGCTGAGTGCCAGTCAGATGCCAAGCCTCTTGACAAGGTTATCCCAGAGCAGATGCAGATGATAGGACACATGAGGGGAGGTCAGCGACATCATGTCCCAGTCAATGACGGACATGTCGCAGACGCAGGTGGACATTGCCGAGGCACTGCAAAGCATGGCCCAATTACTGAGGGATGTGTCCCACATGCGATGGTCTTGCACTCCAGAGCGTGGCACAGTCACAGAGAAGCATCGCTGAGGGTGTCAACACCATGGTGCAGACAATGGGGAGTCACCAGGACTGGCAGAGCCAGATGATGCACAGGCCTCTGGAGCTCATTCCAGCTGCACCTCTGCTCCATGGAGACCCCCAGGGCCTCACGAGCACTGTCAGGGACATGGAAGTGCTGGAGGCAGTCTCCAGTTCTTCCAAATCCCTGCTGCTGACACTGGCGCATCTCAAGGGCAGCGGGCACAATAGATCCCCCTACCTGGGCACAGTGGTCCAATGTCAAATTCCTCCGATGCACACCCCGTTCAGAGGATAGGCATCGACCACTGTCAGCAAAATGACAGGAGACAGATTTTGGCATAAAGTGAGGAGCACCAGAGCTAACCTCACACCAAGTTACTCTCCTGCCTTGTATATTGACCTGCTGACAGTACCGACACAGGCCCATCACCCTGTTACACAGACCCATGGAGGTTGTCGTAGGGGTAGGCAATGTGGGACGGACAGGGAATGGTGGTGGGGAAGGATCTAAGTGGGTGGGAAGGAAGGGAATGTAGGGAGGGGGTTTGGAGCTGTTGGGGGAGGGGGAAATTGGGGAAGGAGGGATGAGGGTGAGGGGTGTGTGCTGACAGACAAAGCCTCGTCCTATGAGAATCAATGAGGATGAGGGCCTTCTTTATCCTCCGGGCATGCTGAACCTTGTCGCTGCCTGTTCTCTATCCTCCGGCACCTTCTGTGACTCCTCCCTGGACTCATCCTCCAGACCATCCTGATATGGATATTCCTCCTCCTCAGCTGGTACCACATGTCCCTCCTCCTCCTCCTCCAACTTGTCTCCCTGCTGTTATGCCAGTTTGTGGATGGCACACCACAAAGCAGGAGACCCTCTGGGGGGTGTACTGCAGTGCATCAGAATCACATTTTGAGCAGTGCAATGCAACATTGGCCTCGTTAAATTGGGTCTCTGCTTCAGTTTCCTACCTCCGCACTGGCATCATCAGCCATGACTTCAGCAGGTGCCCCTTATACCCCAAGATCCAACCCGTCATCCTGGAGTGGTCCTTGATTGTGACAGGGATCTCCGCGTGCCAAGTATGCAGCGGTCATGCATGCTCCCTGGGAAGCATGCACACACGTGCATGATCTGGAGGTAGTGGTCGCACACGAGTTGAACATTCAGGGTGTGGATCCCCTTCCTGTTAATTAAGGGCACTCCCCGATGCCCTGATGCATGCAAGGTGACATGCATGCCATCAATTAGCCCTGGACCTGGGGCATCCCGGCGATGGCAGGGAATCATGCAGCCCGGGCAACTTTGTGGGCCAGGTCCAGCTCAAATTTGATAAAATCTGATGCACGGGCATACATGGCATCCATGACCTCACGGTTGCACATATGGGCTGTAGCTTGAGAAATGCCGCACAAGACCTTGCTCGAGCCCTGGAATGAACCAGTTGCATCGATGATCAGGGCTGTGGTAACTTTCATGATCACTGAGAGCGGGTCTCCTCCTCCTCCGCTTGGTGCCACGTCCTGGCGCAGATGCTGCACTGTCCCTTTGTTGAGATGGAGTCTCCTGTGGCACACGCTGCCCGTCATCTCCTCGAAAGACCAATAACGCCTCTATACTTTGGGCCATCACTGGGGTCTTGCTCTGGGTTCCTCCTCGGCCTGATGGGTGGCTGGATCTTCAGGATGATGCAACCCCCTGAACATGGGGTGCTGCCTATAGTCTGGATCGACACTTCTGACACCTTCTCCGGCATCTGCCTGCCTCGGCTGCCATCCGCACTGCGGGGACAGCCTCCGCGGGACCGGCAACACCAGCCATATTGTTATATCTGTAACAAATTGGAGAAGGCTTCCACCGCAGGTATCTCAAATCCCCCAAGCCTCCCCAACCCTTACGTATCACTCCTCAAATGTTCCTCAACAGAAATGGAGGATAAGCCTGAGAATGTGTTATTATGTCCAGAACTTTGTCATAGAAATGATCTGTCCATCAATGTGTTACTTGTTGCACGTATCAGTGCCATTCTCTGTCCAAGAGTCGCAGCTCTGCAGGCCCTCCTACACGGCCCAATCTCACCCGAACCAAATCCTGGCATCCACATATTCCACTGGCTGTCAAGGTGCAGTTGAACAGCCTTGACTTCCAGCGTGTTTAACCCCTAGTTACATGCAGCAGTCACTATACCAGCATCAAAAGCATCAGCTATCTGTGAAAGCATTTCTTCAGCAGCCACATCAGGTGGCCCATTTAGATCACTGTTGCGCACCAGTTCCCACAGCTTGATTCAAAGTGGATTGCCTGTGGACTCATATGTCCTCCAAGCCCGGTGTTCCGGGAACCATGTATCTTCGAAAAAATTGTCCTTCTTTCCGGCTACAGAAAAGGAAGGAAACAGCAACAGCAGCCTCCAGGCATCTGCAGCCACCAGCAGGAGCAAGCAGCAAACAAAACCAGTTGATAGCTGTGAAGTGTTCTCACAACTAACAAGGCCAATTGCTCATTAGCAAAAGCCATCAGCTGTGAAGCTAGAGGCTGCTTACAGTCAAAGGGAGTTAAAGTGACCTTCAGCATAGAACTAAGAACATAGCTCTGTCCTGGAATTGATTGGTAGGACAGACTGGCAGCAGCTGTAGTTGCCCTTGTTATGGGTATCCACAATATTTAAAGATGGCTTGAAGGCATCACAGACAAAAAGCTCCTCACCCCCTCCCCCACCCCCAAGCGACCCTCGCCCTGGAACACTTCAGCTATTCACCTCCTCGGATCCCCTCAGCAGCCATTGCACCAGCTTCACGTTTTTAAAAAGGAGTACTAAATGGCGGCCCCGTGATTTCTCACTGGGGAGCTGGTTAATTCCTGAGAGGGCATTACATTCGACTTCAATCTCGCTAATGAGATGAAAATGAATGCAGATGAGGGTTAATGATATGCTCGCCATATCTGGGGGTGCTTCATCAGGAGTAGGCCGGTTAGATAGCAAACTGATTTGTGCCCGGTGTGAATCTCGATTTTGGCCTTTCCCACATTTATTCCGACGCGCCCAGATCCACACTGGGCACAACGCGATGGGTCAGTAGTACTCTGTGTTTCTCTTATCACAGATGCTGCCAAACCTGCTGAGTTTATCCAGCATTTTTTGTTTTAATACCAGGAATGGATGGGTTGTCTTATGAGGAATAATTGGACAGGCTCCACTTGTATGCATTGGAGTTTAGAAGATTAAGAGACAACCTGATTGAAACCTTTAAGATCCTGAGGGCTTTTGACAGGGTGGATATGGAGAGGTTGTTTCCTCTTGTCAGAGAATCGAGAGCTAGGGGTCACTGTTTAAAAATAAGTAGTTGCTTATTTAAGGCAGAGATGAGGAGATTTATTTTCTTTCAGATGGTTGAGGGTCTTTGGAACTCTCTTCCTTAAAAGGCAGTGGAAGCAGAGTCTTCGAATATTTTTAAGGCAGAGTGAGATAGATTCTTGATAAGCAAATGGTGAAAGGTTATCAGTGACAGGCAGGAATGCAGAGTTGGAGTGACAATCAGATCAGCCATCATGGTCTTATTGAATGGCGGTGCAGGATCGAGGGGCCGAGTGGATGACTCCGACTCTTAACTCATATGTTTATATATTCGTATGTCCTGGGTCCCCTGTTGGCATCGAACTTCCAGCAAACTTACTTGTTTTTACAAGTTAAAAAGTACGGGACAAAGTTTAACTGATGATGCCCTTTTCCAGAATATTCTGGGTCAATGATTTCCTTCGAGTGAAAATGTGATGGAACCCACCGCTATGCATGTATATAGGGCTTCCAACACGTACGCTGAAATTAAACAGTAGGAAACTTGAGGACATTCAAAGCCGAGATAATCAGATCTTTCTTTTTGTATTTCTCAGTTAATGTGGTTATAATTAAGTTTTTACTAAAGTTGCTCAATGTAAGGAGGATGCAGAAAATGTTTCAGCTTCACACAGCAACTATGCAGCACCTTGCCTATGTTTATTTACCTGCCTTGATTGTCAATGTCAGTGAGTATTCACAGCTAAGCCTGTTCCTTTCCTTGTCAATATTCACGCATGTGCACTTTGACCTGGATGATGCTCAGGAGCAAGATTCCTGGATGATTTTTTTTCTCTCTCTAACCCAGGATCTCTGAAGCCAATCACAGTGTGCTTGCTGCCACCTTGACCATGGTCAGCATTATTTTGGGATTCAATCCATGGCATTCCTGATCTGTATGAATCTGCCACTCACAGCAAGATCCTGCTCAGCAGTATGATGGGCAGGAGATGTATTCTACATTGTGGATAAAAAGTGAATCTCAATTTCACTGGCAATGTTCAGAACAAATCATCTTGATTTGAATAAAAGCCTATTCTCCAGCTTCTCCATCGGAATAATTGTAACAAAATTAAGATTTATTGGCATTAATAAAATAAGCAAGTGAAATCGTTAAGTTTGTTCCATGACTCTTAAAAAGTGCACTCAGTTGGTCTGAGGACAAAGTTGATTTTCTTTCTTAATCATTAGCAAAATATTGATAACTTAATTCAAATTACCTGAGTGTGTATAATATTCTCCCATCGTTCCATATCCTGAGCATTCTATTTGGAGTTGTTATCCAATGTGCATCAGCCTTCTTAGAATTTCTAAAGAATGTGTCCGGTATCCATATTTTGCCAACCATGTTGCTGTTGAGTCTGAGAACCTTCATGGTGCTGTTAAATTTGAGACGTCTGTCATACCATGTTTGGGCAAAAAATATGTCAATGGTATATTCCTGTTGAATAGATCAAATATATATATGAAGCAACCAATATTCGTTTTCAGAGACATTGTTTGAATACTGTACATGAAGCTTCTAAAACATTGCTATCTTTCCCCTGAAGTACTCAGTGTTAAAACATGGGGTTACCTCAACTGAAAATTAATTCAGAACAGAAAGCCTGAAATACCGAGATGGTTTATATGCTGATGGTAGGTTCCCTGCTTCCCAGCATAAATGTCAGAAGCAAGCTCACCTCCAGCTCACTACCTCGCCCTTCTTTAATTTTTCAAGCAAGGGACCATTAATTGTTATGAGGCGAGATTTCTACCCCTCTTAAAGAGGAAATCCCACATTATAAAGTTACTGATCAATCATAGAACATAGAACATTACAGCGCAGTACAGGCCCTTCGGCCCTCGATGTTGCGCCGACCTGTGAAACCACTCTAAAGCCCAACTACACAATTCCCTTATCGTCCTGTTGCTGATTTTGCCTTAGTTTAATTGCTCTGTTTTATTACCTTTGCTTTTGAGTCACCAGGTATCTTTATGATACCGCCACGTGGTTCAAGTTCGAGTAATGATCAATAATCCAATACACCGATTAGTAAGATTTAAATCAAAGCACATTTATTATACACAGTAATCACTACTCATACACAAATTCTACGTTTAAGCTACTTCTACAACTAACAGGCCTATACTTAACTTGGAACTGGCCCACCAGGTCAGGGAAACAAATGGCCTTTCGTTCGGGTTCTGAGCCTGCGGGATTCGAAGTTGGTACAGATTGATAGCTCGGAGCGCCTATCTCGTAGCGAGCGTTGGAGTAAGACTTACAGTTTTCGACCAGCTGCTGAAGAGTGAGGAGCTGGCGAAGCCATGGTGAAGAGCTGGGGAAGAGCGAAGAACTTGGGGCTCAATTCTTATAGTCCCCAGGGGCTTCCCGCCTTTTGGGGCGGACCCTGTACCTGGTCCCAAGTAATTGGACTTTGTCCCAATCACTTGGTTCAATTTTCTCCAATGCTGGAAAGGTTCCCTGATCGATGGGCGGTCTTGATGTGCTCGTTCACCTCCTTTTGCGTAGGCTTCTGCTGGCGCCGAAGAGTCTGGTTTTGCTTTGTGTGTCTAAATGTTGCTTATTGTTCGTGGGGATTGCTCATTAGTATGCAGATGGCTGGTGTTTTGTTATGCTGATGGTTGCTGGTATCGATCTTGTCTGGCCTTTCCAGAGATGGGAAAGTCAGCCAACCTGCAGCTGCTCGTTTGTGTCCTGTTGGCTGACTTTCCCATCAGCCTTTGCCGTTCGCCATTTTGAACGGGAGTTGGCCATTTTAAGTGGCTACAGTCCATATGTCTATCCAATGACCATTTGAATGCCCTTAGTGTTTGCGAGTCCACTACTGTTTCAGGCAGGGCATTCCACGCCCTTACTACTCTCTGAGTAAAGAACCTACCTCTGACATCTGTCTTATATCTATCTCCCCTCAATTTAAAGCTATGTCCCTTCGTGCTAGACATCACCATCCGAGGAAAAAGGCTCTCACTGTCCACCCTATCCAATCCTCTGATCAACTTGTATGCCTCAATTAAGTCACCTCTTAACCTTCTTCTCTCTAACGAAAACAGCCTCAAGTCCCTCAGCCTTTCCTCATAAGATCTTCCCTCCATACCAGGCAACATTCTGGTAAATCTCCTCTGCACCCTTTCCAATGCTTCCACATCCTTCCTCTAATGCGGCGACCAGAATTGCACGCAATACTCCAAATGCGGCCGCACAATCAGATGTAGGCAGTTCTACAGTACCAGAAGCGCCACCAGGAATGGTGGCCACTGCCTGTACTGCAGCTAGGCAAAGTCGGGTGTGTGTGCTGTGCTGGACTGGACCTCCTACCAAGTCCAGGATCGTGCCAGGGCCACGTTGGCAGGCCTAGATGATGGGGATCTGAGAGGCAGTGGGGTGCATGTTACAAGGCAAGGAGGGGAGGGAGGGTAGAGGGAGGAGGGAAGAGTGTAAGGGGAACCTCCAATTGGCATTGTGAACCCAAAAAGGTGGCATTCTACCACCCCTCCATCCTTTCACTAACCCACATGGTCAAACCTATTGGCCTATCTGTTGAATGTATGCCTCTCCCATCACCCGTTAAATCCTGCTGTCAACAAGAAAGAAGATTGGGCGTTTTCTATAGCAGGCGGCCAATCAGCAATGTTATGCCGAGGTACAAAGTTCAAAATTGATCTTAACGTATTTAAACCAATGGCTGACATGATTCACTGCCTGTCATTTTTGATACTGAAACGCATCAAGCTAACATTAAGGAAAAACGGTATATTGAGTTTTACATCCAAGTAAATACATTAATAATATGAAACAAATTAAAATTTTAGTAAAAGTACAATATTGAGTTGATACAATGTATATTAATATTATAAGTAGTGCTGATTTCATACTTACCTCACACGTGTTATATATCTGGGTGTGATAAATGTGTCAGGAGCACTCTGTCATAAAATATGTTAGTGTTAAAAATCTAGTGGAAGGATATGGTGCCCTACGACCTACTTTACTGAATTGAAATCAAACAGAGAGATGTCCTTGTCTACAACAGCCAGTGGATGACTTGTCATAATATATATTTCTCTCATGTCTTTGATTCATGGAGAAGCTCCTGACTCACTCTAAAAGAAATGGCTGAGAAGGTCATGTGAATTGAATCATTTCTGCACAAGATATCTCCAAGAGATGGATGGCCAGGTACCTCTGAGGAGAGCTGAGTGCTCGTTCATAAGTCTTGATGAGAATTAGTAAATACCCTTTGCACTTATAAAATTATTTAAGTTCAGATCAGTTTTAATGATCTCCACCCATGGGAGATGCAGAGTACAGGGAGTACAACAATCACAACTTATTTCTATAACGAAGATGACATTTATCCTCTGCCACGGGCATTATATCTATATATGTCCCTTAAGAAATTTATATTTATCCAAGAAAATTGTACGTAATTTTAAAACAATAAATACATTTCTGATTCAACAAGTGAATGGGATAATTTATTTCTGAAAATAAAATCTTGGATGACATCCTGCATGTGTATAAAGTTAAAAAATCATTATGGATAAATATTATGCAAAATATGTTAATAAGACAATTATGAAATGTGCAAATATATTTCTTTAAACAAAGTGAAGTGGAAACAGTAGGAAAATACTAGTCAGTTTAACTATACATCAATCAGAACTTCAGTTAACATGTTGAATTCCTTGATCGTTCTCTCTTTTGCGTCCTTGTTGTCTGAGGATTTTCAATCATGGCTCCATAATGCCATGGTATCACATTGGAATCAGGAGAAGAGAGAGGAGTCAAGAACTACCTCAGCTACTATTAGGATTTAACCTACGTGGTTGGCTCACTCTAACTGAGCTGGCACTTTCCTTCATAGCTACGAAAAAGGAAGTGGTTATATAGTGGCATGGACCTTTTCCACCTCTGTTAAACCCAATTAGAATTTTAATAGGCAGTTTAACAATTGATGTCTCAAGGGCAGAGCTGATTCAGTGCACTCGCTCTTCAGTGAAATGTGTCAGAATCTGTAGGATTAGATTAAGATCAGATTTGGGTGGCACGGTGGCACAGTGGTTAGCACTGCTGCCTGACAGTGCCAGGCACCAGGGATCGATTCTGGCCTTAGGTGACTGTGTAGTGTTTACACTTTCTCCCGTATCTGCGTGGGTTTCCTTCGGATGCTCCTGGTTTCCTCCCACAATCCAAAGATGTACAGGTTAGGTTGATTGGCCATGCTAAATTGCCTCTAAGTGTCCAAAGATGTGCAGGTTAGGTGGTGTTCCGAGGAAAGGGAGTGGGCTCTTTCAGAGGGACAGTGCAGACTTGATGGACTGAATGGACCCCTTCTGCACTGCAGAGACTCAAATTGCTGACATAGTGGTGAGAGTTTTACAGGCCCCTACTGACATATGTGAAGGTGGAGCGGATGAGGGGGAGCGGGGTCACATAAAATAAAATGGATGGCTAGCCCACTGTGTACACACCTACCCCGAAGTTGCCCTCCATGGTATGGTGAGTATGTGAGGCATCAGCAGGTCTGTACACCATTAGGCCTATTGAAGCCCTTAAGCTTTCTATCAAAGGCCAATTAAGAGCCTCTTTCATCCTCCACTGTCAGAACATGATGGCCAGAAGAGGGTGGGATGGCAGGCACTACTTACCCAGCTCAGGGTAAAAGGTGGGAAGGAAGGGGGTCTTTTGTGCCCCCCCCCCATAAAAATGGTACACCAGCCCCTTGGTGCTGCCTCCAAGCATTCTCAAACCAAACCCCATCGCTGGTCTCTTGAAGCTGCCTGGCCCCCCCACCTTCCCCCTCGCTAGAGTGCTCAATCCCTCTCTGACCAGAAATGCCTGACTTATCTTTTAATTCAGCATCCAGGACTGTCTTCTGAGGACTCCCTTGTAGTCCTGGAGGCAGCCAGTACTACATTCTATCACTGCCAAGACAACTTTTGGGGCTGGTTTAGCACAGTGGGCTAAACAGCTGGCTTGTAATGAAGAACAATGCCAGCAGCACGGGTTCAATTCCCGCACTGGCCTCCACGAACAGGCGCCGGAATGTGGCGACTAGGGGCTTTTCACAGTAACTTCGTTGAAGCCTACTTGTGACAATAAGCGATTATTATTATCATTAACTCGGCAGCCAACCAATCAGATTGACTGTCAGTTCTCGAGGATAGGACTTCCTGTCCCTGAAGCATGATGTCCCACTTACCTTGTAAAGGCCGCACTCAGTGTATTGTCACTGTGGAGCATCCCTTCGTAAAGTTGGTGAGCAGTGACAGACTTTTCAACAGGGGAGCAAGCAATACCATGTCCTCCACCCACCCCCCCACTCCCTAACACCCCACCCCCAATCTCGCCCCCCCCCCGTGCACCCTGTAAAACTCATCACAGTGATTTCCCAACTCAGCCATTTCATTAAGAGCAAGCATATAACACAGCATACCAGGGGCGGGATTCTCTGGTCTGCCATCTGCGTTTTCCTGGGCGGTGCTCCCTCGGCGGGATTCTCCATTCCCGCCACCTGCCCATAGGATTTCCCATTCTGGCTACCCCATGCCACAGGGAAACCCCATGGGCATGGGTGCGCTGCCGGCGCAACAGAGAATCCAAGCCCCAGGTGCTTTCTCACATGAAGACATGGAAACTAAGAAGAAGGTATGCCATGGCTATATTTGCAGACTTAGTGGCTGGTTACAGAATGCCTCCTCATTCTCTAGTCCGGTGTTGGGTCTTGCACGGGACTGGGGCTGGTTTAACACACTGGGCTAAATAGCTGGCTTTTAAAGCAGACCAAGGCAGGCCAGCAGCACGGTTCAATTCCCATACCAGCCTCCCCGAACAGGCGCTGAAATGTGGTGACTAGGGACTTTTCACAGTAACTTCATTGAAGCCTACTCGTGACAATAAGCGATTTTCATTTCAAATAAGAATTAACAGAAGAAAAATACAAATCGCTGAGAAATGTTAAATCAATGGGTTATTGGTTTTTAGTTTCACTTTGAGAAAAGCTTGGGTGTGTCTCTGTTTTTTTGGTTTTGTGTTGTTGAGCTCTCTGCCATGAAGGACTATCTCTTGATCATTTGGTAAATTCAGAAATTTAAATGTTTTCAGTATTGAATGTAAACCCTGATGTGCTTCTGTTTAAAGGTTTGTTAAGTCTTCTGGGTGAAAAGAACAGCATACAGATTACTTCGTGTTGTATTCTTTGGGGTGTATTTGGTTTACTGGTTGCTAAGATGTTCACTGTTTGTTTTAGAAAGGTTAACTTGAGTTCATAGAATCAACATTGTTTTGTTTTAAAAACATACTGGTCCATTTCTGCTGTACCATTCCTGTGGAGTGAGCCGTGTGCTCCACATACCACAATCTATCAAAGGTTGTGGGTCAGGTGAACGCCATGATACATTTTGGGGTTCTCTAAATCCTGACCCAAAACAATTGGGGGCTCGTCTGGGATAAAAGTCTATCTATTGGATTGGCATAGTGAACTTAAAGACAGTTAGGGGTGATCATATTGTGGTTGCTTTTCAGGTGTGGTATTTTAGTTTAAGTGGGGAGTGTGTTATGGACAATGGCTCTTTCAGAGGCTCAGACGTTTTTTTTGGGGTGGAGACGGTCACACGCAGTACCTTACGGACAGAGACTGAAAGCAGACTTAGATTTGGCAAAAACATTGCAGTTAACATTACCTGACAAAATGCAAAAAGATGAGGTAATTATGGCGGTGGTTAAGCATTTAAAGTTGCCTGCGATACAGTTTGACTCATTGGAAATGGCAAAAATTCAGTTACAGATTAAACAAATGGAACATGAGAAAGAATTCAAGCAGCTGGAATACGAAAGAGAGGAAAAAGAAAAAGAAAGAGAGAGAAATAGGGAGGACAAAGAAAAGGAGACAGAAGAAAGGAGGAAAGAAAAAATAGCCCTAGCAGAACAACAAGAAAACGAAAGGGAGATACAGATCAGGGAAAAAGATAAAGAGAGAGAATTTGAACTTCAGAAAATGGCCATGAAACATGACAGTCAGTTAAAATTGGCAGACGTAAAGGGAAACGTACAGTTGGAGGATAGTGATGAGGATAGTGAGAAAGAGCGTCAAAGTCTAAGGCGTGGTGGGGATCTATTTAAATATGTCCAAGCATTGCCAAGGTTTGACGAGAAGGAGATAGAAGGCTTTTTCATTTCATTTGAGAAGGTAGCTTAACAAATGAAATGGCCACAGTACATGTGGGTATTACTGATTCAAACAAAGCTGGTAGGTAGGGCTAGTGAAGTGTTTGCATCACTACCGGAGGAGGTATCTGGGACGTATGAGGAGGTGAAAAAATCCATCTGAGGTGCATATGAACTAGTGCCTGAAGCTTACAGACAAAGGTTTAGAAATTTAAGGAAAGAATTTGGTCAAACATACATGGAGTTTGAAAGGCTCAAACAGAGTAATATTAATAGGTGGATAAGGGATTTGAAAATAGACGAAACGTATGAAGCTCTCAGAGTAATTTTACTTTTGGAGGAGTTTAAAAATTAAATTCCTGATGTAGTGAGAACTCATGTGGAAGAGCAGAGGGTTGAAACTGCAAGATTAGCAGCCGAAATGGCAGATGATTATGAATTAGTTCAGAAATCAAAGCTTGATTTCCAACATCAGTTTCAGCCTGTGAGGGATAGAAACTGGGGATATGAGAAATACTCAAGTGGTAAAGGTAGAGGTGATCTGATGGGAGAAATGAGAGTGTACCTCAGATTTTTTTTAAATCCAGGAGGGTGGAAAGGAAATGAAAAGTTTCAATTGTTTTCACTGTAATAAACTAAGACATGTAAAGTCACAGTGTTGGTGGTTGAAGAAAAGCAGTGGGAAGGCTGATGTGGTAAAACAGGATTAAACAGTGGGGTTTGTTAGAGTGGTAAAGGAAAGCCCAAGGAGGTGCAAAAGATTGTACAGACTGTTCAAGAGGTGATTGATAAGAAGGTGCCAGATGTCTTTAAAGAATTTACTTGTGTGGGTATAGTTTACTCATGTGTATCAGGAGGAGCAGGTAAAGAAGTCACAATTTTTAGAGGTACGGGAGCTAGTCAATCTTTAATGGTCAGAGATGAGGAGTTCTGTAGGTTGGGAAGAATGTTGCCAGAAAAGGTGGAAAGGGTGAAATTCAGGGTGAGAGGAGTGGCGTTCCATTATATAAGGTAAGGTTGGAAAGTCCAGTGAAGAGTGGTGAAGTGGTAGGAGGAGTAATAGAGAAACTATCTTGTCCAGGAATACAGTTTATCTTGGGTAATGATATAGCTGGATCGCAAGTGGTAGTGATGCCTACTGTCGTTGATAAGCCAGTGGAAAATCAGACAACTGAAGTGTTGAAGGATGAATATCCTGGGATTTTACCGGATTGTGTAATAACAAGGTCGCAAAATCAAAGGTTAAGGCAAGAGGAGAAATCAAAGAGTGAAGATGAAGTGGAAGTGCAATTATTAGAAACGATTTTTCATCAGATAGTTGAAAAAGAACAAGAACAGGTGGAGGATTAGGCGGATATTTTTAGTTGAGGAAAATTGGCGGAGTTACAATAGAAAGATATAAAAATAAAACGGATGTATCAGAAAGCATATACGGAAGAGGAATCTGAGTGTATACCAGAGTGTTATTACCGTAAAAGTGATGTCTTGATGAGAAAATGGAGACCTTTACATATGCAGGCGGATGAAAAGTGGGCAGAAGTTCATCAAGTAATATTGCCGATAGGGTATAGAAAGGAGGTGTTGCGAGTTGCACATGAGGTACCAGTGGAAGGTCATTTGGGGATAAGGAAAACTCAAGCTAAAATCCAGAAACATTTTTATTGGCCTGGACTACATAAAGATGTAGTTAAATTTTGTCAATCATGTCACACATGTCAAGTGATAGGGAAACCTCCAGCAGTGATAAAACTAGCGCCCTTAATACCCATTCCAGCATTTGAGGAACCTTTTATAAGGGTCCTGATTGGTTGCGTAGGACCGTTTCCTAAAACAAAAAGTGGGAATCAATATCTTTTGACTACAATGGATGTGTCTACTAGGTTTCCAGAGGCCATTCCAGTATGTAATATTACAGCCAAAAAGATTGTGGAGGAGTTACTTAAATTCTTTACTAGAAATGGACTACCCACAGAAATACAATCGGATCAAGGATCAAATTTTACCTCAAAGCTATTCAAAGACGTTATGGATAGCTCAGGAATAAAACAATTTAAATCAACTGCGTACCATCCAGAATCGCAGGGAGTGTTAGAAAGGTGGCATCAGACATTAAAGACAATGTTGAGGGCTTATTGTCAAGATTATCCAGAGGATTGGGATAAAGGAATTCAATTCGTATTTTTGCAATTAGGGATGCACCTAATGAGTCAACCAAATTTAGTCCTTTTGAACTAATTTTTGGTCATGAGGTAAGAGGACCACTTAAATTGATGAAGGAAAAATTGGTGGGTGAGAAATCAGAAATTACATGTCAAATTTTAGGAAACGATTAAATAGAGCAGGTGAATTGGCAAGACAACATTTGAAAGTTGCACAAAATGTGATGAAACGGGTCGCGGACAAGAAATCCAAAATTCGTAGTTTTGCCAGTGGAGATAAAGTTTTAGTGCTGTTACCAGTGGTAGGTGAGCTTTTAAAAGCTAGGTTTTGTGGACCGTATCAGATTGAAAGGAAATTAAGTGAGGTGAATTATGTGGTAAAAATACCACATAGAAGGAAGACTCACCGAGTGTGTCATGTGAATATGCTTAAAAGGTACTTTGAAAGGGAAGGAGAGAAAAAGGAGGAGGTTTTAATGATTCCACCTCAAAGTGACAAACCAAATCCAGATGACTGTGAATTTGACATACCTCAAATTAAATTGGAAAATGAGGATATTCTTAAAAATTGGGATACATTGTTGAGTTATCTTCCAGAGGAAAAATGAACTGACCTGAAAGAGTTATTGATATCACATGGGCAAGTTTGTGGAGATAAATTGGGAAGTACTAAAATGGCTATACATGGTGTAGATGTGGGAAATGCTGTTCCAATCAAACAACATCCTTTAAAATTGGCACAGGTTAACAAAGAGATTGAGAGTATGCTTAAAAATGGCATAATTGAAGTGGGTTGCAGCCAATGGAGCTCATCCATAGTGATGGTACCAAAACCAGACGGTACCCAACGTTTGTGTGTGGACTATAGAAAGGTTAATGCAGTTACAAGAACGGACCCTTATCCTATCCCACGTTTGGAGCATGGATTGAGAAAGTGGGACAGTCCGCTTTTATTTCCAAATTGGATTTACGTAGAGGTTACTGGCAGGTACCTTTATCCGAATGGGTGAAGGAGATTTCAACTTTTGTGACTCCAGATGGTATATACCAATTCAAAGTTATGCCATTTGGCATGAAAGCACCCTAGCCACATTTCAACGGTTAACTAACACAGTCGTATCAGGTTACCCAATTGTGCGGAATACATCGACGATCTGGTAATTTTCAGCCAGATATAGACAGAACATTTGAAACATCTGATGGAGTTATTCGATCGACTTTAAGAGGGGGGTTTGGTGATAAACCTAGCCAAAAGTGAAATTTGGAAAAGCCCAAGTCACTTTCCTTGAGGAGTTTTCGATACCCTCGAGACAAAGGGAAATAATGCGATTTCTTGGCATGAGTGGATTTGATCGAACATTTGTGCAAACGTTTTGTAGCGTGATTGCTCCACTGATGGACTTGATAAAGAAACGTCAAAATTTCAATGGACAGCGGACTTCGACAGGCATGAGATGGCCTGAATGCTGTGATAACCAATGCTCCTGTGTTGGAGAATTGTAAGGGACTCTGTGATCAGATTGAACTGAAGTATCTGACTTTAAAGAGAAATGCCAAGGCATAGAGCAATGGACGGATCGTGCAGAGACCTTCTTGTTCAAAGAGACTGTGAATCATGAAGGATTTCAGTTAGAGGAGAACAAAACAAAATGGATTATATCATTATACCTGTTTGCGTGTGTTTTATTTTGAAACGATAAAGTATATTTACTGTGTGCATTTCATTTTTTTCTTGGTGGGAGGTGTCATGAGAATGTCGCTTTAAGAAATGGTTAGCTGCTCATGTTACTGCAGTGATGTCAGAGTGTGGGTGGAGCTGAGCTCTGGTTCTGCTTTTTAGTTTCACTTTGAGAAAAGCTTGGGCGTGTCTCTGTCTTTTTGGTTTTGTTTTTCAAGGTGTCGCAGCTGAAGTCAGCCAAAGCAGCTGTATTGTTGAGCTCTCTGCCATGAAGGACTATCTCCTGATCATTTGGTGAATTCAGAAATTTAAATGTTTTCAGTATTGAATGTAAACCCTGATGTGCTTCTGTTTAAAGGTTTGTTAAGTCTTCTGGGTGAAAAGGACAGCATACAGATTACTTAGTGTTGTATTCTTTGGAGGGTGTATTTGATTTACTGGTTGCTAAGATGTTCACTGTTTTAGAAAGATGTGGAGATGCCGGCGTTGGACTGGCGTGAGCACAGTAAGAAATCTTACAACACCAGGTTAAAGTCCAACAGGTTTGTTTCAAACACTGAGGAAGGAGCGGTGCTCCGAAAGCTAGTGTTTGAAACAAACCTGTTGGACTTTAAATTGGTGTTGTCAGACTTCTTACTGTTTTAGAAAGGTTAACTTGAGTTCATAGAATAAACATTGTTTTGTTTTAAAAGATACTGGTCCATTTCTGCTGTACCACACCTGTAGGGTGAGCCGTGTGCTCCCCATACCACAATCTATTAAAAGTTGTGGGTCAGGTGAACGCCATGATACACTTTGGGGTTCTCTAAACCCTGACCCATAACAGTATCTATAATCAAATAATGCACAGGTGCTTTCTACCTCTGCCCACAAACAAAGAGTGGTCACCTCTGCAAGGTGCCTGTGAAACCATGTCCCTATGAGAATCACTACCTTCAGAAGAAGTGGGGGAAGAGTTACAAAATGAAAGGATTAGCTAATTGTACTATTGCAGGTAAAGTTTCAAGTGTGGTGCCCCTTGAAAACAACCCACACCTCAATCTATTTCTGTCAGTATACATAGGATTGCAAAGTATATGTGGCACAGAGATAGGCCATTCAGCCCAACGAATCCATTGTAATATTCCACTCCAACCTCGTACCATCATTCCTCATCCAAGGGCGCGATTTAACCAAAACATTTCTAAGTGACATTTTGGGCGAGTTTGGCAGGATGTTTCCCATCGGTTTTTGGGGTGAGATTCACACCAGTATTCACCAACACATGGAGCGCCATTTGACGCAAAACACACAGAGGCCCATTGTGGGCTGGTTTAGCCAGGAATGACCCCGCTATCGGAGGGATCTCTGTTATTTTTGTCAGGCCTCGGCGTGTTACCTTCGTACGTACGTCTCCTCGTCAGTGTAGGAAGAGATCGGAGCGCCATTTTTCAATGACACCCTGATCTTTAGACAGCCCCCCACTCACCGCAGCCGCCGGAACCCCAATGTCCCAACTCACCTATAAGGGGGTCGAGACCCCCCCCCACCCCATCTGGGCAGGGCACCCTGGGGCTGATCCCCGGTGTGAGCAAGTGCTAACCGGCACTCACTCAGGGTCTTCGAGGCTCGGCAATTAGATCCTGTGCCCTGGGTTTCTCCGGCGAGTACATGTTCAAGTGTGCCTCACTGCACACTTTAATATGCAAATTTAGGCCCCGCCCACTGTGAATAGGATCCAGATCACGATGTCTTGCGAGATTCATTAGATCTTGTGAGGCACAGTGAGCCAGGTAAATCTCGCAAGATTTTACTGGTCGTGTTGCGTCCGAGTCGGGCATCCTTTGTCAATTTTTTGGACCTTGGGGAGTTTCTTCCCAGTCTACCCCACACTTCATCACTGGCGAGCTGAACTCGCAGGCAAGACTGGCTCCTCAGAGATCTGCCGCTATTTTGAAAGGATGCCCGGATCTCTAAGTGAGCTTCTGGGTCTCCCACATCCCTACCCATGAGCAATGTCACTCTCCACACGAATGGACATTAACCTCCCCCCCCAAGTGAGGACACTGCTATAGGGTCGCTGAGGGCCCTCCCTCCTTTTCAGGCCTTCCCTACCTCCCCTTTTTGGCACCACCTTTCAGGGCCCCACCCTTCATCCCCAAGCTTTATCAGGCCCCTTCATACCCATCCTTCACTCCATCACCCTTCATACCACCCTTATCCCCCCTTTCACAGGCATGGCCCCCTTCAGGCCCCAGCTTTGGCTGTGCCATCCTGGCACCCACATCCTGGAAGTGTCCCTGCCAAGCTGGCAGTACCAAGGTGACAAGGCACCAGAGGGAGAGCCAAGGTGCCACATAGCCCTGTCCCCGACCACCCAGAGGTCTCCAATGGCCTGGGAAATCCCCCATGTGCCGTTACCACATTTGTGTGGACAGTATTAAACGGCGCCCAGTCAAAGCGCTTGCATATTTAAATGAGCTTAATGGCATATTTAAATAGGCTGATCTAGATCTCGCCCAGTGCGGGTCTGATCCAGAACGAGAAGCGGGATTCTCCGACCCCCCGCCAGGTCGGACAATCGCTGGGGGGTCGGTATGAGTCCCGCCCCGCCAATCCAACGCTGGCTGCCGAATTCTCTGGCGCCGGTTTTCGGGCGGGGGTGGTGATCGCTCCGCGCCAGTCGGGGGCCATTGGCAGCGACCATCCCCAGCAATTCTCCGGGCCCCGATGGTACAAGCGGCCACCCATTCCTGGCCAGTCCCGCCAGCGAGAAATGGACATGGTCCATCCCGGCGGGACCTGGCTTGTCGGCCGTCTAGCGGGGTCCTCGGGGGGGGCGCGGGGGGATCCGGCCCCGGTAACGGGGCCCCCACGGTGGCCTGGCCCGCGATCGGGGCCCACCGATCTGCAGACAGGCCTTTCCCTCTGTGGCGGCTTCTGCAAGGCTCTGCCATGGCCGGCGCGGAGAAGAAATCCCCAACGCATGCGCATGCACCAGAACACGCTGGCAGTCCTGCGCATGCGCCAACTCGTGTCGGCCGGCAGCGGCCCTTCGGCGCCGGTTGGCGTGGCGCTAACCCCTCCAGCGGCAGCCTAGAGGATTCGGAAGGATTGCGGAGGATTCCGCAACTTCCTGACGGCCCGATGCCGGAGTAGCTCACGCAGCTCTAGGTGCCGGTGCGGGCTGCCCCGCCAATTCCAGGAGAATCCCGGCCGTGATGTCTCGCTAGGTTCGGTTGAATCTCGCGAGACATCTTGAGCATTGCGAATCTCACAAGATTCAACGGCCTCGTCGCAACACTAAGTTGGGCATGATGAGGCTGGTAAGCCACGCCCTAAATCTATCACCATAACCCTCTATCCCCTTCTTTCTCAGATGCTTTTCCTGATTCCTCTTAAATGCATCAATAGTTTTTGCTTTAACCGCTCCCTGCAGTAGTGACTTCCACATTCTCATCACTGGGTAAGGAAGTGTCTTCTGAATTCCCCATTGGTGACATTCTGGTATTGATGGCCTCTAGTCCTGCTCCTACCCAAAACAGGAAACATTCTCTCTGGATCCAGTCTGTCAAAACCTTTCATAACTTTGAAAACCTTGTTTAGGTCAACCCTCAGCCTTATTTTTTCAAGATGTGGAGATGCCGGCGTTGGACTGGGGTGAGCACAGTACGAAGTCTTACAACACCAGGTTAAAGTCCAACAGGTTTGTTTCGATGTCACTAGCTTTCGGAGCGCTGCTCCTTCCTCAGGTGAATTAAGAGGTCTGTTCCAGAAACACATATATAGACAAATTCAAAGATGCCAAACAATGCTAGGAATGCGAGCATTAGCAGGTGATTAAATCTTTACAGATCCAGAGATGGGGTAACCCCAGGTTAAAGAGGTGTGAATTGTCTCAAGCCAGGACAGTTGGTAGGATTTCGCAGGCCAGATGGTGGGGGATGAATGTAATGTGACATGAATCCCAGGTCCCGGTTGAGGCCGCACTCATGTGTGCGGAACTTGGCTATAAGTTTCTGCTCGGCGATTCTGCGTTGTCGCGGGTCCTGAAGGCCGCCTTGGAGAACGCTTACCCGGAGATCAGAGGCTGAATGCCCTTGACTGCTGAAGTGTTCCCCGACTGGAAGGGAACATTCCTGCCTGGTGATTGTTGCGCGATGTCCGTTCATTCGTTGTCGCAGCGTCTGCATGGTCTCGCCAATGTACCACGCTTCGGGACATCCTTTCCTGCAGCGTATGAGGTAGACAACGTTGGCCGAGTCGCACAAGTATGTACCGCGTACCTGGTGGGTGGTGTTCTCACGTGTAATAGTGGTATCCATGTCGATGATCTGGCACGTCTTGCAGAGATTACCATGACAGGGTTGTGTGGTGTCGTGGTCACTGTTCTGAAGACTGGGTAGTTTGCTGCAAACAATGGTTCGTTTGAGGTTGCGCGGTTGTTTGAAGGCAAGTAGTGGGGGTGTGGGGATGACCTTGGCAAGATGTTCATCGTCATCAATGACGTGTTGAAGGCTGTGAAGAAGATGACGTAGTTTCTCCGCTCCGGGGAAGTACTGGACGACGCAGGGTATTCTGTCGGTTGTGTCCCATGTTTGTCTTCTGAGGAGGTTGGTCTGCTTTTTCGCTGTGGCGCGTTGGAACTGTCGATCGATGAGTCGAGTGCCATAACCCGTTCGTACGAGGGCATCTTTCAACGTCTGTAGATGTCTGTTACGCTCCTCCTCGTCTGAGCAGATCCTGTGTATACGGAGAGCTTGTCCATAGGGGATGGCTTATTTATTGTGTTTAGGGTGGAAGCTGGAGAAGTGGAGCATCATGAGGTTATCCGTGGGTTTGCGGTAAAGCGAAGTGCTGAGGTGACCGTCCTTGATGGAGACGAGTGTGTCCAAGAATGCAACTGATTTTGGAGAGTAGTCCATGGTGAGTCTGATGGTTGGATGGAACTTATTGATTTCATCATGTAGTCGTTTCAGTGATTCTTCGCCGTGGATCTGTAAATATTTAATCACCTGCTAATGCTTGCATTCCTAGCATTGTTTGGCATCTTTGAATTTGTCTATATATGTGTTTCTGGAACAGACCTCTTAATTCACCTGAGGAAGGAACAGCGCTCCGAAAGCTAATGACATCGAAACAAACCTGTTGGACTTTAACCTGGTGTTGTAAGACTTCGTACTGTTATTTTTTCAAGAGGGAAGAGACAGACCCAGCCTGTCAATCCTTTCCTCATTTGTATACTCAGGCATTTCTGATATCAGCCTTGTAAATCATTGCTCCCACCCAACCTTCTCCAGTGCCTCTCTCCCTTTTTAATAATACGTCAGCCAGAACTGCACCCAGAACTCGAAATGTGGTTTAACCATGGTTCAACATGCACTGAGTGCTGAATTTCGGTGCATTTGAGTGCGAGAGTGAGAGTTTGGTGACTGAGGGAGTTAGGTGCTCCTTTCCTTTCATTTCCTACATTTCCTCAAAGAGCGTGAAGGGAGTCGAGAGTTAATAAGAGAATGCAGCTAACTGGGAGCAGAGTCGGAGGACGGAGTTCCAGTTGGTCCACAGGGCAGCTATATTCTGTAAGGTAAGAGGGGATGGAGGCTAGGGCAGTTGCATGCTCCTCCTGTAGGATGTGGGTGGTGAGGGATACCACCAGTGTCCCCGCTGACTGTACCTGCAGGAAGTGCACCCAACCCCAGCTCCTCAGAGACCGTGTTAGGGAACCGGAGCTGGAGCTGGATGAACTTCGGATCATCCGGAAGGCAGAGGGGGTAATAGAGAAGAGTTACAGGGAGGTAGCCACACCCAAGGTACAGGACAAGAGTAGCTGGGTTACAGTCAGGGGAAAGAAAACGAACGGGCAGACAGTGCAGGGATCCCTCGTGGCCATTCCCCTTCAAAACAAGTATACCGTTTTGGATGCTGTTGGGGGGGGATGACGTACTGGGGGAAGGCCCTAGCGGCCAGGTCTCTGGCACTGAGTCTGGCTCTGTGCTCAGAAGGGAAGGGGGGAGAATAGAAAAGCAAGAGTGATAGGAGACTCAATGGTTAGGGGAATAGATAGGAGATTCTGTGGTCGCGAGCGAGACTCCTGGAAGGTATGTTGCCTCCCGGGTGCCAGGGCCAGGGATATCTCGGATTGAGTCTACAGGATTCTTAAGGGGGAGGGGGAGCAACCAGAAGTCGTGGTGCACATAGGCACCAGCGACATAGCTAAGAAAAGGGATGAGGATCAAAAAAGTGATTTTAGGGAGTTAAGCTGGAAGCTAAAGAGCAGGACAAGCAGAGTAGTCATCTCAGGATTGCTACCGGTGCCACGTGCAAGTGAGGCAAGTTAACAGAGAGTGAGTGCAGCTGAACACGTGGCTACAGGACTGGTGCAGGAGGGAAGGCTTCAGATATGTGGATCATTGGGATATCTTCTGGGGAAGGTGGGACCTGTACATGAAGGACGCATTGCACCTAAGCTGGAGGGGTACCAATATCCTGGGTGGGAGGTTTGCTAGAGCTCTTCGGGAGGGTTCAAACTAGTTTGGCAGGGAGCTGGGAACAAGAACTATGGATCAGAGGATAGGGTAGCTGTTGGACAGGCAGAAATAGTATGCAGCAAGTCTGTGAGGAAGGATAGACAGTTGTTAGGGCAAAGTTGCACTCAGTGGAATGGGTTAAGGTGTGTCTGTTTCAATGCAAGGAGTGTCAGGAATAAGGGAGATGAACTTAGAGCATGTATCAGTACTTAAAACTACAATGTTGTGGCCATCACGGAGACATGGATTTCACAGGGGCAGGAATGGTTGTTAGATGTTCCGGGGTTTATATGTTTTCAGAAGAATAGGGAGGGAGGTAAAAGAGGAGGGGGAGTGGCACTGTTAATTCGGGAGTGCACCACAGCTGCAGAAAAGGAGGTAGTTGAGGAGAGTCTGTCTACTGAGTTAGTATAGGTGGAAGTGAGAAACAAGAAAGGAGCAGTCACTTTATTGGGAGTTTTCGATAGACCCCCCCAATAGCAGCAGAGAGATGGAGGAACAGATTGGGCGGCAGATCTTGGAAAAGTGCAGAAGTAACAGAGTTGTTGTCATGGGTGACTTCAACTTCCCTAATATTGACTGGAACCTCCTCAGTGCAAATGGTTTGGATGGAGCAGATTTTGTCAGGTGTGTACAGGAAGGATTCCTGACTCAATATGTAGATAGGCCGACTCGGGGGCAGGCCATATTGGACTTGCTGCTCGGCAACGAACCGGGCCAGGTGTCAGATGTCTCGGTGGGAGAGCATTTTGGTGACAGTGACCACAACTCTTTGACCTTTACCATAGTCATGGAGAGGGATAGGAACACACAGTATGGGAAGGTATTTAATTGGGGGAGGGGAAATTATACTGCTATTAGACAGGAGCTGAGGAGCATAAAGTGGGAACAATTGTTCTTGGGGAAATGCACAACAGTAATGTGGGGATTGTTTAAGGAGCACTTGCTGCGAGTGCTGAATTGTTTTGTCCCACTGAGACGAGGAAAGAATGGTAAGGTGAAGGAGCCTTGGATGACAAGAGAAGTGGAGATTCTAGTTAAGAGGAAGAAGGAAGCTTACGTAAGGTTGAGGAAGCAAGGATCTGACTCTGCTCTCGAGGGTTACAAGGTAGCCAGGAAGAAACTCAAAAATGGACTGAGGAGAGCTAGAAGGGGGCATGAAAAAGCCCTGGTGGGAAGGATTAGGGAAAACCCCAAGACATTCTACACTTATGTGAGAAATAAGAGGATGATCAAAGTGAGAGTAGGGCCGATCAGGGTTAGTGGGGGGAACTTGTGCCTAGAGTCTGAAGAGATGGGGGAGACCCTAAATGAATACTTTGTGATCACGCCTCGTGTGTGTTCGATGGTGCTACACTTTGCTTCAGTATTCACTAGAGAGAGGGACCTTGTTGCTCATGAGAACAGTGTGAACCAGGTAAATAGACTCAAACAGGTTGATATTAAGGAGGATGTGCTGGAAATTTTGAAAAGCATCAGGATAGATAAGTCCCCTGGGCCTGACTGGATATACCAAAGGTTACTACGGGAAGCGAGGGAGGAGATTGCTGCGCCATTGGCGATGATCTTTGCATCCTCACTCTCCACTGGAGTAGTACCGGATGATTGGAGGGAGGCGAATGTTGTTCCCCTATTCAAGAAAGGGAATAGGGAAATCCCTGGGAATTACAGACCCACCAGTCTTACGTCTGTGGTGAGCAAAATATTGGAAAGCATTCTGAGAGATAGGATTTATGATTATTTAGAAAAAATATAGTTTGATTAAAGATAGTCAGCATGGCTTTGTGAGGGGCAGGTCATGCCTCACAAGCCTCATTGAATTCTTTGAGGATGTGACGAGACACATTGATGAAGGTCGGGCAGTGGATGTGGTGTATATGGATTTCAGTAAGGCATTTTATAAGGTTCTCCATGGTAGGCTCATTCAGAAAGTTAGGGGGAATTGGATACAGGGAAATTTGGCTGTCTGGATACAGAATTGGCTGGCCAAAAGAAGACAGCGAGTGGTAGTGGATGGAAAGTATTCTGCCTGGGGTTGGTGACCAGTGGTGTCCCGCAGGGGTCTGTTCTGGGACCTCTGCTCTTTGTGGTTTTATAAATGACTTAGATGAGGAAGTGGAAGGGTGGGTTAGTAAGTTTGCCGATGACACGAAGGTTGGTGGAGTTGTAGATAGCGTTGCGCGCTGTTGCGGGTTACAACAGAACATTTACAGGATGCAGAGCTGGGCTGAGAAGTGGCAGATGGAGTTCAACCTTGATAAATGTGAAGTGATTCATTTTGGAAGGTCGAATTTGAATGCTGAATGCAGGGTTAAAGGCAGGATTCTTGGAAGTGTGGAGGAACAGAGGGATCTTGGGGTCCACGTACATAGATCCCTCAAAGTTGCCACCCAGGTTGATAGGGTTGTTAAGAAGGAGTATGGTGTGTTGGATTTCATTTAAAGGGGGATTGACTTTAAGAGCCGCGAGGTTTTGCTGCAGCTTTATAAAACTCTAGTTAGACCAAACTTGGAATATTGTGTCCAGTTCTGGCCGCCTCATTATCGGAAGGATATGGATGCTTTGGAGAAGGTACAGAGGAGATTGACCAGGATGCTGCCTGGACTGGAGGGCATATCTTATGAAGAAAGGTTGAAGGAGCGAGGGCTTTTCTCACTGGAGCGAAGAAGGCAGAGAGGTGACTTGATAGAGGTGTCCAAGGTGGTGAGATGCATGGATAGAGTGGCTAGCCAGAGACTTTTTCCCAGGGTGGAAATGGCTGTCACGAAGGGACATAATTTTAAGGTGATTGGAGGAAGATATAGGGGAGGTGTCAGAGGTTGGTTCTTTACACAGAGACTGGTGGATGTGTGGAATGCACTGCCAGCAGAGGTGTTGGAGTCAGCGTTATTAGGGACATTTAAGCGACTCTTAGACAGGCACATGGACAGCAGTAAATTGAAGGGGTGTAGGTTAGGTTGATCTTAGATGGTCGGCACAACATCGTGGGCTGAAGGGCCTGTACTGTGCTGTACTGTTCTACGTTCTAACACCGGTTCAGGATGATTTCCCTGCTTTCCAATTCTACCCCACTAGAAATAAATTGTCGAGTCCGATTTAACGGAAAAAATATAGAGTTCCATTTTGCACGCGAATAGCGGAGTGAATATATAGGGGAGATGTCAGAGGTTGGTTCTTCATCCAAGTCATTTATAAAAACCACAAAGAGCAGAGGTCCCAGAACAGACCCCTGCGGGACACCACTGGAATAATGCCCGCCAAAGCTGCACTTACCTTCAGGAAGATATCAAGGCACCATTTCTAAATGTCGCCCTGATCTCTCGACCGCCACCATGGCCACCGGACACATGCCCGCAAACACCCTAATTTACCGATTAGGGGGTTCTCGAGCACCCCTCACCACACCTCATAAGGGCAGGGTACCCGAGGTACCCTGAACTTGGGCAACCTGGCACCCGGGTAACGTGGTAGTGTGACCTGGGCAATTGGGCACAATGAGACCGTTCGATTGGGCCTGTAGTTCTTGTTTTGCATTTATCTGGAGTGTCATGAGAATGTCGCTTTAAGAAATGTTTAGCTGCTCATGTTACTGCAGTGATGTCAGAGTGTGGGTGGAGCTGTGCTCTGGTTCTGCTTTTTAGTTTCATTTTGAGAAAAGCTTGGGTGTTTCTTTGTCTTTTTGGTTTCGTTTTTCAGTGTGTCAGCTGAAGTCAGCCAAAGCAGCTGTATTATTGAGCTCTCTGCCATGAAGGACTATCTCTTAATCATTTGGTGAATTCAGAATTATAAATGTTTTCAGTATTGAATGTAAACTCTGATGTGCTTCTGTTTAAAGGTTTGTTAAGTCTTCTTGGTGAAAAGGACAGCATACAGATTACTTCATGTTGTATTCTTTGGCGGGTGTATTTGATTTACTGGTTGCTAAGATGTTCACTGTTTGTTTTAGAAAGGTTAACTTGAGTTCATAGAATAAACATTGTTTTGTTTTTAAAAATACTGGTCCATTGCTGCTGCACCACACCTGTAGAGTGAGCCGTGTGCTCCTCATACCACAATCTATTAAAGGTTGTGGGTCAGGTGAACTCCATGATACACTTTGGGATTCTCTAAACCGTGACCCGAAACAGGAGTTGCTAACGAACATATAGCGCAAAATTTGGTGATTACCATATTCGTACCCCAAGATCCCATTGTTCCTCATTCCCATCTAGACATGCGGCTTCCAATAATTAGAGACCTCCCAGTTATTCCTGTCAAAATATACCATTTATCCGTGTTGAACTTCATTTTCCCATTCTGCATGTTTAATTACACCCACCTGTAATTTGTTGCAAGTCTCCTTGGTATTCCCCACAATCTGGAAACTAAAAATTGTTTTTGATTCCAAAGTACAAATCGTTAATATAAATTGTGAACAACAGTGGCCCCAGCACTGATCCTTGTGGAACACCACTTTCTTCCTTCTGCCACTATGAATAACTCTCCTTTATTTACACTCTGTACACCTTATTAGGGGCCTTCTGAAAATCCTGATGAATTACATCAACTGCACTCTGTGATATGCCTATGGGCTATATCATAGTTGGATGATGTGAGACCTCCAACAAGCAGGTGGCGGTACAGACACACCATGCGGTCTACAGACTAAGATCATGTGACATAGGACTCAGATATAAAGAGAGGCACATCCGACCATCTTCAGCAGAACAAGGAGAGGGAAATAAGATGTACATGTAATTGATTAGTGCCAGGTATAAGTTCCAGAGGAATAGCAAGACTCCATGATTACTTGCTCTGAATCAGATTGCCATCCTTCCACGACACATAATAAAAAGATCCTGGTTTGGACATGAAAGTGTTTGGTAAGTTACTTCATAAAATACAAGGGACCAAACAAAATATGCACTACCTTCTGGTTTTAAATACTTTTGTGATGCACAGGAAGAATCTGTGAAGAACCGGAAGAATTCAGCTGGAGCTGCAACAGGACCGACACCACCGCACCAAGAGTGGTGGCCAAGCATTTAAAAAGAGACGCAAAGGCCGCATTGATGAGCAAGTTAGACTCGGCAGCCTCAGCAGAAACCAAGGTATGCTAGTGCAAGATGGCAGCATGGTTTTGTGAAGGGGAGGTCGTGTCTCACTAACTTGATAGAGTTTTTCGAGGAGGTCACTAAGATGATTGATGCAGGTAGGGCAGTGGATGTTGTCTATATGGACTTCAGCGAGGCCTTTGACAAGGTCCCTCATGGTAGACTAGTACAAAAGGTGTAGTCACACGGGATCAGGGGTGAGCTGGCAAGGTGGATACAGAACTGGCTAGGTCATAGAAGGCAGAGAGTAGCAATGGAAGGATGCTTTTCTAATTGGAGGGCTGTGACCAGTGGTGTTCCACAGGGATCAGTGCTGGGACCTTTGCTGTTTGTAGTATATATAAATGATTTGTAGGAAAATGTAACTGGTCTGATTAGTAAGTTTGCAGACAACACAATGGTTAGTGGAATTGCGGATAGCGATGAGGGCTGTCAGAGGATACAGCAGGATTTAGATTGTTTGGAGCCTTGGGCGGAGAGATGGCAGATGGAGCTTAATCCGGACAAATGTGAGGTAATGCATTTTGGAAGGTCTAATGCAGATAGGGAATATACAGTGAATGGTAGACCCTCAAGAGTATTGAAATTCAGAGAGATCTAGGTGTACAGGTCCACAGGTCACTGAAAGGGGCAACACAGGTGGAGAAGGTAGTCAAGAAGGCATACGGCATGCTTGCCTTCATTGGCCGGGGCATTGAGTATAACAATTGGCAAGTCATGTTGCAGCTGTATAGAACCTTAGTTAGGCCACACTTGGAGTATAGTGTTCAATTCTACCAGAAGGATGTGGAGGCTTTAGAGAGGGTGCAGAAGAGATTTACCAGAATGTTGCCTGGTATGGAGGGCATTAGCTATGAGGAGCGGTTGAATAAACTCAGTTTGTTCTCACTGGAACGACAGAGGTTGAGGGGCGACCTGATAGAGGTTACAAAATTATGAGGGGCATAGACAGAGTGGATAGTCAGAGGCTTTTCCCCAGGGTAGAGGGGTCAATTGCTAGGGGACATAGGTTTAAGGTGAGAGGGGCAAGGTTTAGAGTAGATGTACGAGGCAAGTTTTTTACACAGAGGGTAGTGGGTGCCTGGAACTCGCTACCGGAGGAGGTGGTGGAAGCAGGGACGATAGTGACATTTAAGGGGCATCTTGACAAATACATGAATAGGATGGGAATAGAGGAATACGGACCCAGGAAGTGTATAAGATTGTAGTTTCGTCGGGCAGCATGGTCGGCACGGGCTTGGAGGGCCGAAGAGCCTGTTCCTGTGCTGTACATTTCTTTGTTCTTTGTTCTAAGACCGGAGGAAGGGCGCTCTACAGAGCTTTCTACGTCACAGTCCACATGATGGTGGTGGGGATCTGTGAGGTGCACAGAAGGAAAAATCTGCACTATCATTTGTAATCTGCAAGTGTGGAACTGCATGGGATTACAGCACAAAAGTAGGCCATTCTGCCTAACAGCTGCTAATGCACCACCCGGAATGAGAGGCTGTACCAGAAAGAGAAGGGACAGGAAATCCAGCTTAAAGCTTTGAGGCAGCTGCAACACTCACTACCCCAAAACCTCCTTCCTCTTCCAACACTGTGCTGCCCGATTTTGTGTGGTATTGCAGAGGGAAACCCATGTCCAGTAATTCACTGGCAGTGCTTGACAGTATTGTGCAAAAGACTAAACGGGCAAGGAATTGGATAGCTCTGTGACTTGGGCGGGTGGGGTGGGGGGGAGGTGGGACGAGAGGGGGGGGTGGTCACATTTCGCAACCTGCTCGAACCATTGGCGTGCACATCTAATTTTCACGCGGCAGCAAAGCCCCAAGCAGATTTGGCACTTTACTTCTCCCTGCAATACTTTCGGTGGTCTCTGTGCTTCACAAAGCACATGCTCCAGGGAAGTTTCCCTTTTTCCAGGCACTGTCGCTATAAAAAGGAAGCTGCACTAAAGCACTGCAGGCTGTTGGATGATACTTTAGTCAAGGAAGATATGTCACATCGTGGTGGGGAAGAGGCTCCGGTACTTTTGTGATGCAATAATCACAATGCACATCAAAATGTTTAACTTCCTGCCTAATATCTTCAAAACGTGTGGCCAAAGTCCTAATAAAATCTACGTGGGAACAATTTGAAGGGTTGAACAATGCAGTGCACAGTGGAAAAAATGAATGTGTCTGGGCAATTGTGATGTGATAAGTATCTGTAGTTGTGAGGTGCATCACAGCCCACTCACCTCTTCACAGATTATCTCGTCAGTTTGTGCTTATATTTATCACATTCCACAGCCATCTATGACACACCATCTATTTATGCCATGAAATGTCTTGTCCACCTCCTAACATTACATAGCAGGCCAATTCTTCCTGCATTATCAGTTCTGAATTACTGAATCATCCTCACTTGTGCTGTATCTCTCTGTCATTAATTATGCCAATTTTGCTTCCTAGTAATCAAATGCAGATTAGATTCTGCTAAACTGTAATAAGGTAATAAAGGTAATATTTCAATGAGGAGGCCATTATGCATCAATTATAAGGACATACAACTGCCACATCAGAATATCTCAAAATGCTTTACACAACGAATTGCTATTCTGAAGTAGTGACTGTCGGTGTGCAGGTGAATGAAGCAGCCAACTTGCACTAGCAACTTTTCACAAATAACTATTAGATTAATGTCCAATTACATTTTTAGTAGATGTTTTGGCCAATCACAGCAATTCGTTAACTCTTAAATGCCCACAGGAATGTCATCTAATGAGTTCTCAATTGTACCAAACTTCTGTGAAGTCAAAAAGGAATGAAACTGGGCAGACCTCCAGGTATCAACCTCGGCACCGGAAATGATAAAGGCATTCCCAGTCCTGTTAATCTTGCAAACATCTCCTCACGAACATTTGGAGACTTGTGTCAAAATTGGGAGAGCTGTCTCACAGACTAATCAAGAGCCGTCATACTCACTGAATCATATCTTACAACGTACAAGGCACCACCATCATCATGCTGGGATAGGTTCTGCTCCACTGGTAGGACAGACCCATTAGAGGTGGCAGCACTGTGATACACAACAGTTAGGGAGATGACCTGGGAGTCCGTGACAAAATCTCTGGACCCCATGAAGTCCATGGCATCAGGTCAAACATGGGCAAGGAAACTTCCTGTTGATCTCACAGCTAGCACCACAAAATCAGCTCCGCCACTGCCCCCAGCTGATGAATCAGTATTCCTCCATGTTGAATATCCTCCAATTTGAAGATGCAGTATGGGTGACAAGGACACAGGATGTACTCCAGGTGAGGGAACTCAATGTCCATCACCAAGAGGGTCTCAATAGCACCATGACCAACCAAGCTCTCTGGCTCCTGAATGACATAGCTGCTTGACTGGGTCTCCAGCAGGTGTTGAGGGAACCAACAAGAGGTAAAAACCTACTTGACCTCGTCCTCACCAATGTAACTATCGAAATGCATCTGTCCATGACAGTATTGGTAGCATTTGCACCGTTCAGTCCTTGTGGTGACAAAGGCTGGGGTTCTATGTTGCGAGCCACACCCGTTACCGCTGATAGTGAGGGCAGAGAATTTGGCGCTCAGCCAAATCTCCCATTCACTGCAGCGGGATGGGAGAATTCTGCGACTGTAATGGACTTGGAACCTCGACTCTGCTCCGTCATTTAATAAGATCATGGTTGATATGATTCTAAACTCAATTCTACATTCCCAGCTACCCCCTGTAACCTTTCACCCCCTTGCTAATCAAGATTGTATGTATTTCTGCTTTAAAATATTCAAACACTCATCTTCCACCACCTTTTGCGGAAGAAAGTTCCAAAGATTCACGACCCTGAAAGAAAAAAAATCCAAATCTTTGTCTTAAATGGTGACCCCTTAGTTTTAAACAGTGATTCCTAGTTCTAGATTCTCCGACAAGGAGAATCATCCTCTCCACATCAACCCTGGAAAGATCCCTCACGATCTTATATTTTCAATTAAGTTGCCTCTTACGCACCTAAGCTCCGGTGGATACAAGACTAGCCTGTCCAACCTTTCCTCATGAGAAAACTCGCCCGTTTCAGGTGTCAGCCAAGTAAACCTTGAGTTCAAATGCATTCAAACACAATCATAGAATTTACATCATAGAATTTACAGTGCAGAAGGAGGCCATTCGGCCCATCAAGTCTGCACTGGCTCCTGGAAAGAGCACCCTACCCAAGGTCAACACCTCCACCTTATCCCCGTAACCCCACCCAACACCAAGGGCAATTTTGGACACTAAGGGCAATTTATCATGGCCAATCCACCTAACCTGCACATCTTTGGATTGTGGGAGGAAACCGGAGCACCCGGAGGAAACCCACGCACACACAGGGAGGATGTGCAGACTCCCCACAGACAGTGACCCAAGTCAGAATCGAACCTGGGACCCTGGAGCTGTGAAGCAATTGTGCTATTCACAATGCTACCGTGCTGCCCAAAAATCCTAAACATCATGGCCCGTCATATCCCTCACTTTACCATTACCATCAAGCCGGAGGATCAACACTGGTTCAATGCCAGGAGCTGTATCAGGCATACCTAAAAATGAGCTAACACCCTGGTGAAGCTACAACACAGGACTATTTGTATGCCAGACAGTGAATGCACCATGCAATAGACAGAGCTAAGTGATCCCATAACCAATGCATCAGATCTAAGCTCTGCAGTCCTTTCACATCCAATCGTGAATCATGGTCGGCAATTAAGGAGCTCACTGGAAGAGGCGGCTGCACAAATATTCCCATTCTTAATGATAAGAAAACTCAGCAAATCAGTGTATTTCATAGAATCCCTACAGTGCAAAAGGAGACCATTCGGCCCATTGGGTGTGCACCGGCCCTTGCTCATTTAGAGCACCCTACCTCGGCCCAATCTCCACCTAATATTTGGGCAATATTCGCATGGCCAATCCACCTAACCTGCACACCTTTGGACTGTGAGAGGAAACCTGAGCATCCGGAGGAAACCTACGCAGAAATGATGAGAATGTGCTAACTCCACACAGTCACCCGAGGACAGAATGGAACCCAGGTCCCTGCCGTTGTGAGGCAGCAGTGCTAACCACTGTGCCACCATGCAACCATCTTCAGCGGAATTGCCAAGTGGATGATCCATCTCAGCTTTCTCCCGAAGTCCCAAGCATCACGAATGCCAGTTTTCAGACAATTCAATTCACTCCCCGTGATGTCAAGAAATGGCTGAATGAACTGGATACTGCAATGGCTATAGGCCCTGAGAATATTCCAGCAATAACCTGCTGAGACTCAGTTTGAGTTCCGCCAGCTCCTGACCTCATTACTGCCTTAATGCAAACATTGACAAAAGAGCTGAATTCCATGGTGAGGTGAGAGTGACTGCCCTTGACATCAAGGCAGCATTTCACAGTGAGTAGCATCAAGGAGCCCAAGTAAAACTGAAGTCTGTCTGAAACGGGGGGAAATTCTTGACTGGTTGGAGCCTTCCCTAGCACAAATACAGATGGTTGTGATTGTTGGAAGTCAATCATCTCAGTCCCATGAGGGAGCGGCATGGTGGCACAGTGGTTAGCACTGCTGCCTCACGGCGCCGAGGACCCGGGTTCGGTATCGGCCCTGGGTCATTGTTCGTGTAGAGTTTGCACATTCTCCCCGTCTGCGTGGGTCTCACCCCCACAACTCAAAGGTGTGCAGGGTTGGTGGCTTGGCTAAATTGCCCCATTATTGAAAAAAAATCTCAGTCCCATGATATTGTGCAGGAGTTCCTCATGGTAGTGTCCTAGACCCAGCCATCTTCATTAGCTTCATCAATTACCTTCCCTCCGTCATGATGTCAGGATTGGGGATGTTCACTGACGACTGCATAATACTGAGTAGCATTCATGACTTCTCAGGTAGTAAAGCAGGCTGTGTGCATTGCAACAGGACCTGGTCCGGGATTTTCTGAACCCCACCATAGGCGGACCAACCGTGGGGAATGCAGCGAGCTGGCCAAAAAGCCACTGAATTTTGGAGGGATTGAAAGATCCCACAGCAGGCATGACCAGATAATCCTGACCCTGGCCAACATTCAGGCTTTTGCTGATAAGTGGAAAATAATATTCACGCCATACAAGTGCCAGGCAATGACCATCTCCAAAAAGACAGAATCTAACCATCTCCCTTTGACATTCAATGTCATTATCATCACTGAATCCCCCACTACTAACATCCTGGGGGGTTACCATTGACCAGACAGAGAACTGGGTTAGCCATATAAATATTGTAGCTACTGAGTAGATTAGACGCTGGGAATTCTGCAAAAACGAACTCACTTCCTAACTCCCCAAAGTATCCAACTATAAGGCACAATTCAGGAGTGTGATAGAATGTATTCCACTTTGCCGGATAAAAATAATATTCAAAAAATTCAACAACATCAAGGACAAGGAGGCAGCCCGCTTGATTGGCACGCCATCCACAAACATTCACTCCCTCCACTAGGAATGCACAAAAGTTGTGTACCATCTACAAGACCTCTATCAGCTAGGACAGGGCAGCAGGCGTATGGGAACCACCACCTGCAGCTTCTTCTACAAGCCACACACTATCCTGACTTGGAACTATATTACTGTTCCTTCACTGCCACTGGATCACAATTCTGGAACTCCCTCGCTAACAGAACTGAGTGTTCCTACACCACATGGACCACACAGGTTCAAGAAGGTAACACCCACATGCTGTGAAAGAGTAAGAAAAAGGCAAACACCCATTCTTATTCAAATAAGAATCAAGGAACAGGAGTAAGACATCCAGCATCTTGAGGCCTGTCCTATTATTGGATACCATTACGGCCAATAGAATCTTTCTGTAACTACTGTCATGTGATCTTTAACATGGAACTACCAGAACGGGCAGGTGAACATCAGTTCAGAAGGACAAAGTGATGAATAATCTAGCCATCAGTATTTCCCCGATAACAAATAGATATGCAAAGGTAAACACAAAAGAAACTGAATCAATTTAAGTTTTCAGACCGCAGGCCAGAAGTTCAGGTTGTTTGTCATCTGAATTTCTCATCTGGAGTGTTATTGATAAAAACACTCCCACCTATCATTCTCATTAATTGAGATTTGCATCTATCAATTACTTAAAATCATTAATTATCCAAAATACATATCTGCATATAAGTAAGGTAGCCTTAAGAAATACTACATGTCAATGTTATCAACATTGAAGGTTTTAATTACTTTAGATACCCAGATCTGAAAACAATGGATACCATTTTACTGGTTATTTTATACTCAGTTGGCTAAATGGTGCATTATAAAATGTAACAAAAACGCTGCTTACTCCTCAGTTCTAAATTGATGGTTTCATGAGTGTCGAACATTGTCAAACTAGAATCCACAACCAGCATCTGGTGAACAGGGTTAATGCAATGACATTGCATAGACCAGTTAATGTGTTTGCAAGTATCTGAGCAATATTCATGCTGCTTACTGGCTTTAATGTTACCCACTCATGTACCGGAGCAATGGATGGAGAATATCGGGTACCTTGGTTTCCACTTAAAGGCAGCCAGCAATTCATAAAGGGACACTGCCTGTAGGCTGCAGACACACAAAAGTAAATTTGTTCACAAACCATTGCGTAGCACAACACACACTCCCGTCTGCATCAATGGCTCCAAAGTGTAGATGGTCGATAGCTTTAAATTCCTGGGGGTCACCATCACCAACAGTCTGTCCTGGATCACTCACATTGATGCAACAGTCAAGAAAGCCCAACAATGTCTCTATTTCCTACGGAAGCTAAAGAAATTTGGTATGTCTGCATCGACACTCACAAACTTCTACAGATGTGCGATAGCGAGCATCCTATCCAGCTGCATCACAGCCTGGTATAGCAACTGCTCGGTCCAAGATCGCATGAAACTGCAGAGTGTGGTGAACTCAGCCCAACACATCACAAAAGCTTGCCACCCCCACATTGATTCTGTATACACCTCCCGCTGCCTCAGGAAGGCAGACAACATTATCAGAGACCCCTCCCACACAGGCATTGCCTTCTTCCAGACCCTTCCATCAGGCAGAAGGTTCAGAAGTTTGAAGACCCGCACATCCAGCCATAGGAACAGCTTCTTCCCCAACAGCTACAAGACTCCTCAACGACTCCCCCTCGGACTGATCTGTTCCCTGTAAGAACACTATTCACGACGCCCTATGTTGCTCCTGCTCATGTATTTGCTTTGTTTGGCCCCTTGTTCCGCACTGTAACCAATCACTGTTTGTCGATGTACCATTTGTCAGTGTTCTCTGTTGATTATTCTTTTGTCTACTGTATACGTTCCCTCGGCCGCAGAAAAATACTTTTCACTGTACTTCGGTGCAGGTGACAATAAATCAAATCAAATCAAATCTCTGAAAGAGGGAACAAGTTATTGCCAAGCATTTAGGATGTCGCACTTGGGACCTTTATGCAGTCATTGGACAGCACGGATATTTCCTTTCCGTTTCCCCCTGCTCCTTCTTCACAGACAGTGAGAAGAAACCTGTATGTGAATATCAGGAACATTGCACCGAGGACCAAACTACGGGGCTGTAAAAAAGCAGAACATGTTCTAACTTGAGTTGTTAAGGTAAGAAGGCTGCTGTCATATTTTTCTGCTCACAACTGCACTTCTACAACTTTATCGGGAAGTACTTAATGGAGACGACGGGGGTCTTCCTTCCTGACTGGAGAGCCAGTGAGTGCCCCACGATGCATCTTTTAGGGAAGGAATGCCAAAGGGCAGCATGGTAGCACAGTGGTTAGCACTGTGGATTCACAGCGCCAGGGTCCCAGGTTCGATTTCCGGCTGGGTCACTGTCTGTGCAGAGTCTGCACGTTCTCCTCGTGTCTGTGTGGGTTTCCTCCGGGTGTTCTGGTTTCCTCCCACTAGTCCCGAAAGGTGTGCTGTTAGGTAATTTGGGCATTCTGAATTCTCCCTTAATGTACCCGAACAGGTGCCAGAATGTGGCAACTAGGGGCTTTTCACAGTAACTTCATTGTGACATTTAAGATTATGAATTAAAATTAATTGCTACTCAGTTGTTAATTGGACAGTGGAGGGCCTTCCCCAGGAACAAGATCCCAGGCCGAGAGCTGCTAGCCAATCAGGTGCACCAATTCTATTGAATAACAATGCTACCGACAGGTTTTGGCTGTTGCCAATATGACGTGCATCCAAGGCCTAGAATCATTGCTGGATGATGAGTCTGCCTCCAGACCATCTTTGTGCACACTGATCACAAGGTGAAAGGGGCAAGTGAAGGCCATGTGTGATAGGTAATGCTGGAAGAGATACCACACAGAATTTTTATCACATCCAATCTTTGTTTCTATGTCTTCCCTCACACTACACACATAGCATGACAGCTACAGATACTTTCAACTCCCAATTCCTTTTCTGCTTTCTCCCATACCACTTGCCAATCCTTGTCTCTCTCTTTCATTGCAGCCACTTAGAATGCAAATGCCCCTAACTCGAAGAGGACAAGGACCCCATCTTCCAGAAAGTGCACTCTCACGTGTTCTGAGTTTCAGCGAGTGTTTCAAATATTGTCACCATGGGAATTTTATAAACTAGATTAGAGGACTTTGGTGACCAGGGGAAGAGGGGTAAACTTTTACAACTTCTCCCTCTCCCCATTTGGTTGTAGCAGAGATTCTGAATTTTCAAAGGATGCTGGATTGCTAATTCAGTCTGCACTTGACTGTGTAAAATTTGTAAGATAGGACATACAGGTATTCTTTATTTAAACGCATAAGGATTAATTCTATAGTGCTAAAACCCCTCCACGTAAAAATATTTAAAATGTCCTACTTCCAACTAACACACGCAAACACGCTCAGAACACAAGCATGCAGAAAATATGCAACTTTACAGAGTACCAGATGTTAAACTTGGCCAAATTGACATGCAGGTTAAGAAAAAGGAAAGTCAATAAAGATTCGCTGATTGTATCTGGACGTGTTGATTCTTCGACTGAAACAGTTGATTTAAAGTCATGGTTGGTATGTCCATTTTCTTTTTGAAACACTGTTGTAGAAATCCAATGGTTTTTAGTGGAGCATTTCTGTATGGCATATTAATGTAGACACACTCTTAACTCAGCAAAACAGGGTTCAAAGTTTAGATGGAATACTGTAGAGAGACAGGGCAAAAGACAGCCACTCCCTCCAGCAGCTAGAATACCTCTGCCAAATGCCAAATTCGACGTCCGCACAAAGGGTTGTATTACATGACTTCCCTCCATGCTGATTGTGTATTCCAAAAGGACGTTGATCAACTCATGACCTGGCAGGGCTCCTCCTGTTCATTGTGATAATTGAGGTTATTTATATTTACTGATCCAGCAATGGTCTCCTGAATGGTTCATTCTTTCATTTGGATGATGCAGGAAAGAAGCTTTCACACCTCCAAGGTCGTTGTCTGTTGCGGCCCCTATAGACCTCTCCATGAAATGGACTGTGGCTGCACAGATGCAAACTGACAGTCATTTTAAGTCTTTCTTTGTTTTTCAGTGAAATGTCCCTATTTAAAAAGTTTAGTATGTAAAAACAGCCAATGAGGTCTCAAATTAATTCCACATAGCATCTTTGTGACAGTAGGTATCTGCATCTGGTGACTCTTTAGGTACGAGTGCATAGGAGCTCAAACAGAGGAGCAGGAACCTGTGACCAGTTCGTCAGAATAACGTTTGCATACAAATGCTTCTTTAGAAGACTCAGATGCAAACTTTGAAGATTCAGGCTGTCGAAGAAAGCTGATGGACATTGATCAGGAAATGCTTGGTGCATTGAGAAGCCAGCAAGAAAGCTGGTGTGCAATATCATAAGGAATGGAGGAGCCCTATTCAGATATTTTCCAAGGCTTTGTGAGGGCACAGAGACGATCCTACATAAACCAAGTGATCAGATCCATCAGCATCACAGTGCAACCCCCCGCCTTGCCCTGATGGGGCCTCCTGACATCACTGATAGCTTCTACGGGAGGACAAACTGATTACCTTCTTTCAAAAGAGCCTGCCATTGTAGCTTCAGCAACTTCCAGGGCATCACATCATTTCTGCATGTACCAGCAAGGTGTCTGCACATGATCCCATTGGAAAGGCACCTGCAGCCCTTGTTCAGGATGATACCATGCCTGCTCCTCTGTCAGACACACAACCAGTACTTTTGTGAGTGTCACTCAATCAGTTAGCCCAAACTAGGATAGTTCAGTCTGAAGACAGGCCCTTTAGGCCCAGAGATATTCAAGGTCATCCTCTCAGGATCCTGAAACATCCCCAATTGAAGCTCACCAACTTCCACCAGCCAAGCTATAGCCATTGGAGAAACATTTTATAGGAGCACAAGGATAGAAAAATGAGTATACAAGCCAGGTACTAAGGACTTGAACAAGGGTGATTAATGATTTTTTGGTCAATGCTGACATACTTTGACAATATTTATTTGTCAAAATCTGTGGTTGTGCTTTAAGTGAAGAGGCCCAACAGGTTAGGGTGAAGGAATGTCATTGAATGATGCTTGTTAGGAAGTTGCATGGCTATTGCTGAAAAAAGAGACATGCTATCAAAACTCAGCAGGATAACTTGCAAGAATTTACCAAAAGGTAACGAGGGAACAACAATTTATGCTACATGAGAAGAGAGTGCTGATTGGTTGGCAAGTGGACTCTGGTGGAGGCGCAACTTAGTTGAAATTCAAACCGGGCAGGTTATCTCTGATTGGTTGAGGCACTGCCCTGCGAAACGAGCCAGAGTTTAGTCAAGATGAAAAGCTTTGATAGCATGTCTCTTTTTTCAGCAATGTTCAAACTCTGCACTACCCAGCGGCAAGCTGTTTCACTGCTGGTGAATGGAGGATGTGAGGTCTCAATGAGCGGGTCTCTGAAAGTTCAGGCAAGTAGGCATTGCGTTACTTGCTACACTACCTCCATCTCATCATCATCTTCCTCTTCTGTTTTCTTCTCCTCATCCTGCACTTGTCACTACCAAGGTAGTGGTAAAGGTTGGTCCCTATAGTATGCAGATGAAGGCAATTATGGATACTAGCTCAGGCATGTACTGCAAAGCTCCTACAGAACAATCCAGTCAGCAAAAGTGTCGCTTGAGCACACCAGCTGTTCCTTGTAATAGCACAGCCCTAATTCTATGTCTGCTTTGGAGCTGTGTGTGAATTGTTGACAGCAGTCATAAGCCATGTCCAGAGGAGATAACCCTTACCACCCAATAGCCAGCCTATAACTTGGTAGCTTAATTGAAATAAAGGTAGCACGGAGGACTGTCACCAGATGAAAGAGTCATTACTGCTGCTGGGGTAGCGGAACCAGACAAGCTTGATGCATTACCCATGGTCACATCTCAGCTGTACTTTGAGGCACTGAAGCCTTCCAATTTATGCTGTGCTAGTGCGAAATAATGACCTGTAAGTACTGTACAGTCCCTTTAAATGGTGATGGTGAGTTAGCACCACTTTATGCTCTGCCACATCAGTGGGTGGCAAATGAATCACTGGGGTGATGGAAGCATTTTTGAGTGGGTCCTTTAGGAAGCATCTCCAACATCAATTATTCTTGCCTTCAAATGTTGCTGGTATGTGACTCGACCATCAGCACAACATAATTTTCAATCATGGTTGACAGCGTATTTCTGGTCAGAAATCTGTGACTGCCTTTTACCTGCCATATTTGGACTTCGGATCGGTAGTGTCTAAAATATAGGTGCTGCAAATCCAAATTTCTAGGCACCCATCTCAAATATACCAGTAGGCTTGTCAAGGCATGGTGCACAGAATTACAAAGGAAAACAAAAATACAAAATAAATCATGAAACTTGATTTGTCACATGGGAAACATAAAAATCAACATTCATGTGTAATTGGAACATTCTGGGAGTCTTGATTTACCCATAAAAGACAGGCTTTTCTGCAGTGATGCCAAAAGGGCAAAATGTCCAGCATGCAAATGTGACATGTGGATGGCATTATTGTATTTGAATCTCAGGATTTACCAACATTGTAAAGACTGGCCAACCCTTCCAAAAATATCTAAAGAACACCATTTATCAGAGAACAATCACAGAACAATCATAGAGTTTATAGTGCAGAAGGAGGCCATTCGGTCCATCGAGTCTGCACCGGCTCTTGGAAAGAGCACCCTTCCCAACCTCACACTTCCACCCTATCCCCATCACCCAGTTACCCCACCCAACACTGAGGGCAATTTTGGACACTAAGGGCAATTTAGCATGGCCAGTCCACCTAACCTGCACATCTTTGGACTGTGGGAGGAAACCGGAGCACCCGGAGGAAACCCACGCACACACGGGGAGAACGTGCAGACTCCGCACAGACAGTAACCCAAGCCGGGAATCGAACCTGGGACCCTGGAGCTGTGAAGCAATTGTGCTAATCACTATGCTACCGTGCTGCCCCTAAAAGGCTATTCAGTTGTAAATATAAAGCCTCAGCACATAATCTCCCTGGAATGTAAAAATTGCATGTACCACATCAGTGCATTTGCAATAAAAGTGTTACTTGCATTTGCAATAAAATAACTTCGGAATTTTGTCAGGAATGTTTCTTCAATGAAACAGTCTGTGCCCATGACTGGAAGACCTGGACAATATTAAGGTTGGGCTAATAAGTGAAAAGTACATTTGCACTACACAAGTGACAGACAATGACCATCTCCAGAAGAGAATCTAACCACCACCCCTTGATGTTCAGGGGCAACACCATTGGTGAATCCTCCATCAACATCTTTAGGGCTGCCAGTAACTAGAAACCTCTGGTCCAGCCAGGCACATAAACACTGTGGCTACAAGAGCAGGTCAAAGGCGAGGTATTTTGTGTTGAGTAGCTTACTTCCTGATTATTAGTTGAATATTAATTAAATCCATTTTATGCTGGTGGTGGGCATTATGTGGAGATTCACTTGTGCTCTCATAAGATTTCCACACTGTGATTGGGGTTCTTTAGCGAGAAGGTATATGTTTGTAATGTGAATCTTTAAATAAATCTTATTAATGTGTGTTAAATCAGACTCTAGTTCTACCCTTCACCAACTGACCTTTTGGACTATGCCACTAACTCCCCAAAATCTTTCCACTATCTGCAAATCATAATATTTGAGGTACGTAGGGAAGAGGTGTTGGCAATTCTGGACAGGCTGAAAATAGATAAGTCCCCGGGACCTGATGGGATTTATCCTAGGATTCTATGGGAGGCCAGGGAAGAGATTGCTGGACCTTTGGCTTTGATTTTTATGTCATCATTGGCTACAGGAATAGTGCCAGAGGACTGGAGGACAGCAAATGTGGTCCCTTTGTTCAAAAAGGGGAGCAGAGACAACCCCGGCAACTATAGGCCGGTGAGCCTCACGTCTGTAGTGGGTAAAGTCTTGGAGGGGATTATAAGAGACAAGATTTATAATCATCTAGATAGGAATAATATGATCAGGGATAGTCAGCATGGCTTTGTGAAGGGGAGGTCATGCCTCACAAACCTTATTGAGTTCTTTGAGAAGGTGACGAGGGTAGAGCAGTTGATGTGGTGTATATGGATTTCAGCAAAGCGTTTGATAAGGTTCCCCACGGTAGGCTATTGCAAAAAATACGGAGGCTGGGGATTGAGGGTGATTTAGAGATGTGGATCAGAAATTGGCTAGCTGAAAGAAGACAGAGGGTGGTGGTTGATGGGAAATGTTCAGAATGGAGTACAGTCACAAGTGGAGTACCACAAGGATCTGTTCTGGGGCCGTTGCTGTTTGTCATTTTTATCAATGACCTAGAGGAAGGCGCAGAAGGGTGGGTGAGTAAATTTGCAGACGATACTAAAGTTGGTGGTGTTGTCGATAGTGTGGAAGGATGTAGCAGATTACAGAGGGATATAGATAAGCTACAGAGCTGGGCCGAGAGGTGGCAAATGGAGTTTAATGTAGAGAAGTGTGAGGTGATTCACTTTGGAAGGAATAACAGGAATGCGGAATATTTGGCTAATGGTAAAGTTCTTGAAAGTGTGGATGAGCAGAGGGATCTAGGTGTCCATGTACATAGATCCCTGAAAGTTGCCACCCAGGTTGATAGGGTTGTGAAGAAGGCCTATGGAGTGTTGGCCTTTATTGGTAGAGGGATTGAGTTCCGGAGTCGGGAGGTCATGTTGCAGCTGTACAGAACTCTGGTACGGCCGCATTTGGAGTATTGTGTACAGTTCTGGTCACCGCATTATAGGAAGGACGTGGAGGCTTTGGAGCGGGTGCAGAGGAGATTTACCAGGATGTTGCCTGGTATGGAGGGAAAATCTTATGAGGAAAGGCTGATGGACTTGAGGTTGTTTTCGTTGGAGAGAAGAAGGTTAAGAGGAGACTTAATAGAGGCATACAAAATGATCAGGGGGTTGGATAGGGTGGACAGTGAGAGCCTTCTCCCGCGGATGGATATGGCTGGCACGAGGGGACATAACTTTAAACTGAGGGGTAATAGATATAGGACAGAGGTCAGAGGTAGGTTCTTTACGCAAAGAGTAGTGAGGCCGTGGAATGCCCTACCTGCTACAGTGGTGAACTCGCCAACATTGAGGGCATTTAAAAGTTTATTGGATAAACATATGCATGATAATGGCATAGTGTAGGTTGGATGGCTTTTGTTTCGGTGCAACATCGTGGGCCGAAGGGCCTGTACTGCGCTGTATTGTTCTATGTTCTATGTTCTATGTTCTATAAGTTAGAAATATGACAGAACACACCCGACTGAATGCCTGCAGCTTCAACACTCAAGAAGCTTGACACCATTTATTCCGCTTGATTGGCAACCCATCCGCCATCTCAAAAATGTACTTATTCCATCAACTACAGATGTATCATAGCTGTGGGACATGCCACCTACAAGATGCACTGCAGAAACTCGCCAAAGCTCCTTCAACAGCTTGTTCCAAACCCACGAACCGGGTCTCCGAGAAGAACATGGGCTGTAGGCACACAGGAATACCACAATGCATAAGTTCCCCTGCAAATCACATACCATCCTGACTTGGAACTATATTGCCATTCCTACATTGTCACGAGATAAAAATCCTGGAACTCCCTCCCTAACAACATGGTGTGTGTACCTAGATGGACTGCATTGATTCGAAGGCAATTGGGAATAGATGATAAATACCATCCTTGCTATGAAACACCCACTTCCTCTGCATGAATAAAAAATGATCAGGTTTAGCCAACCTTACTTCTGCCAGTACATCGAGCATGTGGAACACCAGGCTACTAAAATATTTTGGTTGAGTTTGACCAAATTGAGTAGCCAAATTTTCTGAGGATACTTAGGAAAGCAAATTGTGAGAAGGACACAAAGAGTCTGCGGAGGGATACAGATAGGTTTAGTGAATGGGCAAATGTTAGGCAGAGGGAGTATAATGTGGGGAAATATGAGGCTGTTCAGTTTGGTGGGAAGAATGGAAAAACAAGAATATTATTCAAATGAAGAGAGGCTACAGAATGCTACGGCACAGAAGAATATAGATGACCTTGGGCGGGATTCTCCAATAATGGGGCTATGTCCCCACGCCGGTGTGAAAACCGGCGCCAACTACTCAAGAGGAATTCTCCCCTTTCTAGGGGGCGAGGTTGCCGCCACAGTAGTTCCCACAGCTCCAGCCAGCGCCGAACGGCCCGCACGAGTTCGCGCATGCGAGAACGGCCTGCGCATTTCCGCGCATGCGCGGAACGGGCTGCGTATTTCCGCGCATACGCAGGGGTTCCCTTCTCCTGCCAACCCCCGGGCAATATGGCGGAGCCCTACAGGGGCCCGGCGCAGTGTAAAGTAGGCCCCCACAGAACCAGCCCGCGGTATGCCCCGATCGCGGGCCAGGCCACCGTGGGGGCTCCCCCCCCTCCCCCACGGGGTTCGATCCCCCCACCCCCCCTCCAGGACTGCCCTTGTGCACTTACCTTCCAGGTCCCGCTGTGAGGGAGGTGAGTAATCCACGCCGCCGGGACTCGGCGAAACTCGTCGGCCACTCGGCCCATCGGGGCCCGGAGAATTACTGGGTGCCAGCGCGGTGGGAATCCCACGGGCGCACGATAAACGGTGCTGGAGAATAGGGAAGCCGGCACGGGGCGGCGGGGTGGGATACGCGCCTCCCCCCGAGGATTCTCCGACGAGGCGCAGGGTCGGAGAATCCCGGCCCTTGTATGTGAATCACAAAAGGTTAATATGCAGGCACAGCAAGTAATTTGGAAGGCAAATAAATTGATAGCCTTTTGCAAAGGAAGTCTCACTACAAATTTACAGGAAGTTTATGAGGCCACATCTGGAATACTGCATGAAGTTTTGGTCTCATTTCTTTAAAAGAGGTGTACTTTGGGGGCACTTCAGAGAGAAAGGTCACTAGATTGAGTACTGGGATAAAGGAGTTGTCTTCTGAGGATAGGTTGAGATCTGTATTTTGCAGTTTAGAGTAATGGGAGATGATCTTATTGAAACATATAGGGCGCGATTCTCCACTCCCACGCCGGTTGGGGGAATCGCCTGGGCCGCCAAAATTTCCCGGGCCGCCGGTCCAATGCCCTCCCGCGATTCCCCCAAGCGATGGGAACGGCCCGGTCGAGTTTCGCGGGCCACAGGCCGGAGAATCGCCGGAACACAGAAAATGGCGATTCTCTGACACCCCCGCTATTCTGAGGCCCGGATGGGCCAAGCGTCCAGGCCAAAACGGCGGGTTCCCACTGGGGCCGTCCACACCTGGTCGCTGCAGTCGTGAGCGGTGCGTGAACGCTGGGGGGGCGAACTGCGGGGGGGGCGAGGGGGGACCCTGCACCAGGGGGTACCTCAGATGTGGGGTGGCTCGCGATCGGTGCCCACCGATCGTCGGGCCGTCCTCTCTGAAGGAGGACCTCCTTCCTTCCACGGCCCCGCAAGATCCGTCTGCCATCTTCTTGCGGGGCGGACTTAGAGAGGGTGGCAACCACGCGTGCGTGGATGATGCCTGTTATGCGGCGCCGGCCGCGTCGTCTATGCGGCGCCACCTTTACGCGGGTGACAAGGCCTGCCGCGTGTAGATGACGCGGCCCCGATCCTGGCCCATTGTCAGGGCCTGAATCGGTCGGGACCGGGGCCGTTTCGCGCCGTCGTGAACGTCGACGGCGTTCACGACGGTGCGGCCACTTCGGCGCGGGAGTGGAGAATCCCGCCCATTGGATTTTGAGGGGGCTCGACAGCTGAGATGCTGAGCAGAGCTCGACAGCTGAGATGATGAGAAGATATTTTCCCTCCTGAGAGAATCCAGAATTAGGGGACACATTTTCAAAATGAGCGGTCTTCCATTTAAAACAGAGATGAGGTGGAATTTCTTCCCTCAGAGTGGCTAATCTTTGCAATTCCCTTCCCAAGAGCGCAATGGAGGCTGGGTAATTAAATATTCAGGGCTGAGGAAGACAACGTTTTTTCATCTGCTGGGGTGTCAAGGATCATGGGGGACAGGCCGGAAAGTGAGGCTGAGGTAAAAATCAGATCAACGTTGATTTTATCGAATGGCAAGTCAGGCTCCAGAAGCTGAAAGGCCTGTTCCTGCTCCTACTTATGTTTTTATGACCCAAACATTAATAAGGAATCAAAGGTCCGAATCAATCAAAATTTGACATATTAGCATTACAGCTCTAATAACACAAAAGTTAAGATTGATATTGGTATTACTTACCATATTGATAGCATTCACTGGACCAATGCTATTTATATACATGTCAGTACCAATTATTGTTGGCTTCACTGGAATAAAATATACCAAGTTGTCAGGATTAGATCTCTCATTTAGAAATTACATTTTTTTTTAAATGCACATGAAATTTTGAAAAAAATGAAATTCATTTAAAAATTTAAAAAATTGCATAAATGGATGCTCAAGTACACGTACCTCCTATATCAGGCCTGAGTTTATTGTCATACCCTTCCAATAAATTGTTTAAAATAAGAGTAACATCGCTTTCATAAACTTTTGGAGTCAATACCCATGTTTTGTTAAGTATCAAATCTTCATAGTCTTCATCTTCATTTTTGCCAGAACTTGGAAAATTGAGATAAAAAAATACAAAGAAAAATGTCACCAATCAATAGTGAGATACATCGGGAATGAAATATTCTTTATTTGGGAGATTCACTGCCACAAGCCAGTTATGTCAGATTTCCTACCCACAATTTTCACATTACATCTGCTGTTTCACACAGTGTATTAGTGCAGCCAGAACAGAAAGAGGAATAATAAGGATATGTGAGAATGCAACCAGCTGATGGTGAGAATGCTCCTGAGAAGGATTACTTCATTCAATAATCAGAATGCAACAGGAAAATAATATATGAAATAATGAATTTATGCGCAAAATTTAGATTTGTGATATGGGATGCTCAATGACTATGTAACATTGACATTCTTATTGAAACTTCATAGGCCCCAACCCTGAACAACCAATCTTCACTCTATATTTTTCCACTGGACCAGCGTCTCCCCACCTAAATCCGTGACTCTTCTGTTGCCCTTTGTTACTTCTAACAGTTTTCAATTTCCTGACCCTCACTGTCTCCTCTTCGCAATGGGCTGCCAATATCTCTGCACCACCATCCCCCACGAGGACAGTCTGAAGGCTCTCCATTTTCCCTTGAATGGTCCAACCAGTTTCCATCCCCCAGCACCCTCCTCTGCCGGCTAAACGTGAACAATTTCTCATTTAGCTCTTCTCACTTTCTCCAAATAAAAGGTGTTGCTATGAGTGATTTCTGGCTGTGGCTGCCTTTTTGTGAGATGTGGAAGATTCCTTGTTCCAGTACTCAGGTCCCCTCCCTCAACTCCTTTTCCAGTACATTGATGACTATTTTGGAGTTGTTTCCTCCTCTGATACTGAATGGGAAAATGTCAGCTTTGGTTCCAATTTCCACCCTCTCTTACCTTCTCAGACTCTTCCCTTGCCCTCCTCAACTTCTGATTCCATTTCTGGAGAGATGCCATCAGCAAATATTCACCAGAAACCCACTAATTTTCCACAGCTATATTGGCTACATTTCCTGTACAGTTCGATAAAGGCTTCATTCCATTTACCCAATTTTTCCATCTTCATCTCATCTTTTCTCTTGATGCAACATTCCACATTAGCGTTTCTGAAATATCCTTCTTTTCCCTCAACTGAGGATTATCCCCACACACCCCCACCATGAATGACAGGGCTCTTGACTTTCTCCGTCCCATTTCCCGCACTTCTGCCTTCAAACCTTCACCTGCCTCCAAGAGCCATGATAGGAGTCACTTTGTCCTCACCTTGCACCCACCATCCTCTGTATCAAATGGATGAAATTCCACCATTTCTGACACCTCCAGCATGATGTGCCCAAACACATCTTCCCTTCCCCTTCCCTTTCGGTATTCCAAAACGTAAAATGCAACACCCTGGCCCACTCCTCAATAACCCCCAACAGCCCATCACTGTCCCATAACACCTTTCCATGCAATTGCATGAGATATAACACCTACCCTTCTCATCTTTCAAGGGCTCAAATACTCCTTCCCCCTGAAACAGCTTTCAAATTTTTATACCATATTCCCTGCTCACAAAACGGTCTGCTCTGCTCTGTGGAGACCAAATGCAGATTGGGTGACAATTTTGTGGAAAACCGCCATTCAGTCTGTCAGCGAGAAACCGAGCTTCTGTGAGTGGTCATGTTAATTCTCCACCTTGCACTCACACCGACATCTCCGTCCTTGGCTTCCTGCAGTGTTCCTATGAAACTTAATGTAAGCTCGATGAACAGCCTCTCACCTTGCACATTCCAACAATTTCTAACCTCTCTGTCCTAATCTCTGGCCTACATTTTATTTCCTTTTCCTTGCATGTGTTGATTTTAATCTCACTTTTCTTGGGCTGGATTTTACAGCACCCTGCCAGCCGTATTTTCCACGGGAGCACAAAGTGTGTCGGTTGTACAGCCCAGCTCCTTCCTGCCCACCCCAAACCCATTTCCCAAAATACAGAGTGTAGGTAGGCCGTGCACCCATCCTTAGGCCTGCGAAGACCTTAACTGCTTAACTTGTAAGAAGTTAGTGGGTACTCAATCTGTCTCACTGTCAGGAAAGGTTAAGGAGTGGAAGGTGTGTCAGAGTCTAAAGCCTGATTTTGAAAGAACTCATTTGAAAAGATGGGAAGGAAGGGGGAGGGAGATGGGGGGCACAGCATTCAGGGGGTGCCCCCCCAATCCACCCCAAAGATGTTACCCTCCTGTTTTCCCTCACTGCCAGCCCTCCAAAGACCAACCCCCTTTCCCCCTGTCCCCCTTCCCTAAGCTCTCCAATCCCTTCCTGCCCTAAAAACCCCAGGATTTATTCCAGTTTGGAAATTGTTGAACTCAGTGGTAGTCCAAAAGTTTGGAATGTGCAAGATGAGATGCTGCTCCTCAAGCTTACATTCAGCTTCATAGGAACACTGCAGGAAGCCAAGGATAGAGATGTCGGCGAGGGTGCAAGGTGGAGAATCGGCATCACTCTTCGTCCTTTGCATCCTTCCAGTCCCACCAACAGCTCCAATTTCAGATTTTGATTGCCACGAGGACTGTGAAAGTTGATGGCCGATCAAATTAGTTGGCAACTCTCAAAGGTGAGACTTTCTGAGGGGGCGGATGTCTGGCCCTGAGCCGGTTTAGCCTGCCCACAGCGTGATGCCACTGAGGGGAAGTCTTTTAAAGAGTTGATTGGTTTGAGACTGACTTTCCTTCCGAGATGGCATGAGAAGTAGCGCCCGACCCCATGGAAAATCCAGCTCCTTGCCTTTGAAGCTGTTCATTATTCTGCTTTTCACACCTCCTCAGGTCCATCTTTTGTTTCCTTATAAAAACAAAATACTATGGATGATGGAAATAAGACCATAAGACATAGGAGCTGAATTAGGTCACGCAGCCCATCGAGTCTGCTCTGCCAGTCAATCATGGCTGATATTTTTCTCATCCCCATTCTCCTGCCTCCTCCCCATAACCCCTGATCCCCTTATTAATCAAGAACCTATCTATCTCTGGCTTAAAGACACTCAGTGATTTGGCCTCCATAGCCTTCTGCGGCAAAGAGTTCATCAAATTCACCACCCTCTGGCTGAAGAAATTCCTCTTCATCTCTGGTTTAAAGGATTGTCCCTTTAGCCTGAGATTGTGTCCTCTGGTTCTAGTTTATCCTAAAAGTGAAAACACCCGCTCTACGTCCATTCTATCCAGGCCTCGCTGTATCCTGTAAGTTTCAATAAGATCTCCTCTTATCCTTCTAAACCCCAACGAGTACAAACCCAGAGTCCTCAGGTGTTCCTCATACCAAGGTCTTCATTCCAGGGATCATTCTCGTGAGCCTCCTCTAGACCCTTTCCAAGGCCAGCGCAACCTTCCTTCGATATGGGGCCCAAAACTACTCACAATATTCCAAATGGGGTCTGACCAGAGCCTTATACAGCCTCAGAGTTACATCCCTGCTCTTGTATTCTAGCCCTCTCGACATGAATGCTAACATTGCATTTGTCTTCCTAACTGCCGACTGAAGCTGCACGTTAACCTGAAGAGAATCTTGAACACCGTTTCCCAAGTCCCTTTGTGTTTCTGATTTCCCCATTTAGAAAATAGTCTGTGCCTCCATTCCTCCTTCGAAAGTGCACAACCTCACACTTTTCCACATTTTATTCCACCTGTTATTTCTTTTCCAACTTTCCTAGCCTGTCCAAGTCCTCCTGTAGCCCCCCCCCCCCCCCCCCTACTTCCTCAATACCACCTGCCCCTCAACATATCTTTGTATCATCTGCAAACTTAGCAACAGTGCCTTCAGTTCCTTCTTCCAGATCGTTAATTTATATTGTGAAAAGTTGTGGTCCCAGCACCGGACCCTGAGGCACACCACTAGTCACCGGCTGCCATCCTGGAAAAGACCCCTTTATCCCCACTCTCTGCCTTCTGCCAGTCAGCCATTCCTCTACCAATACCAGGATCTTACCTTTAAGACTATGGGCTCTTAACTTATTTAACACTCTCCTATGCGGCACCTTGTCAAAGGCTTTCTGGAAATCTAAATAAATCACGTCCACTGATTCTCCTTTGTCTAACTTCCTTGTTACCTCCTCAAAGAACTCTTAACAGATTTGTCAGACATGACCTCCCCTTGATGAAGCCACACTGACTCAGTCCTATTTTATCATGCACTTCCAAGTACCCCGCGATCTTATCTTTAATAATGGGCTCTAAAATCTTACCAACGACCAAAGTCAGGCTAAACGGCCTATAATTCCCCATCTTCTGCCTCCCTCCCTTCTGAAACAGCGGTGTTACATTAGCCACTTTCCAGTCCTCTAGGATCCTCCCTGCCTCCAGTGATTCCTGAAAGATCACCACCAATGCCTCCACAATCTCCTCAGTTATCTCTTTTAGATCCCTGGGGTGTAGTCCAGGTGATCTGAATCTGAAATAAAAACAAAAAATGCTGGGAAAAGTAAGCAGGCCAGGCAGCAAATGTACAGAGAGAAACAGAGTTAAAGTTTTGAGTCTGTATGTCTCTCCTATAGAAAGGTCATACACACTCAATACTCAATTTCTCTCTCCACAGACACTGCCAAACCTGTTGAGTTTATCCAGCATTTTCTGCTTCTATTTATTTTGTTTCTTTGTTTGTCCCATTACCTTGGCTCTGCGCCAACTCATCTATCTCAAGTCATTTGCCATTGAACGTCTCCCATCATCCACCCTATCACCTAGGCCCACACACCAGTCCTATCCCTGTAACCCCACCTAAATGTTTGGACACTAAGGGGAAATTTAGCATGGCCAATCCACCTAACCCTCACATCTTTGGACTGTCGGAGGACACCGGAGCAACCGGAAGAAACCCACACAGACACGGGGAGAATGCGCAAACTCCACATAGTCAGCCAAGGAAAACTTACAGAAAATACTTCCAAGACACATGTGTGGTGGGGTGGGAGAGGAACGGTGATGGAGGGAAAGGCATCTCTGAATTATCCATTTGTTGTGATTTAGTATCCAAAGGCTTTGATTACAAAGAAAATTGGTTGTTTTCTCTGTCCTTGCAGCATTTTAAAAAACCATCTAATAAAATGAATGCATAATCTGGCCCAGGCCACAGATTACCAACATGGTTGAGAATGGAATAGTGTGATGTAAGGCCACTTTTCTGTTTTCATCAGGCCATCTATTCAATCCCATTTTGTAATAAAAACAGAAGATGCTTCAAATACTCAGTAGGCCAGGTGACATCGATGGAGGGAAACAGAGTTAACTTCTCAAGTCAGCAACCCTCCCTTTTCTTCTTTTTCCACCCTCCCTCATTTGACCTATTTTAAACTGGTTATATTTCTCACTTTTCCAAGTTCTAATGAAAGGTAATCCACCAGAAGGTTAACTCTGTTTCTCTGATATTTCTCAGGCCTGATGAGTAGTTATACCATTTTCTGTTTTAATGTAGTATTCACTTATTTTTCATGTTGCTGTTCTTCTTAAGATAACTCTATCGCTTAAGGCTTATTTCAGACCAACACATGAAAGTCCTTTGAAAGTATTACTAATTACCCTTGATTGATGATTCATATTCCTTGCTGTTCTGCAACTAAATTTCAAGCGACATAAGGGAAGTTATAATTGAGAAAGTTGTGTATTTTACATTGTGTCTTTCACAACCTCAAGAAATCTCAAGACACTTTCTAACCAGTGAAGTACTTGCAAAGTGAAGTCACAGTTTTGTTGTTGGTGAAATGAGAGCCAGTTTGTGCACAGCAAGGCCCCACAAACAGGAATGAAATCATGAGCAGATGATCCGAATGTGATGCTGGCTGAGAAATAAATTTTGACCGGGATATGAGGGAAATCTCTGCTGCTCCTCTCTGAAATGGTGCCATGTGAGCTTGTATGATTATCTGAAAGGGGAGATGCAACCTCTGACAAACATTTCATCCAAAAGAGAGTACCTCTGACAGTGCAGCCCTTCCCCTGTGCTGCATTGGAGTGTACTGCACTGGAGTGTGAGATTTTTAAAAAGTCTCCAGAATGGGCCTTTGTAATTGCCATGCAAGATACTGACTTAAGACCTGGGGTCATCAATGAGTATATAACATTGGCTTTTATATGCATCATCGCATATATTATGGGTGACACGGTAGCACAGTGGTTAGCATTGTTGCTTCACAGCACCAGGGTCTCAGGTTCGATTCCCGCTTGGGTCACTGTCTGTGCGGAGTCCCTGTGTCTGCGTGGGTTTCCTCCCACAAGTCCCGAAAGAAGCGCTTGTTAGGTGAATTAGACATTCTGAATTCTCCCTCAGTGTACTCAAACAGGCGCCGGAGTGGGGCAACTAGGGGATTTTCACTATAACTTCATTGCAGTGTTAATGTAAGCCTACTTGTGATGATAATTAAAGATTATTATTCTTAGGATAACTTAACCACTTAATTTATTTCACACCAAAACATAAATGTCTTTGCAAAGTAGAAATGTTATTCCCTGAGCAATGGCTACAAGGCATTATGCAAACAAAACTAAAGGTTTGGGGTCAATTGTTGATACATACCAAAAAATGGACTCTAAACTGCAGTTTTGCATAATACATAGCATGGTGTGTACCGTTATTGAAAGCACATCAGTAAAGTTACAACTTCAGTGTTTATTTCAATATGGTCAGTACAAACTTCAGGAAACAGTACATACCTTGTTAAAATCACTGTATGTAAATTGGAATTATTACATCAAATAATGTTGGCTAATGATAATAGTTATTATATTTTCAGGGAAATTAGAGGCTGGAACATGTCATAGTTAATCTTTGGTACCCCTCTTTGATCTGTAATAGACAGTACCACCATCAATGATTCACGTCATTGAAGACGGTTCCTTCCCCGCAAAAAATTCAGAGGGCTCAGAGAGTTTAATTTGCCACTGCGGCATCCATCGCCTGTTTTGGTGATTACTGCACACGTGAAAGGAAAAAGTGCCACTATATGAGTTCATGATCTTTTAAAAACTATATAACAGTCACTGAGTTAATTAGTAGGCCAAAAATGATCTGTTTTCCTTTGTACTTGGTAGGCAGCTTGATGTTATCAGAAAGCACAGCATGTTTTTATTTATTTAAAAAAAATAAAGTTTAGGATTAAGATCATCAGATTGTAAATCTCAGCCCAAAGGAGCAGAGTTGCTCATATATGAAATAAAATAGATATCCCGGTGCTTCTGTAAAAGTATAGATTATAACACATTATACTTTCTCATTTTTGAAAACTGTTCAATGTGTAACATTTATTCAACATTTCCATGTGTTTTTATCTTTTCCTACCTTTGAATCATACAATCACTACAGTGTAGAAGGAGGCCATTCGCCCATCGAGTCTGCACTGACCCTCCAAAAGAGCACCCTACCGAGGCCCACGCATCAGTCCTATCCCTGTAACCCCATCTAAATGTTTGACACTAAGGGGAAATTTAGAATGGCCAATCCACATAACCCTCACATGTTAGGACTGTGGGAGGACACCGGAGCAACCGGAATAAACTCACACAGACACAGGGAGAATGCGCAAACTCCACATAGTCACCCAAGGAAAAAAAATACTTCCAAGACATATGTGTGGTGAGGTGGGAGAGGAAGGGTGATGGAGAGAAAGGCAGCTCTGAATTATCCATTTGTTGTGATTTAGTATCCAACGGCTTTGGTTACAAAGAAAATTGGTTGTCTTCTCTTTCCTTGCAGCATTTTTTAAAAATTTCTAAGAAAATGAATGCATAATCTGGCCCAGGCCACAGATTACCAACATGGTTGAGAATGGATTGGTAAGGCCACTTTTCTGTTTTCATCAGGCCATCTATTCAATCCACAAAGGGCAAACTTTTTTCTATTGAAAAATAACAGGTGTCTGTCTCTCCAATCTCTACCGAACTGTTTTAACTGCAAGTCCCTACATTACTGCCTCTGCAATGGAGATCTTAGCATAGTATGATGACACCTACATGTAGTCCTCTTAGTGACCTATCTATAAAGTCCAATTTTAATGTGTCGCCATCAAATCAATTTAATCTGGAACTTCTCCTCTGTAACCCCAATAGTGGGAAACCTGTGTTGTGTTGTCTAACTTTGCAAATGTATTTATCTTTTCAATTGTTGGGGACAGCCACAGGCGACATATTCAATCCTTCAAGCGTGGGAAGTAATTGGATGCATCATTCACCCCATCTCCTGCCCTCACCTCACCACCAATAAACTTGGGAATCCCAAGCGTAAGGGTAGCTTTCCAAGGCTGGTATAAACCTGACAGGGCCTGTATCCATTAGAGCCATTCGGAAAACACTTGGTGCCACTGCTCCATCTGACCGCCCTTTGCGCTCCATTGGCTGGAGAATGTGCAACCTGGATTCATGGAGACTTTCACCCCATGCTGACAGCTGTCAAACAAAGCAGCTACATGTCTTTGTGTGTGTGTGTGTGTGTACAGGCACATGTGTTTATGTAACTGTGTGTAAGGTATGTACGCCCCAGTGCCCTTTATTTGTCAGAATATGTGACTGAGAATGCATCTTTGGTTGGGCGACTGCCCATATGTATGTGCCTGTGTGGGGCAAACTATGACCTCCAGGGGAGGGCATGGGAAATAGGCAGGGGGGGTTTCTGTTGCAATGGAAAGCCTTTACACGGGGACCGAGGCAGCTGTGATCGAACCGTCCTTTCTGGCGTCCCCTGCAAACCACCCCCCACCATGTTTAAAAAAAAAACATAGGGACAGAGAGGAGCCATGCAGAGGAATCCTATGATCCCTTTCTCCGCCACGAAGGATATGTGGGCGATGGAAGCCGAATTCTGCCCCCAGACTTGCAGGCGAATGCGATGGAGAGTTGAGGGGCCGCTTGACATGTTGCAACATTTCAGGAAAAATAAACACACATAAAGCCAAGTTGAAATTTGGACAGTCTCGATGACCCATAGCAACGGAACTGTGGAACACCTGATAGGAAGCTAAAGCCTTCTCGTGAATGCAGTAATGGGGGAGGGGGGGTTGAGGGGGTTTCCAATTCTAATTCTATTCTGGAAAACGCTAAGGCACAGGCAAAGCGGAAAACAATTGACAACCACTCACCAGGATGGAAGACAGGCGATCAGAATTGTCCAGAAGATTACCTTTCTGAGGTAAGAGGCGTTATTAGACGCGATGGGACACTGGAGATTTATTTTGCGGGAAGCCATCTCTCGTTTCATCCGCGTCGTCGGCTCGGTCCGCTCACCGCCAATATCCACTCAGAAGCATAGCACAAGGCAGCTTCAACTTGGTTCTTGGCGTGCGGCAAGCGATCGGCAGCCTGCTGAAGACAATTTAAACGTCAGATCAGACAGCAACCCCCCACCCCAAAAAAAACCCGTCTCCCAGGGAATGACACAATTACAATCGGAACTAGTAGGGAAATAAGTTTATTACGCTTTACACCCAACCATTTCATTTAATTTCGATTGCAAATCAATCCTGGAGACGGGAGCACCGAGGCAGGTTTATTTAATGTGCTTTGGAAAATGGTATCTTTATTACATGTACATATTTACCTTATATTCCGGGTTTTTTTTAGAATTGTGACATTAATCCAGACATTACAGGAGCCTTCCCTTTGAAACCAATAAAATCCACGACGTTTCCTGTGCTAAATATACCGTCACAAGCCCCAGTATGGTTCGAGACGCTGCTGATTTGGCTGTTTTTTTTTATCTTTGTATTATACGTAGCTGCTCTAACTGTAATGGATGCGATTCCACGTGAAAGCTAAAGAGAGAGGTAGAGAGAGAGCAGTACAGAGGGCGAAGTGTGTCATAGCAACCTCCTGTAATCCAAGTTTAAACACACACTCAAGAGCCTCAATCCTTGACCACATTCCCCTCCCATCCGAGGGAGCCTCGGGCAAGAAAGGTGGTGTTTTTGCAGCACCGATCCGCTCCCAACTATTCCCAGACAAAAATCACAGCAAATGTCTGTGCTCTCCTCGTTGCTTTTGGTGCTGAACGCATTCCAGTGGTCTGTTGAGCCATTTCAACGCTGACTGACATCCACCCACCTCTTGCTGCTGAACAATTTCAAGTCCAGTCCTATTGTCCCTGTGACAAGTCTGCTCGCAGTGTGATCCCCAATGACAGACAAGGACAGAATGAGCGGGTTTATTTGATTAAAGAAATGTCTCTGAAGCTGATTCCAACCCCCACCCCAAACCCCAGCTCTCCTTTTCAATTTTGACGGAGATGATCTTTTCAATTTTAGCAGGTTTACACTTAATTGAAAAAAATACACTTTGTTTAAAGAAAAGTTAATTTGTTAAGTTCACGTTAAGACTTGACAGCAGCTCTCCAAGAACACAAGCTCTCGATGATCACTTGGGATGGCTATCACTTGGGATGGCTTTACTTTAATAATGTTTATCTAGATAATGTAAAATTTTGCTCCAGCAATCATGACATTTCTAGACATCTTCCAGTAAGAGACAATATAAAATAAGGGATAGAATTATTTTTTTGTTTGTTTTTTGTATTTAAAAAAATAAATTTAGAGTACCCAATTCATTTTTTTCCAATTAAGGGGCAATTTAGCATGGCCAATCCACTACCCTGCACATCTTTGGGTTGTGGGATCGAAACCCACGCAAACACGGGGAGAATGTGCAAACTCCACACGGCCAGTGACCCAGAGCCAGGATCGAACCTGGGACCTCGGTGCCGTGAGGCAGCAGGGCTAACCCACTGCGCCACCCGTGCTGCCCCTAAGGGATGGAATTCTTAAAGGGATGTTTGTGTGCATAGATCATTGAAGGTGGCAGGACAGGTGGAGAGAGCAGCTAATAAAGCATATAGTATTCTGGGTGTCATTAATAGGGGCATGGAGTACAAGAGCAAGAAGGCTATGCTCAACTTATACAAGATATGAGTTAGACCTCAGCTGGAGTATTGTGGGCGCCACACTATCGGAAGGATGTGAACATATTGGAGAGAGTGCAGAAGAGGTTTACAAGAATGAGAAACTTCAGATATGAGGATAGATTGGAGAGGTTGGAACTGTTCTCTGTGGAGAGAAGAAGGCTAAGAGGAGATTTTTTTCTACAAGTACGTTTATTAAGGTTTCACATTTTGACAAATAATGCAGCAAAACCACAAAAATGACATAGCCAACAAGCAAACAAAATGCTCAGCATACACAAATACAGAGGGGGACAAGAGAACAGAAGTATAACGAGCTCAATACTCTTTAGATATAAATTGATGCCTCTATTGGATAAGACCATGAAAACATGGTAAATGGTGGACATTACCCTCGCAATTGGCACAAGACTTCAGGGTAAATCTTTCATGCCATGTTCGGCCTTGCACCAATATTTATCTCCCTCAATGTCAGCATCCTCTCCTCGGATACCGGAGCGATCGGCACCCTTGCAGGAACGAATCACGGATTCTTTATACCTCCCTTAAAAAAAAGAAACTTACAACAAAAATACGCGAGAACCCCAGTAACGACTAGGAATGGATCACAGGATAACAAAGGATCTGGACCCCACCATGGGACTGTATTCCCCTGGAGCATATTCCACCCATTAATGAAGAAGAGAACAAGCTTCTCATTCAAACAGGAAAGCGTCCCGACCATTGGCGGCGGCGGAGAGGGGGGGGGGGGGGCGGGGGGGGGGCAGCAGGATATCAACCAAAGTACAGGACTCGGCTCAACCACAGCCCCTGTGCACAGAAAAAGCAAAATCCAGCCTTTCAGGATGTCACTAATAACTGCGTTCGAGAAGGGACATCCCAAGCTCCAGGCGGCAATGGGATGCCAACCACAGCACTGGCCCTGACCTAGCCCAGAACATTCTGACAGACAGGATCCACCCTCGGCCCACCAGCACATCCCAAAACCTACACCCCAGCAGATCCTGCACCTCATCAACCACACCCAGGGCAGTGGACCACCCACATTTACACAAAATAAACTACACCAGCCCCAGCCGGGGTGTTGCCCTCACCAAAGGAAAAAAGAATCATTATGACACCCAATAATTGGGTGCCCTGGGAGTGCGGGTTGAATCCCTCCTCCCCAGTACAATAAGGGTAACCTCCCATAGACCACCGGACTGGACCAGGATTTATAACAGCACACTGCTCACCCAGATGAAGAGAAGAAGAAAAAAACTCAAAGGGAAGAACGCCTGAGCGAGGAATATTAACCACCCCATCACACAAGGAATATTAAGGAAAATGATAACGCTGCCTCAACAGAAAAATAAACAGTTTCCACATGGAAAACCCAACCAGAGTCAGACACTCAGGAAACAATCATATAGACCACTTGGAGGAGGGTGCCTAATCCCCCCCTCCACCCCCCCCCCCGTCCCCCCCCCCCCGTCCCCAAAAAACATACCCCCAAATGGGGGAAGGTCTCTAACAATGTTGAAAAATGGTAAACAGCCTCTCTTTTCAACAAATCGGTCAAGGATTAATCCAACCCAGCTCGGTGTGCACCGCCACACAATTCCTCCTATTCCAATAGCTCTAAAGACAAAGACCCCCCCAAAAACGCCAACATCGAGGAAAACTTAGAAGGAACCCCGTCCTCCCAGGATACATAATCTGCCCAGCCATCGAAGGATTCTTTCATTCAAAATAAAAAAAAGCAAAATAAAGATTCTATACGGTTAGCTATAACTGGGGGGCCATCCCAAATCTCAATGAGGACTTAACCCTACCACCAAATTCTACACCAACCAACCACCATCACCCTTTAAAAAATGTTTTAAAATTAATTTACGGGATGTGTGTGTCACTGGTTAGGCCAGCATTTATTGCCCATCCCTAGTTGCCCTTCAGAAGGTGGTGGGCAGTTGCCTTCTTGAACCACTGCAGTCCTTGAGGTGTAGATACACCCACTGTGCTGTTAGGGAGGAAGTTCCAGGATATTACGCTAGCACCAGAGAAGGAGCAGTGACATATTTGCAAGTTGGTGTGGTGAGTGACTTGGAGGAGAACCTCCAAGTCTCTGCTGCTCTTGTCCTTATAGATGGTAGTGGCCGTGGGTTTCGAAGGTGCTGCAGTGCGTATTGTAGATGGTACACACGGCTGCCACTGTTCGCCGGTGGTGAAGGGTTTGAATATTTGTGGAAGGGGGAGCAATCAAGCGGGCTGCTTTGTCCTGGATGGTGTCGAGATTCTTGAGTGTTGCTGGAGCTGCACTCATCCAGGCAAGTGGAGAGTATTCCATTCCACTCCTGACTTGTGCCTTGTAGCTGGTGGGCAGGCCTTTGTGGGTCAGGAAGTGCGTTACTCGCCATAGGATTCTTAGCCTTTGACCTGCCCCGGTAGCCACAGTATTAACTAGTCCAATTCAGTTTCTGAGAAATGGCAATCCCACCAGGATGTTGATTGTGGGGGATTACCGATGGTAATGCCATTGAATGTCAACGGGCAGTGGTTAGATCCTCTCTGGTAGGAGATGGTCATTGTCTGACACTTGTGTGGTACAAATGTAACTTGTCACTTATCAGCCCCAGCCTGGCTATTGTCTAGGTCTTGCTGCATTTGGACATCGACTGCCTCAGTATCTGAGGAGTGAAGAATGGCGCTGAAGATTGTGCAGTTATCTGCAAACATCCCCATTTCTGACCTTATGATGGAAAGGAGGTCCTTGATGAAGCAGCTGAAGATAGTTGGGCCAAGGACAACACTCTGAGGAACACCTGCAGTGATGCCCTGGAGCTAAGATGATTGACCTCCAACCTCCACAACCATCTTCCTTGGTTCCAGTCATCTTCATTTTAATGAGAGAAGGGATGTCCAGAAAACACTCCGCATAACCACAAGGATTACAGCATAGAATTAAAAAAAGGAGTAAAAATATAATCGACTCAATCTGGCTTTTGCTAGAACAGGGGAACAGGCGACTCTCACTCTCATACTCACACCTCGCGCACCCTTGAAGGAGAAAAGACAATAAACAATAATCAACAATTTAACCACAAGGGAGCAAAGTCCAAGATTATTGAAGAATAGCAGGATAATAACACCGGAATCGGGACGGAACGTGGGCAGTAAATTCCGCAAGAGGTCTCTTCAGCGATTACCGCCGGTTGTTGCGCCCACAACGGGTGGGATCCAGAATTGCACAGTCAGGTGAACTTAACTGCTCACTTAAGTATGCCTACGCCAGAAATAACCAGCCGCCAAGATCTATCAGCCTTGCTGAGGAGATCCCAGCCGGGCACTATGTAGCACTGGTCTCCACAAACGGGGATCAGGCGGAACAGCACTTGGGGGGGGGGGAGGGTCGCCCAGGCGATCTGAGGCCCCGCAGGTGGTCGGCCTCTGGGCAGGATGGTACCCTGGCACTCTTATTGTCACCTGGGCATCATGGTAATGCTAACCTGGCACCCTGTCATTTTGCCCATGATGAGAATCGGGCCTGGGGTGCCCTGCCATTATGAGATGGGTGCGGGGAGGGGCTTGAGGACCCCCCAAAAGATGAGTTGGGGGAGTACGGGGGTCGCATTGGGGGGTCAAGAGATCGGGGCGCCATTTAAAAATGGACCCCCAATCTCGTCCTCCACTGGCGAGCGGAGCTCCTCGTTGCAGGAAATGTGACTGAGTGTGGCCTCAGCAGGGTAGTCCCCAACAAGGCCCGAAAAAGTAACAGAGTTCCATTAGATAGCAGTGTTGTTCCTGTCGCTACAACGCCGGGAACGACCCCGCTAAATCCGCCCAAAACAGGACTCTGCTTTTTTTCGTTAAATCACACCCTCTAAAAAGGCCAAAGCCATGACAGGATCTCGAACCCGTAAGGATAGATGACACACCATGCAGCAGGAACTTAACAAATCAAAGGTGGGCCCTTACCTGAGAAAGTGCCCTATCAAACTCCAAAGACCTGCACCATGGAGCCAAGATTCTTATCGAGCACAACATTCTCAATGGCCGTCACCAGCCCGATGCACACAGCACCGCCCAGACGTAGGCCTGTTTGCCAACAATAATGCCTTTGCAAGCGGGGCTCTACCTCGGCCAACTCCGACTGCCACGGTCAAACGAGGATTCTCTACAGCTTCTCATCGCAAAACCTCAATCAGGATCACCCAGAGACATATATCCCCCAAAAAAGACAATAATGAAATCTGCACTTGGATAAAATAAAGGATTAAAAAATGAGCAGAGCTAGAGTTCGTGAAAACGCAGCCGCTCCCTTGCTCACATCATATAACTTCCCCGACCCTCCTGGAAAAGGAGATTTGATAGAGACATTCAAATTCATGAGGGGCTGGATTGAGCAGACAGGGAGAAACTGATCCGACTCAAAAAAAGGCACAGATCTAAAGTGATTTGTAAATGAAGCAAATGTGATGTGAGGAAAACCTTTTTCACACAACAAATAAGAACTAGGAGCAGGAGTAGGCCATCTGGCCCCTCGAGCCTGCTCCACCATTCAATGAGATCATGGCTGATCTTTTGTGGACTCAGCTCCACTTTCCGGCCCGAACACCATAACCCTCAATCCCTTTATTCTTCAAAACACTATCTTTATCTTAAAAACATTTAATGAAGGAGCCTCTACTGCTTCACTGGGCAAGGAATTCCATAGATAATGGTTCAGGGTCTGGAATGCACTGTCTGGAAGTGTGGTGGAGGCAGGTTCAATTGAGGCATTCAATTGGACATCAGATGATTGCTTGAATAGAAAAGTGTGCAGTGATACAGAGAAAAGGCACTAAGTCAAGATGTTTGTTTGGAGAGCCAGTGCAGATACGATGGGCCAAATGGCCTCCTTCTGAGCCATAATAATTCTGTGATTCTGCAAAGATCTAAGAGTGAACCTGTAAATGAATTGCTGCAGTCCATGAGGTGAAGATACTCACGCAATGTTGTTGAGTCGGGAATGCCAGGATTTTGTCCAGTGACAATGAAGGAATAATGAAATAAGTCCAATTCATAATGGCATGTGCCTCGGAATGGAATTTGGAAGCTTCCATACGTTTATTGTCAAGTATTTGGGACGTGCTTCTAAAGAAGACTTGGCAAGTTGCTGCACTTTATCTTGTGATGGTAAACTCTGTAACCATAAAGAAATGGATGTTTTAACCCATGGATGGGGTGCGTATTGCTTTATCCTGAATGGTATGGAGATTAATGACCGTTGGTGCCGTTACAGCTGCAGCCATCAGGTTAAGTGGAGATATCCTATCACACTTCTTACTTGCACCTTATAGGTGGTGGAGAGACTTTGGGGTGCCTTACTGAATAGCATGCTTCTGATTTGCTCTAATTAGAGCAATATTTATGAAGCAATTCCATTTGAGTTTAGTCAGTAGTGATCCCTATGATATTGATGATTTGGCAATGGTAATGCCATTAAAAAGCAGTCCGCTTGATTGCTCCCCCTTCCACAAATATTCAATCCCTCCACCACCAATGAACAGTGGCAGTTGTGTGTACCATCTACAAGTTGTACTGCAGTAACTCACCTGACACCTTCCACGACCACTACCATCCAAAAGACCAAGAGCAGTAGGTACCTGGGAACACCACCACCAGGAGGATTCCCTCCAAGTCATTCACCGCCACAACTTGGAAATATATCACCATTCCTTCACTGTCACTGGGTCAAAATCCTGGAATTACCTCCCTAACAGCACTGTGGGTGTACCTACCCCTTGAAGGCTGCAGCTGATATGTTTGAAAGTCAAGTAGGTCAATCTGAAACCAAAGTACTAAATTTCAACAAAGGAAACTATGAAGGTATGGGGGGTGGTGAGGGGGAGGGGGGGAGGAGGGGGGGGGCGGGGAGGGGGGGGCGTGGGAATTGGCTCAGGTGGATTGGGAAAATACATTAACAGATATGATGGTACTTAACCAGTGGGCAGTCTTTGAAGAATTATTCCAGAGTTCACAACAGTTATACCTTCCGTTAAGGCATAAAAATCCAAACAGAAAAGTCAGTCAACTGTGGCCAAGGAAATTCAGGATTGGATAAGATTAAAAGAAATAGCCTGTAAAGTTGCCAGAAATAGCAGTGAACCTGAGGATTGGGAGGACTTTAGAATCCAGCAAAGGAGGAACAAGAAACTGATAGAGAAGGGGAGACTGTAAACTGGCAAAAAACATAAAAAGCTCCCACCGGTACATGAAAAAGAAATGTTCAGCTAAGACAAATGTGGGTCCATTATAGGCAGAGTCAGGAAAATTTATAATGGGGAAGAGGGAAATGGCAAAGAAGCGAAATTATTACTTTGTGTCTGTCTTCACAGAGAAAGATATAATAAATCTCCCAGAATTAGTGATTCAAGGGACAAGGGAGTATGTGTAATTGAAATAAATGTCTACTACTAATAAGGTTGCATTGGAGAAATGAATGGTACTGAAATCCCCGGACCTGATGAATTATATCCCAGAGTGTTGAAAGACGTATCTATGGAGATAGTGGATGCATTGGTGATCGTCTTCCAAAATCCTATAGATTCTGGAATGGTTCCTGCAGATAGGAAATGATACTCCACTATTTAAAAAGGGAGGGAGAGATAAGGCAGGGACCTACTGACCTGCTAGCCCTTTATTGGTAATAGGCAAGACGCTAAAATATTTTATCATGGACATGATAAATGGACACTTAGATAATATTCATCTGTTTCGACAGAGTCAACATGGATTGATGAATGGGAAATCACGTTTAATGTACCTGTTGGAGCTTTTTGAGGATGTTGCCAACATTAATGATAAAGGGGAGTCAGTGGATGTAGTATTATTGAATTTTCAGACTTCCAGTGATGATGTGCTGAGTCAACGCACATCAGGTGGCTCTCCTCCAGACCATAACCAAATTGACACTTTTCGGTGAATTTTGCCCCCAAATTCTAAAGCAACTCAAACTTAACCGAGAAAGGAAAGAAATAGAACCAGCATGCCAACGAACGGGAGCTCAAGGGGTTAAAGGGACGGAAGCACCCACGAGACGAGGGGGCCCCGGCAACCCAAGAGAGAGGGAGGCCATAACCTGAGCATCAGCCTCCCCCTCCCTCCCCCAAAACCACCTGGAGACAGATGGAAGGCATTCCTAATGAAGGAACTGACCGCCATGAGAGAGCCGATAAAGGTCAAGATCTAGGTGGCAGTGACAGTGGCGATGGTCTCCATGCAAAAAGCGTTCAATGGACTGGGGAAAAAGGTTGAAGCGCAAGAAAAAACGATCCACGATTGGAGTACGCATCGAAAGACTAGAGCGACAGAAGTCAAAAGATTGGTAGTGGCACAGGAGAGCTTAAAAGGCAAAGTCAAGGACCAAGAGAACAGGTCCCAACGGCAGAACATTCGAATTGTGGGCCTGCCAGAGAGGATCAAGGGCAGGGCCCTGACAAGCAATGTCGGCCAAATGCTGGACAACCTAGTCAAGAGAGACAGCTTCCCCAACCACCTAGAGATCGGCAAAGCAAACAGGTCGCTGAGGCCGAAACCCAAGTCGGGGGAACCACCGACGGCGATCTTCGTGACACTACATCGATACCAGGATCGTGAGAGGATCCTGATGTGGGCGAGACAGACCAAGGTGAGCACCTGGGGAGGTCACAAAATCTGGGTATATCAGGACATTGGGGCAGACTTGGCAAAACGCAGGGCTAAATTTAATCACGCTAAATCAGCCCTGTACAAGAACGGGATAAGATTCGGAATGCTGTTCCCAGCCAGGCTCTGGGTCACGTTCCAGAACAAAGAGCATTACATTAACACCCCGGTGGAGGCAGCCAAATTTGTTCAGTCAAGCCGCCTGGACAAGGGGCATGAGAGGCAGCAATGAAGGTGGAACAAAGGAGGAAAGAAAGACAGAAAGAGCCTTCATGGACAAATTATATGTTTGCGCAGGACTGTGCTGCCTCGCTCTGATCAGAAAGAGCGAGTCACAGGGAAGGGTGATGGTAACGGAATGCAGATGAGGGTGAGGCAGAGGCAGAGGGAGCGGACATACAACGGGCATAAGACAGGGTTAAGGTCAGCCCGGGAGGGCGGCCACCACACTAGCAGGGATGGCTAGCGCAGGAAGAAAGACTGCAAGGGTGGCCGTGGCACACCTCCCGGCAGGGAGGGAGCACCTAGCTGGGGGGGGGGGTTGTGGCAGGGAGGCGACAATGCGGGGGGGGGGGGGGGGGGGGGGAATGGTAGGGGCGCGGTGAGGGGAAGGAACATAAAAGGGAACGCAAAGGGAGCAATGGGCTGGTTTGAAAGGCTTCGGCAGGTAAGGTGCAGATTGAGAGAACAAGATGGCGCCACAAGCAGCCACTTTGGAGGGTCCCTGAACAAAGGGAAACCCTGGAGCGCAGGGGCCCGATCTCATGGTGAGAGAGGTGACCGCAGCCATTTTGGACAGCCCTCTAACAAAGGGAAACCCCGGAGTGCAGGGGCGCGCTCATTAGGTAAGTATGGTTAGTACCACATGAGGTGGTGGACTAAACCCCCCACCAGGATTATCACCTGGAATGTCAGGGGACTTAACAACCAGTGAAAGGCCCAGAGTCATCGCCCATTTGAGAAGTTTGAAAGCAGTGCACCAACTCCAGCAGACATGGAGGACGGACCTTCTATGAACACGGAGAGAAGGCTAACCGCCTACTGGTACCAGCTAAAAAAGCAGGCAACCATGAGGGAGATAGCACAGGTGATAGATAGCAGAGGCAGACTGGTAGCCGTACCAAAAAGGATCAACTAAGCACTTGAGGCCTTCTACTGAGGACTGTACACCTCTTGAGACCCCGACGGGGGTGTGGGGATGAAATGGTTCCTCGATGGACTGGACATGCCAGTCATGGGGAACGGTAGTCGAGGGGAGCTGAAAGCACCAATAGGACTGGGAGAGATCATGGAGAGTATGAACTCCATGCAGGCGGGAAGGCGCTGAGACCGAATGGGTTCCCAGCTGACGTCTACAAAAAATTTGAACCAGCCCTGGCCCCAAACCTACGGGAAATGTTTGTGGATTCGCTAGCGAGGGGCACCCTGCCTCCAATGCTAACGCAGGCCACGATATTGCTGATACTCAAAAAAGACAAAAACCCGACGGAATGTAGATCATATAGATCCACTTCGCTGCTCACTGTGGAAACGAAGGTACTCGCAAAAGTCGTGGCTATAAGACTGGAGAACTGCGTACCAGAGACGGTTGCAGAGGACCAGACATGCTAACTGCGAACATCAGGCGGCTGCTGAACATAATATTGACCTCATCCGGAGAGAGAACACCATTGGTGATCGTCTCCCTGGACGCCGAAAATGCCTTCGACAGAGCTGAGTAGAAGTACCTCATTGACGTACTGGAGCGGTTTGGGCTAGGGATGGGGTTCATCGTGTGGGTAAAACTCCTGTACAACACCCCCAATGTGAGCGCTCAGACCAACACCAGCAGCTCTGAATACTTCCAGCTGCACAGAAGCACAAGGCAGGGATGCCCACTGACCTGCTCTTGTTCGTCCTGGCAAAGAACCTCTGGTGATTACTCTACGAGACACGAAAGACTGGAAGGGCATCCGAAGAGGAGGCAGAGAGCACAGAGTCTCTTTCTAGGCGAATACTTGCTCTTCTACATCTTGGACCCACAGAATAGCCTGAAAGTAATCATTAAGCTCTTGGAAGAGTATGGGCCTTGTCGGGTTACAAACTCATCCTGGGTAAGAGCGAGGCATTCCCAGTGAACCCGAGCAGGTGAGGGACAGAGCTGGGGGGCCTACCATTTAAACTAACCCAAAGCAAATTCTGCTACCTGGGGATCCAGATAACCCATGACTGGACACAGATCCACAAGTGGAATCTGGCCAGTCTGGCTGAGGAAGTCAAAAAGGACCTAAAGAGATGGGATGCATTTCGCTTTCCCTAGCGGGGAGGGGGCAGACTATCAAGATGAATATGCTGCCGAGGTTCCTCTTCCTGTTCAGATCCATACTGATCTTCATCCCCAAGGTCTTTTCCCAAGGGATGGACAGAATGATCACGGCGTTCGTGTGTGTGTGTGTGGGGGCGGCGGGGGGGGGGGGGGGATCCAAGGATCCCCAAGTCTACACTGCAAAGGTGGAAAAACATGGGTTGCCTGGCCTTCCCGAATCTGTAATACTACCACTGGGTAGCCACAGCCGAGAGGGTGAGGGGGTGGATTTGAGAACCTAACATAGAATTGGTGAGGCTGGAGGAGTTCACCTGCAAAGGAGTGACCCTCTGGGCCCTCACACCCCCCCTCCCCCCACCCACCCACAGCCCCCAGAGCAAAATACACATCCTGTCCAGTGGTGGTAGCCACACTAAGGACGTGGAACCAAATGAGGCAGCATTTCGGTTTAACCGGGATGTCCTCCGTGGCCCCATCTGCGGTAAGCACAAAGTCCCACCAGCCATGCTGGATGCCACCTTTAAAAAATGGAGACAGGACAGGGGGATACTCGCGGTCAGGGGACGGACGTGTAACCCCAGACGAACTAACGGAAGAACTGGAGCTACTGACAGGACAGAAACTCCGGCACCTTCAAATCAAACACTTTCAGGGCTGATTTAGCACATTGGGCTAAACAGCTGGCTTGGAAAGAAGAACAATGCCAGCAGCACAGGTTCAATTCCCGTACCAGCCTCCCCAAACAGGCGCCGGAATGTGGCGACTAGCGGCTTTTCACAGTAACTTCATTTGAAGCCTACTTGTGACAATAAGCGATTTTCATTTCATTTAATTTCTCCGCAAAGAGACGACATGGTACCCTAGAGCCCCGAGAGCCACTTTAATGGAGGAGCTAATAAATATGGATAGTAAGGAGCGGGGGAACTGTGGAGGCAGCTATGGATGACTTCTGGAAAGGACAAGGTTGCTAGGCAGAAATGGGAGGACAAACGCGGGATGGAAGTGAGTTGGGGACTGTGGAACGAAGCACTAAGTAGGGGTAACTCCACTCCCTCCTGTGCAAAGCCAAGCCTCACACAGTTTAAATTGGCGCACAGAGCTCACCTCACCAGAACCTGAATGAACAGGTTCTTCCCGGGGGAACCAGGGAGGCCCAGCCAACCACACCCACATGTTAGGGCCTGCGCCAGACTTGTTGGGTTCTGGACAGCCTTCTTCAGCACTGTGGTGAGCATGCTTTTCCTGACCAACCAGGTAAAGGTCACGGGGTTCTTGTTACATAATATGCTTCATAATCACCATTGTCTTTCATTGCATAGAGAGATCGCTACATTCCGCTTTTGTCTTTTGCACAGGTAGCCTTCAAGTTATTTTAGCTTCTAGCTGCCATAAGATTTTTAAGATGTGACATAAACCCCCAAAATCCCTTTTCTATGCTCTTCCCTATTTCCTACGTTTTTCCATTCTACCGCACAAGTAAGGTATGTTAAATTTTAACAATTATCTTGTTAGTCACCTAATAATCTTACAGTACAACCAAATAAATTGCAGAAGGGTGATGCAAGCTAAGTTAACCGTCATAAATGAAATAAGGGGGAGCACAAAGAATATTGCTGGTCTGAGAGCATCTGGGCAAAATCTGCTTCGGTGAGGCATGCGTGTTCATTGACCCTGAAGTAAGAATCTGGCACCATCCTTGTTCTCAATCATAGTGAATAACTGGCGAACAAAAGACTTGTGTGGTGTACTCATATGTAGATGTGTTGTATCTGGTGTAGGGTTATCAGTATATAGATTGCCTTCTTCATAGTTTTGAGGGCAATATAATTCATGATTGGAAAGGAATGAATGGAGTTCAACACATTGGCCATAAATATGGGGTATCCGACCATAAGACATAGGAGCAGAATTAGGCCATTCGGCCCATCAAGTCTGCTCCGCCATTCTATCATGGCTGATATGTTTCCCACCCCATTCTCCTGCCTTGGCTGTTTAGCACAGGGCTAAATCGCTGGCTTTGAAAGCAGACCAAGGCAGGCCAGCAGCGCGGTTCAATTCCCATACCAGCCTCCCTGAACAGGCGGCGGAATGTGGCGACTAGGGGCTTTTCACAGTAACTTCATTTGAAGCCTACTTGTGACAATAAGCGATTTTCATTTCATTTCATTTCATAACCCCGATCCCTCTATTAATCAAGCAGTGGAGGTAACAATAGTTCATTGACCTGACAGTGCCGTAGAATTTACTGGATCATTCCTTTCAGAGAATGTATCATTTTATAATCAATAACAGTCAATAATGCATGATACTGATTCAAAATTACATTTCCTCATGGTGAGTTAGCCGTACATGTCTTGCCTGCTAAAAAAACATCTGGATTTGCATAATTAGCGCATTAGTGGGATACTTAGCAAACATCTTGGGAGGCAAAACCGCTTTGGCTGTTTAGTTAAGTAAGTCTCAAGAAAGGTCATTAACCTGAAACTTTAACTCTGTTTCAGTTTCTGCCTGACCTGATCTGCTTATTATTTCCAACATGCTCTGTTTTTTTTGGCTGTGTAGCAGTTTCGCATCAAAACACTATGAAGTATTTTCTTTGCCCTTAACCATAATTACTGAGCAGAACTGGCTGTTTGAGCCTATTTGATTGAGGGGGAAATAGAGACATTGAATTCCAGCCAGGCAAATCTGGTAGCCCTTTCCCACATTGCATGAGAGCTAGGCTTGCTTGTGAGCCCTCTAGGATTGACCTGGTGTCTCCAGGGATTAGATCACCCATGACCAGCACCCACTGTCGAACTCTGGAGAAAAATCATACAGACATTAAAAAGAATAGTTTTTAAAAAAATTGTTTGAACATTTCTTTATTAAATATTGAATGTTGCTTGGCTAACATCAATTGGATAATGAGTATTTTACTTTCCAATTGGCGTAGCAAGTCAGTGCAACACAAGGATGGAAGTGTTGGCCAATGAATAACTAGAGTGTGGTGGGGGGGGGGCAAGATATGTGATGAAAGCTCCAGGAATACATTTCATAAAAGTTGGCGACCCTAATGAGAGCAGAGGAATAAGATGCAGAAGGTGTTAGGTGCAAATAAGGTGAATGGGAAGTCCTTACATTCATTATTGCTTGTAGCAAGGTATTCATCAGCCCCAGAAATAATCATAATCTCCTGACAATAGATACCTGGTGGATTGAAATTTGTCCAGTTTCAAATTACATAAATTCTTATAATCATTGATTCTTACACAAACATGGCAAGGTCAGAGAACCAAAAGTTATTGTCGCTATATTATGAGGTATTTGGGGATCTTGTCCTTTGATTAACCTGTCAGTGGTGGAAAATATGCAAACCATTGTCTAAAATTTGAATCTAATTAAGTCAAAGTTTGTTTAGCCAGAGTTTAGTTGCTGAAATTGCTTACGTTGTCAAGTTCCTGGCCTGTTGCTACAGGAAGTCATTTGACATAGCTTTGATCAGTGTGAAGATACCTTTTAATCTGCCAGTTTGCATTTCATTGTGGACTCGCATTCAACAGTCACTGAAAATAACTAGTAAGACTTGGATATAATTATTGTTTTGAATCAGTTAAGTGATGGTGAAAGTTAAGTATTTTACTTTATTGATTTCACCTCTTGTAAAGAAGCACCTGACACGAGTGTTACTATTGATGTAACGATCATGCAATGTCACATGACAGGGATCTGTTGGGAAGCAAAAATACAACTTCCTGTAGAGTACTGAGACGTGTAAATAAACAAGAATGTATTTTTACGAATAAATAGCACTCTAGGGTAACAGGCAAACCCAAATGAAACCCCATCTAGACCCCAAAACAAAGACAAAACACTTAAGTGTAATTTTTTGTAAAACAAATTAATCCATTGCTTAGCTTGAACTATGTGGTCTGCTGGTATAGTGTTTTGGGGTCCATCAGAACAATTAGGAGTACATCATATCATTGCATGCTACTTCTGGTCTATAAACAACACAACAGTAAATGATCTATCCTGCAGAACACTATCCATATAAACACACAAAGACAAGTCTTTGCATACAGGAAGTTAATTTTTGTAATGAGCATAGTTAAAAATTAGGAGAGCAGGCTGGATTGCAGTGTATTAGACATTATAATGGGAAATAGATGCACAAATTTGGACAACTTCCTCGCAGCATTGCTACATTGTGACAGCTGTCAGCCAATCCCTGCTACCAGTCCTTAACATAACCCTCCTTAACAGGCTTCAGCAAACCCTCAATAACACCTGACAACCAATATCTTTTGACAGCCTGCACATTGAAATGAATAATGTTATTACTGATGTTACAGCCACATGATATGGCGGCAGATTTATAAAAAGATGGATTTGCTCATTTTGAAAAAGAATAGAATGAAAGGACAATTTACCTTGACCCAAGAGGGAATGTTCATGGTATATCAGATATCGTCCATCTTGTAACAAAATCCTTAGCGATCAACCCACATGTGCAGTCAATGCCCTGCAGGAAGCCCTGATTCAATGGTCACATGACAGAAACTGGCTTATACAAAATAAGGCTTATTAACTAATATCTAGAACCAGCAGCAAGCAGTCTGGGACAAACAACACAGAGGGAAGAGATCTCATCCAGTAAAAAGAGGAACCCAGCCAAAACATTTATTACAGACAGAAAAGTGGGGCGAATTCATTTTACCCACAAGACACGCCTTCACTACTGGAGCTTAACGTCGACTAGAGCAGAGTCAGGGACTAGCTGTTGCAAGTATTAAGCAAGCCATTGTGAGTTCATCAACAGCCATTTCCAACCTCCATATTCTCTTCAGTGAACCAAAGGAAAATCCTCAAGCCTGCAATGTTTCCAACTATTTTCTTGAAGAATGGCATTTGATTTTTTTAGAAAGATATCAGCGCATGCTACTTTTTGCTTGTAATCATCTTTTCCTGTGTGCATATGTCTTGTGTGAATGAGGAATGGATGTTCTTCTGATTACATTTCAGCTATTGAGAAAATAATCACAGCACTTAAGGAGTTAAAACACGTCTTCTTTAAAATACGTGTTGTTGCAGAATGTCAAGAGGTGGGAAGTGGGAGATTTCCCCATATCCCGCCCCTCTCTGTAACGCTGACTTAGCTTCAGTATGGGTGCTTAGCTAAAGGTTCTTACCGGAGACTTTGCTGAGGTTGACATGATGGAGATCCAGTTGAAGGCAGGGGGCAGTGGAGCTATGACTGGGTGAGGGCCGCACATTAGAATGTACAAATAATTCTAGCCAGCACTGAATTTTCATTTCATTTGTCACTGTATGTATGATTTTTACTACATCTTTGACTCAGGTGCTTGAAAGTTGGCCTCACTTGCCATGGTTGTCAAATCTGCTTAAAGAATTGCTAAACTGTGAACCAGTCGAGACTAAACCAGACCCAAAATACGACAAATGCCACTTCCACTTATGAACAGTTAGTAGTATGATCTGCCTGAGTTCATTTATCCACACGTCCTGATCTTGCACTTTTCTTTCCAGTATGTGTCTCCAATTTTCAAGTTCAAGTTGTCTAATGTTACAATTCTCTTTCTCCCTCCTAGTCTACATCCCTTGAATCTTCCTTCCATCGCCTCCTTCAGCATATGGCAAATCCAAGCTTCCTGCCTTTTCTTGATGACGATCTTTCCTCCTCTACCATCCTGAGGACTTCTTCATTGCTCCTGTGTTCTCTCCAGCTGACCTGCTCCGTCCATCTCCAGACCCACACTTCACAACTTTCTCATCTTCGGATGACCATTTTTCTCAAAGTCCATTTTTTCAGGCCCAAACTAGTCACGACAAATAAGAAGTGTAGATAATTCTTTCCTTGAGATCTCTCCTCATTCTCACGCTGGGCAATTCTTCACGTTTGGAGAATGCATTCTTGTGAGCAGCATTCCAGCCAAAATTTTGAAATCAAAAACATATTTGCTTGTGAGAAGAACACTTTGAGCCATTGTCACCAGTTCCCTTCTGACTGTGCTTCAATAAAAATATCCAGAGGACTTTATTTCACAGAGTACTGAAGGCAGGTGTAAGTTACAAGTAAATCAATGTCTAGCATGCAATGACTGCTTTGAATGTGAAGAAAAATACACTTTGTATCTCATGAGGTTCGCACACCTAATGTGAAAATAATTATGCCACTGAAAATCTGTTTAAGTTATTAAAACATTTTAAGGTGGTTGAGGAAATCAATATCGTTTTAGCTCTTAAACATCAGTGTGAATGTATACTGGGAGTGTCATGAGAAATAATTCAATTCAATTTGATAATGTTGCATCGGGTATAATTCCATGGTGCTGAACGTGATCAGAACGTACTCTGTTATCGTCAGTTATAGTCAGTTTTCAGGAATATGAAACAAACAGATGCCAAAATTATATCTCTGTTTGCCCATTCCCCAGCTGCAAAAAGGTTTAATTTCAAAAGGCGTTTTTCTGCAACCCTTGGGTTGCAGAAGTAAGTCCAATGCCGTATTGATTCCAGTGATATTCAGGTATCCACAACATCTGCATTAAACAAGCATTGGATGCTTTGCATATGTTAACAAGGGAACCTTCCTTGAAATTGCTCTGAAACAAAATTAAATATATAGCCAGACATGGGACATTAGGGCGGCATTGCTGCCTCACAGCGTCAGGGACCCAGGTTCGATTCCGGCTTTGGGTGACTGTCTGTGTGGACTTTACATGTTCTCCCTGAGTCTGTGTGGGTTTCCTCCTGCTGCTCTGATTTCCTCTCACAGTCCAGAAATGTGCAAGTTAGATACATTGAGCATGCTAAACTGCCCTTAGTGTCCAACAATGTGCAGGTTAGGTCGATTGGCAATAATCAATGCATAGGTTATGGGAATAGGGCTGGGAGTGGGCCGAGGTAAAGTGTTCTTTTGAAGTTTTGGAGACTTATTGGGCCGAATGCCACCTTTAATAAGGACATGAGGACTCCACACCAAGTAAAACAAAGAAACATAGTTTTATTTACAACACGATGGGCGCGATTCCGTGGCCTCGTTGCGCTCTCGCGCGAGCAAAACAAGGCTAGTGAATAGCGGGAGAGGCCGAAAACGAGAACCACACCAGACGCCAAATAATTTGCGATGCAACCGGCTCGCATCCGTAGTCGAAATCAGGATCTCGCCGTAACGTGGCAAGAAACCAATTATCATCACTTAAGCCCTACAATTAACGGGAGCCACCTCTTATTCATCTGCGTGTCATGATTCATCGGCCTCTCCAGCAAGTGGTCACCCTGGCGCCGATTAGTACTCCTTAAAAACGTGAAACTGGCGGAAGGGCTTCTGTGGGGAGCTGAGGAGGTGAGTAGCCATCTTTGCTCACAGGCAAAGAGCTCGAAGACACTGGGCTTGCCACCCCATTGCTCGGTGGGGAGTGGGCGACCATCAGCTGGGGGGGAACTACGGCTGGGGGTGGGGGACCCTCCGCAGGGCTCGGCCACCAAGGGTGGGTGGAGAGCCAGGTGCTGGGAGGGCAACCAAGGGGGTGTGGGGGACTGCATGCGGCACCACCGTGCATACCCCTGGATCGTGTGTATCCGTTCCGGGTGCAACCCTTGTCCTTGCCTCACTGACGACCAATAACCCCCACCAACTGCCAAGGCATCCGGCCGTATGGCTTAAGGCTATTGCTTATAGGGAATTGGCAACTGTGGTTAAGTGAGCACTTCATGCAACCCAAGTGGATTTCCATGGGTGGGCGGGCTGTTAATATTTGGAAGTCATTGCCTAGCATCCCAATCAGACCGTGATGCCTGGACACTCTGGGCGTCATTCTCCGCCGGCGGGAGTCTCCGTTTTGCCGGCGCCGGGGGGTTTCCCGACGGCGTGGGGCTGCCCCACAATGGGAAACCCCATTGACCGGCCGGTGTTACGGAGACTCCCGCCGGCCGGTCGGCGCAGAAATGTGGCGGGGCGGGTAGCAGAATTTCGCCCTCTGCCTGAACACTGCGGAAGACAACAGCACACATGCAGCAGCCATCATCCAAACACCCAGGGTATGGGACATTGCTCCAGGGACATTTCCACAGCCGGAGGGTAGATGACCACTGCCCTTTCCAGTTGACGTTGTGAGCGGGGGTACAGACTCTAGGGCCCAGTGAGAGGAGCCAGCTGCGGCTGCGAGTGCATGAGCTTGGCGTTCTGGGTGTGTGTGTGGTGTGTGTGTGGGGGGGGGGGTCAATGGGGAAATGGAGGGTCCCAGGATTTTGTTTTGTTTATGGTCACGTGTACCGAGGTACAGTGAAAAGTATTTTTCTGCGAGCAGCTCAACAGATCATTAAAAGTACATGAAAAGAAAAGGAAATAAAAGAAAATACATGATAGGGCAACACAAGGTACACAATGTAACTACCGGCATCGGGTGTAGCATACAGGTTGTAGTGTTTTTTCATAGAATTTACAGTGCAGAAGGAGGCCATTCGGCTCATCGAGTCTGCACCGGCTGTTGGAAGGAGCACCCTACCCAAGGCCAACACCTCCACTCAACCCCCATAACCCAGTAACCCCACCCAACACGAAGAGCAATTTTGGACACTAAGGGCAATTTATCCTGCCCAATCCACCTAACCTGCATATCTTTGGACTGTGGGGAGAAACCGGAGCACCCGGAGGAAACCCACGCACACACGGGGAGGATGTGCAGACTCTGCACAGACAGTGACCCAAGCCGGAATCGAACCTGGGACCCTGGAGCTGTGAAGCAATTGTGCTATCCACAATGCTACCGTGCTGCCCGAGTGTTAATGAGGTCAGTCCATAAGAGGGTCATTTAGGAGTCTGGTAACAGCTGTTTTTGAATCTGCTCATGCGTGTTCCCAGACTTTTGTATCTCCTACCCGATGGGAGAAGTTGGATGGGAGGGGTCTTTGAGTATGCTGCCCACTTTCCCCAGGCAGCGGGAGGTGTAGATGGAGTCAATGGATGGGAGGCAGGTTCATATGATGGATTGGGCTGTGTTCACGACTCTCTGAAGTTTCTTGCGGTCTTGGGCCAAGCATTTGCCATACCAGGCTGTGATGGAGTCAGATAGGGTGCTTTCTATGGTGCATCTGTAAAAGTTGCGAAGAGTTAATGTGGACATGCCAAATTTATATTTGTTTCCTGAGGAAGTATAGGCGCTGTTGTGCTTCCTTTGTGGTAGTGTCGACGTGGGTGGACCAGGACAGATTTTTGGAGATGTGTACCCCTAGGAATTTGAAACTGCTAACCATCTCTACCTCGGCCCCGTTGATGCTGCCAGGGTTGTGTACAGTACTTTGCTTCCTGAAGTCAATGACCAGCTCTTTAGTTTTACTGGCAATGAGGGATAGATTGTTGTCGCTGCACCACTCCACTAGGTTCTCTATCTCCCTCCTGTATTCTGACTCGTCGTTATTCGAGATCTGGCCCACTATGGTCGTATCATCAGCAAATCTGTAGATGGACTTGGAACCAAATTTTGCCACGCAGTCGTGTGTGTACAGTAGAACGCTAAGTACGCAGCTTTGTGGGGCCCCAGTATTGAGGATGGGACACATCGCCGTTTGTCAGTCTAACACCCTCTCTAATGCCTTACAAATATTGAAAGCGATGACAAGGATTTTGAACCCAACAGAACTTGCCCTAGTGATGCTGCTTCTAGGCCGGGCGGCCAGACACCGGAGACGGCAGCAGCAGCAGCGTCAGCAGATGCTCGAGGCGGCGGCCCACGTGCCGGAGCCCGCCCTACACCCTGAAGACCCAGCCACCCATCAGGCCATGGAGCGACCCATAGAGGAAGTCCTGTGACGGCCCATGGTGTACAGGTGTTGTGGTTGTTTGACCAGATGACGGACAGCGCATGCCACGGGAGGCTCCGCCTCAACAAGGAGATGGTGTAGCTCCTGTGTCATGTCCTCGCGGACTTGGCAACACATGGAGGAGGAGGACAACCGCTTTCGGTGGCCGTCAAGACCACCACAGCCCTGTACTTCTATGCCTCTGGATCCTTCCAGGGCTCGATGTAGCTGTCATGGACACTCCCCGGGAAGTGTGCACACACGTGCATGATCTTCATGTGGTGGTCGCACACGAGCTGAATGTTCAGGGAGTGGAACCCCTTTCTGTTAATGTCGGGCATTCCCAGATGGCCCGGTGTGCGCAGGGCAATATCTGTGCCATCCACTACCCCCTGGACCAGGGGCAACCCGGCGATGGCGGAAAAACCTGCCGCCCGGGCATCCTGTTTGACTTGGTCCATGGCAAAGTTGATGTAGCTTTCCACCCAAGAAAATATGGTATCCGTGACCTGTTGGATGCACCTTTGGGCTGTGGTCTGCAAGATGCCACACAGGTCCCTGCTCGAGCCCTGGAAGTATCCCGAGGCACAGACGTTCAGGGCTGCAGTGATCGCGACCGTCACCGGGAGCAGGTGTCCTCCTCCTCCATGTGGTGCCGAGTCCACAAGGATAACCCACAGAGACCTGAGCACCAGTGCTCCTTAATCTTTGCCATAGTTGGACCCCTGCCTGTCTGCTGAGCGATCGCTCACACTGATCACCTGCACCCTGTGTGCCCAGGGGGCAGGGGAAGATGCCTGGAGAAATGGGCCAAGGGCCCCCCCACTCCCTACAAATCCCCCTCCCCTGATGATTGTGGAAGAGCTTTTCCCTGAGGAGACACAGAGCTGGCATCATTAGCCACATGCATGGTTCACAGTGGTGGGAGGGGAGGAGTGACGGAAGGTTTGGGGGGTTGAAGGGAGAGAAGGAGTTGAAGGGAGGGTTGGGAACCGCATGAAGAGTTGGGGGGATGGATGCTCGCCTGTGGGGGGTAATGGTCTCAGGCGGGGGGGAGGGAGGAGTTGGTGTCTACTCGTGCTGCCCTGTGGAGGTCGTTGGCCTTTTTCCGGCACTGGAGGCCAGTCCTCCTGGTCACACTCCCAGTGCTTACAGCACTGGCTGCCCATTGATTTTCACAAAAGCGACAAACGCTTCATTCGTTAAAGAGGCCCTGTTATCTGTCATGAATATCTCAGCAATTCTGTGGTGGAAATAGAAATTCGCAATCACTCAACGGTTGCCCAGGAAGTGATTGTCGCCATTCTCTGGACCTCCATTCACTTTGAGTGGCTGACCACCAGGGCGAGGAACATCGACCCCAGGAATGGACCGGCAAAATCAGCGTGTATGCGAGCCCAGGGGTGACCCGGCCACAACCAATGGTGGAGGGTTGCTGCCGCAGGGAACCTCTGCCGCCCTTTATAGATGGAGCAGCTGTGGACCAATGTTTTGATATCCATGCCCAAATCCTGCCACCTGGTAGCTTCTCACCAGCATCATAATGTTGGACACACCAGGGTGCCCGTTGTGATGGCCTGGCCCTTTGTCAGAACAACAACCCTCATGCCCCACATCTTTCACAGTCAGATCCGAGAACTTGGAGGAGAACGCTTTCAAATCCAGCTGTGAATGCTGGCCACCGTTTGGCACCTGATACCGCACCTTGGCAAAGACGAGGTTGGTCTGTGTCCAGTCACAAATACATGATACAGTGACAGGCAAGGAGTCCATAAAATTCAGGCAGCGACCACTTTGTCCGCCACCGGGGGGCTTTGCAGATTCAGTCTGCAGGGGAAGATGGCTCATCGCATCAGTATGCAAGTATGCAATCTAGGTCCCAGGGCAGTGCTCAACAGAGGATTCATAAGTAGCAATAACATGGCCCAGCGCTGAATCCTTGCAGAAATCTCCTAGTCTTCACGGAAGAGGCCCAGCAATGGTTTGTGCTCCACGGCAAAAAAGAAATGACGGCCATAGACGTACTGATGAAATCGTTTTACACCAAATACTTCCGCTAGGCATTCTTTTTCTATTGGGGCATATTTTCTCTCAGCCACAGCCAGCGTCCAGGAGGGAAAGGCAACCGGACATTCACGGTCATCGCTCATCTGATGAGACAGGAATGCCCAAACCCCATACAGCGTAGTATCGCATGTGGTGCACAATTATGTTGAGGGGTCAAAATGCGTCAACACCCCTGAAGAGGATAACCATCGTTTCAACTTCCTAAACACCTCATCCTGGGCCTTGCTCCATTCCCTTGGCTGGTGCTTCTTGCGGACCAAGTGAAGGGGGGCCAGGACCGATGCCAAATTTAGAATAAATCGGCCGTAGTAATTTACTAGTCCAAGTAAAGAGCAAAGCTCGGTGGCAGCTCACAGGACGGGGGCCATTTTGTTGGCTCTCACTTTCTCAGTGACCGGGTGCAGGCATTCCCGGTCCACCCGATACCCCACTTCCTTAGCGTGAATCATGCACTCTGCACTGCGCAGGCGGACCCTATACTCCGAAAAACATTTTAACACCACCTCAAGGTTCTGCAAGTGTTCATGGTCTGTGGTCCTTGTGACTAGCGCGTCATCTACATAAACCGCAATGTGTGGAAATCCGTGCTGGATGTACTCCAAGACATGCTGTCGAGGATACTCCAAACAGGAGCTGGGTATACTCAGAGAGTCCCTTGTGTATATTGATCATGGAGTACTTCTGTGATGATTCATTGAGCTCCAGCTTCAGATAAACGTTGCTCATGTCCAATTTGGTAAATATACAGCCACCGACCAATGGCGCATACAGATCCTCAATGCGTGGTAAAGGATAATGGTCCAACCTTGAACCATCAATTTATAGTCTCTGCAGAGGCAGACTATCTTACTCGGCTTCATTACAGGGACCATGGGCGCTGCCCAGTTGGCGAAGCACACAGGCCTAATTATGCCCAAACTCTCCAAATGACGAAGTTCGGTCTCAACTTTCTCCACTGAAGCGGAGGGAAACAGGCAGACATGAAAATATCGGGGTTAGGCCTCCGGGTCCACCTGGATCTTGACCAAGGCCACTTTAATGGTACCCAAGCCAGACTGGAAAACCTCGGGGAACTTGTTCAGTCCCACACACAGTCCGACAGATCCTCCTTGGAGGATATGTTGCCAATCCAACTACAGCTGGTGCAGCCAGTCGCGGCCTAACAGGCTAAGGCCGCTTCCTTGCAGAAGGCAAACTGATTGGCACCCATAAACAACCGGAGCAAGGATGTACCCCACAATAGTCAGTTGTACCCCACAACATTCAGTTCTTCCCCCGTGTAAATGGCCAAAACGAGCTGCCATGTCAGCCAAAGTCAAAGTATGCACACCTTGTTTTATACAATCCAAGGTGCTCTGTGCTACCACAGAAATGGCAGCTCCCATATCCAACTCCATTTGGAACATATGACCATTCTCTTGAATCGGAACACAAATTAGGACCACACGGGGCGATGCAAAACAGTTCAGCTGCATCTCAGCCTCATCTTCCCCTTCTTCTGGGTCATCCAGATGCAAGGCCCGGACCTGGGACTGGCGCCTACTTTGACTGGGGCACCTGGTGCGCTGGCTCTTCTACTCTCTGCGAATATGGCTAGGCCGGTGTCCACACGTCACACACGGGCCGCAAACTCCTTCAGCCGAGTCCGGTGACGTTGTACTTCTCGGCGGCCAGCTCTTTGCCCAGGGGCCGGAGTTGCCATGGCGTTCGGACCGGGCCGTGGGAATACCACATGTGGGATGATGTCCCAAAATGTTCACCTCCATCCCTTATATCTCTTTCCGATACCGCTTTCCATGCTTTCCTGAGAAAGGAGATCTGCAGTGCCTGCAGAAAGGTCAGGGAGATTTCGCCCAAATGTTTTTTCTGTGTTTCCATATTATTTGTACTGCCGACCAAACGATCTTGGAGCATATCAGATAAAGCAGCTCCATACGCACAAATCCCGGCTATCTCCAATAGCTGTGATATGAACTTGGTAATGAACTCACCAGGAGACCTCTCAAACATATTAAACCGATATCTTTGAACGGTTCCTGATGAGGTTGTTAAAGTGTTGCGCCACAAGTGCCACAAGTTGGTCGAATGATTGCTTACTTGGCGCCGCCGGATACATGAGACTCCGGATCACACCGAATGTGTGTGCTCCGCACGTTGTCAACAGTATGACCGCCTGCCGTTTGTTCTCCGTAATGTTGTTGGCCTGGAAGAAGTAATGCATCCTTTCTGCATACTACTTCCAGTCTTCAACACCGGTGTCAAATGCATCCAACTGCCCACACAGAGGCATGGCAAATCAAGTAAATCCAAACCTGTGTTCAGAAAATCGGGGAGGTGGCTCAGCCGAGTAGGTCACAGCGTCGACAGCAAGCCAATTTACTCCTCGTCGCCAGTTTCATAAGCACACGGAGACCACGCTGAGTAAAATAAAGAAACATAGTTTTATTTATATCATGATATATACACTACCCGGTTGACCTTTTATACAGAGGTCAATAGAGATCTCCCCTAACGGAGGAGCTCACACTTCTCAAGGACCACAGGTAAGATCATCTTCCCACCCCGTAGGCCCCGTGCGGCCTATTACAGCCTCCTTCTGCACTGTATGGATTCCACATGATATGTGATCTTTCCGGTTCCTTCTGGAACTTAATCAGTGGTCCTTGAAGGGGCTCCTTCAGGTCACCAACAGAATGCAAGGTTTTCCTATCATTACTTTCTTAACTTATGTTAATATGTATCTGAGAGGAGCAGCAGTCTGGCTCTTGACTACATAATAAAACTGGTCTGTGTTGATCTCTCATCCTTCCCAGGATTTTGCTGTCGTAAACAGCCCAAAACAATCCAGAGAAAAACAACAAGCTGCTCCAGGGAGACCACTTCACTGCAATTATTCAGATGAAGGGAGAAGTCCAAGTCGATCGAGCTTCAAGCATCCAATTTCTCCCCCACTCTTACTGTCAGCAGTAGCATTTGCTTGCATGACAGTGCCCCATACTCTGCATATAATATACACTAAAACTAATACATGGCAATGACCAAGAAGTGTTTTGATGGATCTTAAAATGAAGGATTGTTATGATTCTTGACCTGTCTCCAATTTTTTGGTAAGGTTCAGTTTGGGACCAAGAATGTTTTGTTTCATGTAGCCAAAGTTTGAGATTCAAAATAGTTGCTAATAGAATATAGGTGCAAAATTCCTCAAAGTAAACTTCAAATAAACTTTAATACACAAGGTCAGAAAGACAAAATAATTTACAATATCCATCTTATACTCTAATATTCAAGGTTACTATGAGGTACATGTGAATTAACAAACTGTGGTTGAATACACCACACTGCACAATAAATGGCAAATACGACCAAGGCAAAGTTCACGGATTTCTCAACAACTGACCCAGATGTCAGGAAGCACTGTGAGTTAACCACTTTCACTGAAACTTTATCTTTCTCTCGAGGGGATTTCAGTCTTTACCTTTGAAGTTGTAACCTTGGAATTCTCTTCAAAATTCTCTCTAAGTCAGACTACCTCAATGAAAGCCCATTGTACAGGGTTTCAGTCCTGTCACCCAAGACTCCATTCCCCTGGATTCCTGGGTATGCACTCAAGCACCAACTTACAAGCAGAACTTCAGCACTTCATCCACACTGATCGAAACACTATTTCTCCAAAGGGTTACCTCCATCACAGTGAAGGAGTCACCAACCTCTTACTGCCTCTTGGATATTCAGGGCTTCTTCTAAACCCACTTGATTGACAGGGCTTCTCCCAAGCACTCTGCATCTAAAACATGATAACCGCAGCCCTTTTCCTTATTTTTAAACTTAACTGGGACCTCTTCCTTTCCCCTGTCTGGGACTCATCATTTGGTACCACTCCCTGTCCCCTCTCCCTTTGGGGTCACTCCTTGTCCCCTACCTGGGACTCTTCTTTTGAATGGCATTCTGCTCCCGGTCATGTGATCCAGGTTTTCGCAATATTTTCAATCTCTGCAAAGATGCATTGGGCCCATTCTCAGTCTGAGGAACCTACATTGCTGAATTGCATATGTGCTGCCTGCTGCAGGTCTGCACATGCATCGAAAGTCCAAGGTGTCAGGATTTGAAGTTCGCAAACTCCACTCTCAACTTTAAGGTAAGTCTGGCATTCATAACAGAAATTACAATATTAGGAAAGAGACTTTTATTTTGTTTTTTGAAAATATTTTTATTGAACTTCTGATATTTTATACAAATCAAAGCAAAACAATAGCAAAACTTGTATCAACGCCCAAAAAGGCAAACTCCTAAAGTCTAATGATGACAAAATGAGTCGATTTCGGCGGCGTGAGAACAGCTGGTGAGTGGTGAGTCAGTTTCAGCGGGAGCATTGCGGAAGGAGGTTGCTGGGAGGTAAGTCAACCTTTAAAAGCACTTGTCTTTGCAGGGGCAGGCCAGTCGATTTCGGCGGCGTGAGAACAGCTGGTGAGTGGTGAGTCAGTTTCAGCGGGAGCATTGCGGAAGGAGGTTGCTGGGAGGTAAGTCAACCTTTAAAAGCACTTGTCTTTGCAGGGGCAGGCCAGTCGATTTCGGCGGCGTGAGAACAGCTGGTGAGTGGTGAGTCAGTTTCAGCGGGAGCATTGCGGAAGGAGGTTGCTGGGAGGTAAGTCAACCTTTAAAAGCACTTGTCTTTGCAGGGGCAGGCCAGTCGATTTCGGCTGAGAATTTTTCTTTTTTTTAAATTTTAAATTAGTTTTTTAGGCGGGAACAGGAAGTCGACCCGCGGACGTCTGGGAAGACCCTCCCCAATAAATTCTGGTGGAGAGGAAACCCGAGACACTACACGTGTAGTGTCTCCCACCCGCCCTCCTCCTCTAACCTAATAATAAAACCCATTGGTCTGAGGTAAGTACCATATTTTATTATATTGTTATTATTTTTTAGCCAGATCTTGGTAGAAAGTTAGAGGAATGGCAGGGAAGGGAGTGCAATGTTCCTCCTGCAGGATGTTTGAGGTGAGGGATGCAGTTAGTGTCCCTGCTGATTTTACCTGCAGGAAGTGCTGCCATCTCCAGCTCCTCCAAGACCGAGTTAGGGAACTGGAGCTGGAGTTGGAAGAACTTCGGATCATTCGGGAGGCAGAAGGGGTCATAGATAGCAGCTTCAGGGAATTAGTTACACCAAAGATTGGAGATAGGTGGGTAACTGTAAGAGGGACTGGGAAAAAACAGTCAGTGCAGGGATCCCCTGCGGTCGTACCCCTGAGAAACAAGTATACCGCTTTGGATACTTGTGGGGGGGGGCACTTACCAGGGGTAAGCCATGGGGTACGGGCCTCTGGCACGGAGTCTGTCCCTGTTGCTCAGAAGGGAAGGGGGGAGAGGAGCAGAGCATTAGTAATTGGGGACTCTATAGTCAGGGGCACAGATAGGAGATTTTGTGGGAGCGTGAGAGACTCACGTTTGGTATGTTGCCTCCCAGGTGCAAGGGTACGTGATGTCTCGGATCGTGTTTTCCGGGTCCTTAGGGGGGAGGGGGAGCAGCCCCAAGTCGTGGTCCACATTGGCACCAACGACATAGGTAGGAAAGGGGACAAGGATGTCAGGCAGGCTTTCAGGGAGCTAGGATGGAAGCTCAGAACTAGAACAAACAGAGTTGTTATCTCTGGGTTGTTGCCCGTGCCACGTGATAGTGAGATGAGGAATAAGGAGAGAGAGCATTTAAACACGTGGCTACAGGGATGGTGCAGGCGGGAGGGATTCAGATTTTTGGATAACTGGGGCTCTTTCTGGGGAAGGTGGGACCTCTACAGACAGGATGGTCTACATCTGAACCTGAGGGGCACAAATATCCTGGGGGGGAGATTTGTTAGTGCTCTTTGGGGGGGTTTAAACTAATGCAGCAGGGGCATGGGAACCTGGATTGTAGTTTTAGGGTAAGGGAGAATGAGAGTATAGAGGTCAGGAGCACAGATTTGACATCGCAGGAGGGGGCCAGTGTTCAGGTAGGTGGTTTGAAGTGTGTCTACTTCAATGCCAGGAGTATACGAAACAAGGTAGGGAACTGGCAGCGTGGGTTGGTACCTGGGACTTCGATGTTGTGGCCATTTCGGAGACATGGATAGAGCAGGGACAGGAATGGATGTTGCAGGTTCCGGGGTTTAGGTGTTTTAGTAAGCTCAGAGAAGGAGGCAAAAGAGGGGGAGGTGTGGCGCTGCTAGTCAAGAGCAGTATTACGGTGGCGGAGAGGATGCTAGATGGGGACTCTTCTGCCGAGGTAGTATGGGCTGAAGTTAGAAACAGGAAAGGAGAGGTCACCCTGTTGGGAGTTTTTTATAGGCCTCCTAATAGTTCGAGGGATGTAGAGGACAGGATGGCGAAGATGATTCTGGATATGAGCGAAAGTAACAGGGTAGTTATTATGGGAGATTTTAACTTTCCAAATATTGACTGGAAAAGATATAGTTCGAGTACAATAGATGGGTCGTTTTTTGTACAGTGTGTGCAGGAGGGTTTCCTGAAACAATATGTTGACAGGCCAACAAGAGGCGAGGCCACGTTGGATTTGGTTTTGGGTAATGAACCAGGCCAGGTGTTGGATTTGGAGGTAGGAGAGCACTTTGGGGACAGTGACCACAATTCGGTGACGTTTACGTTAATGATGGAAAGGGATAAGTATACACCGCAGGGCAAGAGTTATAGCTGGGGGAAGGGCAATTATGATGCCATTAGACGTGACTTGGGGGGGGATAAGGTGGAGAAGTAGGCTGCAAGTGTTGGGCACACTGGATAAGTGGGGCTTGTTCAAGGATCAGCTACTGCGTGTTCTTGATAAGTATGTACCGGTCAGACAGGGAGGAAGGCGTCGAGCGAGGGAACCGTGGTTTACCAAGGAAGTGGAATCTCTTGTTAAGAGGAAGAAGGAGGCCTATGTGAAGATGAAGTGTGAAGTTTCGGTTGGGGCGATGGATAGTTACAAGGTAGTGAGGAAGGATCTAAAGAGAGAGCTAAGACGAGCAAGGAGGGGACATGAGAAGTATTTGGCAGGAAGGATCAAGGAAAACCCAAAAGCTTTCTATAGGTATGTCAGGAATAAGCGAATGACTAGGGAAAGAGTAGGACCAGTCAAGGACAGGGATGGGAAATTGTGTGTGGAGTCTGAAGAGATAGGCGAGATACTAAATGAATATTTTTCGTCAGTATTCACTCAGGAAAAAGATAATGTTGTGGAGGAGAATGCTGAGCCCCAGGCTAATAGAATAGATGGCATTGAGGTACGTAGGGAAGAGGTGTTGGCAATTCTGGACAGGCTTAAAATAGATAAGTCCCCGGGACCTGATGGGATTTATCCTAGGATTCTATGGGAGGCCAGGGAAGAGATTGCTGGACCTTTGGCTTTGATTTTTATGTCACCATTGGCTACAGGAATAGTGCCAGAGGACTGGAGGACAGCAAATGTGGTCCCTTTGTTCAAAAAGGGGAGCAGAGACAACCCCGGCAACTATAGGCCGGTGAGCCTCACGTCTGTAGTGGGTAAAGTCTTGGAGGGGATTATAAGAGACAAGATTTATAATCATCTAGACAGGAATAATATGATCAGGGATAGTCAGCATGGCTTTGTGAAGGGTAGGTCATGCCTCACAAACCTTATTGAGTTCTTTGAGAAGGTGACTGAACAGGTAGACGAGGGTAGAGCAGTTGATGTGGTGTATATGGATTTCAGCAAAGCGTTTGATAAGGTTCCCCACGGTAGGCTATTGCAAAAAATACGGAGGCTGGGGATTGAGGATGATTTAGAGATGTGGATCAGAAATTGGCTAGCTGAAAGAAGACAGAGGGTGGTGGTTGATGGGAAATGTTCAGAATGGAGTACAGTCACAAGTGGAGTACCACAAGGATCTGTTCTGGGGCCGTTGCTGTTTGTCATTTTTATCAATGACCTAGAGGAAGGCGCAGAAGGGTGGGTGAGTAAATTTGCAGACGATACTAAAGTCGGTGGTGTTGTCGATAGTGTGGAAGGATGTAGCAGGTTACAGAGGGATATAGATAAGCTGCAGAGCTGGGCCGAGAGGTGGCAAATGGAGTTTAATGTAGAGAAGTGTGAGGTGATTCACTTTGGAAGGAATAACAGGAATGCGGAATATTTGGCGAATGGTAAAGTTCTTGAAAGTGTGGATGAGCAGAGGGATCTAGGTGTCCATGTACATAGATCCCTGAAAGTTGCCACCCAGGTTGATAGGGTTGTGAAGAAGGCCTATGGAGTGTTGGCCTTTATTGGTAGAGGGATTGAGTTCCGGAGTCGGGAGGTCATGTTGCAGCTGTACAGAACTCTGGTACGGCCGCATTTGGAGTATTGCGTACAGTTCTGGTCACCGCATTATAGGAAGGACGTGGAGGCTTTGGAGCGGGTGCAGAGGAGATTTACCAGGATGTTGCCTGGTATGGAGGGAAAATCTTATGAGGAAAGGCTGATGGACTTGAGGTTGTTTTCGTTGGAGAGAAGAAGGTTAAGAGGAGACTTAATAGAGGCATACAAAATGATCAGGGGGTTGGATAGGGTGGACAGTGAGAGCCTTCTCCCGCGGATGGATATGGCTGGCACGAGGGGACATAACTTTAAACTGAGGGGTAATAGATATAGGACAGAGGTCAGAGGTAGGTTCTTTACGCAAAGAGTAGTGAGGCCGTGGAATGCCCTACCTGCTACAGTGGTGAACTCGCCAACATTGAGGGCATTTAAAAGTTTATTGGATAAACATATGGATGATAATGGCATAGTGTAGGTTGGATGGCTTTTGTTTCGGTGCAACATCGTGGGCCGAAGGGCCTGTACTGCGCTGTATTGTTCTATGTTCTATGTTCTAAAACAATTTTCAATTGTTGTAAAAACCCATCTGGTCCACTAAAATAGGGCAGCACATAGCACAGTGGTTAGCATTGTTGCTTCACAGTGCCAGGGACCCGGGTTCGATTCCCGGCTTAGGTCACTGTCCGTGTGGAGTCTGCACAATCTCCCCGTGTAGTGTGGGTTTCCTCCGGGTGCTCCGGTTTCCTCCCACAGTCAAAAGACGTGCACATTAGGTGGATTTGTCATATTAAATTGCCCGTTAGTGTCCAAATGTTAGGTGGGGTTGCTGGATTCAGCAATAGGGTGGAGCTGTGGGCTTAGGTAAGGTGCTCTTTCAGGGGCCGGTGTAGACTTGATGGGCCGAATGACCTCCTTCTGCACTCTAAATTCTATGATTCCTATCCACAACCACAAAAACCCCCCTAAAAAGAACCAAGAAACCCCCTTCCTCCACACACACCCCCACTAACAGCTACCAGTGACCAAATCCTTAAAGTGCAATATGAATGACCGTCATCTACGATGGAACCCATCGATCGTCCCACTCACAGTGTAAAGAGCCTTGTATGTTAATCAATTATTTTGAACTCACAAATTTAAATGTATATGCCGACATTATTACTTTCCTATCTAAATTGATGTAGCCCAGTGGAAATCAAGAAAATTTATGAACACACTGACTTGAATGAGAATGGAGCGATAATGATCACATTTTCAAAGTTTCAGCAGCAAGAGTAATACAAAGTCCCAGGAAATTATGGTGTGGCAGAAATAATGACATAATCCATTCGGTCTTTTGAAGCTGGAAAATAACCCAACAGCATACATGTACCATTAAGATGCTTTGCAGCAAATTGTGGACTTTAGGTAAAGAAGAAAGACTTATTTTTCTGCAGGATCTTAGGACCTAATTATTTTCCAGGAGTTTATAAACATGTAAGATCTATGATAGAAATGCTCGGCCTGTCTAAGAATTGGAGTAAGCTATTCATCTTTTTTTGCTCTCTCTGTAGAAGCATTTTTTTTCACATTTCTATTTCTTGAGTGACCGAGAAAAGTTACTTCTGGAAGTAATACAAAGGACCATTTGCAACAAACCCTTTTATGGCAGGAATTGCTCAGGTAACAGTTAAACAGGGCTGCAATTCTTTACTTATATTAATTAACAGGCCAGGTAACTAGCCAAACAGAATTATTGCAGGTACTTTCAGATTGGCCAATTAGTTCAGAGCTATTTTTAACACACCTTAATACATCCGTATCTTCAAAAGGATCAGTAAATAAAGTTATTTGTTCCTGCAAGTCCATTTTTTAAAAAGCAATTTATTCTCCAGTCAACATATTTTTAAGCATGTGCAATGCACCTAATTTTGCAAGATATATTGATACTCTTTAGACAATTGTTGTGATTTCAACCGTTTATTATAGTTATCCTCATCGTGTTTATTACATCACAACAGTAATTACATTTCAAAAGTATTTAATTGGCCATTAAGGACTTTGGGTGATCTTCAAGTCATGACATTCCATAAATGCAAAACATTCGTCCTGTCTTTATATTTTGAAGATAAAATGCCATGACTTGTGCTATAAAGAATATTTAGAATACCACAGAAGATGGATATTATGAATGTTACAAAGCTGCATGCATTGTTTTCAATTTACAAAATTAGCTTCAATACTTGAAAGTGAATGACAAGTTCAGAACAATGATTGATGCCATTCCTATAGTTTATAGCACTGAAGCATGTTGACACTTGCAATGTTTGGATGATTTTTCATTTTGTGCACACAAGTTAAGATATTAATCTCTTCTACCCCTCCTTCGCATAACTGCATTCCACAGCTGTTATGCTCTGAAAATCCAATAAAATAATCAAAGTTTGTGCAATATTGATGTCCTGTCATTAGATGTCAATCGTCACGTTATTAATACTAAATATGGTACATGGGGCATATATTTCATACATTGCATGGCTTCTCTTCCTGCTTCTGTAACTTTATCTCTGGTGCATCCCAAAGGTCCATCCTTGACCCCTTCCTATTTCTTATCCATATGCTGCCCCTTAGTGATGTCATCCAAAAGAACGTCTTTAGTTTTCACACATACGCTGGGGAAACCCAACTCAACCTCACTATCATCCCGCTCAACTCCTCTACTGTTGCTAAAGCGTCGGAGACATTCTGTACTGGACAAGCAGAAATTGCCAACACGTAAATATTTGGAAGACTACCCATCGATTTTGCCGCACGCTCCAAATTCCATTCCCTCTTTCCGGAACCCATCCCTCTCTCTAACAACAGCCTGAGGTTAAGTGATTCTGTTCACATTTGATCCGAGATGAGCTTGAGGCCTCATATTTGTGCCATCACTAAAACCGCCTTTTTCTACCTCCTCAGCATCACCTGACATCGCCCGGTCTCAGATAATCTGCTGCTGAAACTCTTGTTACCTCGAGACACGACTATTCAAATGCACTCCCAGCGGGTCACCAACATTCCTTAAACTTGAAGTCATCCAAAACCCTGTGCTCATATCTTAACTCACACCGACCCCCTGTGTTCGCTAACCTCCACTGGCTCCCGGTCAAGCAGTGCCTTGCTGTTAAAATTCTTAGCCTAGTTTTCAAATCCATCCATTACCTCTCCCCTCCCTCTTCTAGCCCCACAGACCTCTGGGAAATATGCACTCCTTTAATTCTGGACTCTTGAGCTTTCCCGATTTTGGTCATGCTACCTTGTTGGCTATCCTTTCAGTTACCCATGTGCCAGGCTCTGGAATACCCTCCCTACACCTATCTGCCTCTCTACCTGACTTTCCACTTTAAGACACGCCTTAAAACCTAAACTCTTTCATCATCTGTACTCATGGACGCAATTCACCCGAAAAGTGGCTAAGTGTCATGCTGGGTGAGTTTGGCAGGTTGTTTCGCGTCGGCTGTAATGGTGAGATCGCGACCTGTGTTCACCCGCATTGAGTGCAACAAATGAACCCGAATATGAATCCCCACATGCCTGGCTTCCTTGCCATCCGATTCACCCAATCCGTGCCTCAGCTGCTCACCACAAACAAGAATGAGCTGCTTTTAAACGCACCCTCACCATTCGCTCCCAGTCAAGACATGGAGGATGGCAGCGCACAGACCTGTTCCTCGCTTTGGGGATGCCGAACTGGCCAGGCCCCTCGATGCAGTGGGTGACAGGTGGGGCACCCTGCTCCCCTGAGAGGGTCGAAGGCCCAGCAGCAGGGTGAGCAATACCACCTGGGAGGCAGTTGTAGCAGCTGTCAATGCGGGCAGCATGACTAGGAGAATCCCCGTCTAATGATGGAAGAAGACGAGTGACCTCCAATGAGCTGCAAGTGTAAGTTATCACCTCTCTCATGCCATCATTCCGATCTGCCTCCCTTCAATTTCTCAAACTGCCCCTCCATTCCTCCCCCCAAATCCATTGGCAGACACCTCCCAGCCTCCCAACACCCAATCTTCAAGCTTGTTCCTCAAAACCCCTGCCATGCGCCAGCCCAACCCCTTCAACTATTGATTCACAGCGCCAGGGATCCGGGTTCGATTCCCGGCTTGGGTCACTGTCTTGCGGAGTCTGCACATTATCCCCGTGTCCGCGTGGGTTTCCTCTGGGTGTTCCAGTTTCCTCCCACAAGTCCCGAAAGACATGCTTGTTAGGTGAATTCTCCCTCTGTTTACCTGAACAGGTGCCGGATTGCGGCGACTAGGGGATTTTCACAGTAACTTCATTGCAGTGTTAATGTCAGCCTACTTGTGACAATAATAAAGATTATTATTATTATGTCTAAGTGCGGTGCCTACACATGCCACCTGCTATAGAACCCCCCTGACCCATCAAGCGTGCAGCTCAAATGTCCTCTCTTTGTCCCCGCAGGAGAAGATAAGAGGGAAAGGGCAAAGACACGGGACGGGATGCGAGAGTTCCAAACCCGCACCTCCTATGAGGAATGGGCCCTGGAGATCGCGGGGTTGCCCAAGGGGAGAGCAGTGACCTACAGTGAGCTTGGCCGGCAGGAGAGAAGTAAGGATCCACTGTCCCTTCATCCAGATGACTTATCTCAAGTCAGTTGTTGATGTCCCACAAAATATCCTTTCCTTTCACTGACCACATGGCCATTGTCTTGCAGGATCTCCATCTGATGGGGTTGGCCATCTGGATTCGTATCCGCTCCCACCAACCAAGAGAACAACTTGGAGGAGAGCTCGGAGTAGAACACCGGCAATAAGTCACAGCTATCGCCAGCACCTTCCACCAGCGCAGAGACACACACCTCGGTGGGCGACATTGGTGGACAGACTTTGGGGGCACTATCTGGTGAGTGCCACACCTCTGATACACATCAGGTCGAGGCAGGGACACCCAGTCGGAGGTCTGCTGGATCCCAGGACACACATTCCAGGGACTGCAAGGCCAATTGGAGCAGTCCCAAAGCCTTCTGGCACAGGAGATGGTGCCAGCAGTGTGGGACACCCAGACCAATACTGCTCGTGTGACAATTGCTGTGTAAAACCTGCAGCTCCACGTCCATGCCTTGAGTAGCGGTTTCTAAGCGTGGCTCAGTCGTCGGTGACCATGGCTGAGGGCCTCGACATCATGTCCAAGTGGATGAGGGATATGTCCCAGATGCAGGTGGACATTGCTGCATCACTCCACAGGGAGGCCCAATCACTGAGGACCATCACTGAGAACATCAACACCATGTTGCAGACAATGGGGAGGCTTCAGGACTGGCAGTGCCAGATGACTCAGAGACTTTAGAGCTCAATCCAGCTATCCCTCCGTCCCTTGGAGTCAGCCAAGGCCCTATGGGCACACTCAGGGAGGAGGAGGTGCTAGAGCCCATCCCGGGGCCTGCCAACAAGGAGACTAAGGTGGTCTCTGTTTTTTCTGATTCCCTCTTCCTGATACCAGCACAGCTCAAGGGCAGTGGGCACAACAGGGTGGCACAGCAATGCCTGTGACACCGATATGTCAGCCAGGCTGCTCCAGTTCCAAGCCCTCCAGGGGACTTCCGCCCAAGGCAATAGAGGCCATAGAGCATGGAAAACAGCAGACTGCCTCCACCTCTGATGCGCATGCCTAGCTTCACAAATCGAAAGGGGTTCCACTTGATGAATATGCAGCTGCGTGTGACCATGAGATGGACATCATGCACGTCTGCGCCCGATACCCAGGCAGTGTCCACAATACCTTCATCCTGACACACTCGACGGTTCCTAACCTCTTCGAGGCACATCCCCGCCTGAGGGATTGGCTCTTGGGTGACGGGTTATCCGCTACGGTGGTGGCTGATGATACCTATCTGGAAGCTATAGACCAACACGGTGATCGCTACAACAATGCCCAGCTCACGACCAGGGGCATGATCGAGGGGTGCTTCCACATCCTGAAGTTGCGGTTTAGGTGCCTGGCATCTCTGGAGGGGTACTCCAGTACAGCGCTGCGAGAATCTCCCATACATAGTGGCCTACTGTCTCCTCCACAACATCACACAGCAGACGGACGACGTGCTGGAGGAGGAGGATGAACGGCAGGCCTCGTCAAACAAGGAAGATGCAGAGGAGGGTGAGGAGGCCTGGGCTGACGTGCACAGGGTGCTCTAATCACCGCCAGGTTCACAGACTAAAGGGCATGGCCATCAATACGGACATCCTATCCCACACCCAGGCCCTACCCCCGCCCCAACTGATCGCCACCTCCCATGAACCCCCCCCCCCCCTTGCCAACCCCTTCAGTGATCGCTATCTGACTCACTTGGGTCACTGGCTGTGCGGAGACTGCACATTCTCCCCGTCTCTGCGTGGGCTTCCTCCGAGTGCTCCAGTTTCCTCCCACAGTCCAAAGATGTGCAGGTGAGATGGATTGGCCGTGATAAATTTCTCTTTGGTTAGATGGGGTTTCTGGGTTACAGGGATAGGGATTCCCGTAACAGCCTCCTCGAACAGGCGCCAGAATGTGGCGACTAGGGGCTTTTCACAGTAACTTCATTTGAAGCCTACTTGTGACAATGAGCGATTTTAATTTTTTAATTTTCATAGGGTGGAGGTGTGGGCTTAAGTAGGGTGCTCTTTCCAAGAGCCGGTGCAGACCCGATGGGCCGAATGGTCTCCTCCTGCACTGTAAATTCTATGTCTATGTCATATGGGGTGTGGGCCCTGGGTGGTCCCTGCAAGCGAGCTGGCCAGTTCATCACATAGTCCCACCGAACTCTCGGGGTGGCGGAGGTGGGGGGGTGTGGGAAGGTGTTGCGAGGTATGGGGTGGAGAGGGATGGGAATGGGGCACCTGTGCGGTGAGCGCTGGCTGAACTGGGGTCCCTGGCCCAAGCCCACTCCCAACGTCCACCCACCTGCCCCAGCGTCTCCTCTGTAGACAGTCCAGTCCATCCCTGATACCCATCCGGCAGAGCACCGAGGCAGATTGAAACTTTGTGAACAGGTTTTTATTGTGAAATGGTGACCTTATATGTACAGGTTTGTGCCCTAGCCCCTAATGCTATAGTGTGTGCTGCACCCATGCCAACTTAACTGGTGTCTAACGTTTTGGCCATTTGGGCCCTAACAAAACACCTAGGTGGATCCCCAGGAGGTACTTGGAGTGGAGCGGCCTGCTGCGATTCCCGCCTCTGACCTGGGTCCCGTTAGCAGCCGTCTTCTGTGGTGACCGGGCCTGGATGGGCCCAACTGCTGTTCAGGTGTCCCAGGCGGCGTGGTGCTGCCCTGTTCTGCCCACTGCCTATCAGATGCACCAGGGATAGGAGGGCGGACTCCGAGGCGCTGCGGTATTCCAGCACCATCCCTGCGCGAGTCACCGGCATGAGCACCATCACCTCCTCCTCCCTCGGGATACCCATGACCCCTGAGCCACATCTTCGGACGGAGGTGCGACGTAGCTAACACCTGAGACTCTTCGGCCACCTGGCGCTGCCAGTACTGGAAGCCCGCTCCTGTCTCGACCAGGGTCTCGATCATTGTGGCCATAGAGCACAGGGAGTGGACCATCTCCCTCTGGGTCTTTCCCACATCAGGCTGCGACTGTGTCACATCCCTCTGTGCCTGACTCAAGTCAGCCAGCACACGGGCAATGCTGCCAATGCCCTCAGCCTTGACCCTCTTTAACTGGGCAATGCTCGCAAGCCCCGTTGCAATGTCCAGGTGGCCCTGGTACATGGCTGTCTGTGACAGGGCAGCCCTGTCCTGGGGCTCTTCCACCGCCCACACAGAATGTCCCAGGCTTTGGGCATTCTGACCCATGGCCGATACCTTCTACCCCCAAGGCCTCCTCTGTGGACGCCAACCATGTGGTGTTGGCCTGGATGACACCTGCAGGTGATGGATGGTTGCTGCCAACCCCTCATGCAGACTCTGGCTATGTGATTGCATCTCCACTATCGATGGGACCGCCATTTCCAGAGGATGAAACGTATCCGGACAGCAACTGGTCCCTGGGGTCAGGCCACCCTCTAACGGTCCTCTCCCTCCGGGGTTCCTAGCTCCACCTGATGCACTGCAGCACATGTGTGGTGCACACCAGATAGTGCCCCAGGAGCCTCTTCACTAAAGGGCCGAACCGAGGTGAGTGTCTCTGGGATGGCGGAGGGTGTGGAGACAGCTGTGTCGGGAAGCCAGCTGTATCCCCGGACTGGTGCTCAGGGATGTCTTGGGCTGTAGTTCGAGGACTCCCTTCGCTGTCCGTGTCTTCTTCCTCAAAGGTATGCACTTGAGATTGGGGTTGTGGTTGGGGGCGGAGGACACCAGAAGGGCCGTCTCATCACCAGGTGATCCTGCAAGACACAAGACATGACAAATGATTGGATTGAGGGTTGGGGTGGTGGTGGTGGAGGGGGTGAGTGAAGATGGGGGGTGGTGTGGGGGGTGGGGGTCGTGGTGTGTTACCATAGGTGCCATGCGGAACCGCAACTCAGCGGGGTCTCCCACGCTCGCCCGATGCTAACCTCGGCCTTGATGACTGCCCTCTCTCCCCTCCAGTCTTTCCCTCTCCTGGTAGTTGTGGGCTGCCTTCGCCTGAGGGCGGGGGAAACAGAAAAAGCACAATGTTAGATAGTCAGACGTACCAACACAGGGGTTGGATAGCTGGTGGCCTTCATGACCAGGGCACCTGACCATGATGGCCAGTATGGGTGCTGACATGTGGTGCAGGGCGGGGTGCGCAAGCCCTCCAAGTGGGTGGGGGGGGGGGGGGAAATTACGGGTGGGTGGGACTGGGGATGGTGCTAGGGACAGAGTGCTGCCTACTCACCTTGGCCACTCTGAAGTTGTGCAGCTTCTTCCTGCGCTGTTGTCCGGTCCTGGCGGTGGGGCCCACGGCGCTCATGGCATCTGCCACCTGCACTCACTCCATGACGGTGAGAGGAAACCTCCTTCCCATCCCAAGGGTAGCCCGCCTCTCCTCCATGGCCTCTAGCAGGGTCTCAAGCTCCGCGGCCGTGTTGCCATCTTGTTGGCTGGGTTGAATGTGTGTGGCAAGTAAAGTGCTGATATGCGGCTGCAGCTTGTCAGCCTCTCGTGTGTTAATCCCGACTCCGGCACATCGGACACCATTTGTCATTGGAATCGCTCATGTTCCACGTAGCACCGGTGCTAGCCCATTATCGATCGATGAATTGCTCCGGAAGTGGCACCGATTTGGCTGTCGTAGAAGTCCACCAATTCTGTCCCGGCATCACCACTTAGGGCGGGATTCACCATTGGCCTACGCCAAAATCGTAAAACGTGATTGGGTGCAGAATAGCCTCCGACACCAAAATCGCGGAAGGTGCCGGTTTGAAGCCAAACCGGGATCTTCCGGCACCCTGAAAATGGCATAAATGCGTCGCTCGCCACGCACTGCTTAAACATATCATTGGCGGGCCTGACCCTCTTTTCTCCAGGACCTCCGCAATTCACCGCAGTCGACAGGCCAAGTTCCCGACATTGTGGTTCACTTATGGTCTTGGCAGTCAGGAACCCGGTGGGGAGGCTGCGGACTGTGTCCAGCGCCACCACATTCGGCCAGGAGCCGTGGTGCTGGCCGGGGGTCTTCCGCAAGGGCTGGGGGGACTGGTGGGGGGTGGCCAGGGGTTGACCGGGGGGAGCAGTATTTGGCTGGTCGGATCTGCACACTGCCTCCGCCATGTTTATGGCACAACCGCTGCAGGTCAGCACCATGCGCATACCATTCTCCAGCCATTTTTGCCGTGGGAGCCGGGAGTTTTACTCGGCACGTCTGCTAACCCCTCACCAGTCGCCGGATCGATGAGGGTTCGGCGCAAATTTTTCCATCGTAAAACTCCACAAATCCTGCGCTGGCGTCAACACTTTGTCTCAGAAACGGTGAATCCTGCCCTTTGTCTTTGAAACGGAGACTCCCACCCCAAGGTCTGTAGTTTTACAAGGGGAAAAATGTAATGTTCAATTGTCTGTGTTTGATTATGAGTCTTGATACACGTGTTGATTGGTTAAGCCTGGGTGTGGAATCGAGGCGGAGGAGGGCAGGGTGGAGAAAAAAAAACGTGGAAAGGTCTGGAAGCTATCACTGAAGCATGTCGCAGACATTTTAAGAAGCACTGTCAATAAAACCTGTTCTGCAAGCAGAAACTTGTGTCATCTCTGCGTGGATTCGAGATATAAAATATACAATGGTTTTCAAGTGAAAACTGTTTTAAATTGACATGTAAATTAGAATACATCATACAACTTAATAGCATTGACTCATATTTAAGTTTTCTTGTTTGCACCACTGTGCAGCTCTGATAAAGTTAAGCTCATTTATTATCATTTTGCACTGAGTCTTGCATATTAAATTAATTTCACCAACATTGCTACTTTGCAGTGAAACTGAAGTAATATGCTTCATCACAAAATTCTGACCATAAAAGCAAGCTATCACCGCATTTAAGAATGGCTTAAAAATTTCTCTTCAAAAATAAAAAGAGACTGACGTTTAGGTACCACCTTTCAGAGACCTCAGGACTTTACAAGTGTTTTACTGCCAAGAATATATATTTAAAACATCAGCAGGGATTCTCCGTTACGAGTCTGCCTCGTTACCACTGCTAGCGACAACAAAGAATTTGGCACTTAAACAAAACTCCTTGCACTACATCGAAACGCAGAATCCTGTCGACATGAAGGACAAAGAATCCGGCCCATAGTCTCTGCTGTAAGGCTGTAAATGTGGCAGCAAATTTGCACACAGCAAGTTCACATAAACAGCTTGACGACAGTGACCAGAGTCTTTATTATGATGTTGAGGAAGGGATTAATATTCTATACATGTATTGCTTCAGTGCAAACCCCTCTCACACCAGGCCATCCACCTTTCGTTCTTAAAGTTGCTATTTTTTGTTGCAGCTTCTACAGTTCTAGCACATTGTGCTTCACTTCAGTTCTGACGAAGCGTCAAAGGACTCGAAACATTAACTCTGCAGGCAATTCTCCAACTGCATGGTGCCCAGCACAAATCCTGCTTTGTAGGGATAATTGCGGGAGAGCCCCTAAACGGGATTTGCGTGGGGCGCAAAACAGTTTCCGATTCTCCCGGCCTGTTCCAGCTTGCATGATCAGACCTTGTCCAGAAAGGGCGAGAAACTAATCACAACTAATTTGCATTCATTTTATCTTCATTAGTGGCCTCCCAGTATTCTCCCACACCCCCAGCAGGAAGTCACCTGGGTGCTAATCTCTACTGGTCCCTTAAAGTGGGGACCCGGCGCCAAGGACATCAAGAAGCAAGGAGCTGATTCCCCCTCTCCACCTACCTTCAGGGAGCACAAAGGCAAGCAGCCACTGGCCAGATGCCGTGGGTGGTCATTCAAGGGAGCTGAACGTTGGGGAGTTCAGGCTGGCTGCTGGGGCCAGGCTGGGGATCTCCCGAAACTGCAGAGTATGGTGAACTCAACCCAACGCATCACACAAGCTTGCCATCCTCCCATTGATTCTGTCTACACCTCCCGCTGCCTCAGGAAGGCAGACGGCATTGTCAGAGACCCGTCACACCCAGGCTTTTCCCTCTTCCAGACCCTTCCATCAGGCAGAAGATACAGAAGTCTGAAGACCCACGCATCCAGACATAGGAACAGCTTCTTACCCACAGCTACTAGACTCCTCAATGACTCCCCCTCGGACTGATCTGTTCCCTGTAAGAACACTATTCACAACACACTATGCTGCTCTTGTTTGACCCTTGTTCCGCACTGTAACGAATTGCTATTTGTTGATGTACCATTTGTCAATGTACTCTGTCGATTATTCTTTTGTCTACTATGTACGTACTGTATATGTTCCCTTGGCCGCAGAAAAATGCTTTTCACTGTACTTTGGGCATGTGACAATAAATATCAATCAATCAATTCCCCGGGGATGGATCGCTTTGGGTCTGTGAAGCGCTAAAGGCTATTTTCTTTCAAGTTTAACATACCATAACTGGGCAAAGCACAGCTGCAGTCTGTCCTAAAATCATATCACAGGACAGAGTCATTCAACAGCCTGTCTCTCAGAGAAGCTTTTCACTCCCCTTGAAGTCTGTGGTTTCACCGTTGCAGTATGCTTTCTTTTATCACGTTATACTTGGTTGTTTACATTGAATTTCTCACATCATTGACTTTCCAAGCCTTTTGATTGACTACTGAAGTCTATCTCAAAGGAAGGTTACTTTGTTTTTATAGCACTTCACAGTCTATTAACTCTGAAGTGCTTCCTCTTTTGAGCAAGTGTCCTATCTGAGCGCATTTTTTCCACAGTGGATTTTTTCCCACTCCAAAATGCTTCCAAGAAAGACCAGGTGGTCTCCCCCAATGCTTTTTTTCATTGTGGATTTTTTCTACTCTGAAGTACTTCCCAGAAAGACCAGGTGCTCTGTCTAACAGCAATTTTTTAGACTAGATCTTTTCAAACCTCTAATGCCTGAACAGCATGCCTATACTGGAGTTACACATCTCCAACATACAAGCAGCTGGCACCACTCAGACATAAAAGTGCAAAGGTTCCTTAATGGAGGACCTTCTCGCAGCCACTATTCAATTCTCTGGATAGGCATGATGCCCACGCCTAGGGGCATGGAGGACCTTTTAGCCCCCAGATGGTCAGGGACATCGCTGGACTGTGCCCTGGCATTTCCTCCGGCACCTTGGCAGTGTCATCCTAGGAGAGAAAGGGAGCTTGAAAGGGGAGCCTTTCTAGACATCTGTCTGAAGCAACAGGCGTAAAGCACGAGTGAGTGAAAAAGCAATGTTTCACTGTTGCTGCCTGGGCAGCTCTTTAGATTCCAGGCAGGGGTGCCTGTTGGGGGTGGGGGGTTCTCTACTATGGGTGGGGCTTTCTGCTATTGGGGGTCCTGTGTTATGGGGGGGTTCTTTGATATGCGGGTTCTCTGCTACGGGGGTGTCTCTGGTGGGGATCTCTGTTGGAGGTTTCTGATGGGGGGTCGGGTCACCTTCATGCATACATGTGGGTGGGAGGTGACCCAACAATTCCCATAGTGGTGGTGAGTAGGCAAGGATGACTCGATTTTTCAGGGGTGAGGGGCAAGATTTACATTGTGGGGAAGGGGGCCAGCCGCTGGACTTCGCTATCAGGCCACCACCATGCATAAATTTGCATGGCAGGGGACAGCAAATCGCTTTCAAGTGCCGCTCTCAGTGCCAGTGCAAACCAGAAGTGATTCAGAGAGTCTAGCCCATTCAGTACAAAGAACAAAGACCAAAGAACAATACAGCACAGGAACAGGTCCTTCAGCCCTCCAAGCCTGCACCAATCTCATGTCCTATCTAGACCAACCTCCTGTGTCCTTCTATACTCCGTCTGTTCATGTGCCTGTCCAGATAAGTCTTAAAAGTCGCTAATGTATCTGCCTCAACCACTTTTCTTTGTAGTGCATTCCATGCCACCACCACCCTCTGTGTAAAAAACCTCCCCCACACATCTCCACTGAACCTATCACCCCCCACCTTTGTGCCCCCTTGTAATTTTCAATTCCTCCCTGGGAAAAAGCCCCCAACTGTTCAACCTATCTATAACCCTAATAATTTTATAAACTTCTATTAGGTTCGCCCCTCATCCTCCATCTCTCTAGGGAGAACAATCCCAGTTTATTCAATTTCTCCTCATTGTTAATATCCTGTATACCAGGCAACATTCTGGTAAACCTTTTCTGTACCCTCTCCAAAGCCTTCACGTCCTTCTGGTAGTGTGGTGACCAGAATTAGACACAGTATTCCAAATGTGGCCTGACCAACGTTCTATATAACTAACATTAGTTTTGAGCTTTTATACTCTTTTCCCCATCCTACGAAGGCAAGCATGCCATATGCTTTCTTTCCCACCATTTCCACCTGTGCTGCCACTTTTAAGGATTTGTGGACCTGCATACCCAGATCTCTCTGTGTCTCTCTGCTCCTGATGGTTCTGCCATTTATTTTATAGCTCCCACCTGAATTGGATCTACTAAAATGCATCACCTCGCTTTTGTCCGGGTTAAATTCCGTCTGCCATTTCTCTGCCCAATTTTGCACCCTGTCTATATCCTGTTGTATTCTCTGACGATCTTCATCACTGTCCGCAACTCCTGCAATCTTAGTATCATCTGCAAACTTGCAAATCAGACCCGCTTTGTTTTCTTCCAAGTCAATTATATATATTACAAAGAGTAGAGGTCCCTGTACTGATCCCTGCGGAACACCACTAGTTACAGACCTCCATTCGGAAAAACACCCTTCCACTGCTACCCTCTGTCTTCTGTGGCCAAGCCAGTTCTAAATCCATCCAGCTAGTTCACCCCTGACCATATGTGATTTAATCTTTTGCACCAGCCTGCCATGGGGGACCGTATCAAATGCTTTACTAAAGTCCATGTAGACAACATCCCTCGTCAATCATTTTTTGTCACCTCCTCAAAAAACTCAATTAAATTTGTGAGACATGACCTCCCTCGTACAAAACCATGCTGTCTGTCGCTAATAAGACCATTCACTTCCAAATGTGCATCTTTGAGAATCTTTTCCAACCATTTCACTACCACTGCTGTCAAGCTCACTGGCCTATAATTACCTGGTTTATCCTTGAAACCCTTCTTAAATAACAGTACAACATTAGCTATCCTCCAATCCTCTGGGATCTCACCTGTGGCCAACGAGGACATAAAGATTTCTGTTAGAGGCACAGCGATTTCACCTCTTGTCTCCCTCAGTAATCTGGGATAGATGCCATCTGGCCCTGGGAATTTATCTACCGTAGTGCTTTTTAACACACCTAACACTTCCTCATAACAACGACCTGTTCTAAAGTGTTTACACATCCGTCAGAGACACCACCAATCAATGTGTCCTCCTTTGTGAATACCGATGCAAAATACTCGTTAAGGATCTCACCTACTTCTTTTGGTTCTACACATAATTTCCCTCCTTTGTCCTTGAGTGGACCAACTCTTTCTCTAGCTCCCCTCTTGATCCTAATATACGTATAAAATGCCTTAGGATTCTCATTAATCCGGTCTGCCAACTACAGTTTGTGACCCCCCTTTTTGCTCTCCTAACTCCCTGCTTGCGCTCTTTTCTACTTTCCTTGTATTCGTCAAGTGCTTCATTTTTTTTTTGTTGCCTAGACCTCATGGATGCATCCTTTTTCTTTTTGACTAAACTCGCAATTTCCCTGGTCATCCACGGTTCCATAATCCTGCTTTTCTTATCCTTTCTTTTTACCGGCTCATGCCTGTCCTGCACTCCCAACAACTGCTCCTTAAATGATTTGCCCTCCAACAGCCTCTCCTAAACAACAGCTTCCAAATCCTGCCTAATCTGGTTGTAGTTAGCCCTCCCCCAATTTAGCACCTTAACTCTAGGGCAACTCGTCCTTTTCCATGAGTATCCAAAAGCTTACGGAATTGTGGCCACTGTTCACATGTCCCCCCACTGCAACTTTGATGACCTGGCCGGGTTCATTCCCTAGTACGTGTAGTGCCTCCTTGTCATCCTTTGAGCAGCTAGGCCAACAATTTGACATTCCAAATCTCTTTTTTATGTACCTGCAACCTAGGGACGTTATTCTTACTAAGATAACGATGTATCTTGACAATTCTCTTCCCATTGTGGAAAGAATTCTGACTTATGTGGAGCCTAAACAGTTAATTAGAAAGTTCTATGATACCTTGTGTTCTACATCCTGTGTGAGTACATTGGATAACTTGCAGTCTTGGGAAAGAGACTTGGCAACCAACATTGATGAGGAGACATGGGGTAATATATGGGATTGTGTCAGTAACATTTTGGTATGTAACAGAATGAAGGAAACTCAGTTCAAGATTTGGACCATTTGCACAATACACCGAGTTTGAGACACAGGTTTGATCCTCCTATTTCCCCAATGTGCCTAAAGTGTCTGGTCATCCAGAGTGATTCTATACACTGTGTATGGTCCTGTGTTAAGATTCAATCTTATTGGTCTAGTTAAGATGCTTGAGAGAATATTTGGCGTGACCTTGGAATTTGCCCTTTATTCCTAATGATGGGCTTTCCAGATAGGAGAATTATTGACACTAATGAAAAAAGGCTATGTAACATCCTAACATTTGCAGCTCGGAAAATATATCCTCTGCTCCTGGATTAGTGGCAAGTATCCTACGATTCAAAACTGGCATAAAATAGTTTTGGATTGCATTTCTATTGAATTCCTGACTTCTGTACTCTGTTATAAGTTGGATACATCATATAAAGTGTGGGAGTCCTATCTCAAATTTATAGGTTTGACGTGACATATTGTCAAAAAGGATGAAATTCCCCCCTATTTGTAATTTAGATAAATTTATAATTTCCTTTTGAATTGAATTCTTTCGCTTTCTGGATCTTATATGATGTGCCATTTGATATTTAATATACATGCTTTCAGCCATTAAGCAGCCAAAGCCTTTAGTTAAAATAATTTTGTTCCTGTTAACAAAAAAAATCTATGAATGACATGAATCTATGTTTCTTATTAAGTGTTTGAAAACAATTATGTCATGAAATGTTTGCTGAAGAGATTGGAATGGCATACCTGGAACCCGGGATGGCGGTGTGGTACAGATTTTTATACTCAAGAGGCATCTCCTTTAATTTTTTTATTGTGTCTCCAATGATCTCAGTTTCTCGAAGTGTTATTGCAGTCATTTAGTAGATAGTAGTACATGCCACCAATGTCTCTTCTATTAGTCATTTTAGGGTCCTTGCTTTCAAAGTACAACACTTACCATGGAGCCGTATAAATATTTCAGTATGTTAGGGGTTTGAAGAAGCTTCATCTGGAAGCATACTCAGGCAACTTTAATTTCTCTGTGATTGTGGGGCCCAGTTGATTTGGTCATTAAGTTACACACTGTAGACCTGTTCTCACCTCATTGAAATTGTCCGTCCTCCAATTAATTACACTGACTTAGCATTTCATAGAATCATAGAGTTCCGACAGGACAAGAAGGCCAAATCTGCACCGACCCTCTGAACGAGCACCCCACCTATTCCCACACCCCCATAACACATAATCCCATCTAACCTGCACATCTTTGGACACTGAGGGGCAATCTAGCATGGCCGGTCCACCTAACCTGTACATCTTTGAACTGTGGCACATCTTTGGACCTTGAGAGTAAACCGAAGGAAACCTACACAGATACAGGAAGAAAGTGCAAACTCCACACAGACAGTCACCCGAGGCGGGAATTGAACCCGGGTCCCTGGCGCTGTGAGGCAGCAGTGCTGAGCACTGTGCCACGTACCACCCATTTCTCCTTGTCATTTTTCTTCTATTTTACTGTGATCACTGACAAGTGTTTCTTGACTGAAACACTCGAAACACTGACAAGCGTTTCTTGTCTGTGACATTGCAACCTATTTTTCCCCAGTGTAGTGAGAATGCCAAGGTGCAGTCCCAGGAAAGTGGCACTGGCTCCATGGGCTGGATTCTCCATTCCCCGACGCCGAAATCGCGTTTGGCGACAGGGCGGAGAATCCGTTTTGACGCCCATTTCTGGAGCGGCGGCGGTTTTCTGATTCTCCGCCCCCTGAAAAGCGGCGTACTTGCGCCGATTATCCACAGCCTCAGGCCATTGGCTGAGGCCCGCCCCACGGTGCTCCGTCTCCGACCGGCCGACTTCCCGACGGTGTGGGTTACAGGTGCTCACACCGTTCGTGAACTCAGCTTGGTGGCTGCGGGCTCAGTCCGGGGCCGCCACAGTTGTGGGAGGGCCGATCCACGGGCAGGGGCTGTTTAATTCGGGGATGGAGGCACTGTGGGCGGGCGGTCCGGGGCACGTGAACGGCCGAAGGGGGGCAGTGCTTTAGCGGTCCAGGTCCGAGGGCTGAATCCGCCATGGAGCACGCCGTGGCTGCTGCAGGTCGCCGCCGTGCGCATGCGCGGCCTCGGAACTGGAAATGCTGAGGGCCATATTGGCAGCTAGAGCTACGAGCTCCACGCTGCCTCCCTTCTAGCCCCCAGCAAAACGGGGAATTGATGGCCATTTTACGCCAGTTTTCACGCTGGAGTGCGGACTTGGTCTCCAAAACGGAGATTAAACAAAGGTTAGTCTCCAAATCCAGCCCCATGAGAGGGGTACTTACTTTTCAGTATGTCAGCATTCCTAATTCCTATCAGCCACTCTGCCAGTGCCAACTCAGTGAGCTGTGTCACTGTAATCCAGAGGTGCATCCTCAAAATCTAGAGCTGGTTGAGCTCCCCCAGTTATTTGATGCATCCATAATGAAAGTTCAATAACCTTCAACTTCCCAAGCTCTAGTTACAGAGGATCGACTTCACAGAGCACCAGATTAAGTAGTTGAGCCCACAAGTCAGGCTCTACAGGCTTATGCAAGAGTAATTCATAATGCTTGAAGTTAACCATTACCAATTATGAAGTGAATGCTTGCATTACATTTTTTTTCAGTATTGGGCTTCCTGTCATTTTCAAATGAAGGTAGCATCAATCAGGCGGGTCTGCAGGGGGACAGTCAGATGTAGGTTGTGCGAATGGAGGTTATAAGAATGATTGGATTGTTAGGGGTAGAATTTACGCTTCCGGGGTGATGGTGAAAGTGGGCACAAATTGCACTTCAAATTGTGTTTTATTTCCAAATGAAGTTAGAGTTCAAGTTTCTACCCAAATTCATTTATATATTTCCTGTGAATCAAAGCAAACAGTTCAACAAGTAAGTGAAACCGAGTCAATTGTTAATTTTTTTGGCGGGATGTTGGCTTGCCTGGCCATAGCAGTATTTATTGCCCACCCCTAATTGCTCTTGAGAAGGTGGTGGTGAATTGCCTTCTTGAACCGCTGCAGTCCATGTGGTATCGGTACACCCACTGTGCTGTTAGTGAGGGAGTTCCAGGGTTTTGACTCAGTGACAGTGAAGGAACAGTGATATGTTTCCAAGTCAGGATGGTGAGGGACTTGGAGGGGAACTTCTCGGTGGTGGTATTCCTACGTATCTGCTACCCTTGTCCTTCTAGATGGTAGTGGCCATAGGTAGTGAGGCTCGTATCTGGGGAGAGTGGTAGTATGATAAGCCAGTGTGACAATGTTACCTTCAGCGTTGCCATGCGGACAGACACAACTGATTGATTAATTTAATACACAGCAGCAGTGAATGGTTTCAATCTGAGTATTGTGCAATTAATAGATTTGAATCTTCAAAAAGGTTGAGGCCCAGTGAGGCTTGACGAACTTTTGATTGATTTTGCACAATACCTTTATGCTGGTTTGTCTGATTTCACACAAATTCGACTGCTAAATCCTGCACAAATTAACAGAAACCCGAAGCCCCTGCTGGTGAATTAGGAAGAGAGAATCAGGTGAAGTGTTGTTGAATGATTTATTGTAGGAGATGTCTGGTAGTTATTGGCCCTATTAAATGAGATGCCTGCTCTTCCCTCTTTTTGTGGTGATTTTCCTCCCCCTCCTCCATTTCCTCCCCGGGAGGTGGTAAAGGGTTGCTCTGTCTGTATTTTAAAATGATGCAGCTTTCAGCATTCAATAATTAATTTTGCGAATGACTGTATTTAGAGCTCTTTCAGAAGGTACAGTGGTGTTGGTGTTTCAGCGTGGTCTGGGTTCCGATGACAGCATGGTGTTCATTGGAAGCCAGCTCAGTGTCTGTACCCAGGTTGTTGTCAAAAGTCACAAGCTATGTCTGGTGGCATCATTTTACTTGCCAACTCGCCAGCCTGTGACCTGAAGCCTTTTGAATAGAAATAGATGGGAGGACTGGCACAGGATAAAAGTATCATCGCTGTTACTACAAAACTGGGCAAAGGGGCCTGTATGATAAATCAAGGCTGACACTTTGCTGCGGAACTGAGGAAGTGCTGCAAAGTTAGAGATGCAGTCCTTTGGGTGAGACTTTAAAAACTGGGCCTCATCTACCTGATCAGGTGAATGTAAAAGATCCCATGTCACAATTTTGAAGGGTTACTCCTGGTGTCCTGGCCAATATTTAACCCTCAAATAGTTCACAAGCAAACAGATTGGGGGGGGGGGGGGGGACTTTCCAGCCGCGTTGTGCCCAATACAAATCCCACTATTTTGGGAAAATTGTGAGAGAGGTTAAAAACGGGATTCAGGGACAGCAAGGTGACACAGTGGTTCGCATTGCTGCCTCACGGCGCCGGGGTCCCAGGGTCGATCCTGGCTCTGGGTCACTGTCCAAATGGAGTTTGCACATTCTCCCCATGTTTGCGTGGGTTTCGCCCCCACAACCCAAAGATGTGCAGGCTAGGTAGATTGGCCACGCTAAAATTGCCCCTTAATTGGAAAAAATTAATTGGGTATTCTAAATTTATAAAAAGAAACCAGGATTCTTGCTAGGCGCAAAATAATTTGCAATCTTCCGGGCCCTTCCCATTGGCGTGAACTAGAGAAGCTAATTAGCGTGCATTTGCATGCATTTTAATATGATGAATGAGTTCCTCACCAGATCTTCCGGCCTTCCAGAATGTTCCCCTCAGTTGGAAGTCACCCAGGCATGAATCAATACAGGTCCTTAAAAGCGGACCCCAGGCACATTGGACTCCAAAGGGGAGCAAGAAGGTGAATATCACACAGTGGTGCTCATCTCAAATGAAAGTTCAGCTCATTCTTGTAACAGAACAGATAAACAACAACTTTTACTCACATAGCATCATTAATATAACAAGAAGTCCCAAACACTTCTCGGGAGCATGAGAGGACAAACCCTAACAGTGAGCCACATCAGGAGATGTTAGGGAAAATGATCAAAAACTTGACCAAAGAGTTAGGTTTTGAGGAGTGTCTCAAAGCCGGAGAGTGAGAATAGGGGGCAAATAAAGGGACAGACAGCAGATTTTTGGATGACCTCAAGTTTACGTTGACGAGAATGTAGGAACTGGCCAGGTGGGCCTTACAGTCGTCAAGTTTAGAGGTGACAAAGGCATGAATGAGGGTTTCAGCAACAGAACAAACTGTGGCAGGGGCAGAGTCAGATAATGTTTTGGAAGTGGAACAGAGGAATTAGGAGCAAAAGTGGGCAGTTCAGCCCTCCGAGCCTGCTCTGTCATTCAATCGGATCATGGCTGATCTGTTCCTGGTCTCAAAACCACCTTCCTACCTGTTCCCCATATTCCTTTAACGCACTTTCTATCAGAAATATATGATTCAGATTCCACCGCAAGATGGGGCAACGAATTCCACAAATTCACCACCCTCCACGAGAAGTAGCTCCTTCTCATCTCAGTTTTAAATCTACCGCCTCTCAAGCTATATCTCTGACTTTTTGTTCTAGATTGCCCCACAAGGGGGAACATTTACTTTATCAACCCCTTTTAGTATTTATATACATCAATCAGATCCCCTCTCATCCTTCTAAATTACAGTGAGTATAACCCAAACTGTTTAATCCCTCTTCATACGTTATCCCCTTTATCCCTGGAATATATCTGGTGAACCTCCTCTGAACTCTCTCCAATGCCACCACATCCTTCTTAAAATAAGGAGACCAAAACTGGACACAATACTCCAAATGTGGTCTCACCAACACCCTATACAATTGCAACAATACCTCTCTACTTTTATACTTCAATCCTTTTGCAATGAACGCGAACATTCCATTTGACTTTCTTATTACATTTTGTACCTGCATACAGACTTTCTGCGATTCATGAACAAAGACACCCAGATTCATCTGCCCAGATGCATTTTGAATCTGATTTCCATTTAGATAATCATTTGCCTGACTATTTTTTCGGCCAAAATGGATAACCTCACCCTTATCCACATTAAACTCCATCTGCAAACTTTTAGCCTAATCACCTAGCCTATCTATATCCGTCTGTAAAATCTGTAACTCCTCTTCACCATCTGCTTTCCCACCTATTTTAGTATAATCTGCAAATGTTGGTATGTTCACAATTTGTCCCTGCTTGCAGATCATTTATATAGATTGTAAATAGTTGCGATCTGAGGACTCAACCCTGCAGCACCCTGCTAGTTACAGTTGGCCAGCCAGAGAAGGACCCATATAACCCAACCCTCTGCTTTCTGTCAGTCAATATAATCTAGTACCCTACCCCCAAACCCCTGCAATCCCACCATCTGGATCAGTCTTTTATGCAGCACCTTGTGAAACGCCTTTATATACCACATCCACAGGTTCCCCGTTGTCCACCTTACTGGTTAGGTCCTCAAAGGACTCAAGCAAGTTTGTCAAGCATGACTTACCCTTCATAAAACCATGTTGACAATTGTGGATTGAACTTTGTCTTTCCAAATGTTCAGTCATTTCCTCCTTAATGATTGATTCCAGAAACTTCCCCACCACAGAGGTAAAGCGAACCTGTCCATAGTTCCCTACTTTGTGCCTCCATCTCCTTTTGAATAGGGGAATTATATTCGCATGTTTCCAATCTTTCCAGAATCCAAGGAATTTTGAAATATGATAACCAATGCATCCACTATCTCTGCTGCCACTTCTTTTAATACCCTAGGGGGCAGGCCATCAGGTCCCGGAGACTTATCTGCCTTTAGTCCAATTAGTTTATTCAATACCGTCTCCCTGTCAATGGTTATTGCACTTAGTGCCTCTGCACTGACTGTAGTTGTTGGAAAATGTTTGTTGTCTTCAACCGTGAAGGCAGAGGCAAAATATTGGTTCAGTGCCTCCGTCATCTTTGTATTCCCCATTATTACTCACCAGTATTGTCCTCTAAAGTATCATGGGAGTGTATCTTTAAGAAATGGATGTTTATCAAATAGCTGCAGTGATGTCATTGTGTGGTTGGAGCTGGGTTGTGTCTCTGGCTTTTACTTTTGTTTTGAGCTGGAAGTTGTTTGTGGCTTTGTGTTTTACTTTCGTTTTAGGCAGTTGAAAGCTGAATTCAGACAAGGAAGGTTCATTTTGTCTCTCTCTCTGTATATTAAAAGGTGTCCAGATCACTTGATAATTTAAAAGCGATAGCTGTCTTGTGTAAAGAATTTATACCTACTGCTTTGTTAAAAAGGGGTTTGGCTTATGGATGTTGTTAGGAAAGTTATTAAGGGTCACATGTAGCGTACTGTATCCGTGGGGGGTAGCTGTGTTGGTAGTTGATAAAATGGTTTACTGTGGGTTTATAAAATGTTAACTGAATTCATAGAATAAACATTGTTTTGTTTCAAAATACAAAATACTGTTGCATAACACCTGGAAAGTAGCCCAGTGTGCTCCTCATAACCAAAATCTGTTAAAAATTGGAGGTCAGGTAAACTTCATGATATACTTAGAGTTTCCTAAGCCCTGGCCCATAACAAAAGGTCAACATTTATTTCAGCTATTCTCTTCCTTTTTATGTACTTATAGAAGCTCTTGATATCAGTGTTATGTCTTCTGCCAGTTTCTTTCATAGTTCATCTTAGCTTTTTTAATTCTATTTTTTGTAGTTTTTTGCTGACCCCTAAAGTTCTCCCAATCATCCATCTTACCACTAGCTTTTGCCGTATTCTATGCCCTAGTTTTTGCCTTTATGTCCTCCTTGACTTCCTTGTTTAGGTTTGGAACATTTTTCTCCCTTTTCCAATTCCTCTTCCTCTCAGGATTATACTTTAATTGAGAGGTGTTTAATATTTTCCTGAACATCCACCATTGTTCCTCAACTGTCCTACCTTCACTTATTTGTGCCCAGTCTACTTGGGCCAACTCTATCCTTAGGCCTATGTAATTACCGCTGCCCAACATTAAAACTCTAGTATGGCACTCTGTCCTCTCTGCTGTGATCACTCCTTCCTGTTTGTGGCATAGGCGATACTTAGTGAGAGCATGCCTAAATGGGTGGAATGTCATCGTAGGGTCAAATCTGATAGGCACCAAGGTTGCGAATAGTATAGTTCAATCTCAGACAGTTACCAGGGAAAGGGATGGAGATTGTGGCTTGGGAATGGAGTTGGCGATCGGGACCAAAGCGATGACCAAGTACACCAGCTCCAAGTAAACCTCCCCAAATGACTGAAAACCACTCCAAACACAACCGCTCTTTTAAGAGTCACCCACAAGCTCTCTGAAAAAGCTACAACTGGCATCTTCTTCTTTGATTTAACTAAACCCAGTATTTAGCTGGATGAAATTTCTGTTAATTTAGTTCTTTTGAAGCTAGGGCAGCACGGTGGTGCAGTGGTTAGCACTGATGTCTCACGGTGCCGACGACCTGGGTTTGATCCCAATCCCAGGTCGCTGTCCGTGTTGAGTTTGCTCATTCTCCCAGTGTTTGCATGGGTCTCGCCCCCACAATCTAAAGATGTGCAAGGTAGATGGATTGGCCATGCTAAATTGCCCCTTAATTGGAAAAACAATTATTAAATAAAAAATAGTTCTTTCCAAGCTTTTTTCTGCATCTCGGCATGAAAACCATTGTTGGCCTTAATGAGCAAAAAGATTTTCACATAAATTAATCATAAATGTAAAGTTCTGCAACCTGACTTGCCGTTACTTTTAGCTTTGTTGAAATCACTTATGGAAATCGGTCAGTCTTACCACTTGGTCTGAGAGTGTATGGTACATTTAGTATAATCTACACGTCTTTAGATGCTTGTTTTAACATAACATATTTAAAGCCAAAAGTAATCATCACAGGTGGCACAGTGGGCTTCCCATCAACCTGAAATTGCAAGTAATTTACCGTAAATGTTATCATCCCGCAATTACATTGAAAAGGATGTTAAAAAGTGAATCTCATCATTTTCTCTGGAAGCATGATTCACTCTAAAGGAACAAACTGATGAAGGTCATTGAAGCTGTGGAATGCTGCGTGGAATGAGAAAGACAAAAATAGATTTGAATAAAATAAAGAAAAATGCTATTTGAATAAATAATATACTTTTCGGTGCTGATTATTATTCTGTGTACAGGAAAACATTAGCCATCTCAATTCTGGTTCTGACAGAGAGTCATCCAGACTTTAAACATTAGCTCTGTTCTCTCTCCACAGATGCTGTCAGACCTGCTGAGATTTTCCAGCATTTCCTGTTTTTGTTTCAGATTCCAGCGTCCGCAGTCATTTGCTTTTATTTATCTCATCTTACTGATCTTCTTTCTTGGATGAACCCCTCAACTCTTGTTCAATCAATACTGCATCTATTTCCATTTTGAATGTTAAAGATGGGCCCTCACTCAATTCCACTAATTGTCAGTAAACCCATTAACTGAATGAATAAATGATTATTAATATGTCTGCTCTTAGGTTACATGGAACTTGTGGTTTCTTTCTTTATCGTTACTTTCCTTGGTTCTGTTAACCCAGCTCTGCACAATGAAATTCGGTGCATCCAATATAAAAAAGCCCTGATGAAAGATCATCAATTTGAAATTGTTTCTCTCTTCGCACATGCTGCCTGACCATGCTGCATGTTTCTTGCATTTTTGGTTTTTATTTCAGATTTCCAATTGTTGTAACCCTCATGAGAGTCACAGGGTATGGACTATTGGGTACCCTGTGACCTCAGAGGAATACGAGCTTCCCCGTTAGGGGCGGGGCTTTTCCTTAACAAGGGAAGCTAACCGAACATAAAAACCCCAAACCGGATGTGGGCTGGGGCGGGAGTGGAGTGGAGTTGTATATTGTAGTTTATCATGCGATTAAAACATTTGTTAGCTTTCATCACCGCCTCCTTGTGGTCGCTCTGTCTGGATCTAACACCAGTCTTTACAGTATTTTGTTTTTGTTTTCTCCACACCCAGTGATATTCTTCATTAAATAAAATTAATTTTGGTCTTGAAATGAAAATTGAAATGAAAATCGCTTATTGTCACAAGTAGGCTTCAAATGAAGTTACTGTGAAAAGCCCCTAGTCGCCACATTCCGGCGCCTGTTCGGGGAGGCTGGTACGGAATTGAACCGTGCTTCTGGCCTGCCTTGGTCTGCTTTAAAAGTCAGCGATTTAGCTCTGTGCTAAACCAGCCCCATAGCCCCGGGGTTTTTTGCCCGAGTGGGAAGTGAGAATAAACTTCCTTCTTCTGTCTTCAAAGTTCAATGATCTAAAACCCATTTGAATGGATGGCTTTTTTTCATAATGTGATGTTTTTAGAATCATGGAATAGTACAGCATGGAAGGAGGCTTTGGGGTCCATTTAGTCTTGCTGGCTCTTTTAAAAAACAATCTAGTTGGTCCTATTTCCTGGTTCTTTTCCCATACTCCTGCAACGTTTTTCTCGCTGATGTATTTATCCAACTCCCTTTTCAATATGACAATTTGGACCTGTTTCCATCAGTATGTAAGGCAGTACATTCTAAATCCTATCCATAGGTTGTGTAAAGATGTTTTTCTTCATGTTGCTTTGTATTTTTTTACTGATCATCTTAAATCTGCACCCATCAGCCATTTAAAACAGCACCTCTTTTTATTTATTCTACCTAACAACTCATGAATTTTAATGGATCAATAGTATAGTTATAGTACAATCTCCAAACTGTTACCTCCTTTTTAAAATTATTTACATTGCATTCCAACTGTCTATAAATTTCATGTGACTGTTTACAGTTTCTTTACATCTACTACCACCCCCTCCACCCTCCAAATTCCTGTCACCAAAGACTTCAAGCCCCCAGTGTTCTTGGCTCTCTCAAGGATGTGTAGGACTTGTGTTCCTGTTTCTTCTCCTTGGAAGGCAAACACATTGGTGGTGTGAGATAGCAGCTTCTCATGACTGTTGATTCCTGGCCTGTGACTTTTATAACGGCCTGAGTGTACAGGCTGTGAAAACTAATCAAGAAAAAACTTATTCAACAGAGAGATCTTCAGTAGTTGGACAATCGCCACCCCTTAAAAAGGAAGTGAACAAATCAACATTTTCTCTGCCGCCGCCTTCTGCATTGATGCCCCAATTTCACGGTAGCATTGTGGATAGCACAATTGCTTCACAGCTCCAGGGTCCCAGGTTCGATTCCGGCTTGGGTCACTGTCTGTGCGGAGTCTGCACATCCTCCCCGTGTGTGCGTGGGTTTCCTCCGGGTGCTCCGGTTTCCTCCCACAGTCCAAAGATGTGCAGGTTAGGTGGATTGGCCATGATAAATTGCCCTTAGTGTCCAAAATTGCCCTTAGTGTTGGGTGGTGTTACTGGGTTATGGGGATAGGGTGGAGGTGTTGATCTTGAGTGGGGTGCTCTTTCCAGGAGCCGGTGCAGACCCGATAGGCCGAATGGCCTCCTTCTGCACTGTAAATTCTATGATCTATGATAATTTTGGAGCAGATTCGGTGGGCCGAATGGCTTCATTCTGCTCCTATATATTATATCTTATCAGTGTGTTTAATAGAATATCTAGTCATATTCACCTATTACCTTCAACCAAAAGCTGAATTTTCTTCAAGTTGATTCTTGGGATGTGGGCATCTCTAGCTTGGCCAGCATTTATTACACATCCCTACATGACCTTGAGAAGGCGGTGCTGAGCTGCCTTCTTGGACCACTGCAGTCCATGTGCTGTAGGTTCACCCACAATGCTTTTGAGGGAATTCCAGAATTTTGACTCAGCGACAATGCAGGAAAAGCAATATATTTCCAAGTCACGGTGGTGTGACTCGGGAGGGGAAATGTCAGGTGATGGTGTTCCCATGTGTCTGCTGCATTTGCCCTTTAGCTGATAGTGGCCGTGGGTTTGGAAGGTGCTGCCTAAGAAACCTTGATGATTTCCTGCAGGGCATCTTGTAGATGGTCCATCTGCTGCTACTGTGCACCGGTGGTGGAGGGGGGAAATATTTGCGGAAGGGGTACCAATCAAGTGAGCTGCTTTGACCTGGACAGTGGAAAATTTCTTGAGTGTTTGAACTGTACTCATCCAGGCAAGTGGAGGATATTCCATTACACTCTTGACTTCTGCCTTGCAGATGGTGGACAGGTTGTGGGGAGTCAGGAGGTGAGTTACTTGCCGCAGGATTCCTAGTCTCTGACTTACTCTTGGAAACATGGGGCGAAATTCTCCCGAAACAGCGCGATGTCCGCCGACTGGCGCCCAAAACGGCGCCAATCAGACGGGCATCGTGCCGCCCCAAAGGTGCGGAATGCTCCGCATCTTTGGGGGCGAAGCCCCAACATTGAGGGGCTAGGCCGACGCCGGAGGAATTTCCGCCCCGCCAGCTGGCGGAAACGGCCTTTGTTGCCCCACCAGCTGGCGCGGAAATGACATGTCGGGCGGCGCATGCGCGGGAGCGTCAGCGGCCGCTGACAGTTTCCCGCGCATGCGCAGTGGAGGGAGTCTCTTCCACCTCCGCCATGGTGGAGACTGTGGCGGAGGCGGAAGGGAAAGAGTGCCCCCACGGCACAGGCCCGCCCGCGGATGGGTGGGCCCCGATCGCGGGCCAGGCCACCGTGGGGGCACCCCCCGGGGTCAGATAGCCCCGCGCCCTCCCCCCAGGACCCCGGAGCCCGCCCATGCCACCTTGTCCCGCCGGTAAATAGGTGCTTTAATTTACGCCGGCGGGACAGGCAATTTATCGGCGGGACTTCGGCCCATCCGGGCCGGAGAATCGAGCGGAGGGGGCCCGCCAGCCGGCGCGGCACGATTCCCGCCCCCACCGACTCTACGGTGCCGGAGACTTCGGCAACCAGCGGGGGCGGGATTCACGGCAGCCCCCGGAGATTCTCCAACCCAGTGGGGGGTCAGAGAATGACTCCCATGGTATTTATATGGCTAGTCCAGTTCAGTTTCTGGTCAATGGTAACCCCCAGGATGTTGATTATGGGGGATTCAGCGATGGTAATGCCATTGAATGTCAAGGGGCAATAGTTAGACTCTCTCTTGTTGGAGATGGTCATTGCCCAGCACTTGTGTGGTGCGAATGTAACTTGTCTCTTGTCAGCCCAAGCCTGGATATTGTCCAGGCCTTGCTGCATTTGGATATGGACTGCATCAATGTCTGAGGAGTTGCAAATGGTGCTGCAGATCTGCACATCGCCACATCAGACCTTATGTGGAAGGAAGGTCACTCATGAAGCAGGTGAGGATTGTTGGGCCCAGGACACTCCCCTGAGGTACTCCTGCAGTGATGTCCCAGAACTAAGATGATTGACCTCCAACCACCATAACCATCTTCCTTTGTGTTAGGTATGACATCAACCGTCAGTGGAGAAATTTCTCCCTGATTCACATTGACTCCAATTTTGCGAGGGCTCCTTGATGGCATGCCCAGTCGAGTACTGCCTTGATGTCAAGGGCTGTCACTCGCACCTCACCTCTGGAGTTCAGCTCTTTTGTCCGTATTTGAACTAAGGCTATAATGAGGTCAGGAACTGAGTGGCCCTGGTTGGACCCTATTGAACATCAGTTAGCAGGTTATTGCTAAGTAAGCACCGCTCGCTAGCACTGTTGATGACTCCTTCCATCACTTCACTAAAGATTGAAAGTAGACCGGTTAGGGCAGCAATCGGCCGAGTTGGATTTATTTCATTTTTTGTGTCTAGGAGATAACTGGGGAATTTTCACACACGGATAGATCCCAGTGTTGTAGCTGTAGTGGAACAGCTTGGTTACGGGCACGGAAAGTTCTAGAGCACAAGTCTTCAGTACTATTGCCGGAATATTGTAAGGGCCTTTGCAGTATCCATTGTTTTCAGCTGTTTCTTGACATCATGCGGAGTGAATGGAATATCTGGGGACCTCTGGAGGAGGCAAAGATGGATCCTCCATTCATCACTTCTGGCTGAAGATTGTTGCAAATGCTTCAGTCTTATCTTTTTCACTGATGTGCTGGCCATTGAGAACGGAATATTTGTGGAACCTCCTTCTCCAGTGAGTTGTTTAATTGTCTAGGAATGTTCGCAACTGGGTGTTGCAGGACTGTTGAGCTTAGATCTGATCCATTGGTTGTGGGATCGCTTAGCTCTCTCTATCACTTGCTGTTTATGTTGTTTGACATGCAGGTAGTCCTGTGTGTAGTTTCACCAGGTTGACACCTCTCATTTTTAGGTATGACTGGTGTTGCTCCTGGCATGTTTTCCTATACTCTTCACTGAACCAGGGTTAATCCCCTGGCTTGATAGTAATTGTAAAGTGGGTGCATGCCAGGCCATGAAGTTATAGATTTTGGTTGAGTACAATTCTGCTGCTGTTGATGGTCCACAGCGCCTCATGGATGTCCAGTTGAGTTGTTAGATCTGTTCAAAATCTATCCCATTTAGCACGGTGGTAGTGCCACACAACACGATGGAAGGAATCCTCAATGTGAAGATGGAACTTTTGTCTCCAGAAGGACTGCGCGGTGATCACTCCCACCAATACTGTCATGGACAGATGCATCTGTGGCAGGTATGTTGGTGAGGATGAGGTCAAATATGTTTTCCTTCTTGTTGATTCCCTCACCACCTGCTGCCGTCCCAGTCTCGCAGTTATGCCCTTGAGGACCCGGCCACCTTGGTCAGTAGTAGGGCTATCGAGCCACTCTTGGTGGTTGACATTAAAGTCCCCGACCAAGGTATATTCTGCACCTTTGCCCCCCTCAATGCTTCCTCCAAGTGGTGTGCAACATGCAGGAGTGCTGATTCGTCAGCTGGGTGAGGGGTACTAATCAGCAGGAGGTTTCCTTGCCCATTTTTGACCTGATACCATGAGAATTCATGGGGTCATGAGTTGATGATGAGGACCTCCCATGGCACTTCCCTCCTGGTGTATACCACTGTGACACCATTTCTGTGGGTCTGTCCTACTGGTGGGACAGGACAGACCCAGGGATGGTGATAGTGGTGCCTGGGACATGGTAAGGTTTGATTCTGTGAGTTTGACTGTGTCAAGCTGTTGCTTGACCAAGCTGTCGGTCAGCTCTCCCAATTTTGGCATAAACTCCCAAATGTTAGTACGGAGGGCTTTTCTGGGTTTACAGGGTTTAGTTTGCCATTGTCATTTTCAGTCCCTGTGTCAATGCCAGGTGGAACCAGTCATTCCTTCAGGATTTTGGTGATTTGATAAAACTGAGTGGTTTGCTAGGGCATTCAAAAGGTATTTAAGAGTCAACCTCAAGAAGGACAAGCGAGACATCAGAGGCATTAGCAGTGGAGTCAAAGGGCGTAATAAGAATTAGGACATCTTCCAACAGATCATTTGCTCCTGCAATAGTTTGGTTCTCTTGAGCTCCCGGAAAGAGCCAACGAAGATTTAGAAACAGTTTTAGCGGATAGTTACATCTACTTCCGTGCCTCTTGTTTCTACCTCTTCCAACTTGTCTGTGAAGAGGTGAGAGATCTGTCATCTCCTCCTGTGGTTCAGTGGATTGTGTTCCTGCACTAAAGAGTAACTCACTGTGTAATGAGTAGGCATTAATTGCTGCTACATTTTCAAGGACTGTCGGGCTTCGAGCCAACTTCAGAAATTCATCCCCGTTCTTTGCTTCTCTGTTCTCCACTAATACCTCATCGACTTTGTGTAGAAGACCAAGTCTTAAATACACTGACATGGAGGGCAGAGAGAGTTTTCATGGTGTCGGTTCCAGTGAGAAAACCGGGGAGAATCCGATGGCCCTGGCCATTGCTCGAGGTCTTTCCTCCTACTCCTCTGCGGATTGCCCCTTGCCATCCTCCTTGACATCCTACTCATCTGAGGAGATGTAGCACTCCTCCAAGTCCTCCTCTCTCCGCTGCAGTGAGTGGTTGTACAGAGTGCAGCAGACCACTATGGTGCGGGACATCCTTTGGGGGCCTGCATTGGAGGGCTCCCCTTCAATGGTCCAGGCAACAGAACCACATCTTGAGCAGCCCAATTGCCTGCTCGACCAGCACACACGTTGACGCATGGGCCTCATAGTAGCGAGAGTGTTTGTGGCCTCCACGCTGGCATCATCAGCCACCTCCTGAGAAATTACCCTTTCTCCCTGAAGAGCCACTGTTCGAGGGTGGGTGGGAATGTGGGGTTAAGGTTACAGTTAGTTCAGTCAGATCTTATTGAATGGCAGAGCTGGGTCAAGGGGCCGAGTGGCCAACTCCTGCTCCTAATTTGTATGTCCATACCCATATCAACCAGAAATGTTAACTCTGTTTCTCTGTCCACAGATGCTGCCCGACCTGCTGAGTATTTCCAGCATTTTTTAAAATTTTACTTCTAAATGGCCTTCTTCCTCTGGAGCCAAGCAGGTTCACTTTAACACACTACTATGTCTTTCAAAGCCTTTGAAGTAGTTTGTAGAATACTGTTTGCTGCAGCTCAACTTGTGTATATTTAAAACATTTGATTAGCCTTTGGGCTTTTGTGCTAAATATTGTCCTTGGGGTCAGTGTCTCCCGCTCCCCTCCTCAAAAGAACCTGGGTGCCACATGAGCAAAACTGTGTCTTTAACTGTCAAATATCGAAGTACATGTAGCAATGCTCAGAGCTGAACACAAAGAACAGAGAATCCTTCCCAATAGACTCTGGTTTACTGGAATATATCACATGGCACCACTTGGCAAAGAATGTACACCATCACATTGTGGTTCAATTGAAAGCTATAATTAGAGCAAAATTTAAGATATGCAAAAGCGCTGCATTATTTAGCCCAATTTAAACCTTGGCAATTATTATGTTTGGTTCATTCTTCAATAAAATGTTATCACTCTGGAACATTTTTAGCTGCCCATAGAGTTTCAAAGTGCTTTATTCAAATTTATGTAAACATTAAAGTAACATTCTGAGAACATTTAAGCAGGCATATCTTTCAGGAAGTTATAGCTCGCTGCATTGCACGGAGTTATTTTACAAAAATGAAAAAGAACAACCTATAAAATGAATTTGTCTTGCAAATATCAATGTTTCCATATTAATGAAATATCGCCCACTAATCAAAGATTCTCATTAATTTCACAATGAGAAAAATATCTTTATACCATTATATAGTAGGGAATGCTTTCTTGAACGTGATGAAAAATTATTCAATAGATAATACCATTATCTGCAATATATGGACAGAAATGGAATAATAAGACCATAAGACATAGGAGCAGAATTAGGCCACTAGGCCCATTGAGTCTGCTCCGCCATTCAATCATGGCTGATATTTTCTCATCCCCATTCTCCTGCCTTCTCCCCATAACCCCTGATCCCCTTATTTGCATTTTTATCCGTCCCTCACCTGTAAGCACTGAATCAATCTGGAGGATGAATGTGGAGAAGAAATCTATGTTGGGACTTTATTTTATAGTACTTGATTAAGCTGAAAGGAAGATTCACAATAATATTTTATTACCACATCCCATTACACAATGTTTTATGTTATCCACTATTGAATTTTATTATTTTATAATTATTTGTAACAATTCATTTTCTGACTCCTTTTGATTTTATTTGTTGCCAATTACCTCCAATATAGGAAGGGGTTGGGGGATAAATTCACTTTGTCTAGCTCAATCATCCTTAAAGTCCAATCTCATTATTTTAATTTCAATGTCCTGCTGCTTTGTCCTCCAAGTTTAAGATTGATTTTGTCTTTTCCTTTGCTTAAATCGATTTCAGATTTATTACACAAAATAACATTCCTAAGTTATAGGCCCGACTTTTCCAATGGAAAGAAGCCTCTGACTTAGCCATGATGGTGCCGGGTCCCTAATTCCAGATGTCCTGCCCCGAACCTGGCATCTACATTATTTTCACCGGGAGAGTTGGTTGGAAATGGGTGTAGATTATAGATTGCTACTAGGCTCATGGAGACATGGAAAAGTGCAACTGCCTTCAAACAAATGCACTTTTCATTATTGAGATGTGCAAAACAGAATTGTGAGTTTTATACATTGCAACGAAAGGTCTAAAGCTCCCAGAGTCTTTAGGAAAGGTAGGGTACCCCTTTGAACAGGTCTGGGGAGAGATAATTGGTTTGGTTCCCATTTTGAATAGTACTTGGATGTGTCTTTGAGTATCTTGTGGCCTAACCTGAATTAGGAGCATTGTTCTCCATTCATGAGTGACTCAGATGGTTTTACTTTATTTATTCTATATACATAATAAGCTTCTGGGCGCAAATGGGAACAAAATCCCATAGCGAGTGCATTTAGCCGCATGTTTCATGGCACTCGCTGAGAAACACAAGGCTATAAAAGGCCACTTCGTTCGATAAAGGACCTCAACGGGGAACGCACGGCCAAGGCCGCGCATAGCCCCGTTTTGTACACTGAGGAGTTCCGCTCGCCAGACGCTTCAGTGTAGTGAGAGATCGGAATACAATTTTTAAATGACGCCCTGATCTCTGAGGCCCCCAAAGTGACCACTGACCCCCCCCCCCCACCCCCAGCATACTTTGGGAAGGTTCCCCGCCCGCCCGCCCGCCCACCCAGCCCCCCGACACCCAGCCCAATCACACCAATGCAACAAATGCCAGCTGGGCAGTACCAGCTTGACACACTGGTAGTGCCCCTTCCAGCTGGCAGTGCCACCTCAACAGTGCCAGCTTGGCACTCAGGGTGGCAGTGCCAGGGTGCCACGCTGGCATTGCCAGAGTGCCAGACTGGCACAGCTATGGTGCCCAGATGGCACCAGTAGTGTTAAGGTGCCACCAGACCGAAACAACCTGCACCTGGGGGCCTCCAATCCCTTGGGAGACTCCCACAAATGCCATTCCATCTGGTCCCCATTTGTGGAGATCAGTGCTGAACAGCACTCACCCGAGGTCTCCGAGGCAAAGGAGACCGATCCCATGCCTCGGGTAACTCAGGAATCTGTACATTAAAGTGAGACTAACTATCTCGTTCTAATATGCAGATTTGCAAAAAAAGCGTTCCGGCCCACAATGGGCGGGTTTACATCGTAACATCCCGTGAGATCACTTTAGATCTCGTGAGGTGTTGTGAGCTGGGTAGATCCCAGGGGCGGGGTCTCCTAGCTTTTATCAGCCACTCTGGGTCAAAACCCTGGAATTTCCTCCTGAACAGCACTATGGGAACACCTACGCCTCAGGGTCTGCAGTGGTTCAAGAAGGCAGCTCACCATCACCTTCTCAAGTGCAATTAGGGATGGGCAACGAATGCCAGTGAAGCCCGCATCCCATATAAATGAAAACAAAAAGTGGGATTAAGGAGACATAGCTGCAGGGTGACCATGGATGGGAACTGAACATCCAGGAGTATTCTGTATTTAGGAAAGACAGACTAAAAGGAAAAGGCAGTGGGGTTGCATTGCTGATTAAAAAGGAATTTATGCAATAGTGAGGAAGAATATTAGATTTGAGGATGTGAAATGTGTACATGTGGTCCTGAGAAACATCTAGGGGCAAAAAACATTATTGGGGGGGTTCTATATAAACCCCAAACCGTAGTACTGGTGTTTAGGATGGCATTAAACAGGAACTAAAGACACATGGGATAAAGAAACATCTGTAATTATGGGTGACTTTAGTCTGCATATAAAATGGACAAATTAATAACAGTACCGTAGAGCAGGAATTCCTGAAGTGTGTTTTCTGGACCAATATGTTGAGGAACCAACTAGAGAACAGTCCATCCCAGACTGAGTATTGTGCAATGAGAAAATAATATTCGGTAATCTCGTTGTGCGAGCCACGTTGGGGATGAGCGACCATAATATGACAGGATTCTTCATCAAGTTGGTGATGATGGATTGGGAAATGTTACTTACAGGGATGATGGTGGTTAGGCAATGGCAAATATTCAAAGAACACATGGGTGAATTGCAACTATGATTCATTCCAGTCTGGTGCAAAATTAAAATTAAGAAAGGTAGCCAAACCATGGCTTACAAGGAAAATTAGAGATCATATTAGATCCAAGGAAGAGGCATAAAAATTGACCAGAAAAAATAGAAGACCGAAGGATTGGAAGCAGTTCAGAATTTAACAAAGGAGGACAAAGGGATTGATTAAGAAGGGACAAATAGAGTACGACAGCAAGCTTGTGGGGAACATAAAAACTGACTGTAAAAGCCTCCATAGGTATGTGAAGAGAAAAAAGTCATAAACAGGGGAATTTATAATGGGGAATAAAGAAATGGCTGACCAATTAAACACTGTTATTGGCCAGGGTTTAGAGAACCACAAAGTGTATCATGGAGTTCACAGGACCCACAGCTTTTAATAGATTGGGGTATGGGGAGCACACAACCCACTCTACAGGTGTGGTACAGCAGAAATCGAAAAGTATTTTTTAAAGCAAAATACTGTTTATTCTATGAACTCAAGTTAACCTTTTTAAAACATACAGTGAACATCTTAGCACCATCAATTCAAATACAACCCCCAAAGAATACAACACTAAGTAATCCTTAATAAATTCCCAAACAACATCCAGAAGACAAAAGACCCTTTTAACGCAGAGATCATGTTTAAATTCTCTAATGAGAGCAGTTATCCCTTTGAAATCACCCAAATGAATACTCTTTAGCTTGTAGGTTGATCCATGCACATCTGCTGGCTTTCAATGCATCTCTTCTCTCTGAAAACAAAACTAAAACCTCAGTCTATAGCAGCCTGCTCAAATACGAATGTAAAGCAGACAGACAGCCCAGCCCCACCCACTCAATGACATCACTGCAGTAATAAACACACATTTCATAAAGGTACACACACTACAGTAATTCGATAAAAAACACCCATTTCTTAAAGGTACTCTCACATGACACCTCCCCCCAAGAAAAAAAAATAAACCATCAACTTCAAGATGGTTTCATTTTTCACCTTTTCACTATCCTTTCAGAAATGCACACAGTAAATATACTTTTTTGTTTCAAAAACCAACGCACGCAAACAGGTATAATAATATAGTCCATTTTTGTTCTTCTTCCTCCAACTGAACCTGCTTCTGTTCACCACATTCGTGACAAAGCATCGGCTATCACGTTTTCTCGTCCTGCCACATGTACTATTTTTAAATGGCTGTAACAATAAACTCCAGCGAAACAGCCTTGCATTGTGATTCAGGAATCGCTCCAAAAAAGTCAACGGATTATGATCAGTACACATAATGGTGTCAGACGGATTGCTGGTCACATAAATGTGAAAATGTTGCAAAGCCAGCACCAAACTCAAAGTCTCCTTCTCAATCGTTGAATACTTTTTCTGGTGAGAATTCAATTTCTTTGAAAAATATCCAATAGGCTGCTCTAGCCCTTCGTCATCATCTTGTAGAAGCACCGCACATACACACGCATCAACAGCCACTTTGAATGGTTTGGTATAATTTGGGATGGCTAACACAGGAGCAGTGATTAACACAGCCTTCAGGCTATCAAATGCCTATTGACAATCCGCTGTCCACTGGAATTTGTTACGCCTCTTGAGCAAGTCCGTCAGTGGAGTGATCACACTGCTAAAATTCGGTACAAATTTCCGGTACAATCCACTCATACCAGGAAATCGCATTATTTCCCGTCGTGTCAAGTGTATCGGAAACTCCCCAATAACTTTTGTTTTCGCATCCAGTGGAACCATTCTACCCTGTCCAATTGTATGGCCAAGGAAAGTGACTTGGGCTTTACCAAATTCACTTTCGGCTAGCTTTACCACCAAACCCGCCTCCTAATTACCTCATCTTTTCGCATTTTGTCAGGTAATGTTAACTGTGATGTTTTTGCCAAATCTAACAGTCTGCTTTTAGTCTCTGTCCCCAAGGTATTGTGTGTGACCATCTCCATCCCCAAAAACTTCTGAGCATCTGAAAGAGCCATTGTCCACAACACATTCCCCACTTAAACTGGAATACCACACCTGAAAAGCAACCACAATATGCTCACCCCTCACTGTCTTTAAGTTCACTAAGCCAATCCAATAGATAGATTTTTATCCCCCTCGAGCCCCCAATTTGTTATTGGCCAAGGTTTAGAGAATCCCAAAGTGTATCATGGAGTTCACCTGACCCACAACTTTTAATAGATTGTGGTTTGGGGAACACACGACCCACTCTACAGGTGTGGTACAGCAGAAATTGAAAAGTATTTTTTAAAGCAAAACAATGTTTATTCTGTGAACTCAAGTTAACCTTTTTAAAACATACAGTGAACATCTTAGCAACCATCAATTCAAAAACAACCCCCAAAGAATACAACACTAAGTAATCCTTAATAAATTCCCAAACAACATCCAGAAGACAAAAGACCCTTTTAACACAGAGATCAGGTTTAAATTCTTCTAATGAAAGCAGTTATCCCTTTGAAATCACCCAAATGAACACTCTTTAGCTTGTAGAGAGATCCATGGACATCCGCTGGCTTTCACTGCAGCTCTTCTCTCTGAAAACGAAACTAAAACCTCACTCTATAGCAGCCTGCCCAAAAACGAAAGTAAAGCAGACAGACAGGCCAGCTCCATGCACTCTCTGACATCACTGCAATAATAAACACCCATTTCTTAAAGGTACAGCCACTACAGTTATTCAATAAAAAAATACCCATTACTTAAAGGTACTCTCACATGACAATACATACTTTGATTCTGTCTACACAAAGGAGGACACTAACATACCAGAAATGTTGGGGAACACAACGTTTAGCGAGAGGTAGGAACTGAAGAAAATCAGTATCAGTAGGGAAATTGATGGAATTGAAGGGTGATAAATCCCCAAGGGTCTGATGATCTACATTCCAGAGTACTTAAGGAAGTGGCCCAAGAAATAGTGGATGTGTTGGTGGTATTCATCCTTGTTGGTTTGATTGGACTTTCAGAAGGCATTCAGCCACGTCCCACATCAGAGATCAGCGTGTAAAAGTAAACTGCATGGGATTGGGGTAGTGTATAGAGAGGGATAGAACACTGGTTGGCAGCAGAAACAAAGATAGGAATAAATGGGTCTTTTTCCATATGGCATGCAGGGACTAATACGATTCCACAGGGACCAGTGCTAGGAACCCGGTTGTTCGTAAAATATATTCATGATTAAGATGCGGGAACAAAATGTAACATCTCCAAATCTGCAGATGACACAAAGCTGAGGTATGAGGGAAGGTAAGCTGTGAGGAGTATGCAGAAATGCTTCAGTGTGATTTGGACAAGTTGAGTGAGTGGGCAAATGCATGGCAGATGTAGTATGATATAGATAAATATGAGGTTATCCATTTTGGTAACGAAAACAAGAAGGCAGATTATTATCTGAATGGTTATAGATTGAGAGAGGGGAAGGTGCAGCAAGACCTGGGTGTCCTTGTACACCAGTCGCTGAAAGTAAGCATGCAGGTGCAGCAGGCGGTAAATAAGGCAATTGCAATGTTGGCCTTTGTATTGAGAAGATCCAAGTACAGGAACAGGGATGTCTTGCTGCAACCATACACGGCTTTGGTGAGACCACACCTGGAGTATTGTGTACAATTTTGGTCTCCTTATCTGAGGAAGGATGTTCTTGCTACGGAGGGAGTGCAGCAAAAGTTTAACAGGCTGATTACATAGATGGCGGGACTGACGTACGAGGAGAGATTGAGTTAGTTGTGATTATATTCGCTGAAGTTTAGAAGAGTGAGGGGGGATCTCATAGAAACCTATAAAAGTCTAACAGGACAGATGCAGGAATGTTGTCCCGATGGTGGGGAAGTCCAGAACCAGGGTCACAGTCTAAGGAAAAGGGATAAACCATTTAGGACTGAGAAGAGGAGACATTTCTTCACCCAAAGAAAGGGAAAGGGGAGGCGGGGGTGGGAAGAGGGGGAGGCCTCAGGCGGTCAGAGGCCCTCGTGATAGATATATACCTATACTTGTATAATACATTTGTGAATTTCTGAGATCACGTAGAGTAAAGGTTTTAGTAACTGCATGTAAAAGAAATGCAGAAAGTTTTGAAAAGGAACAACAAAGCTGGATCCAGAGATTGAGTCATGAGGTAATTCAATCTGTTCTTCTTGGAAAGTGTGTAGTTTGTTATGGTGCATCCAAATCAGCTCAAACCACTGAGCATCATTGCCAAAACAAATGTCTGAACTCTGCAATTAGCTTCTAAGTGACAATGAGAGAAAAGGAGAACCCACTTACCAGTCAAAGACTAACATTCTTTTCAACTTAACTAAAGGATTCTTGGAACGTACTTCAGGGAAAATTGAATAGACTGGGGCTTTTTGCTCTTGAAAAGAGAAGATTGGTGGTGCCTGATAGAGGCTGTGAAGGGTTATGAAAGGAATTGATTGGCCTGACGTAGAGAAGATGCTTCCACTTTGGGCAGGAGTGGACAGTGGTGGGGCAGGGGGGGGTTAAAATGTGAAATTTGCTCCTTCATAATAATAGTAATCACTTATTGTCACAAGTAGGCTTCAATGAAGTTACTGTGAAAAGCCCCTAGTCGCCACATTCTGGCACCTGTTCGGGGAGGCCGGTACGGGAATTGAACCCGCGCTGAAGTTGTTGCAAAAAAATGCCACAGATGAATTTGAGGGAAAACTAGATAAACACACGAGGGAGAAAGGAATAGAAGGATATGTTGATGGTGCTGGATCAAGGAAGGAGCAAGGAACCTTGTGTAAAGCTTAAAACTGGCATGAAACTATTTGACCAACTGGCCTGTAAATACCATATAAGGTTTTAAGTTATTGATATGCCTGCATTCCTTCAACTTAATCCTTTGAATGCTTTCAATTAGTTTTGTGGTTTTTGATGTTAGATTATGGAGTTTGTTGTCTGGATTAGATTCATACATTTTTTAAATATTGGCGATTTATTTGCTACTGTCCTTTTGTATATCATCAGTGCTGTCTGATAGTCACAATGAGCTATTAGTTTTCCTCAAACTCATTTAGTGCTTCAGGATACAAGCCAGTAGAGTCTGTTAGGATAAAGGGACATACACTATCAAGTATTTAGGCCTCATACCGGGTGGAGTGTCGGTCGTATAGATCAATATCCCTGCTAAATGTGGATACCAAGATTGCAATTGTCCTCGAGTGTGCAGCGCTTGTTAACTGCGGTGCTCTCCCGATCAGAAAGGGGGGAACTGGAGGTGGTGGTGCGTGGCGTTGGTTGCGGAGAAGACATTTGTTCGAATAAAGTGGAGTTATTTGTTTGCGGTGTTGGAGCGGTTTGGGATTGGGACTAAGTTTGTGGCGTGGGTCAAATTGTTATATAAGGAACCGAAGGTGAGTGTTCGTGTAAATGAGATGAATTCAGGATATTTTCAGCTGCATAGGGAAACGAGGCAGCAGTGTCCCATGTCCCCCCTTTTCTTTGCACTGGCGATAGAGCCCTTGGCAATTGCGCTAAGGTGCTCGGATAAGTGGAGAGGGATAGTGAGGGGCAGGGGAGGGGGGTGGTTAAAGCATAAAGTGCCCCTGTATGCCGATGACATTTTGTTGTATATTTCTAACCCAGGTCTCACGGTGGGAGATATAATGGGGCTATTTCGGGATATAAACTGAATTTGGAGAAGAGCGAGTGCTTTTTGGTTTCCTCTCCGGAACGGGAGCTGGCTTGGGGGGGATTACCATTTTGTGTGGCGAATACTCACTTCAGGTACTTGGGGATGCAGGTGGCTCGAGACTGGGCCCGGCTCAATTAATTGAATATTCAAGCCTGGTGGGTAGGGTCAAGTCCGATTTGTTGAGTTGGGACAACCTCCCCCTCCCATTGGCAGGCTGGTAAAGATGAGTATCTTGTCGTGGTTTTTAAACTTATTTCAGTGTTTACCGGTCTTTTTGCCAAAGGCATTTTTTATGAGGGTGGAACGGTTGATTTTGTTGTGTGTCTGGGCAGGTAAGGTAGCGAGGATTCGGAAGATGGAGCGTCAGAAAGGGCGACAGTCAGGGGGTTTGGATGTTCCAAACCTGTTGTGTGACTATTAGGCGGCGAATGCTGAGAAGGTGCGGGGCTAGGGTAGGGAGCCGGAGGCAATGTGGGTGAGGATGGAGGCAGGCTCTTGTAGCGGATCGGGATTGTGGGCGCTGACAACGTTTGCCTCTGGGAAATACTTGGGTAGTCTGGTGGTGGTGGCCACGCTGAAGATATGGAGGCAATTTCAGCAGCACTTTAAGTTGAGGGTGGGATTGAAGTTGATCCCGGGGATTTTCTGTCAGCCAACGCCAAAATCAGGGAAGGTGATTGGAAGGTGATTGGTTTTGACACTGAAATTGTGGCAGGCGCCGGGTTCGCACCAAATCGTAATTCTCCGGTGCGTCGACATCGTTGTCAATGCAATCCACTCCGCGCGTACAGCAAACGCTGTTGGCATATCATTAGCGGGCCTGACCCAGAATTCTCCGGGGCCTCTGCGATCCTCCGCCTCCACCAGAGGGAATTCCCGATGGCGAGGTTCACTTCTGTTTTTCAAAATTGGGGAAAAGGTTCCATGGATGCTAAGGGAGAAGGTAGGACATGCAGAGGCGCGACCATGGGCTGCCGGCTCTGATACTGGCTGGGCTGGCTGGTGTGGGGGGGTGGGGGATCCCTACTCGGGCTGGGGGGAGGGGCGTGACGGGGGGGGACAGGCCGGGGGGCCGGGGTGACCAACCTACGGGACTGGGGCAGTGTCCAGACACGGACCGCCATTGCTGTGGCCTGCAAGGCAACCATCTTGCTGCGCACCCCACTGACCAGCAATCTTGGTCCCTGGTTCTGCAGAGTGACACCGGCTGTATGGGTTCCCCCACCCCTGCACCCCAGCCTCCACCCTCTACCCCACCTCCTCTGGGCCCACCCCCACCCCCGCATCCCCAATCCTGCACCCCACCTTCCGCCATACCACTCCACTCCAAATCGGCCACCCCTGTTGGCAGGGCATCACGTAGCCCACCCAACTGCAACTCCCACAGTAACCCTTACAGGGGTGTGCTGGTCGGGGGCCGTGGAGCGTATCACTGGCAAGGGCGGCACCAGTCGATGGTACACCTGGTAGCAGGGATGGGTGCCACGGCCAGAGGCCCCCACGGTGCCGCGTACCAATGGGGCAAGAGGTGCGGGGATGGGGGGGACATGCAAAGGCAGGGTCCACAGTGCCATCTGGCGCCATCATGTAGCCCGTTGGACCTGGTTGGGCACAAGGGTACACACCATGCTAACATGTCGACCTTTCACCCCCTGCAGACAATGGCGATTGGAATTCAACCAGTAATGGTCGACTTACTGCTGGTCGCTGCAGCCCTGGGGAATGCACTGTGGCTGTATGAGCTGGAGCTTCTCGAGGAGGAGGAAGTGGCAACAGCGGGGCCTGCCCCAGAGGAAGAGGAGGCAGCTGCTGAGATTGGAGAGCCAGCCGCCCAACTGGCCGAGGTGGACGAGGTACACAGGAGGCCCGCATGAGGCCGCACGTGTACCGGCACCGCCTGTCATTAAAGGGCCTGCCGGACCGGGCATGCCATCGAAGACTCCAGCTGAGCAGGGGGACAGTGTGACATATCTGCCAGGTGATGGCATACCTGGCACCGCGGGGGAATGGGGAAGGTCACCTGATCCTGGTGGCCGTCAAGGTGACAGACGCTCTGAACGTCTATGCCACAGGGTCCTTCCAGGCACCAAGTTGGGACCTGTCCAGGATCTCACAGAGCTCGGTTCACAGGTACATCCGCACCATCACTATATGCCTGTTCTGCACAATGCACCCATTTCAATGAGGACCGAGCCCACCAGCATGCCCGGGCGGTGGGGTTCGCCACCATCGCCAAGATGCCCCGGGTCCGGGGTGTGATCGATGGGGTGCATTTGGTCTATGAGCACCTGCAGATGGCAGGCCGCTCTTCACAAACCGAAAGGGGTTCCACTCGATGAATGTGCAGCTGGTGTGTGACCATTAGATGTGCATCATTCACATCTGCACCCGGTACCCGGGCAGTGTGCACGACACCTTCATCCTGACACACTCAATGGTTCCTGGCCTCTTCAAGGCGCATCCCCAGCTTGGGGGTTGGCTCCTGGGTGGCAGGGGTTGTTATTGCGGTTGTGGCTAATGACACCTATCCAGAGGCCATAGACCTGCTACAACGACGCCCATGCAGCAACCAGGAGTGTGATCGAGCAATGCTTCGGCATCCTGAATATGCTGTTCAGATGCCTGGACTGGTCTGGAGGGGCCCTCCAGTACGATGGGAGGGTCGCCCACCTCGTGGTGGCCTGCTGCATCCTCCACAACATGGCACAGCAGAGGAGCGATGTGCTGGAGGAGGAGGATGAATGCCAGTCCTCGTCTGATGAGGAGGATGCCGGGGTGGGTGAAGATGGGCAGGACATGGAGCCCAAGCAAACACGAGAGCCCACACAAATTGTGCGCCTGGGCCAACATGCACATGACGCTCTAATCACCTGCGGTTCACCGACTAGGGGAGGGACTGGCCAGAGGAACGGACACCGCATCCCTCCCCGGCCACCTCCCCCCACTCCCTCCAGCCACCCCCCACTTGCAACCCCTTCATGATGCCTACCTGCCTCACCATGGGGTGCTGGTCCATCAACATTCATGCTATCACCACGTTTAAAACTTAAAATATTGATTGGACAAACAAAACCAGCAAGGGTAGCTTAGAAGAAGAATTTGTGGGGTGCCTCAGGGATTACTTTTTGGATTGTTGTGGAACCTAACCAGGAATGGGCTATTTTAGATTAGGTTTTGTGTAATGAAGAAGGATCTTAATAAGGATTAAGAAGTGTATTAGCATGGATCTTGTGCTTAAGGATGCCTGGGGGTAGTGACCACAATATGATAGAATTCCAGACACAGTTTGAAGATGAATGCTATTGCACTGTCTTCAACTTAAATAAAGGCAATTATAATGCTATGAGGCAGGAGTTGTCTAAGGTGAACTGGGTAAACAAGCTAAGATACAGGTCAGTGGAGGAGCAGTGGCAGATATTCAGATAGCTGGCCCGCGATGTTGCATTATAAAAACAAACAGCAAGAGTTTCTATGGCTATATAAACAGGAAACGGGTGCCTAAGATAAAGTGGGATCTTTACTGAACAAGACTGGTGAATTAATAACAGTAAGCAAAGAAATGGTGGATATGCGAAATAATGTTTTTGGATCCGTCTTCACCATGGAAGACATTGCAAATATCCCTAAGGTATCAGATAGCTGTTTTCAAATAACATGGTAGAATTTACAAAAATCCCAAGACATAGAGGATTAGAGAAACTCAAGGGGCTAAAGGTGGGCAACTCACCAGGAACCAATGAATTGTGCAAATATCCCGAAGGTATCAGATAGCGTTTTTCAAATAACATGGTAGAATTTACAAAAATCCCATGACATAGAGGATTAGAGAAACTCAAGGGGCTAAAGGTGGGCAAGTCACCAGGAACCAATGAATTGTACGCTAGGATTTTAATGGAAGAAGCTGCAGAGAGATAGCGAACTCATTGGTTGAAAATTTTCGTAACTCGCTAAATTCCGGGAAGGTACTGGACGATTGGAAAACAGCCAATATGACTCCCTCATTCAAAAAGGGAGAAAGGCAGACAGCAGAGAACTATTGGCTGGTTAGTTGAACATCTATTATTGGCAAGAAGCTGGAGTCAATAATTAAAGAGGAAATAGCTAATCGTTGAGGAAAGTTGAAAAAAAAATCAAACCTAGTCAACATGATTTCATAAAAGATAAATCATGTTTGACAAATTTGCTCAAATTCTTTAAAGATGTAACAGGGAGAGTAGATAGAGGCGAACCTGTAGATGTTGTTTATTTAGATTTCCAAATGGCATTTGATAAGCTGCTGCATAAGAGGCTGGTGCATAAAGTAAAAGCCTATGGGATTGGAGGAAGTGTATTAGCATGGATTGAAAGCTGGCTGTCACATAGAAAACAGAGGATGGGATTAACCAGCTGTTCCTGCCGGCGGGTAATTCCGGTCCCACGCACCGGTTTCCCGGCGACGCAGGGTGCTGTCAATGGGAAATCCTGTTGAATGGCGGGACCGGTAGATCCCACTGGCAGGCCGCCTCTGCCGCCAAAAAACGCGTGACAGTTTGCTGGGAAAATCCCACCCATAGAGTTGGAATAAATGGATTATTTTCAGAGTGGAAAGATGTAACTAGTGGAATACCACAGGGACCAGTACTTGGCCAGCAATTGTTCACGATTTACATTAATGACCTGGAGGAAGGAACAGAATGTAAGGTTTCCAAATTATGAAAATAGGTGGAAGGGCGTGTTGTGATGAGGATATTCCGATTCTGCAACAGGATACGGATAGATTGGATGACTTGGTGAAAACCAGGAAAATGGAGTTTAATGTGTGGAACTGGGAGGTCAGGCACTTCAGTAGAAGGAATCAAAAGGCAGATTACTATCTAAATGTAGAGCGATTGCAGGTGAGTGAAGTTCAGAGGGATCTAAGTGTTCAAGCACATGAATCACAAAAACCCAGCAGGCAAGTCCAACAAGTAGTTAAGAAGGCAAACGGCATTTGGGCCTTTATTGCAAAGGAGTTGGTTTAAAAATAAGGAGGTTTTGTTGCAATTGTACAGGGTATAGGTGAGGCCTCACCTGGAATACTGCATACAGCTTTGATCCCCTTACCTAAAAAAGGATATAGTAACATTGGAGGCAGTCCAAAGGAGATTCACCAGGTTAATTCCTGGGATGAGAGGGTTGTCCTACCAAGCGAGGCTAAATAGTTGGGCCTGTATTCCGTAGAGTTTAGAAGAGTGAGGAGTGACCTTACTCAAACGTGAATAAGGGGGCTTGTAAGGTAGATGGTGAGATTGGGAGAGTCTCGAACAAGGGGACATAGCTACAAGATAAAGGGTCGTCATTTAAAACTGAGGTGTATAGAAATTTCTTCCCGCAGAGGATGGTGAATCTCTGAAATCCTCTGTCCCACAGGGTGTTGGAGGCTGGATCATTTGAAGTATTTAAAGAGGAGATGGATTAATATTTGGTAGATCGAGGAATAGAGGGCTATGGGGAAATGGAACAGGTAAGGAGTTGGGGCTGGCAGAGGTGCAGCCATGATCGTATTGAATGGTGGGGCAGGCTTGAAGGACCTGGTGGCCCCTAATTCTTCTGTTCTGCATGATCCCAGTTTCAATTGCATCACCAAACTTTCTTTTAGAAATCTACGGCCTTTGAAGAACTCCTTTAATATTATAAATCTGAAAAACTGTGTTAATCCTTGTGTGAATTTCTCACTCAACCCTGAAGTTGATATTTTACAATTTCTTGTCTTTTGATCTCGACTCTCAGTACTTAAGGGAGCTAGTTTTCTAATAACATTTCTATAATATTCATCTTTCTCTTTCATTTGTGGAAAGAGTGTCTCCTTGGTTGACCATCTTACTATCAGTTCTGAAGCTCATTTGTAGAATTAATTAAAATAGAGCAGTCCAATTGGTTGCTGAAAATTGATGAAAATATCAAAGTGTAAGGACATGCACTATTGAAGCAAGCATTCTCCATTTAACTCTAAACTAAATGATGAGGGTATAATGGTGGATTGATTCCAAACTGAACTTGAATAGTTGCAGTGTGCAGCTACTGTGCCATGTTTGAATTCAACTCTATCCCAACACGGTGTAACTTAATCACAAATAGTTAGAAATAAATGCACAAAATAACTGAAGTGGAGTTTGACGACAGCGCAAGATCTTCTATTGTCAAAGGTTTTAACTCCAGATTAAGCTTTCAACAGGTGTAATGACCTCAACAACAACTTGCACTTCTATAGCTCTTTTAACATAGAGTCATGTCCCAACTTGGATCGCAAAGGCATATGGAAAAGATTGTGTGGTTTAGGGAGCAAATGCCAGCGAATAAAACCCAAGCAGCTGGAGGTATGGCTGCCAATGGTGTAGAAAGTAGTTGGTTGCACAAGGGGGCACAGTCAGAACGGAAATTATGGGGGGCAAGGTATATGGGGAAGATTGGGAAGAGGCAAGATTATAGAGAAATTTTAACTTAAGGTCAAGGATTTCAAATTTGGGAGACTGGACAGTGAGAACAGAGGTAACAATTTGGACAGAATGGAAGTAACTGAAATTTACAGAAGGTTGAGAATGGGTGGAAAGAATTAAAATAGTTGAGTCTGGAGGGGACAAAGCTACGGATGGGTTTCAGTCGTAGATGGTGTGAAGTAAATGTAGAGGCATGTGATGGCCAGCAGAGTAGCACAGTGGGTAGCACTGTTGCTTCACAGCTCCAGGGTCCCAGGCTCGATTCCCGGCTTGGGTCACTGTCTGTGTGGAGTCTGCACGTTCTCCCCGTGTCTGCGTGGGTTTCCTCCGGGTGCTCGGTTTCCTCCCACAAGTCCCGAAAGACATGCTGTTAGGTAATTTGGACATTCTGAATTCTCCCTCCGTGTACCCAAACAGGCGCCAGAATGTGGCGACTGGGGGCTTTTCACAGTAACTTCATTGCAGTGTTAATGTAAGCCTACTTGTGACAATAAAGAGAACTTTAAAACTTTAAACTTTACAAGGATGGAAGTGGGCAATCTTTCTGATGGAGCAAATAGGCGGCCACAAGCTCAACTCAAGAGTTGAACAAGATAAATTGTGAACAGTCTGGTATAAACCGAGACAGAAGCCAAGTTAGGGAATTGAGACTGTGCTAAATGTATAGGCAGTGACAGGGCCAGAAGCAACAGATTTAGCCTTCCCAATGTTCAGTTGAAGGAAATAGCAGCTCTTCCATGACTGAGTCTCGGACAAGCAACTTGACAACACTTGGACAATAAAAGTGAGAGTTTGAATCTGAAGTAGAGAGAGGAAAAGGGAGACTGGGGAAACAAAAGATGTCCAGAAAAAGTAGAGTAAATGGATGAAAAGAGAAAGAAGAGGTCTAAAAGTTGGAGAAAGAAGAAGGGAATAGAAAAATGAGAAGAAAGAATAAAAAAACTGTACTGAGAAAGGGCTTACTAACTATAATATATACATTTCATATCATTTTGTTCATGCTCTGATAAGTTATCAATATGTTTTAAAGTTGATAATTACAAAAAAAAAACAAATGCCATTATTTCTCTTGTGATTTGAATTTTAAAATTCTGTGTGCTGCTTCCCACTCCAGCGGTGTTGCACTCGACTCAAAATAAGGCACATTGAATATTATATTTGATCAAGACACAAATGACGTCAATAATTAGCATTTTAGAAGCAAACGCGTAACAACTAATCCCTCACCTGATGAGAGGGTTCTTGAACCAATACCACCATGGACACCATACTTGATTACAAGGTCTATTGGGCTATAAATAATTATCCTTACAAGAATGCTCCCCCTATACCACCACCTCAATTTACAGGTACCCTTGTCCTATCACTGGCATTAGTCATTTGCCAGCTGCTACTTTATGCCTACGTGTTAAGAAACCTTTCAGGCCTTTTCTCTTACTCCAAGCAGAACATATACATTGAAAAATTGTTTATAATCATGGTACTATTAATCAATTCCTAATGCTAAACCTCACCTCACTTGACATGTCAATGGGGCAGAGATGTGCAGGGTAGATGGATTGGACATGCTAAAAGATTGCTACTTATTGTCCAGGGATATGCAGATTAGGTGGGGTGACCCCGAACTGCCAGACGATAACGACTGAACTAGCCATATAAATACTGTGGCTACCAGAGCAGGTCCAAGGTCAGGAATCCTGCAATGAGTAACTCACCTCCTGAGTCCCCAAAGCTCGTCCACCATCTACACGATGCAAGTCAGGAGTGTGATGGAATATTCTCCACTTGCCTGGATGAGTGCAGCTCCAAGCACACTCAAGAAGCTACTTAAGAGTCTAGGTTGATAATAATGGTGAGGCTAACGCTGATTGTTATTACTGAGTATATAGGACAGCAACTTCCAGATGCACAGACACATTTAAATGCGAAATCCAGAAGTTGTTGTTTGGGAAATATTGCTACTCTACAGGCTTTTCTGTAGCAGTCCTCGACTATGGACTGTACACTGAAATCAAGGCAATGGAGTGAGGCCGCCATGCTTACCCAATAGTTATCCACTAAAGTGCCAGTATAAGTTAGGAATGATGCATTCAGGAGTAAGAGAATTTTAACAACATGAAAATTATTGCCAACCAACCTCGCTGGTCCAGAAAATGTAATTTTATCTGAGTGGGATCTCAACCCTTCAGAAATTAATTGGTGTTGGAGATTCTGTTCAATCATTTATTTTATTTTTACCGCCTGTGTCTTTTATTGCCCTGTTAATCTCATCTATATTTTCCGATCTTTATTTCAGTCTCCGCCCAGTATACATTACACCCAATTTGACTTCCTTTCTATACCTGAGAAGAGACACCTTGTCAGCATCCTCACCCAACAACAAGCCATCAATGTGATCTGCATTCAACACATCCCCGATGAGATGAAAGCAGGAAGTACGAGATAGACGATTTCTGTCCGATATGTCACAGTGCGCACCCTAAGCACGGCCATGCCATATTTGTCAAAGATGGTGTCTTCCGGATAGCAAATGCCTACAAGTCCCCTCGTGCTCGCGCGCACCAGCAGGTCCTTCAATCCTATAACACCCAACCACACATCCAAGGTGGAGCCCTTAATAGCCACCGTACCAACATGAGCCACCAAGAGGTTAATGCAGATGGGGAAAAACCTGCAAACTGGAACTCATAGCTCTCATCCATGATCCCAAACAGCCTGGAATGTTTCACTTTGCCAGATGGATATGTGACTACCCTCCAGATTTGTATGGAGTCAGCTCAATACACAGTAATCCATTCCCTGCATCATGTCAAACACTGCCAAACCTTCCACACAGCCAGCACTGAGCATTTTTGATTCATATTGGACTTCAACTACCAATCATCATTAGCTCAAAGAAGAAGTAATAAAACTTACAAAATGCCAACTGGGAGGACACCAGCAGCATATTGGATGAAGTGTTACAATGATACCATCCCAACATATCCCCACAGAGTTGGTGTACAGTTGCTTCTGCAGAGCCATCTACAAAGCAGCCACCAGAGCCAATCCAAGGGGATACCACCCTGTCTATATACCTTGCCTGGAAAAGAGGTCTGCTTCCTTAATCCAACAATGTCACTCCTTTGGTGAACCGATGCGACAGCTTATCCAATTGAATCCCTGGACTGTGCTCTGGCTCTGGGCCAGATGGGAATAGGCAACAAAGAAATTGGACTTGACCTGCTCAAGTTGAAAATGTTAGAGAGTCCTATGTCACCTTGGAGCAGACCAGCGACCATTAACTTAAGCTGTCCATCAGTAAGCGCCAATCAGGTAGCGAGCAATCTCCTTCACCGTTTCTGGCCAAGGTATCCACCCAACATCAGTGAGTTCACCTAGACCATCTGGGCTGCAGCTATGATGAAGTCCAATCAATGACTCACATTGTCAGGAAGCGTCAGCTGACTTGTGGACTTAAATAACTCCATCTAACCACCAACAAGGCTATTGCTTGGCTCTGTGATTATGCACGCACTAAATAAATAATCGAGGTTCACGCAGGGCTCTGAAACGACTGCTATACTCCAACACCAGATTCTCCAGGCCCCTGTGATTCTACGATCCTCTGGGCCAGGAAACCCGTGGGTGGGGATAACTACAGGTACCATCAAATATGAATATGGGGATAACTACAGGTATCATCACATATCTGGCCCCGCCCCTGCCATCTTTGAAGGCAGCCCCAGGGTGGCATCCCGTGTTCACCTCAAGTACCTGCACCCTGCACCACCGGCCTCACACTCCCCGACCTGGCACACCTTATGCTCCCAGCTCAGCCAATCCCTCACACCCTTCGGACAGAGGACTGAGACAGTTTGGAACGTCGGTGAACAGGTGTTTATTGTGATATACACAAGTATTGTGCCCTCGCCCCTATCGCTAACCTATGTGCATCACCTCTGTCAACTTAACTCATGTCCAACTTTCGAACCTTACGTGCCAAACACTCATTCTAGTTGGTCCCCCTTGGCAGTGCATAAGTGGAGGTGACCTGCTGCCTATCTGCAACCTGGGTCCCCTTTGGCGGTCTTCCTCTGGCGCGACTGCAATCTTCTGGGTGGCATGGTGCCACCCTCTTCTGCCCACTGCCCATCGGATGTGCCAGGAACAGGTGGGGTTGGGATTCAGAGATGCTGTGGTGTTCCGGCATCTCCCCTGCATGAGTTACAGACCTGGGGCCCATCGCCTACTCCTTGGGACGGGGGTGTGGCCGGAGGGATCTCCGGGGGATCTGCCGTCACCGGGCGTTGTCAGTCCTGGGGGCCCTTTTTTGTCTCAACGAGGGTCTCAATGCTCATGGCCATGGAGCACAGGGACAGGGCCACCTCCCTCTGGGACTGCGCCATGTCCCTCTGGGACTTTGCCACGTCAGTCAGGGACTGAGCCAGATCTCTCTGTGACTGGCTTAGGTCAGCCAGTGCCAGGCCAATGCCGTCGACGTCCGCAACCAATCACCCGCTGTGATTGGGCCAAGCTCTGGAATGCCGCTGCAATGTTCATGTTCTCTGGTACATGGCTGCTTGTGACATGGCTGCCCTGTCCTGTGCCTCGGCCACTGCCCACACAGAGTGCCTCAGGCCTTGGACAGCTTGATCCATGCCTAATACCTTTGCACTCGAGGCCTCCTTAATGGACACCATCCGTGTGGTATAGGCTTGGATCGTACACATGGTCGGCACCACCTCCTGCCCCTGCAGGCGGTTGGACCCATCTAACTGCAACTTCAGGTGCTGGATGGTTGCTGTCAACTCCTCTTGTAGTCCCTGGTTCTGAGCCTGCATCTCCGTGAAATGAAAAACCGCTTATTGTCACAAGTAGGCTTCAAATGAAGTTACTGTGAAAAGCCCCTAGTCGCCACATTCCGGCGCCTGTTCGGGGAGGCTGGTACGGGAATTGAACCGTGCTGCTGGCCTGCCTTGGTCTGCTTTACAAGCCAGATATTTAGCCCAGTGTGCTAAACCAGCTAAACTCCAGCATTAATGGGACCGCCCTTTCCGGAAACCAGAGACCCTTCTGGACGGCAACTAATCCCTGGGGTCAGGCCGCACGCCCCCATTTCCCGCCCAATCATCCACCTCCCTTGGTGATTCCTACCTTCTCCTGATGTACCACAGCATGTGTGTGGTGCGCACCTGATAGTGGCCCACAAACCTCTCTACTGAAGTGCCAAAACAAGGTGAGTGTCTCTGAGATGGTGGAGGGTGTTGGTGACGGTAGTGATGAGAAATTGGTATTGACCCCGGACACGTGCCGGAATCCGGGGTGCCGCGGGGTGCCGTAGGTGGCGCGGGTCACCAGGTGATCCTCGGGGTTGCGACAGGGTGTGAGGGAACCCAAATGGACCCGTCTCGTTACCACGCGATCGTGCAAGACATGGTTAGATCACGGATGGGCGTGGTGTGGGGGGGTGACACGTGCCATAGTGAAACTGACATTCGTTGGGGGCTGACTTGCATCTCCAATGACTGGAATAATATACACCAGTATATCATGGTGCAGACACACACACTGATGGACACACAGCAAGACCAATCAACACACACAACACCGCAGCCAATCACCAGTTAGAGCACACTCACCATATAGACTGTGGTAGTATGTATTGGGGGTCATGTGGGACTGGAAGCCCTAATGTCATTGGCTGACAGATCCCGGGTCCTGGTTGGCCGTTGACCTCATAGTCCGCCCTGAAGGCGAAGTATAAGAAGCCGGTGCCTTCCCCCGCATGCCAGTTTACTATCGGGCTGCTGGGGAACAGACACGCTTAATAAAGCCTCATCGACTTCACTCTATTTGTCTCATGGAGTCTTTGTGCGCCACAATTTATTAAGCGTGTCTGTTCCCCAGCAGCCCGATAGTAAACTGGCATGCGGGGGAAGGCACCGGCTTCTTATACTTCGCCTTCAGGGCGGAGTATGAGGTCAACGACCTGGGCCCTCGCCCCCGTCCCGCGCCCCACGCCTGACCCGCCGACCTTGGCCCTCGCCCCCGTCCCGCGCCCCACGCCTGACCCGCCGGAGCCGGCGACCTGGGCCCTCGCCCCCGTCCCGCGCCCCACGCCTGACCCGCCGACCTTGGCCCTCGCCCCCGTCCCGCGCCCCACGCCTGACCCGCCGGAGCCGGCGACCTGGGCCCTCGCCCCCGTCCCGCGCCCCACGCCTGACCCGCCGGAGCCGCCGACCTGGGCCCTCGCCCCCGTCCCGCGCCCCACGCCTGACCCGCCGACCTTGGCCCTCGCCCCTGTCCCGCGCCCCACGCCTGACCCGCCGGAGCCGCCGACCTGGGCCCTCGCCCCCGTCCCGCGCCCCACGCCTGACCCGCCGACCTGGGCCCTCACCCCCGTCCCGCGCCCCACGCCTGACCCGCCGGCAATACAACTTACCTGGACCCCGATCTCCGTCCCCGGCGAGGGACCTCCTCACGGTCCCAGCGCTCGCAGTACTGACCTGCCGGCCTTGGCCCCGAACACCGCGGTCCCCAGCGAGGGAGCTCCGCGCGGTCCTAGCGCCCGCGGCCCTGGCGCTCGCAGCCAAGGAACTCCGCGCGGTCCTAGCGCCCGCGGCCCCGGAACTCCGCGCGGTCCTAGCGCCCCCCAGACCCCCCAGCACTCAATGTGCGACCCGCAGACGCCGCCATTTTGGGTCCCGACCACCACGAGGGGAGGAGGGGCCCCGCCATCTTGGACCGCCCCCGACCTGTACGACGCATGGGGTGGCCATTTTATCCATCCCCGACGCCATCTTGGACGGCAACAACGGACCCCACCCCACTACTACAACCACGGCTCGCTTCGGTTACACTCGATCAGGCTCGGCCCCGGACTCTCCAGACGACGACGACGACAACGGTCCTAATTAACGGCCACGAGACGCCATGCCTAGTCGACTCCGGGAGCACGGAAAGTTTTATACATCCCGACACGGTAAGACGCTGTTCCTTAACTACCTACCCCAGCGCACAAAAGATTTGCCTAGCTGCAGGATCCCACTCCGTACAGATCCAGGGATTCTGCATAGTTACCCTAACGGTACAGGGGAGGGAATTCAAAAACTACAAACTTAACGTCCTTCCCCAACTCTGTGCCCCCACCTTGCTGGGCTTAGATTTTCAATGTAACCTACAGAGCCTTACGTTTAAATTCGGCGGCCCCATACCCCCACTCACTATCTGCGGCCTCGCCACCCTCAAGGTGCAACCCCCGTCCTTGTTTGCGAACCTCACCCCGGATTGCAAACCCGTCGCCACTAGGAGCAGACGGTACAGCGCCCAGGACCGGACCTTCATTCGCTCCGAAGTCCAGCGGCTACTAAAGGAGGGCATAATCCAGGCCAGCAATAGTCCCTGGAGAGCGCAGGTGGTAGTAGTGAAGACAGGGGAGAAACAAAGGATGGTCATTGACTATAGCCAGACCATCAACAGGTACACACAACTAGACGCGTACCCTCTCCCCCGCATATCCGACATGGTCAATCGGATTGCCCAGTATAAAATCTTCTCCACCGTGGACCTCAGGTCCGCCTACCATCAGCTCCCCATCCGCCCAAGTGACCGCAAGTACACAGCCTTCGAGGCAGACGGGCGATTATACCACTTCCTAAGGGTCCCTTTTGGCGTCACAAACGGCGTCTCGGTCTTCCAACGGGAAATGGACCGAATGGTTGATCAACATGGGTTACGGGCCACGTTCCCGTACCTCGACAATGTAACCATCTGCGGCCACGATTAGCAGGACCACGACGCCAACCTCCAAAAATTCCTCCAGACTGCCAAAGCCTTGAACCTCACGTACAACGAGGACAAGTGCGTTTTTAGCACCGATCGGCTAGCCATTCTGGGCTACATAGTGCGCAATGGGATAATAGGCCCCGACCCCGAACGTATGCGCGCACTCATGGAATTTCCCCTCCCGCACTGCCCAAAAGCCCTGAAACGCTGCCTGGGGTTCTTTTCATACTACGCCCAGTGGGCCCCCAGTACGCAGACAAGGCCCGCCCCCTAATACAGACCACGACTTTCCCGCTGTCGACAGAGGCTTGCCAGGCTTTCAGCCGCATCAAAGCGGACATCGACGAGTCCCTCCCCTTCCAGGTCGAGAGCTACCCTTAACCAAGCGGGCAGACCCGTGGCCTTCTTCTCCCGAACCCTCCACGCCTCAGAAATCCGCCACTCCTCAGTGGAAAAGGAAGCCCAAGCCATAGTGGAGGCTGTGCGACATTGGAGGCATTACCTGGCCGGCAGGAGATTCACTCTCCTCACTGACCAACGGTCGGTAGCCTTCATGTTCGATAATGCACAGCGGGGCAAGATCAAGAACGACAAGATCTTGCGGTGGAGGATCGAACTCTCCACCTTCAACTATGAGATCTTGTACCGGCCCGGAAATCTGAACGAGCCGTCTGATGCCCTATCCCGCGGGACATGTGCCAATGCACAAATTGACCGCCTCCAAGCCCTCCACGAGGACCTCTGCCACCCGGGGGTCACTCGGTTTTACCACTTCATCAAGTCCCGCAATCTCCCATACTCCTTAGAGGAGGTCCGTACAGTCACAAGAGACTGCCACATCTGCGCAGAATGCAAACCGCATTTTTTCAGGCCAGATGGAGCGCACCTGATTAAGGCTTCCCGTCCCTTTGAACGCCTCAGTCTCGATTTCAAAGGGCCCCTCCCCTCCACCTACCGCAACGCGTATTTCCTTAATGTAGTGGACGAATACTCCCGCTTCCCTTTTGCCATTCCCTGCTCCGACATGACCGCGGCCACAGTCATTAAAGCCCTGAACAGCATATTCACACTGTTCGGTTACCCCGCATACGTCCACAGCGACAGGGGGTCCTCTTTCATGAGTGACGAGCTGCGCCAGTTCCTGCTCAGCAAGGGTATATCTTCAAGCAGGACGACCAGCTACAACCCCCGGGGGAACGGGCAAGTAGAAAGGGAGAACAGCACGGTCTGGAAGGCCATCCTACTGGCCCTACGGTCCAGGGATCTCCCAGTTTCACGGTGGCAGGAGGTCCTCCCGGACGCTCTCCATTCCATCCGGTCGCTATTATGTACGAGCACTAATCAAACGCCTCACGAGCGTCTCCTTGTCTTCCCTAGGAGGTCCTCCTCTGGAACGTCGCTGCCGACCTGGCTGGCGGCCCCAGGACCCATCCTGCTCCGAAAGCACGTGCGGGCACATAAGGCGGACCCGTTGGTCGAAAGGGTTCACCTCCTCCACGCAAACCCCCAGTACGCCTACGTGGAGTACCCCGACGGCCGACAGGACACGGTCTCCCTGCGGGATCTGGCGCCCGCCGGCACCACGCACACCCCCCCGGCACCATCAACCCAACCGCCCCCCTTCCTGCCACCGCCGCACCCCGCGACCGCCCCCTTCCCAGGAGGATCAGTCCCCCTCCCCTTTGCACCAACAGCTAAAACCGTGCGGTTCCCGGAGGCGACAACGCTGGTACAAGCACTACCACCACCGCCGGGGCCGAGGCGATCGACACGGACGACCAGACCGCCCGACCGACTCGTGGCGTCGATGTAAAACAAAGATGGACTGTCCAATGAACATTTTGTTTTCCTATATCCTCTGTAAATAGTTGTAACAGGACGATACTGTCCAATACGGTACTACCATGTAACTGTTCTCTCCTCCCAGGACCAGTACTGTAAACCCTTACCACCATACGAAGCATCACCCCGCCGGGTTCATTTTTGACAAGGGGTGAATGTGGTAGTATGTATTGGGGGTCATGTGGGACTGGAAGCCCTAATGTCATTGGCTGACAGATCCCGGGTCCTGGTTGGCCGTTGACCTCATACTCCGCCCTGAAGGCGAAGTATAAGAAGCCGGTGCCTTCCCCCGCATGCCAGTTTACTATCGGGCTGCTGGGGAACAGACACGCTTAATAAAGCCTCATCGACTTCACTCTATTTGTCTCATGGAGTCTTTGTGCGCCACATAGACAGAAGGCATCAGAGTTCCCGTTCATTCGGGACGCAGCCTCTCAGAAGGACAGAGCTTACAGCTTACAGCACAGATCTTCACCATGTGCTGAGTGCATAGACTGGTTAGGACAGGCATAGGTCTTTAGTTTAATCTAACATCGTGTTAACCCATAGTGAAAGTATGTTCAACAGTTTCTAACTTAATAAAATAGTGTTGTACTATTTTAAGTGTTGGTGGCCTTTATGTGTTCCACGGATCCAGAGCACCCAACACAACATGATACAGGAGTTGAGGGATGTTAGAACTTCTTAGACCTACCTGCAAGTGATCTGCCTTCCACCAGCATACAGTCATCCTGCAAAATGGACAGCGTCCACCCGCTGCCGCCGCTCTGCATCACCGGTAACCTGGGGGCCAACTGAAAGATATTCAAACAACGCTTCCAGCTCTACCTTGAAGCCACAGACCGGGAAGCTGCCTCAGACACCAGGAAGATCGCTCTCTTCCTATCCACGGCCGGGGAACATGCCATCCGCATTTTCAATTCTCTCACCTTTGCTGATGGTGAAGATAAATCAAAATTCAAGACGGTCCTCCTCAAGTTTGACAGTCACTGCAACATCGAGGTGAATGAAAGTTGAGTGCTATGTATTCCAACAGAGTTTGCAGGGTAAGGATGAACCTTTCCAGTCCTTTCTCACCCACCTCCGCATCCTTGCGCAGTCCTGCAATTACGGGCCCACTTCCGACTCCATGATACACGACCAGATCGTTTTCGGTGGTCAGTCGGACCCCCTACACCAGCAGCTCCTCAAGGTAAAGAAGCTCATCCTAGCGATTGCCATCGAGACCTGCATGATACACGAACACGCCATTAGTCAGTATTCCCACATCCAAGCGGCTGAAACGGCGCGGCAAGGTCCCCACGAGGCAGAACGGGTCCAAGCAATCGAGCAACTCCAGGGCCTCAGCCTGGATGAGGGCGGCCATTTCGCTTGCTTTTCGCGGACTCCCACGCTTGTGCGCACCGAACGAGGGAACGGCGACGTCGACGAATGTACTGCACAGGTGCGCACCATGTACGACCGCACCACGCATGCACAGTGGCGCAGCGAAGGTACTGACGCTACAACGTGTGGCAACTGTGGCTCCGCCCACTTAAAGCGGCAATGCCCTGCCAAATCCCGACGATGCCTGAGATGTGGCAAACTTGGCCACTATGCTGATCAGCTCAGCCTGCCAACTCTTATTGCTCCAGCCAGCCTTGCAGGAATGTCCGGGCCATTCAACCCACGGTCACCGGGTCCGATTTGGACCTGCTACCCGATATTGACACCGAGGACCCGAAGGCGCCTTTTCGAGTCGGTAAATTACAAAAAACAGGGTGTCCCCGAAGCAAAGAATCCAGCCTCTATCGGTATACAGCATCGATCCAGACGATGAGTGGTGTGCCACCCTTACGGTCAACCGGTCCCAAATACGATTCCACCTGGACACTGGTGCCTCCGCCAATCTCATTGCGTGGTCTGACCTTCAAAGCCTTCGTGTCAAACCAGCCATCCTCCCATCAGCCTGCCAGCTATTAGATTATAATGGCAATGCCATTGCTGCCAGCGGCTCATGCCAACTTGAAGTGATGCACAGGTCATGCAAAGCCATCCTTCCCTTTGAAATCGTGGGCTCCTCGAAAGCCTCCCTGCTTGGCACGCAGGCATGCAAGCTGTTGAACCTAGTTCAGAGAGTTCACTCTCTCTCTCCTGCTGACGTGTCTGCCTTTCAGGTCCCTGACTTCAGGGCGCAGCTCGACGCCATTATCAACCAGTACCACAAAGTCGTCGAGGGCATGGGCAAGCTCCCGTACACCTACAAGATTTTATTAAAACAGAACGCCACGCCTGTGGTGCACGCACCTCGCAGGGTCCCAGCACCCCTTAAGGACCGCCTCAAGCAGCAGCTGCAGGACCTCCAGAACCAAGGAGTGATTTCCAAAGTCACGGAACCGACCGACTGGGTCAGCTCCATGGTATGTGCAAAAAAGCTTTCCGGGAATTGAGAATTTGCATTGATCCCAAGGATCTAAATCGCAATATCATGTGAGAGCACTATCCAATTCCCAAGCGCGAAGAGCTCACATGTGAGATGGCTCGCGCCAAGCTCTTTACCAAACTCGACGCCGCAAAAGGATTCTGGCAAATCCAGCTCGATAAATCCAGCAGGAAACTTTGCACATTTAACACCCCCTTTGGCAGATATTGTTACAACAGGATGCCGTTTAGGATCATATCTGCATCAGAAGTGTTCCATAGGATCATGGAACAAATGATGGAAGGTACTGAAGGTGTTCGCATCTATGTCGATGACATAATCATTTGGTCCACCACCCCGCAGGAGCATGGTAGTCGCCTCCAGCGCGTATTCAGACATATACATGAGCATGGCCTCCGCCTCAACAGGGCCAAATGCTCTTTTGGTCAGACGGAACACAAGTTCCTTGGGGACCACATCTCCCAATTGGGTGTGCAGCCGGATGCGGACAAGGTATCTGCCATCACAGCTATGAAAACACCAGAGGACAAGAAGGTGGTCCTCCGATTTCTGGGCATGGTCAATTTTTTCGGGAAATTCATCCCTAACCTCGCCTCTCATACCACGGGTCTCAGGAACCTGGTCAGGAAGATGACAGACTTCCAATGGCTCCCTGCCGTCGAGCGCGAATCGAGAGAACTTAAGACAAAACTGACCACGGCCCCGGTCTTAGCTTTCTTTGATCCAGCAAAGGAGACCAAAGTTTTGACCGATGCCAGTCAATCCGGCATTGGGGCAGTGCTCCTTCAACGTGATGAGGCCTCATCATGGGCCCCCGTTGCATATGCGTCACGTGTGATGACCCCCATGGAGCAGCGCTGCGCACAGATAGAAAAGGAGTGCCTGGGCCTTCTGACCTGTGTGGTTAAGTTTCACACCATCGAGACCGACCATCGCCCGCTGGTCAATATAATACAGAAAGACTTAAACGACATGGCACCTCGCCTCCAGCATATTCTTCTCAAGCTCCAGCGTTACGACTTCCAGCTGGTATACACCCCAGGCAAAGACCTCATCATTGCTGACGCTCTCTCCAGGGCAGTCAACACTCCAGGTGACCCAGCGGGATTTATCTGCCAGGTTGACGCCCATGTGGCATTCGCGGCCTCCAATCTACCTGCCTTGGATGAACGCCTCGTCCGAATTCGCTGCGAGACGGTGGCTGACCCCTTGCTACAGCGTGTCATGCGCCACCTAACAGACGGGTGACTCAAGGGCCAATGCCCTCAGTTCTATAATGTCAGAGATGATCTGGCGGTAGTAGACGGGGTTCTTCTAAAACTGGACCGCATTGTCATCCCGCATAGCATGCGCCAGCTTGTCCTGGAACAACTACACGAGGGCCACCTAGGCATGAAAAAGTGCTGCCGACAGGCCAGAGAGGCAGTGTACTGGCCCAGCATAAATGAGGACATAGCCAACACAGTGCTCAACTGCCCCACTTGTCAGCGCTTCCAGCCGGCCCAACCACGTGAGACCCTGCAGCCCCATGAGTTGGTCACGTCACCATGGACCAAGGTGGGCATCGACCTGTTCCATGCGCTGGGTAGAGACTATGTCCTGATCACGGACTACTTTTTGAATTACCCGGAGGTGATACGGTGCACGAGCTCACCTCGTCTGCAGTCATTCGTGCATGTAAAGAAACCTTTGCTCGACACGGCAGCCCGCTCACGGTTATGTCGGACAATGGCCCCTGCTTTGCCAGCCAAGAATGGTCCAACTTTGCCAGGCGGTACAATTTTGCCCATGTGACGTCCAGTCCCCTGTACCCCCAATCCAACGGCAAAGCGGAGAAGGGAGTACATATCGTCAAACAGCTCCTAGGCAAGGCTGCTGATGCTGGGTCTGATTTCTACATTGCCTTGCCGGCCTATCGCTCCGCCCCACTGTCCACTGGCCTGTCGCCAGCCCAGTTACTCATGGGTCACACCTTGAGGACGACGGTGCCGTCCATCCATGTCCCAGACCTCGACCACGTTCCGGTCCTTCGCCGGATGCAGCTGTCTCGTGCACAGCACAAGGCGACTCATGACTCCCGTGCAGCTGATCTCCCTCCTCTGGCTCCAGATGACAACGTCCGCGTCCATCTTCAGGATGGTGGCTGGTCTGCAATCGCTGTTGTCCATCGGCAGGTGGCCCCCTGCTCGTTCCTGATTCGTCTACCGGATGGCTCTATTCTGCACCGCAATCGACGCGCCCTTAATCTCGTTCCAAGCTCGCCACGTGATCCTCCAGTGTCGCCTCGCCCTCCTGCTGACCCTGCCACGGACTATGCAGAGCTTCCTGTCACTCTACCTCCCCCTGACTTTGACGCAGTCCAGCCCGCTCCTCGACCCACCCTTGAGGCGGTCAACCAGAATTCGTCGCCCACCTCAGAGACTAAATTTATGAACTTTTCGAATTTATGGACTCTCTGAATTGTTTTGTTGCTTTGTTTAATCGTTTCCCTGGTTTGTATATAGTGTTGATCTCGTTATTTTTGTTGCAGACTGCTTCTCTGCACCAGGCACCTTCCCATGTAAATAGCTTAGTTCTCATGTACGTAGTCCTGTAAATATGTCTTCGCACCCCACACGTAGTTAGGAACATTCTCACCACACATTATTTATTGCCACACACATACATTTCTTTATAAAAGGGCCGATGTCATAATATACACCAGTATATCATGGTGCAGACACACACACACTGATGGACACACAGCAAGACCAATCAACACACACAACACCGCAGCCAATCACCAGTTAGAGTACACTCACGAAAAGATAGGGGGCATCAGAGTTCCCGCTCATTCGGGGTGCAGCCTCTCAGAAGGACAGAGCTTACAGCTTACAGCACAGATCTTCACCATGTGCTGAGTGCATAGACTGGTTAGGACAGGCATAGGTCTTTAGTTTAATCTAACATCGTGTTAACCCACAGTGAAAGTATGTTCAACAGTTTCTAACTTAATAATATAGTGTTGTACTATTTTAAGCGTTGGTGGCCTGTATGTGTTCCACGGATCAAGAGCACCCAACACAACAATGACAACCTCAAGTCTGGAGCTCAAAGGCCAGAAACTGTGTGAGTAGCTGTTTACATAGTGAATGGCGGGTTTCGTTCCTTTGCCGCTGGCTCGGATTTTGCGAACAATCAATTAAAATTAAAATACTGTTTTGTCACTCACATGCAAGCTCATGTCCCTTTGAAATAAACTACCCGGTCTGATCCCCATTCCTAATTTCTACAGTAAGATTGAAATATGTGATTTGAAACTGAGAGTGGGTAGGGTACGATTCTGGACAAAATTACAGAAAAGGGTCTGCATGAGGGAACTGAATTGCAGATTTTTTTGAGAAGCTCTTGTGATTACACCTATTTTGGGGAATATTTCTTTTTTTTGGATTCTAAATGAGTTTGTCACTGTGTTGGCCATGAGCTCGGGAATGCCAGCTGTGAGATTGGATTTATCTTTGTATTCGTAGGGCAAACAATAGCAATTCCTCAGGAATTGTACAGCGTGAGCTTAACCTCTCTAGACTTTGAATTCAGCTCTATTCCTTTGAGGTAGCTGAGGACCATGGTCACTGGTTTAAACAAAAGCAATGTTCTACTCCTGTCAACTTGAATTAACTATGGTTGTCTCAATATCTTTGTTGGTTCATGATACAGGGAGTGGAGATAGTCGAAGAGTACCGAAACATTCCGACTTAAATTCAGTTAGAATACCTTGATTGGAAAAATCAATTGAATTTTAACACTCAAAAAACTGAAATATATCTGGACCCCATCCATAAATTAGGCTTGTCTGGTTAATTTACCATTTGGGTGGTGATCAGAATCCTGTTGGGTTGTGGTGCTTGGGTCCCTGCTTCACTTTAAATATTTCACGTTTGCTTTTTGCCTGCATTGGCCATTAATATTTAATGTCCATAACTTATCTGATTTCTGCAAAGACCCCTCTGCTCAATCCCTGTTTCTGAATTAGCTAGCTCACCTCAGTACTAGAGGTGTTACGGGTAACCTAACTGCTGTCGGACAGGGAAAGGAAAATCAATCACTGATGAGCTCATGCTTGTGTAAATCAAATAAAGACACAATTGAGATCAAAAGTGATACCCTCCGCAGTTGATTAGACATGGATTTTCTGACAATTTTGTCTTTACAGAGTACAAAGTATGTATTGCTAAATCTTGGGGGTTGGTACATATAAATTTTAGACCCATGGTTTCATTCAGCTGATTTTCTTGCCAGGGTCTAGAGGCACGTTTTGGTGCGTGAATGGCCAGACTTAGTGAGGATGACTTTGGACCCGCATTAGCCATGCGCGAGATGGCACCGCGGGCACAAAACCACATGAGAATCAGGAAATGTCATTCTCACTGGCGAGAACGCCTTTTCCAATTTTACCCGCCTCCTCACCGGTGACATAACGAGATTCCCACCCTCACTTCTTTTAATATATTTACATCTGTTTAAAGATCTTCTCCACCACGTGATTCCCCCCCCCACCCAAAGAATAGTGAAACCTTGCCAACGTGACGTCGTGTTTGCGAGGTTCACAAAGGGTTTGTGAAGATGGGAAACATAGAACATAGAACATAGAACAATACAGCGCAGTACAGGCCCTTCGGCCCACAATGTTGCACCGAAACAAAAGCCATCTAACCTACACTATGCCATTATCATCCATATGTTTATCCAATAAACTTTTAAATGCCCTCAATGTTGGCGAGTTCACTACTGTAGCAGGTAGGGCATTCCACGGCCTCACTACTCTTTGCGTAAAGAACCTACCTCTGACCTCTGTCCTATATCTATTACCCCTCAGTTTAAAGTTATGTCCCCTCGTGCCAGCCATTTCCATCCGCGGGAGAAGGCTCTCACTGTCCACCCTATCCAACCCCCTGATCATTTTGTATTCCTCTATTAAGTCTCCTCTTAACCTTCTTCTCTCCAACGAAAACAACCTCAAGTCCATCAGCCTTTCCTCATAAGATTTTCCCTCCATACCAGGCAACATCCTGGTAAATCTCCTCTGCACCCGCTCCAAAGCCTCCATGTCCTTCCTATAATGCGGTGACAAGAACTGTACGCAATACTCCAAATGCGGCCGTACCAGAGTTCTGTACAGCTGCAACATGACCTCCCGACTCCGGAACTCAATCCCTCTACCAATAAAGGCCAACACTCCATAGGCCTTCTTCACAACCCTATGAACCTGGGTGGCAACTTTCAGGGATCTATGTACATGGACACCTAGATCCCTCTGCTCATCCACACTTTCAAGAACTTTACCATTAGCCAAATATTCCGCATTCCTGTTATTCCTTCCAAAGTGAATCACCTCACACTTCTCTACATTAAACTCCATTTGCCACCTCTCAGCCCAGCTCTGCAGCTTATCTATATCCCTCTGTAACCTGCTACATCCTTCCACACTATCGACAACACCACCGACTTTAGTATCGTCTGCAAATTTACTCACCCACCCTTCTGCGCCTTCCTCTAGGTCATTGATAAAAATGACAGACAGCAACGGCCCCAGAACAGATCCTTGTGGTACTCCACTTGTGACTGTACTCCATTCTGAACATTTCCCATCAACCACCACCCTCTGTCTTCTTTCAGCTAGCCAATTTCTGATCCACATCTCTAAATCACCCTCAATACCCAGCCTCCGTATTTTCTGCAATAGCCTACCGTGGGAAACCTTATCAAACGCTTTGCTGAAATCCATATACACCACATCAACTGCTCTACCCTCATCTACCTGTTCAGTCACCTTCTCAAAGAACTCAGTAAGGTTTGTGAGGCATGACCTACCCTTCACAAAGCCATGCTGACTATCCCTGATCATATTATTCCTATCTAGATGATTATAAATCTTGTCTCTTATAATCCCCTCCAAGACTTTACCCACTACAGACGTGAGGCTCACCGGTCTATAGTTGCCGGGGTTGTCTCTGCTCCCCTTTTTGAACAAAGGGACCACATTTGCTGTCCTCCAGTCCTCTGGCACTATTCCTGTAGCCAATGATGACATAAAAATCAAAGCCAAAGGTCCAGCAATCTCTTCCCTGGCCTCCCAGAGTATCCTAGGATAAATCCCATCAGGTCCCGGGGACTTATCTATTTTAAGCCTGTCCAGAATTGCCAACACCTCTTCCCTACGTACCTCAATGCCATCTATTCTATTAGCCTGGGGCTCAGCATTCTCCTCCACAACATTATCTTTTTCCTGAGTGAATACTGACGAAAAATATTCATTTAGTATCTCGCCTATCTCTTCAGACTCCACACACAATTTCCCATCCCTGTCCTTGACTGGTCCTACTCTTTCCCTAGTCATTCGCTTATTCCTGACATACCTATAGAAAGCTTTTGGGTTTTCCTTGATCCTTCCTGCCAAATACTTCTCATGTCCCCTCCTTGCTCGTCTTAGCTCTCTCTTTAGATCCTTCCTCGCTACCTTGTAACTATTCATCGCCTCAACTGAAACTTCACACCTCATCTTCACATAGGCCTCCTTCTTCCTCTTAACAAGAGATTCCACTTCCTTGGTAAACCACGGTTCCCTCGCTCGACGCCTTTCTCCCTGCCTGACCGGTACATACTTATCAAGAACACGCAGTAGCTGATCCTTGAACAAGCCCCACTTATCCAGTGTGCCCAACACTTGCAGCCTACTTCTCGACCTTATCCCCCCCAAGTCACATCTAATGGCATCATAATTGCCCTTCCCCCAGCTATAACTCTTGCCCTGCGGTGTATACTTATCCCTTTCCATCATTAACGTAAACGTCACCGAATTGTGGTCACTGTCCCCAAAGTGCTCTCCTACCTCCAAATCCAACACCTGGCCTGGTTCATTACCCAAAACCAAATCCAACGTGGCCTCGCCTCTTGTTGGCCTGTCAACATACTGTTTCAGGAAACCCTCCTGCACACACTGTACAAAAAACGACCCATCTATTGTACTCGAACTATATCTTTTCCAGTCAATATTTGGAAAGTTAAAGTCTCCCATAATAACTACCCTGTTACTTTCGCTCTTATCCAGAATCATCTTCGCCATCCTTTCCTCTACATCCCTAGAACTATTAGGAGGCCTATAAAAAACTTCCAACAGGGTGACCTCTCCTTTCCTGTTTCTAACTTCAGCCCATACTACCTCGGAAGAAGAGTCCCCAACTAGCATCCTCTCCGCCACCGTAATACTGCTCTTGACTAGCAGCGCCACACCTCCCCCTCTTTTGCCTCCTTCTCTGAGCTTACTAAAACACCTAAACCCCGGAACCTGCAACATCCATTCCTGTCCCTGCTCTATCCATGTCTCCGAAATGGCCACAACATCGAAGTCCCAGGTACCAACCCATGCTGCCAGTTCCCCTACCTTATTTCGTATACTCCTGGCATTGAAGTAGACACACTTCAAATCACCTACCTGAACACTGGCCCCCTCCTGCGACGTCAAATCTGTGCTCCTGACCTCTATACTCTCATTCTCCCTTACCCTGAAACTACAATCCAGGTTCCCATGCCCCTGCTGCATTAGTTTAAACCCCCCCCAAATAGCACTAACAAATCTCCCCCCCAGGATATTTGTGCCCCTCAGGTTCAGATGTGGACCATCCTGTCTGTAGAGGTCCCACCTTCCCCAGAAAGAGCCCCAGTTATCCAGAAATCTGAATCCCTCCCGCCTGCACCATCCCTGTAGCCACGTGTTTAAATGCTCTCTCTCCCTATTCCTCATCTCACTATCATGTGGCATGGGCAACAACCCAGAGATAACAACTCTGTTTGTTCTAGTTCTGAGCTTCCATCCTAGCTCCCTGAAAGCCTGCCTGACATCCTTGTCCCCTTTCCTACCTATGTCGTTAGCGCCAATGTGGACCACGACTTGGGGCTGCTCCCCCTCCCCCCTAAGGACCCGGAAAACACGATCCGAGACATCACGTACCCTTGCACCTGGGAGGCAACATACCAAACGTGAGTCTCTCACGCTCCCACAAAATCTCCTATCTGTGCCCCTGACTATAGAGTCCCCAATTACTAATGCTCTGCTCCCCTCCCCCCTTCCCTTCTGAGCAACGGGGACAGACTCCGTGCCAGAGGCCCGTACCCCATGGCTTACCCCTGGTAAGTCGTCCCCCCCCACAAGTATCCAAAGCGGTATACTTGTTTCTCAGGGGAACGACCGCAGGGGACCCCTGCACTGACTGCTTTTTCCCAGTCCCTCTTACAGTTACCCACCTATCTCCAATCTTTGGTGTAACTAATTCCCTGAAGCTGCTATCTATGACCCCTTCTGCCTCCCGAATGATCCGAAGTTCTTCCAACTCCAGCTCCAGTTCCCGAACTCGGTCTTGGTTGAAGAAACAGTTGAAGAGATCCCAGCGGAGGCGCAAAGTATAGACACCGGTGGGAGAGGGACATTCCCGGGCTGTGCCCAGGCACTGCCTATGCCACATGTCAGTACGGCTAGTTGGCATTGCCAACTTGGCAGTGCCAACCTGTGCCGGGGTGGGGTCTATTCTCTGGGAAGCCCCATAGGAGGGGCTCCCCTTATGCGTGTTGGGGAAGGCTGATGCCTGTGAGGGGGGAGGAAGAGTGCCGCTAAGATTACAGAGGTTGGGTGGGGGAAGAGGGCGAAGGTTATGGTGAAGGGGTAGAGCGTCCTCGAGACTGTGGTGATTCAGGAGAGAGGGGAGAATGCCTGTGTGAAATGCTGGTGTGAGTGCAGTGGTGGGGAGATGCCTGCGACGGGGGGTAGGAGAGAAGGGAGAGCCCAGATGTCTGCAAAGGAGTGGAGGATGATCTCCGTGTTGTGGTGGTGGCGTGCCCCGGTGTTGGCATTGGTTGAGGGGTGAGGAGACCCATTGTTTGTGAGGGTGTCCTCAGTGTACGTTTAGGGGGCATGGTCTGGGTGGGTGTTTACTTCCTGTGCTGATCGCGGGGCCTTTAAATGATGGCACCCTGATTTCTGTAGAGCCTGCCTTGACAGCTCTATCAGGCCCTGTCCCTCCACACCGACAGCGCAAACCACGCCCACTCATTTATTTTTCTCAGAGTGGCCGAAAATCTGGACTAAAATCCCAACTGTGCAGCTGGTGAGGTATATGCCAGTCAGAACCTGACACGTTGAAAAAATCTGCCAAAATTCCACCCAGTACTTTATCAGAGAAAATCCGATTTTCCTTCACATTCCCAAGCCCACCCCATTTTCCTTTGACCTTTTTGCGGTTGGAAATTCCGCGTGTGCAAAACACACACCCACTTTGCTGAAATCTGGAGCGAAATTCTCCGTTATCGGCGGAACGTCCGCCGATCGGCGCAAAAAACGGCGCAAATCCCACTTGCGTCACGTCATAAAAATGGGACGTCTCCGGCCCGAAATGGGCTAGCAGCGACGTAACGGGATCCGCGCTTGCGCAGTGGTTCACGCCGTGCAGCGTCATACGCGCTGCACGGCGTGACGGCTCATAAGGCCGCGCAGCTCCCCCCCACCCGACCAGATCACCCGACCGCAACACCCGACTGGATGGCTGGCCGTCGCTCAGCCCCGAGGTTCGAGTCACGCGATGTGGAGGCGCTCCTGGATGCGGTGGAGCAGAGGAGGGACGCCCTGTATCCCGGGCACGGCCGCAGAGTTGCCCCACGCCACATCCGGCGTCTGTGGAGGGAAGTGGATGAGGCCATCACCGCTGTGGCCCTGACACCACGGACAGGCACCCAGTGCCACAAGAAGGTGAACGACCTCATCAGAGCAGGCAGGGTGAGCCTCCCCATATCCCCCCCTCCCCCATATCCCCCCTCCCCCATATCCCCCCTCCCCCATATCCCCCCTCCCCCATATCCCCATATCCCCATATCCCCCCTCCCCCATATCCCCCCTCCCCCATATCCCCCTCCCCCATATCCCCCCTCATCCCCCTCCCCCATATCCCCCCTCATCCCCCCTCCCCCATTTCCCCCCTCCCCCATATCCCCCCTCATCCCCCCTCCCCCATATCCCCCCCTCCCCCATATCCCATATATTCCCCCTCCCCCATATACCCCCTCCCCCATATACCCCCTCCCCCATATCCCGCATATCCCCCCTATCCCCCTCCCCCTATCCCCCCTCCCCCCTATCCCCCCTCCCCCATATCCCGCATATCCCCCCCTCCCCCATATCCCCCTCCCCATATCCCCCCTCCCCCATATCCCCCATATCCCCCCTCCCCCCATATCCCCCCTCCCCCATATCCCCCATATGCCCCATATCCCCAAGTGAATCCAGCCCTAACCTTAACCTCTGCAATGCACGCGCAACCGATGGCGTGCATTCATATACCTGCCTAACACTGTTGCCTTTTACCCCTGCCACCACCCCCCCCCCCACAGGAGAAGCGCGCACACAACAATAGGGAGCATGTGAGGACTGGAGGAGGGCCCGCTGATGAGAGGCCACTGACCGTACACGAGGAAAGGGCCCTGGAACTGGCTGGCGGACCTGAGGACCGCGAGGTTGCTGATGCAGAGGTCGGGGGCCCACGAGCAAGTGAGCCACCAACAGCCCGTCCCCATATCCCCCTCCCCTATATCCCCCTCCCCGTATCACCTGATCACTGCCTGATGTCGAACCATGCATGCTTCATTGTGTATCGCAGGACCCATCCCCGCAGATGCACACCGCCCGCAGGATGCTCCTCGGAGACCACAGGAGACGGAGAGACCCGCACCTCCGGCATGCGACGCCCGCAGGATGCCCCTCGGAGACCACAGGAGACGGAGAGACCCGCACCCTCCAGCATGCGACGCCCGCAGGATGCCCCTCGGAGACCACGGGAGACGGAGAAACCCGGACCCTCCAGCATGCGACGCCCGCAGGATGCCCCTCGGAGACCACGGGAGACGGAGAGACCCGGACCCTCCAGCATGCGACGCCCGCAGGATGCCCCTCGGAGACCACGGGAGACGGAGAGACCCGGACCCTCCAGCATGCGACGCCCGCAGGATGCCCCTCGGAGACCACGGGAGACGGAGAGACCCGGACTCTCCAGCATGCGACGCCCGCAGGATGCCCCTCGCACACCACGGGAGACGGAGAGACCTGGAGCAACAGGGAGACGACACCCCCGTCACGTGCGGGAGTGACCACCCAGCGATGAGGGGGGCAGCCACAGGCCCCCGTCACATCCGAGCCAGGACAACACTATCCGGGACACCCCTACCCGGGACACCCCTACCCGGGACACCCCCTACCCGGGACAGCACTACCCGGGACACCCCTACCCGGGACACCCCTACCTGGGACACCCCTACCCGGGAAGACGAAATACCGGACAGTGACTCAGAGTGGATGGGTGGAGACGAAACCCCACCCCAAAGTGCCATGGAGTCAGAGTGGGACGAAGAGCACGACACAACGCCACTGCTGTCACCAACACCCTCCACCATCGCAGAAACACTCACCACGGTTGGGCACTTTAGTGATGAGGCGTCTGGTACACTCACTGGTGCGCACAACACAGCCGTCCCGGTACAGCAGGTGGAGGTAGGAGCAGCAGAGGGACCGGGCGGTCGGAGGGCAGCCCAGGTCAAGCGAACATCTGCCGCCCAGATGGATCCCGGGTTCCTGCAGTTACCACACCCACACATAGATCCGATGCAACCACCGGCACGGGGACGAGCGAATAGGGTGACGGGTGGCTTGCGGCGGCTGCGGTCGCAGGTGGAGGAGTCCACCCGCGTCCAGGAGCTGGGAGTGGTCCCGGTCATGCGTGCCACCCAGGCTGACACCGCACGGGTGGCGTCCGCGGTGGAGGTAATGGGTGCGACGGTGTCAGACATGGGGAACGGTTTCCGAGGCCTGGGGCCTTCCGTGCAGGCAGCGTCTGTGGCCCAGGAAATGGCTGCCCTCTCACAGGAGGCCATGAGCCAGTGCCAGCGCCAGATGGCAGAGGCGCTCAACGCCATAGCCCAGTCTCAGCAGGCCATGGCCCAGTCTCTGCAGGCCATGGCCCAGCAGGCCATCGCTGAGGGCATCGGCGCCAGTGGCCATGTGCGAGCCGGCATCGCACTGTCACAGACAGGGTTTGACAACCCCCTGGGCTCCATGGCTGCAAACCTGCAGACCCCTGTCGATACCAGCACGGGCCTCCAGGACTGGCAGCGCCAGATGTCGGGGGCGCGTCGGATGGCCAGTCCGTTCGCATCCCCCACCCATGTAGAGGCCTGGGGGCCATCGGGCACCCCGAGGGAGGAGGAGGTGGTGTGGTCCGTCCCGGCTCCCTCTGTAGGGGAGGTCCCGGTACACCGCGACACCTCGGACTCCCCCCCTTCCGTCTGGGGAACCACATAGACGTAGTCAAAGGGCCCGTAAGGCCAAACAATTAGACACTGAGTAAGTTGGCACGGGTGCAGGGCACAGATGAGTTTTAGGGGCTAGGGCACGTGCATGAACTCCTTTGGTTATTAAAGTCAATGTTACACCTACCGAAGCTGCCTTTGTGCTCTGTCCAAAGCGTGTGGGCGTGTCATGTACGTTGAGCGCAAGTGTGTTTGTGACGGGTGGTCTTACCTCAGCCCCAGGTGAGTCTGCCCCCTTCTCCCTGGGCCGCCATCAACATCCCCCGGGCAGAGGACGGGACCGTGCGCTGCAGTGTCACAGCCGCATGCAGGGATGGTCCGGGTGGATGGTGGTACTGTGGCCATGGGTCAGACATAGTCCAACGATGTAGAGCCAGGAGCTCATCGCAGGGCGGGTTGTCATCATCCTCCATGGCCTGCGATAGACACGCGTCCACCCGCAACTGGGTGAGCCCGGCCCGTTGTGCCGCCGGTGGATCGGCAATTGGGGGGGGGGGGGGGGGGGTGGTGTGCATGCGGGTAGAGTGTGGGGGGTTGGGGAGGGGGGGGGGTGCTGGGTGGGTGGGGGGTGTGGGTGGTCGGCTGTTGCCATGGTGTGCGGTCTGTGGCCATACTACCCGATTCCCACGTCCATCTAGTCAGTGAAGCGGGCGTCTATCAGTCTGCCCCGTGCCCGCTGGGCCAGCCGGTAACGGTGGACAGCCACCCGCCTGTGTCTACCCCGTCTGCCCTGACCATTGCCCCCATCCCCCTCATCTGGGGAGGACTGGGCCTCTTCCTGCTGCTCCTCCACTCCGCCCTCCTCTGCCTGTGGCACATCGCCCCTCTGCTGGGCTATGTTGTGCAGGACGCAGCACGCCACAATGATGCGGCCGACCCTATCTGACCGATACTGGAGGGCGCCCCCAGAGAGGTCCAGGCACCTGAAACGCATCTTCAGCACGCCAAAGCACCTCATCGAATAGGTCCCCTTCCTATTAGTGAATACGGCCCTGTTATCTGCAGGTGGCCGCACGGCGACGTGCATCCCATCGATCGCGCCCTCGACCATGGGGAACCCGGCAACCGCAGAGAAGCCCACGGCCCGGGCATCTTGGCTGGCCCGGTCCACGGGGAAGCGGATGTAGCGGTGCGCCATGGCATAAAGGGCATCTGTCACTGCCCGGATGCACCGATGCACCGATGTCTGCGATATGCCGGACAGGTCCCCACTCGGTGCCTGGAATGACCCCGTTGCATAAAGGTTCAGGGCCACCGTAACCTTGACGGACACGGGGAGAGGGTGTCCCCCGCCAGTGCCACGCGGTGACAGGTGTGCCAGCAGGTGGCAGATGTGTGCCACGGTTTCCCGGCTCATCCGGAGTCTCCTCCTGCATTCCCGGTCCGTGAGGTCCTGGTATGACTGCCGGGGCCGGTACACATGGGGCGCCCTCGGGTGCCTCCGTTGCCGTGGGGCCGCGACGTCCTCCTCCCCCTCCTCGTCCTGTCGGTCAGGTGTCCCTCCAGCCTGGGCGGCTGCCGCCTGCCCCTCTGCAGCAGCCTGCGCCGCCTCTCTGGCACACTCCTCCTCCTCCTCCTCATCCAGGGCAACATAGACATGAGCGGCTGCCACCACGGCGGCCAACATCGCTGGATGGTCTGAAAACATGACGGCCTGGTGCAGGGGGGGGGGGGGGGGGGGTGGGGGGGGGGGGAGGGGAACGACGACATGTCATCATTGCCCATATCCCCTCCTCCCCCCAGCCAGGTGGCATGGACCGCATGGGTCCAACTGTTGGAGGCTGGCACCTGGCCAGGTGGACCAACTCAATCGCCCTCCCATCACCCTCCTCGGCACGGACCCCCTCCCCAACCTCCACCCCAGCACGGACCCCCCCCCCAACCCCCAACCCCCACCCCGGCACGGACCCCCTCCACAACCTCACAACCTCCACCCCAGCACGGACCCCCCCCAACCCCAACCTCCACCCCAGCACGGACCCCCCCCAACCCCCAACCTCCACCCCAGCACGGACCCCCTCCCCAACCTCCACCCCAGCACGGACCCCCCCCCAACTCCCAACCTCCACCCCGGCACGGACCCCCTCCCCAACCTCCACCCCAGCACGGACCCCCCCCCCCCAACCCCCAACCTCCACCCCGGCACGGACCCCCCCAACCTCCAACCTCCACCCCGGCACGGACCCCCTCCCGGCACTCCCCCGGAGCCCAGCCTACTCTAACCATCCCCCCCCCCCCACCGCCGCACACACACACAAGCCGAGACACACCTCTCCTCACGCAATCAGTCTGCGGCCACGCCATTTCCTGCCCAGAGCCAACCCCCCAGGCCGTCACTCACCTCCACGCTCGTCGGCGTGAGCCTGGAGCAGCGGGTCACGCCGATGAAAAGGAGGTTTGATCCACGTCGACGTGAACGGTCATCACGTCGACGGGACTTCGGCCCATCCGGGAGGGAGAATATCGGCAGGCCGAAAATCGGCTGCCTTGCGCAGACCCGTGACATTCTCCGCGGCAGCGGCGCCATTAACGCCCCGCCGACTCTTCTCCCTTCGGAGACTTCGGCGGGGGCGGGGGCGGGATTCACGGCGGCCAACGGCCATTCTCCGACCCGGCGGGGGGTCGGAGAATGACGCCCCCTATTCCCCATTTTAAATGGGGAGTGAAAATCTGATTTCCTTCCAGATACAACTTTTGTCTGGTGGTGCAGTGTTTTGGATGTCCATTAAAAGCACACCAGGTTTGTTCGTTTATGAAGAAAAATGGAAAGCCTGCTGAGGAGTCCGGAACATTTTGAAGGGAAAGTGTTAAATGTTTTCACAACTCCAAAAGTCACCTGGATTGCAATGTACATGTTTTTTTAATGCATTGATTCATCATAGAGATCAGTCGGTTAAAGGTAAATTGTCCCTTACTGTAATATCCCGCACGGACCTACGGGGTGCCATCCCCATTCTCCTTGCAGACGACAAGCTCCCCCACTAGAGGCGGCGTATCTCAATTACTCAATGGATATAAGGTTGGCCAAGAAGGCACCAACCAAGCATGAACTCGATGGGGGTCTACCAGGTAGTGATATATAGATATATATAATTTGTATAAGTAAAACTTTGTTCTTAATTGAATAGGTGTGGACTGCCCGTGACCTTATTAAACTTGCATTTACCAGCGTTGTGTATTTGTTCACATGAATTACAGAACTGTTCCAATGGAACAAGTGCCATGATGTGTGAAAAATGTCACAAAATATTCTGTCAGCCTGTGCTATCACCATTGGTTTTGACACTTTAAACACAGTTGAACCACCTTCTCCATTACATTAATTGACAGGCACACTACTTTGAAATTGAAATTAGCATTTTCCGTTCTTGCTTTCCCAGTGTTTAGTCTGTTGTTTGGATAGCAGTGGCCATTATCAATGCTTGGCTGAGTTTCAATTGCTAAAGAGTTTCAGCATAATAGGCATTCTATTCATCTGGCAATGAATGACAGTTTTAATAAGTTGTCCCTTTGACGCCGTTTGTGGTTGGTTGACACAAGCTATTAAGATCGCAAATATAAAAAATTTTTGTTCACATGGCAAAATGCATTTTTTCACAATATCGATGATATGGGGGGGGGTTATTTAAGGAGAGAGGTTTATTTTCTCTCCAGGAAATATAAAATATTTCATACTCAGTCCATACCTGCTTTTGGCCCATATCCTTTCCTTTACAAAACTCTATCTATCTCAGATTTAAAATTAACAGTTGTTCTCGCTTAAACTGCTGTTTATGGGAGAAAGTTCCAAACCTCTACCGCCCTTTGCAAGAAGAAGTGCTTCAATATTCTAGGTATAAAGGCTAGCATTCCATTAACCTTTTTGAGTATTTTCTGCACTTGTTCATGGCATTTTAAAGATCTATGCACTGAACACCCAAGTCGCTTTGGACACACACTGTATTTATCCTCTTTCCATTTGGAAAGTACTCTGCTCTATCCTTTTGCTGTGCCGCCCTGGGCAAGTGAGTGGGAAATTCCAGCCCCACTGTTCCCAACACTAGTGAATTAACTAATAATTCTCATTAAAATATCCAAAGCCCTTTGCTGCCCTATAATTACAGTCACCAGGTTTGTAACTTTGAACACACTTACTGTTCATGTATAAAAATAATAAATACAACTGGAGAGCAACAAGCTAACTTGCTACCCCCCTTAACTGTCCCAACCTTTACCCACACACACAAGACAGACAAAGACAAAGGGGGAGGGGTGAACTTAATAAGGATAATGGTCAAAAGATAAGAGACTTTGCTTCCAATGGTGGTCCTTGAGTTGTTTGTTATGTTCATATGAAATAATGGGTGGAGTCTCCCCCCAAAATGACTAACAGTCATTTTGGGCGTGAAAATTGGTGCAAACTATTTTGACATGATTCACAGCGAGATCTTCCTACACTTAGTTGTTTTTTGGGAGAGGGGAACTATTTGCATCAACATGGGGGTGAGGGGTAGGGCTAAATATGCCAGCAACTCTGGCTTCATAAAGATCAGGGCAGCCTTCTCAAAGGTGACAGTAAAGGCATCCACAACGCCCCCCCCCCCCCCCATAACATCGCCGGCATCGGGCTACAGTGCCCCCCCCCGCCACCATCCTCACAGGTGCCAACTTGGCGCAGACCACCATATCCTCAGAGCTGCCCAGCGTGGTCATCAAGTCTGGTCCCCTGCAGCGGAGACCAGTAATGAATCCCGTCGGCGCAATGTGAAGCCGTGGGTTAGAGAATAACGGGAGCTGGGAGAATTTGGCTTAAAGCCAATTTTGAATATGGTAATGTTGCTTAATACTGATTTTAATATGCTAATCTGGTCCATGCCCAGCAAAGGTACGAGCATTCTGCACTGTTCAGCGCCTGGCACAGATGTTTTGGGCCTCTTCTGCTATTCTCCCGACAAAGCAGGATTTATGCAGGACACAAAACGGCTGAAAAAGCACCCCAATGTCACTGTAAAATCAAAGGTGCTAATTCAAACAGGACAAATGAAAGGTTATCCAGTAAAGATTATATGGCTATAGTAGCCAAATACAGCAGGTAATTTTGTAATTTAGATGTCCAAGTTTCTTCGCGATCAAGGAGGCTGAGGGCCGAAATTCTCCGGGATTCTCTTTTCCCACTGGCAGTGCACCCCCACCCGCAAGATTCTGAGCGGCGTGGTGGCTTCATTGTGAAATCCCATTGACAAATGGTGGGAAGAGGGAATCCCTCCACCAGCGAACCGCGTCCCCAAGAAACACGCGGCCGGGGGACTGGAAAATCCAGCCCGAGATCTAAATTATCTGTTCAGATTCTGCTGTCACTATAGAAAGTCAATTGCCCCATGAATGATGAATAGCATCTCTATGGAAGGAGATTCATCATTCTCAAATGATGAACCTGTATATAATCCTATATCTTAGAAGAAGAATAACACCTCCACAGAGAAAGGCAGTCCACTCACACTTGCTTATATGGATGAGGCTGTATACTTTTTATAATAATAACCAACTGAAAACACAGCTATTAATCTCTTCAAAAAATTGGCTATTAAATGCCGTTGATTTGTCAGATAACAAATCTAATCCATAAAATTCTTACCAATTCATATTATTCTCAGAAAACGATCTCAACTTAAATTAATTCAGCAATCAGTACAGCTGAACTACAATGACATAACAGAACTGCTTTTGTATCCGTGAATATTTATTTTTGTCAATTAGGCCCAATAATTACATGTTATCTTCACCTTTTACACAATCAATGTTCAAATGCAGTTTACTGTAATTTTAAAGTTAGGAACAATTATTTCATGAATTTGTTGTCTGACATCTTATAAGATCACAAGAAATAGGAGCAGGAGGATGCCATTCGGCCCATCATGCCTGTTCCACCATTCAATACGATCATGGCTGATATGATTGTTGCCTGAACTCCACTTTCCTACCTCTCCCCATTAACTCTTTTGTAAATCAAAAATCTGCCGACCTCATCCTTGAATATATTCAATGATCCAGCTTCCACTGCTCTCTGTGCAAGAGAATTCCAAAGAATTCTCAAAGAGAATAAATAACTCTTAATGTCAGTCTTAAATAGGAGACTCCTTATTTTTAACCAGAGGCCCCTAGTTCTAGATTTCCCCAGGAGGGGAAACATCCTTTCAGCATCTAGCCTGTCAAGCTGCCTCAGAATCTTACATGCTTCGATACAATCATCTCTCATTTGTCTAAACTCCAATGAGCACAGTCCCAACCTGCTCAATCTTTCCTCTTAATCCCAGGAATCAGCCTGGTGAGCCTTCTTTGAACTGCTTCAAATGGAAGGATATCCCTGCTTAAATAAGGAGAGCGAAACTGTACACAATACTCTCATTTGTAATCTCACAAATGCCATGTGCACTTGTCGCAAGACATCCCTACTTATATACTCCAACCTTTTTGCAATAAAGATCAACATTTCATTTGTCTTCCTAATGATCAACACCTGCATACTAACCTTTGTGATTTGAGTGCAAGGACACCCAGATCCCTCTGCACCACGGTATTCTGCAGTCTCTCATCCTTTAAATAATATTCTGCTATAAGGGCAATTATGATGCCATTAGACGTGACTTGGGGGGGATAAGGTGGAGAAGTAGGCTGCAAGTGTTGGGCACACTGGATAAGTGGGGCTTGTTCAAGGATCAGCTACTGCGTGTTCTTGATAAGTATGTACCGGTCAGACAGGGAGGAAGGCGTCGAGCGAGGGAACCGTGGTTTACCAGGGAAGTGGAATCTCTTGTTAAGAGGAAGAAGAAGGCCTATGTGAAGATGAAGTGTGAAGTTTCGGTTGGGGCGATGGATAGTTACAAGGTAGCGAGGAAGGATCTAAAGAGAGAGCTAAGACGAGCAAGGAGGGGACATGAGAAGTATTTGGCAGGAAGGATCAAGGAAAACCCAAAAGCTTTCTATAGGTATGTCAGGAATAAGCGAATGACTAGGGAAAGAGTAGGACCAGTCAAGGACAGGGATGGGAAATTGTGTGTGGAGTCTGAAGAGATAGGCGAGATACTAAATGAATATTTTTCGTCAGTATTCACTCAGGAAAAAGATAATGTTGTGGAGGAGAATGCTGAGCCCCAGGCTAATAGAATAGATGGCATTGAGGTACGTAGGGAAGAGGTGTTGGCAATTCTGGACAGGCTGAAAATAGATAAGTCCCCGGGACCTGATGGGATTTATCCTAGGATTCTATGGGAGGCCAGGGAAGAGATTGCTGGACCTTTGGCTTTGATTTTTATGTCATCATTGGCTACAGGAATAGTGCCAGAGGACTGGAGGACAGCAAATGTGGTCCCTTTGTTCAAAAAGGGGAGCAGAGACAACCCCGGCAACTATAGACCGGTGAGCCTCACGTCTGTAGTGGGTAAAGTCTTGGAGGGGATTATAAGGGACAAGATTTATAATCATCTAGATAGGAATAATATGATCAGGGATAGTCAGCATGGCTTTGTGAAGGGTAGGTCATGCCTCACAAACCTTATTGAGTTCTTTGAGAAGGTGACTGAACAGGTAGACGAGGGTAGAGCAGTTGATGTGGTGTATATGGATTTCAGCAAAGCGTTTGATAAGGTTCCCCACGGTAGGCTATTGCAAAAAATACGGAGGCTGGGGATTGAGGGTGATTTAGAGATGTGGATCAGAAATTGGCTAGCTGAAAGAAGACAGAGGGTGGTGGTTGATGGGAAATGTTCAGAATGGAGTACAGTCACAAGTGGAGTACCACAAGGATCTGTTCTGGGGCCGTTGCTGTTTGTCATTTTTATCAATGACCTAGAGGAAGGCGCAGAAGGGTGGGTGAGTAAATTTGCAGACGATACTAAAGTCGGTGGTGTTGTCGATAGTGTGGAAGGATGTAGCAGGTTACAGAGGGATATAGATAAGCTGCAGAGCTGGGCTGAGAGGTGGAAAATGGAGTTTAATGTAGAGAAGTGTGAGGTGATTCACTTTGGAAGGAATAACAGGAATGCGGAATATTTGGCTAATGGTAAAGTTCTTGAAAGTGTGGCTGAGCAGAGGGATCTAGGTGTCCATGTACATAGATCCCTGAAAGTTGCCACCCAGGTTGATAGGATTGTGAAGAAGGCCTATGGAGTGTTGGCCTTTATTGGTAGAGGGATTGAGTTCCGGAGTCGGGAGGTCATGTTGCAGCTGTACAGAACTCTGGTCCGGCCGCATTTGGAGTATTGCGTACAGTTCTGGTCACCGCATTATAGGAAGGACGTGGAGGCTTTGGAGCGGGTGCAGAGGAGATTTACCAGGATGTTGCCTGGTATGGAGGGAAAATCTTATGAGGAAAGGCTGACGGACTTGAGGTTGCTTTCGTTGGAGAGAAGAAGGTTAAGAGGAGACTTAATAGAGGCATACAAAATGATCAGGGGGTTGGATAGGGTGGACAGTGAGAGCCTTCTCCCGCGGATGGATATGGCTGGCACGAGGGGACATAACTTTAAACTGAGGGGTAATAGATATAGGACAGAGGTCAGAGGTAGGTTCTTTACGCAAAGAGTAGGGAGGCCGTGGAATGCCCTACCTGCTACAGTAGTGAACTCGCCAACATTGAGGGCATTTAAAAGTTTATTGGATAAACATATGGATGATAATGGCATAGTGTAGGTTAGATGGCTTTTGTTTCGGTGCAACATCGTGGGCCGAAGGGCCTGTACTGCGCTGTATTGTTCTATGTTCTATGTTCTATGCTTCTTTATTCTTCCTGCCAAAGTGAACAAGTTCACATTTTTCCCCATTTTTCCCCATCTACCAATTGTTTGCATACTCACTTAACCGATCTAAATCCCCAAGCAGACCCTTATGTCCTTCTTGCAAATTGCTTTCCTACTTATCTTTGTATCATCAGCAAATGTGACTAGAATACATTTGGTCCCTACATCCATGTCTTTAATATAAATTGTAAATATCGTTGAGGCTCCAGCACTGATCCTGTGGCGCATCACTTTTACGAAACTGAAAATGACCCATTTACAGACCATCAGGTCCAGTAGACTTGTCCACCTTTAGTTCCAATAGTTCCCTCATTACTTTTTCTCTAGTGATGGTGGTTGTTTTAAGATTCTCCCTCCCTTTGGCTTCTTGGTTTTCTTCTATTCTTGGGATGCTTTTTGAGTTTTCTATTGTGAAGCCAGTTCCAACATAGTTCTTCAAAGTCTCTGCTATTTCCTTGGTTTTTATTATTAATTCCCCAGTCTCGCTCTCTCAGGGACCAACATTCACGATTGCTACTCTTACCTTTTTATATACTTTTACTGTCTGCTTTTATAGTTCTTGCTAGTTTTCTCTCATTCTTCAATTCCTTCCTTTATTTTTTAAAGCAGCCTTTGCTTCCTTCAAAACCTTTTCCAAATTGTTGTCCAAGCACTAACCTTCACAACACTAAGCTTCTTTCCTTTCGGGCCCTCCATTGAGGGCGTGATTCTCCAGAAACATTTCTAAGTGTGGTAGTGAGCTTGCCACAAGCTTCCCGGCGCTTGGCCCAGCGACGCCGACAACACAATTCAACGTTAATTGATCCACTTAACGAAGCCTCACAGGCTTCTCACCGCAAATGAAGGCTCGCAAGCTGATTCGCCAGCACCGCGCACACCAGCCCTCCTCCGAACAAGTTTGAGCAGCGCTTAAGCTGCACTTGCTCAGCCAACACCAACCAGCTCGCAATAATGACACCGAGGAGACCAACCCCAAGATACGGGGACGCTGACCTGGGGAGGCTCCTAGATGCAGTGGAGGCCAGAAGTGATATCCTATTCCCCCGAGAGACCTGGAGGTGAGCCATAGGGCAGTCAGTGCTGCCTGGGATGACGTGGCGACAGCTGTGAGCTCAGGGAGTGTGACCAGGAGGACTGGCCTCCTGTGCCGAAAAAAGGTCAACGCCCTACACCAACCCCCCAAGGGAGCATCCACATCCCAAATCTCCATATGACTCCCAACCCTCTCTCCAGCCCCTTCCCCCATCAACCCCCTCCAAACCCTCCCTTCACGTTCTGCTTCCCACCACGGTGAACCACGTGTGTGGCTAACAATGTCCCCTCTGTGTCTCCTCAGGAAAAGCTCTCCCATAATGATCGAGAGAGGACCCAGACTGGCGGAGGGGTGCCAAACTTAAGAATCCTCACCTCCTTTGAGGGGCATGCCCTGGAGGTGACTGGGGTGGCCGAGGACAGATCGTCAACCACATGGAGGCTGGCGGATGCCGCAGAGGTGAGGGACCACCAGGCTCCACCTGGCGGACCTATCAAACGTAAGCCTTACTGACTGACCCATCCCTCCCACTGACCACATGTCCATTCTCCCGCTGGTCCTCCAACCGATGGCGCTCCCAGGAGAGCACCGTGTAGGGGAGCTCCGAGGATGTCACCATAATAGCAACACCATTGGGAGAGTGGAGACTTGTGCTACACATTAAACACCATTGTGCACAACCAGTATGATACCTCTGTCACTTTCTTCCACAATGCGGACGGACCTCCAAACTTGGCCCATCTCTCCAGACATCTCCCCCTTCCTGTGGCAACCCCCCCCCCCCCCCCCGTCATGTACATGTCCCTGGAGCTGTGCCCCATCACAGAATCTTGGAATGTACAGTGCAGAAGGAGGCCATTCAGCCCACCACCTGGGTGTTCGGATGTTGGCAGCTGCGTGTGTGGTGTTGCCTCCCGCAGTGTTCCAGCACAGTGTCCAGGCATCACGGTCTGATTGGGATGCTGGGCAATGACTCCCACAAGCTACGTGGCCCAACCACCCACGGGAATACACTTGGGATGTGTGAAGTGCTCACTTAACCACGATTGCCAATTTCCTTGCCCCATCGGTTGCCTCCCCAGCGCCTCCCCCTCACCCTCTTACAGCGGCCCACCCCTGCAGAGGTCACCCACCCCCAGACGAATGTCCCCCACCCCCTGCCGAGCACAGGGGCGGCAATCCCAGCACCCCCAGGCTCTTTGCCTGTGATCAAAGATGGCGACTCACCTCCTCGGCTCCCCACAGAAGCCCTTCCACCAGGTTCAAGTTTTTCAAAAGAAGTATTAATCGAATCCATGTGAGCACTTTGCTGAATGACAGGAGGCCGTTGGACATGGGGTGACTCGTTAATTGTATAGAAATTGGGCTGAAGTGGTGATAATTGGTTTCTCGCCATGTTCCGACGAGATCCTGATTTCGCCGACTAGGACGGGTCGGTTGCGTCTGAAACTGTTTTGCTCCAAGCACGGTTCCCGTTTTTGGCCTCTCCCACTATTCACCGGCCTCAGCTTGAGCAAGAGCGTAACGAGGCTGAAGAATCACGCTTTTGTAAGGGCCCCGAAGAATCCAGCACGAGTTTTAAGGATACAAAATAATAACGTTTATTTACGATAACAATATATACATAACAGTAACTTCCCTTGCTACCTTCTCCTTCCTGCTGTTCCTGAACTGGCCAGCTTATTTATACTAGGAGTTTCTCCGCCCCCCTCATTGGGGAAGTTCATACTCCCATAGGATTGTGGGATAGTCATTAGTCCCCAGCCAATCGTAAGTAGGCAGGTTATAACACACGCCCTAAGACTCTGGACTCTTCTTTGATAATTGATTAAAATAAAAGGTTAATTCATGCACTCAGTAGCTTCTGCCTATCCAAATGAAAGTTTAAATGCCATTTTAAACCAAACTGTTTGTTGTAAGGCAGTCCAGCAATCCAAATTTAGGTAGTATTCATTCTGAGGTATAACTTGGGTGGTAAGCCACAGATGGGTTTCCTGAATAGGAATGCAAAGAAGTTAGATATCCATCGAGTGCCCAGGATGAATATTCCTTTCAGAGTATCTATCTCCGTAATCTTGGAAGTAAAAATTTGTATTAATTTCTTCACCGATAAATCAAACTTGATTTGATAAGTCAACAAGATTATTTTTAATGTTCCTATGAACAGCTGTCCAAATGTTATAATTTAATATAGAATCAATGAATGTCAGAAGGATCATTAACAATTTCAGTTGAGCGAACTGTTCTAATTCACACCCTGGTTCTTAGCTAAAACAGGATGTTCATTGCTCATCGTTTATTTGAAATAAACTTTACCCAGATAGCTTGCTCTCTTTGCGTTCAGAATGATTAATAAGATTACTACTAATTAGAACAAGAGCATGGAAAAAGGACTGCCTGAATGAGGGCATAATCACAGAACAGTGATTGTTGCACAAACCTTAATTAAGTCAGTGATAGTTCCACAGCAAATTGGTCAACTGCTCCCATTAGAGGAGAACCACTGAGCTGCAGTCCTATTTGCAGAGGTGGCTCACAGAACACAGGAGAGAAGGACATCCTCATAAAGACAAGTAATCGTTTAATTACTTTTTGGGGGGCAGCTTATTTAAGGACGATTAGTATGGAAACTGAAAAGCAGAAAGAACTAGCCTGACCTGGGTAGAAGATGATGCAATTGTTTGCATATTTTTCTTTTAAAACAGTAAAAAAAATATATACGAGGCTAAACAGTACAATCACTAATTTTGTGTTGGAGAAACAGGGTACCCTCCCCTCAGCATCAATGTACGGGGAGGGGGGGGGGGGGGGGTGGTGGATACTCTGATTATTAAAACAGTTCACAACACATTTCAACAAAAAACAAATGGTACAAGCACTAAACTTTGTGCTGGACAGACCCTGGCCACGATTCTCTGGTCCGGCGCCAGAGTGCCGGCGCCAAAATGGGAGTACTTTACTCCGGCGCCGGTTCCGAGACCCGATTCTCCGGTCCTGGGGTGCCAGCACGGCGCTGGGGCGGCCCACGCAGCTCCAACAGCCGGTCCCGGCATCGACTCGGCGCCGCGGGGTCCGCGCAGGCGCAGTTGGGCCGGCGCCAACTAGCGCATGCGCACTGGCCATCATCCCCGTGCCTGCCCCAACGCCAAATGGCGCAGGGATCCAGGAGCCGGCGCGGAAGAAAAGAAGTCCCCAGCCAGAGAGGCGGCGGGCCCCGATCGTGGGCCAGGCCACTACGGAGGGCCTCCCCGGGGTTGGATCCCTCCCCCCCCCCCCCACAGGCCGCCCCGGACCCTTCAACTCTGAGGTCCCACCGGCCCAGAGCATGTTAGAATGCGCTGGCATAACTCGGATTTTTCCGGACGGCCACTCGGCCCATCTGGGCCGGAGAATCGTGCCGCCGCCAGAGGATCGCCGCTACGGCCGTTTGCGGTGATTCTCCGTGCGGCCTGGCGCCATTCGTGTGCGGCCGTTTTCACAGGGGTGGGAGAATAGCGTCCCGGCGTCGGTGCGGTGCCGCGGTGATTCTCCCACCCGGTGGGGGGTCGGAGAATCCCGCCCCAGATACCCAGGCCTCTGTACCAACAGAAGGGAAATGAAAGGTGGGGGGCGGGGGTGGGGAGAGGGGAAAGGAGGGTGGTGGGGAGGGAGGGAGGGAGTCAGGGTGTTGGTGGAGAGGGGCCCAATAGGACACTGCCTGAACTATCTACGGAGGCAGAAAAACAAACAAACCTTCAATTAAGATGTTCCAGATTCCGGGAGTCTACCAGAGGGGGGTTGAGGGGCGACACAGTGTCAGGCACGAGTGAGCCCTGCACCCCACTGCAGAGAGCCTGATGTGCACCCTCCACTCCCGACACTGGGCGGCTGGCAGCCTTCGGACAGTCGCCCTCTGGCCCGAGTCCTCCACCACACTGAGTATGGTGGGCGACACGGGCCCATCAACCAACCCAGGGCCCACCAACCAACCCAGGGCCTGCTTTGATCCCGCCACCGGGACCACTGACAGGCAGGATGTCCTCAGGCCCCTCCGGGGATCCCGGGCCAGTGGGAGGTGGTGGTGCAGATGTCTGCTGCGCCCCTGCTGCCTGGTCACCGGAAGGCCCCAAAAATAACTCTGGAAACAGACCCGGAATGGTGGCAGAGGTGCCCGAAGACAACGGTTGGGACAGAGGGTCTTCCAAACTGTAACCCGCTAAGACCCGAAGAAGCAGGGGGTTATCGCTGACTCCCCTCCCCCGAGAAATTGAACAAGTCCGGGGTGCTGAATTGTACTGGGTGGAACGTGCCCTCTAGGGTCCCATCCGACCCCGAAGCACCCTGCTCAGGGTACAGCAACAGCTGCTGGAATTTCCTCACTGTCCCCCACCTCTTTTCTTTCGGGGACTGGGCGTGACATCTATGGAAAAGAACCTGGAGTGACGCCGTTTGCGGGGGAGAGGGTCTCCCGTTAGCTATGTTCTCTCTTCTCAGATGCTGTCAGACCTGTTTGAGATGTTCCTGCATTTTCTGACCTTTGAGGTTTGCCTGAGAGAGGAGATGGGGCAACAGTTTAATGTTTGTTTCAAATGATGGCGCATCTGGTAATTGTGACCTGGGAGCTATGGCTGGCTTTGTGGGTGGGACCTGACCCTGTGAATTAAACACAGTGTAAAAGATCATGGAAAGCACACATGGTTTTTGGTATAACTCACTTGAGTTTATAATTTCCTCCTCTTTTGCATGGGTTTGGCCAATTCCACTGGAATTCTGCTGATATTTCAAATGGGATTGAGTGGAAATGTCACATAAAATTTTTATCATCTGTTGTTTGTAATGTGCTGCGTCAAGCCAACACTGTACCCCCAACCCCACCTTATCCTGCTCCACACATCAGCCCTGCTATTGTAAGTGGCTTCACTTAAATGCAGCCTGTACAACTTCAAGGAATAGCGTTCTGCGGCTGAAAGAAGTGGGAAAGTTTTTTTTTAACCGTCCACCTGAACTGTGATACTTTGAGCAATAACTGAGCATGTGAGGGATCAAGTTTCAAAACTTTCAGATTGGGTAGAAGCAGAGAAAATGCACTGCAAGCACATAATGGCAGAGATCATACCTGGAATGTGCTCCATGAATGGACAGTGCCGGAAAAAGTTTGAGCAAGTTCAACTTCAAATGGCGCAACCTACCAAATGCACATGTAGCTTCATCCGCTACCCTCATCATCCATCTGACAACAATCTCAATTAATCAACACTCGAGCTTAAAATTCACATGCTTCCACCTCACCTTCGCATACTTAGCGCTGTATCAAGGCTTACACTCATAACTCACAGCTCGCACACGCTGACAGCTATCACAACCAAACATATTGCAGGATGATCACTGGCACACTTCAATTTTTCCTGCAGAAGAAAGTGGCATAAGATTGAGAAGCAAATGATGAATAAGACAAATGCACCTCCAGTTTTAATCACCACGGGCAATTGTGGGAAGGTTCATCACTAAATCTATGGACATGGGCAGTACTCTCGGGAAAGTTAGTGAGGGTCTCTGTATACCTCTTCTCCTCATTCCATTTTTCCCTCCTCTCTCCATCTCTTCTGACTCGAGATACAGCTGGTGTGAACATGCACTTCCTACGGCTTCTCCCTCCTTGCCACAATCCAACTCTTGTCCATTTTTCATTTCCATTTCCAATAACCAAAATAGTTTCCACAGTCGGTGGAAGAAGACAGTGAAGGTTTGTGACTAACACTGCATATGCTTTACAGGCCAGGCGAGAGAACGGATCATAGAATGGTTCAGCACAGAAGGAGGCCATTCAGCCCAGTCATGTCTGTGCTGACCCTCTAAAGGAGCAATTCACTTTGTGGCACTCCCCTTTTTATCATTTTCAAGTAAGGATCCAATTTCCTTTTGAAAGTCTCAGTTGACTCTGACTTCACCACACTCTCAGGCAGTGCATTCCATATCCTAACCACTCGCTCCATGGAAAAGGTTTTCCTCATGTCGGCATTGCTTCTTTTGTCAATTACCTGAAACCTGTGCCTTCTGGTTCTCGACCCTTCCTCCAATGGGATGAGTTCCCCTTATCTGGCTCTGTCCAGACCTCTCATAGTTTTGAATACCTCTAACAAATCTCCCCTCAACCTCCTCTTCAACCTACTCACGTAACTCGCACAAGGAACTCATTATGAGGTGGGGCAGGCAAACTGGCCTAGGAAAGGTTATCGTTGATCAGCAGGGGATGGGGGCGGGGTGCCCCCTGATCAGGCTGGTCACGTAGATCGTTCAGGGACTTAAAAGGGCCCGTGTGTTCGCGCACTTGAGGCAGCTGAAGGCGGATGAAGACAAACATCTTGCATAGGTCATCTTCACATCCCCACTATGGCAGCACGGTAGCATTGTGGATAGCACAATTGTTTCACAGCTCCAGGGTCCCAGGTTGGATTCCGGCTTGGGTCACTGTCTGTGCGGAGTCTGCACATCCTCCCCGTGTGTGCGTGGGTTTCCTCCGGGTGCTCCGGTTTCCTCCCACAGTCCAAAGATGTGCAGGTTAGGTGGATTGGCCATGATAAATTGCCCTTAGTGTCCAAAATTGCCCTTAGTGTTGGGTGGGGTTGCTGGGTTATGGGGATAGGGTGGAAGTGTTGACCTTGGTTAGGATGCTCTTTCCAAGAGCCGGTGCAGACTTGATGGGCCGAATGGCCTCCTTCTGCACTGTAAATTCTATGAAATTCTACTTACCATCAAATAACTGCGCAACCTCAAACAAACCATTGTTTGCAGCAAACTACCCAGCCTTCAGAACAGTGACCACAACATCACACAACCCTGCCATGGCAATCTCTGCAAGACGTACCAGATCATCGACATGGGTACCACCATTACACCCGAGAAGACCACCCACCAGGTACAATGTACATATTCGTGCGACTCGGCCAACATTGTCTACCTCATACGCTGTTGGAAAGGATGTCCCGAAGTGTGGTACATTGGCACGATCATGCAGACGCTGAGACAATGGATGAACGGACATCGCACGACAATCGCCAGGCAGGAATGTTCCCTTCTAGTCGGGGAACACTTCATCAGTCAAGGGCAGTCAGCCTCTATTCTTCAGGTAAGCGTTCTCCAAGGCAGCCTTCAGGCCGTCCGACAACGCAGAATTGCCAAGCAGAAACTTATAGCCAAGTTCCGCAGACATGAGTATGGCCTCAACCGGGACCTTGGATTCATGTTGCATTGCATTCACCCCCCACCATCTGGCCTGGGCTTGCGAAATACTCCCAACTGTCCTGGCTTGAGACAAGTAACACCTCTTTAACCTGTGATTATCCCTCTCTCCAGTTGCTCCGTCTGGACCTGGAGACTTAATTACCTGCAAAGACTTGCATTCAAAGTATCATATTGCATCTTTGACTTTGTCTCTATATATGTTTCTGGAACCCACCTCGTCATTCACCTGAGGAAGGAGCAGTGCTCCGAAAGCTAGTGATTCGAAACAAACCTGTTGGGCTTTAACCTGGTGTTGTAAGGCTTCTTACTGTGCTCACCCCACTCCAACGCCGGCATCTCCACATTATGACTCTTTGAGCTCTTATCCCTCTCACTCCCTTTACACTATTATTATCCCAGTCCATATTCAGATAATATAAGTATCCTTACTTTATAATTCTGGCGCTTCTCCCTAATTTCCTTGCAAATTTGTAGTTTATCTAATTAAGCTAGAAATTTAATGCAATACTTACATAGAACATAACAGCGCAGTACAGGCCCTTCGGCCCTCGATGTTGCGCCGACCTGTGAAACCAATCTAAAGCCCACCTACACTATTCCATTATCATCCATATGTTTATCCAATGACCATTTAAATGCCCTTAATGTTGACGAGTCCACAACTGTTGCAGCCAGGGCATTCCATGCCCTTACTACTCTCTGAGTAAAGAGCCTACCTCTGACATCTGTCCTATATCTATCTCCCCTCAATTTAAAGTTATGTCCCCTCGTGCTAGCCATCACCATCCGAGGAAAAAGGCTCTCACTGTGTCCACCCTATCTAATCATCTTGTCTGCCTCTATTAAGTCACCTCTTAACCTTCTTCTCTCAAATGAAAACAGTCTCAAGTCCCTCAGCCTTTCCTCATAAGATCTCCCCTCCATACCAGGCAACATCCTGGTAAATCTCCTCTGCACCCTTTCCAATGCTTCCACATCCTTCCTATAATGTGGTGACCAGAACTGCATGCACCAGAGTTTTGTACAGCTGCAACATGACCACATGGCTCCGAAACTCAATCCCTCTACCAATAAAAGCTAACACACCGTACGCCTTCTTAACAACCCTATCAACCTGGGTGGCAATTTTCAGGGATCTATGTGCATGGACACCGAGATCTCTCTGCTCATCCACACTACCAAGAATCTTACCATTAGCCCAGTACTCTGCATTCCTGTTACTCCTTCCAAAATGAATCACCTCACACTTTTCTGCATTAAACTCCATTTGCCACCTCTCAGCCCAGCTCTGCAGCTTATCTATGTCCCTCTGTAACCTGCAACATCCTTCCGCACTGTCCACAACTCCACCGACTTTAGTGTCATCCGCCAATTTACTCACCCATCCTTCTACGCCCTCCTCCAGGTCATTGAAAAAAATGACAAACAGCAGTGGCCCCAAAAGATCCGTGTGGTACACCACTAGTAACTGAACTCCAGGCTGAACATTTCCCATCAACCACCACCCTCTGTCTTCTCACAGCCAGCCAATTTCTGATCCAAACCGCTGAATCACCCTCAATCCCACGCCTCCGTATTTTTTGCAATAGCCTACCGTGGGGAACCTTATCAAACGCTTTATTGAAATCCATATACACCACATCAACTGCTTTACCCTTGTCCACCTGTTTGGTCACCTTCTCAAAGAACTCAATAAGGTTTGTGAGGCACGACCTACCCTTCACAAAACCGTGTTGACTATCCCTAATCAAATTATTCCTTTCTAGATGATTATAAATCCTATCTCTTATAATGCTTTCCAAGACTTTGCCCACAACAGAAGTAAGGCTCACTGGTCTATAGTTATCGGGGTTGTCTCTACTCCCCTTCTTGAACAAGGGGACAACATTTGCTATCCTCCAGTCTTCTGGCCCTATTCCTGTTGACAATGATGACATAAAGATCAAAGCCAAAGGCTCTGCAATCTCCTCCCTAGCTTCCCAGAGAATCCTAGGATAAACCCCATCCAGCCCAGGGGACTTAACTATTTTCACACTTTCCAGAATTGCTAACACCTCCTCCTTATGAACCTCAATCCCATCCACTCTAGTAGCCTGTATCTCAGTATTCTCCTCGACAACAGTGTCTTTTTCCTGTGTGAATACTGACGAAAAATGTTCATTTAGCGCCTTTCCTATCTCCTCGGACTCCAAGCACAACTTCCCACTACTGTCCTTGACTGGCCCTACTCTTACCCTCGTCATTCTTTTATTCCTGCCATACCTATGGAAAGCTTTAGGGTTTTCCTTGATCCTACCTGCCAAAGACTTCTCAAGTCCCCTCCTGGCTCTTCTTAGCTCTCTCTTTAGATCCTTCCTGGCTAACTTGTAACTCTCAAGCGCCCTAACTGAACCTTCCCATCTCATTTTTACATAAACCTCCTCTTCCTCTTGACAAGTGATTCAACTACTTTAGTAAACCACGGTTCCCTCGTTCGACCACTTCCTCCCTGCCTGACAGGTACATACTTATCAAGGACACGCAGTAGCTGTTCCTTGAACAAGCTCCACATTTCAATTGTGCCCATCCCCTGCAGTTTCCTTCCCCATCCTATGCATCCTAAGTCTTGCCTCATTGCATCATAATTGCCTTTCCCCCAGCTATAACTCTTGCCCTGCGGTATACACCTATCCCTTTCCACCGCTAAAGTAAATGTAACCGAATTGTGGTCACTATCACCAAAGTGCTCACCTACCTCCAAATCTATCACCTGGCCTGGTTCAAATCCAATGTGGCCTCGCCTCTTGTTGGCCTATCTACATACTGTGTCAGGAAACCCTCCTGCACACATTGGACAAAAACTGACCCATCTAAAGTACTCAAACTATAGCGTTTCCAGTCAATATTTGGAAAGTTAAAGTCCCCCATAACAACTACCCTGTTACTTTCGCTCCTATCCAGAATCATCTTTGCAATCCTCTCCTCTACATCTCTGGAACTTTTCGGAGGCCTATAGAAAACTCCCAACAGGGTGACCTCTCCTTTCCTATTTCTAACCTCAGCCCATACTACCTCAGTAGACGAGTCCTCATCAAACGTCCTTTCTGCCACCATAATACTGTCCTTGACTAACAATGCCACACCTCCCCCTCTTTTACCACCTTCCCTGAGCATACTGAAACATCTAAACCCCGGAACCTGCAACAACCATTCCTGTCCCTGCTCTATCCATGGCTCCGAAATGGCCACAACATCGAAGTCCCAGGTACCAACCCATGCTGCAAGTTCACCCACCTTATTCCGGATGCTCCTGGCGTTGAAGTAGACACACTTCAAACCACCTTCCTGCCTACACCCGTACATTCCTGCGACCTTGAAACCTTACTCATGACCTCACAATTCAGGTTCCCATCCCACTGCTGAACTAGTTTAAACCCTCCTGAAGAGCATTAGCAAATTTCCCCGCCAGGATATTGGTACCTCTCTAGTTCAGGTGTAGACCATCCCAGTTGTAGAGGTCCCACCTGCCCCAGAATGAGCCCCAATTATCCAGGTATCTGAATCCCTCCCTCCTTCACCATCCCTGTAGCCACGTGTTCAGCTGCTCTCTCTCCCTATTCCTCGTCTCACTAGTACGTGGCACAGGTACAACCTGTTCCAGCTCTAAGATTCCACCCTAGCTCCCTGAGGTACTATCAATTACTACAAAGACAAGAGTAGTGAATAATCGAGGCTTTATTGAGCAAAGATGTGTTGTCTCCTGTAGCTGATACCAGAATGGTAGCAGCACCGGTGAGCACACACATTTATATGCCGCCTACTGGGCGGAGCCAGCAGGCAGGGATTTACCCATGTACCTCTAGTATATGAGTCTTACCGTACTACATCTAATACAGTTAGTGGTGACTACCACATTCACCCCCTGTTAAAAAAAAGAGTCCGGCGGAGGTGGTGGAAACATTTTACAAGTTCAATCTGTCGGGGCCTTGATCCTCCGCTGTGATCGCCTCAGTCCTGGTGGTAATGCGGGCGCCGACTTGATCACATGTGACTCCGGGAGCGTGTTGTCCTCGTCTTCGTCGCCCCTGAGTGGAACCAGTGGGAGGGTGGATCCTCCTGGGGCGGCGGCTGCGGTGAGGTGCGCTGGGGGGAGGGTGAGTGGCGCCGTGTTGAATGGGGCAACTGGAGGGGGGGTGTCGGGTGGGGGGTCGTGGGTGGGGATCCAGCGGGTGCCAGGTCCCTGAGGGAGACTGAGTCCTGGCGCCCGTCGGGTTGTGCCACATAGGCGTACTGCGGGTTCGCGTGCAGGAGGTGGACTCTTTCGACTAATGGGCCTGACGTATGGGTCCGCATGTGTTTGCGAAGGAGGACGGGTCCAGGAACTGTCAGCCATTTTGGGAGCGAGACCCCGGAGGTGGACGTCCGTCGTGGGGTGGATGAAGATTTCCGTGCTCCCAGAGTCAAAAAGGCAGGACGTCTTGTGCCCATCGATTTTCACCATTGTCGTTGCGAGGTTGTGGGGCCGGGACTGATCCAAGGTGATCGAGGCGAGCTGCACCCGATGCTGGGAGGCCCTGCGCTGGTCAGCGGTGGTGGCAGGCGATGAACGGCCAGACGAGCTTCCCGACAGGGGTCCTGAGGCGCCGTCCAAAATGGCGGACATCGCATTAAAGATGGTGGCGCCCATGGGCCGCACGTGGCCTGCGGAGAAGAAGATGGCGGTGCCCACGGGCCGCATGTGGCTTGTGAGGAGGAAAATGGCGGCGCCCGTTGGTCGCACGTAGGAATGCTGGGCCTAGAAACAGCGGCGACCGACCGCGCCTGGCACACAGCAGCAAAATGTCCCTTCTTTCCGCATCCTTTGCAGGTTCTGCCCGCAGAAATAGCATTTGGGCCCCCCGGGGTTGGCTGGCTGCCGCGCGGCGCAGGCTTGCGGTGGGCTGGGGTTGGTAACTGGTGGGGCCCACGATGCCCATGAGGGTGCCGTGCGGTCGGGGGGGTATGACTGGACGTTATGGGAGGCCACTGTTAACAAATTGGCGAGCTGCCGGGTTCCCGCAAGATCAAGCGTTCCCCCTTCCAATAGGCGCAGGCAGACGTTCGCCAACCCCATGCCCATAATGAAGGCGTCTCTGATTAACAGTTCTGTATGCTTCACTGCCGAAACTGCCTGGCAGTCACAGTTCCTCCCCAGCATGTGCAGGGCACGCCAGAAATCGTCTAGGGACTCACTGGGGAGTTGCTGTCTCGTGGACAGGAGGTGCCTGGCGTATAGTTTGTTGACTGGCCGAATGTAATGTCCTTTCAGGAGCTCCATTGCTTCAGCGTAAGTGGGCGCATTCTGGATGAGAGGAAAAATATCAGGGCTCCCCAGTGAATAAAGGACGTTGAGCTTCTGTGCATCCAAGGGTTCCTCAACGCATGTTCGGAGCTAGCTTTCGAAGCAGGCTAGCCAGTGGTCAAAAGCGGACGTAGCATTGGCTGCTTGAGGGCTCAGTTGTATGTGATCAGGCTTGATGCGAAGTTCCATCATTTAAAAATCTTTGCTCAATAAATTGATGCACTATCAATTACGACAAAGACAAGAGTAGTGAATAATCAAGGCTTTATTGAGCAAAGATGTGTTGCTTCCTGTAGCTGCTACCAGAATGGGAGCAGCTCTGGCGAGCACACACATTTATACGCTGTCTACTGGGCAGAGCCAGCAGGCAGGGATTTACCCATGTACCTCTAGTATATGAGTCTTATCGTATTACATCTAATACAGTTAGTGGTGACTACCACACTCCCTGAATACCTGCCTTACATCCCCATCTCTTTTCCTACCTATGTCGTTGGTGCCTATGTGGACCACGACTTGGGGCTGCTACCCCTCCCCCTTAAGGATCCCGCAAACACGATCCGAGACATCACTTACCCTGGCACCAGGGAGGCAACACACCAACTGCGAGTATCTCCCGTTCCCACAGAATCTCCTATCTGTCCCCCTAACTATGGAGTCCCCAATGACTAATGCTCTACTCCTCTCCCCCCTTCCCTTCTGAGCAACAGGGACAGACTCTGTGTCAGAGACCTGTGCCCCATGGCTTACCCCTGGTAAGTCCCCCCCCCCACCAGTATCCAAAGCGGTATACTTGTTACTAAGGGGAATGACCACAGGAGATCCCTGCACTGACTGCTTTCTCCCAGCCCCTCTCACCGTCACCCATTTATCTTCATTCTTCGGAGTAACTACATCCCTGAAGCTTCTATCTATGACCACCTCTGCCTCCCGAATGATCCGAAGTTCATTCAGCTCCAGTTCCCTAACGCGGTTTTTGAGGAGTAAGTTAAAAACAAAAATTTAGCTTACCTTCAGCTCCTCTGACCAAAAATCGCTCTCCTCTCTGCCTGCTCCGCTTATGTCTGCTGATTATCAGTTTAAACTGGTTCCGATGTTTAAGAGGGGTGAAATGTGAGGTAATGCAACAAATGTGAGGTAATGCATTTTGGAAGGTCTAATGCAGGTAGGGAATATACAGTGAATGGTAGAACCCTCAAGAGTATTGAAAGTCAAAGAGATCTAGGAGTACAGGTCCACAGGTCATTGAAAGGGGCAACACAGGTGGAGAAGGTAGTCAAGAAGGCATACGGCATGCTTGCCTTCATTGGCCGGGGCATTGAGTATAAGAATTGGCAAGTCATGTTGCAGCTGTATAGAACCTTAGTTAGGCCACACTTGGAGTATAGTGTTCAATTCTGGTCGCCACACTACCAGAAGGATGTGGAGGCTTTAGAGAGGGTGCAGAAGAGATTTACCAGAATGTTGCCTGGTATGGAGGGCATTAGCTATGAGGAGCGGTTGAATAAACTCGGTTTGTTCTCACTGGAACGAAGGAGGTTGAGGGGAGACCTGATAGAGGTATACAATATTATGAGGGGCATAGACAGAGTGGATAGTCAGAGGCTTTTCCCCAGGGTAGAGGGGTCAATTACTAGGGGGCATAGGTTTAAGGTGAGAGCGGCAAGGTTTAGAGTAGATGTACGAGGCAAGTTTTTTACGCAGAGGGTAGTGGGTGCCTGGAACTCGCTACCGGAGGAGGTAGTGGAAGCAGGGACGATAGTGACATTTAAGGGGCATCTTGACAAATACATGAATAGGATGGGAATAGAAGGATACGGACCCAGGAAGTGTAGAAGATTGTAGTTTAGTCGGGCAGCATGGTCGGCACGGGCTTGGAGGGCCGAAGGGCCTGTTCCTGTGCTGTACATTTCTTTGTTCTTTGTTCTTTGAAATCTCAAAACTCAGCAAATGGACATCTACCTGCTCCCTTTAACACCCGCCAGCTTCTGGGGACTAGAAATTAGATATAAAAACACCTTTTTCACCAGCGCCGTCCCCGCCCATCCCCCTATTGAATTCCACCCACACTCTTTGGCTTTTATAGAGAGCTGATTACTCGCACACTTAGGGCGTCATTCTCCGATCGCGGACCAGGCCACTGTGGGGGCACCCCCTGGGGTCAGATCGCCCCGCGCCCCCCCCCCCAGGACTCCGGAGCCCGCCCACGCCGCCTTGTCCCGCCGTTCAAAAGGTGGTTTAATCCACGCCTGCGGACAGGCAATTTATCGGCGGGACTTCGGCCCATTCGGGCCGGAGAATCCAGCGGGGGGGCCCGCCAACCGGCATGGCCCGATTCCCGCCCCCGCCGAACATCCGGTACCGAAGACTTCGGCAACCGGCGGGGGCGGGATTCACGGCAGCCCCCGGCGATTCTCCAACCCGGCGGGGGGTCGGAGAATGATGCCCTTTCCCTTCCGCCTCCGCCACGGTCTCGACCATGGCGGAGGCGGAAGAGACTCCCTCCACTGCGCATGCGCGGGAAACTGTCAGCGGCCGCTGACGCTCCCGCGCATGCACTGCCCCGATATGTCATTTCCGCGCCAGATGGCGGGGCAACAAAGGCCGTTTCCGCCAGCTGGCGGGGCGGAAATCCCTCCGGCGTCGGCCTAGCCCCTCAATGTTGGGGCTCGGCCCCCAAAGATGCGGAGCATTCCGCACCTTTGGGGCGGCGCGATGCCCGTCTGATTGGCGCCGTTTTGGGCGCCAGTCGGCGGACATCGCGCCGTTTGGGGAGAATTTTGCCCCTGAATTGTACTCGCGAAGTAAGCTTCCTGCTACGGTGACTAACCCCTATTCACAGCAACATATTGCAGAACATATGCTTAGATATAGCAAATATCTGCAGTTGATTTTGAAGCATGTGTCCTGTTTTGTAAAATGTGGAGATATTTGTCTTGTCAATTGATCACGGAACTTATGTACAACAACCTCGATTTGGTATTCTTTAATCTTTGAACAAATTAAAACCATGCTGCTTGTAATAGCGCCTCCTCATGGGACCGAGAAGACTCCGGCTCCAATATCGGGGGCGGGATGAATTGTAAATCTATTTTACTCACCATAGGTATGGGGGTAAAAAATTATTTGTGTACAATGCTTCGATGTGTGGATCGTCTTGTAGAATCAGATTGCAGCATCTGTCTCTGCCTTAACATTGCAAATGAAAAATGTATGAATGAGCGGGATGGAAAGATATACGGGTAGCAAGAATAGTATTTCAATGTCTTTTGGAAAAGATCAGAACGCTTTTATAGAATGGCTCTGACTCTTAAGAGCATAAACCAATTTGGGGGCAACCTCTGCAAACGCCGCATTTGTATTCACAGCGCGATTGGGACCTGCTTACACAATGAATGGGTGGCCAGACTCGATTCAATTTTAACCTGATCATAAAGTCTGCGGGAATTCAATTTCATTTTTCTCCTGTAAGCACTTTAGACAGGTGCGCTTGCCGAGGATGACACTGTGCAGTCTAACCGCGACTTTACAAAATATTATTCGTTTTATTGCAAGTCATGTGTCGAGTCAGCTTGGATAAACAATATTGTGATTGTTTCTTTTCTGACAAGGAAACGACAGCGCGCTTTCGCCTGCCGGCGATATTTGGAAACCTGCTGGGGTGGGTGGACCTGGAGCGACACAACAGCCTTTATTACCCGGGAGGCGACACTTTTGTTTTAATACAACCGAGATCTATTTCAGAAAATGGAATAGTCAAACATGAGCATTTAGGCAACAAAAGTTTACTTTCATTTCAAGGTCGAATGTCAGGGAATCATTCAGCTAAATGGATAAATGGTCACGATTCAAGGATCATGGCTAAATATGTAGAACTTTTCTGACAGCGTATGTGACTGAAGCAGCCACAATCCAATGATTAAAGAAAGACTTGCATTTATATAGTGCCTTTCAAGCCCATCTGAGCGCTTCACAATCATTGGAACACTGTTGAAATGCAATAACTTTTGTAATGTAGGAAACAGGGGAGCCAAATTGTCCACAGCTCACCAACAGCAGTGTGATCATGACTGTGGTGGTATGTATTAGGGGTATTACGGTACCCTGTGATGCTGAGAGGCTATTGGTGGATAGGCGCTGGGTCCCGATTGGATCAGCCGCCTTCTGGCTCCACCCAGTAAGGCAGAGTATAAGAACCCGGGTTCTCCCAGCAGCCGCATTCTGTAACTGTGCTGCTGGGGAACAAGTCTGTGTAATAAAGCCATCGATTGACTCCATCTCTTCTCGTCTCGTGAGTGATTGATTGTGCTATAATTTATTATGCAGACTTAAAAGACATGGAGCTCCGAATCACTCCGGAGTGTCTGCGAATCAGCCCCCATGCGGCAAACTCAGCGGCCACATTTAAACACTGGCTAGCGTGTTTCGAAGGATACCTCCGAACGGCCACCTGCGTGACTACAGAAGACCAGAAAATGCAAATCCTGCATTCCAGGGTGAGCCCGGAAATCTACACACTCATAGAAGACGGGGAGGATTTCCAGTCGGCGCTCGCCATGCTGATGGGAATCTATGTTCGGCCCGTCAACCAGGTTTACGCACGCCACCAGCTCGCGACGAGATGGCAGATCCCCGGGGAATCGCTGGACGAATTCTACAGTGCGCTGTTGATACTGAGGAGAAACTGCAACTGCCCATCGGTTTCGGCTAATGAACATACGGAACTACTAGTTCGGGATGCCTTCGTAGCAGGTATGCTCCCGTCCCAACTTCGCCAGCGATTGCTGGAGAGAGACACACTAGGCCTCAAGGAGGCACGGGCCCTCACTGCCTCGCTCGATGTGGCATCACAGAACGCCCATGCCTACACCCCCGACCGCGTGGCTGCCCCTTGGGCACCGTGGACCCCCGCCACGACCGACCCCCCCCGGCACCCCCCACTGCCCCCCCCCCCCACAGGCCTGTGCTGCCAGAGCACAGCCCACCCGGGGGGGCCCCGCTGCTACTTTTGCGGGCAAATGAAACACCCCCGGCTGCGCTGCCCGGCCCGCTCAGCACTTTGCAGAGGGTGCGGCAAAAAAGGACACTTTGTAGCGGTGTTCCAGGCCCGGGGGGTCGCCGCAATCTACCGGGGAGAACCAGGACCCCAAACTCAACCCCCCCCAACGATCCATGTGCGGCCAACGGGCCTCGCCATTTTGGGTCCCGGACTCCGTACGCCCCCGACTGCGGGGCTGCCCCTTGGACCCCCGCCACGACCGACCGCCACCCCCCCCCCCCCAACGATCCATGTGCGGCCAACGGGCGCCGCCACCTTGGGTCCCGTCTCCATGCGGGAGGGATTGGCGTTGCCATTTTGTTCTCCCCTGGTCACGTGCAATCAATGAACGGCGCCATCTTGTCCACCCCCGACTGCGACCCTGGACCAGTCGCGGCCCCGAACGCTCCAAACGGCAACAGCGATGGTACTCGTCAACGGGTATGAGACGCCCTGCCTGATCGACTCTGGAAGCACGGAGAGTTTTATACACCCCGATACGGTAAGACGCTGTTCTCTTCCGATCCACCCGAGTAATCAAAAATGTTTCCTGGCAGCAGGATCCCATTCCGTAGAGATCAAAGGGGTCTGCATCGCGAACCTCACGGTGCAGGGGAGGGAGTTCAAGAACTACCGGCTTTACGTCCTCCCCCACCTCTGCGCTGCCACACTCCTGGGGATGGATTTTCAGTGCAACCTCCAGAGTTTAACGTTCCAATTCGGCGGCCCTATACCTCCACTCACTATCTGCCGCCTCGCGACCCTCAAGGTCGACCCGCCTTCCCTGTTTGCGGACCTCACCCCGGATTGCAAACCCGTCGCCACTAGGAGCAGACGGTACAGCGCCCAGGACCGAACCTTTATCCGTTTGGAAGTCCAGCGGCTGCTGCGGGAAGGCATAATCCAGGTCAGCAATAGTCCCTGGAGAGCTCAGGTGGTAGTTGTAAAGACCAGGGAGAAGCAGAGGATGGTCATAGACTATAGTCAAACCATCAATAGTACACACAGCTGGATGCGTACCCTCTCCCCCGCATATCCAACATGGTCAATCGGATTGCACAGTACAAGGTCTTTTCCACGGTGGACCTTAAGTCCGCATATCACCAGCTCCCCATCCGCCCGAGCGACCGCAAATACACTGCCTTTGAAGCAGATGGGCGGCTCGATCATTTCTTAAGGGTTCCATTCGGCGTCACTAACGGAGTCTCGGTCTTCCAATAGGAGATGGACCGAATGGTTGATCGGTTTGGTTGCGGGCTACGTTCCCGTACCTCGATAACGTCACCATCTGCGGCCACGATCAGCAGGACCACGACGCCAACCTCCAAAAATTCCTCCAGACCGCAAACGCCCTGAATCTCACGTACAACAGGGAAAAATGCGTGTTAAGCACCGACCGTCTAGCCATCCTTGGCTACGTAGTGCGAAATGGAGTTATAGGCCCCGACCCTGAACGCATGCGCCCCCTGATGGAGTTCCCCCTCCCTCACTGTTCCAAGGCCTTCAAACGCTGTCTGGGCATTTTCTCTTATTACGCCCAGTGGGTCCCCCACTACGCGGACAAGGCCCGTCCGCTAATCCAGTCCACGGTCTTTCCCCTGACGACAGAGGCCCGCCAGGCCTTCAGCCGCATCAAAGCGGATATCGCAAAGGCCACGATGCACGCGATCGACAAATTCCTCCCCTTCCAAGTCGAGAGCGACGCGTCTGACGTAGCTCTGGTGGCCACCCTCAACCAAGCGGGCAGACCTGTGGCCTTTTTTTCACGCACCCTCCACGCTTCAGAAATCCACCACTCCTCAGTGGAAAAGGAGGCCCAGGCCATAGTGGAAGCTGTGTGACATTGGAGGCATTACCTGGCCGGTAGGAGATTCACTCTACTCACTGACCAACGGTTGGTTGCCTTCATGTTCAATAATGCACAGCGGGGCAAGATCAAGAATGACAAGATCTTGCGGTGGAGGATCAAACTCTCCACCTATAACTGTGAGATCTTGTATCGTCCCGGAAAGCTGAATGAGCCTTCCGATGTGGGACAATGACAAAAGTTTTTTAATCACAGTCCACTACGTTGTAATTGTTCAGGAGAAAGGTCTATTACTTGATGTACATTGTTATTCACGGTGTGAATTGATGTCAGAATTTTTACTGAAGAATCTGGTTGATATGCAGATGTTTCAATTTTGCTTTGTTACGCAGCAGATTTTGTCTCCTGTGCCAATGAAGAAGAAAGACCAACTAGTCCTTTCCTGCAGCCACACATCATCCAGGGACTCTATTTCAATAACATTGCTGTGTTTGGTCCAATACTACTGCTTTTTGTTCAATCAAATCACACCTTGCCTCTTCTTTGCTCTCCTTGTCAGTTCATTCCAATCATTGTTTCTGTAAAGAAACCTCTGATGAAGGTGACAAAACTTTGCCTTGCACCTAATTTGTACGATCCAAAACTGGGAGCACTGGTTTCCATCATTTCCTATCCTTAGTTCAGAGGATTAGTATGCATTATTCTTGTAAAATAATTAACCAACTCAAGTTTGGTCAATCACCCTTAGCATGATCTATGTTGTCTGTTCTGAAGATTTATCTCAGCATTCTGATTTATTCGATAATTATTCACACATTAAAGGGAGGTAGAATATTCCATTAGAAAGTGATGCATGAATGAGTTATATGTTTGTGCTGTATTTTGTGCTATTTGAAGTAGTTAATTAATAACTGCCTAAAATCAGCACCCAGATTATAACAGAAAGATGGAAAGCATTTGTATTTGCTCTTTGCTGATCAGAAGTTCTGCCTTTAAAAAAATTATATTTCCATTATTACTCCTCCACAGGCCTCTGGAATAATGAGAATAACAGATATATAGAATAACACATGGAGGTTAGTATGATATACATGGAATAACATACAGGCAGGAATATATTATCAACAGAATAATTTATAGCCTGAAAAACAGTATGTGAAGGATAGTGCACATCCTGGAGCATATGACACCTTCTAAATAAGGTAACGTAACCTGGAATACAATGGGGATAAATGTAGGATAACAGATCAGTAAGCAAAGACAATAATAGAAATAGTACAGTGGATGTTTTAACTGGGCATGAGAGACTTCAGCTATGAGAAGAGGGGTTGGAAAGGTAATGAGGCAACCAAATAGAGATTTTCAAGATGATGAGGGAGTTTGATAGAGTAGATAGAGGAAAACTATTTCCTCTGTTTTGAATGGGTCAATAACTAAGAGGTCATAGATTTAAAATTATTGGAAAAACATCTAGAGGGGGGATTAGGAGATTTTTTTCATTCGGGGAGCTACCAACTTGTGGCAGATTCCACCTGAAATGAGTGGAAATGGTTTCCTTTTAGTAATGTTGAAAATAATTCAAACAGAAGGAATTTGCAGGGCTATATATAAAAGTGTGGGGCTAAGCGTAGCTGCTCTTTAAGTTTCTAGAGTATGATTGAATTCCAAGAAGGTCATATATGTTTATATCAATAAATGTTGAACTTTCACTGAAATAATTTAATTATATTTTGCACATGTTATTTGAAGTTCACAATACATTATTTTTAAAAAAATTTAGAGTACCCAATTAATTTTTTCCAAGTGAGGGGAAATTTAGCGTGTTCAATCCACCTACCTTGCACATCTTTGGGTTGTGGGGGCGAAACCCACACAAACACGGGGAGAATGTGCAAATTCCACATGGACAGTGACCCAGAGCCGTGATCGAACCTGGGACCTCGGCGCCGTGAGACTGCAGTGTTACCACTGCGCCACCGTGCTGCCCTCACAATACATTATAACCATAGAACAATGTTATGGGCCAGAGTTTAGAGAACCCCAAAGTGTATCATGGAGTTCACCTGGCCCACAATTTTAATAGATTGTGGTATGGGGAGCACACAGCCCACTCTACAAGTGTGGTACAGCAGAAATGGAAAAGTATTTTTTAAAGAAAAACAATGTTTATTCTATGAACTTAAGTTAACCTTTTTAAAGCATACAGTGAACATCTTAGCAACCATTAATTCAAATACAACCCCCAAAGAATACAACACTAAGTAATCCTTTAAGCTTTCCTCTTAACATCCATAAGACTTAAAACACCTTTTACCAGAAGCACATCAGGTTAAAGTCACTATTTTTATTAGTTTTAAATCACCAGGATCGATTTACAGTCTTTAAATTACAGAGAGAGACTCTAATACACCTTCTGGCTGTGATTGCAGCTATCCAGCTCTGAAAACGAAACTAAAACACACCCTGCAGCTAACAGCCTGAAACAAAAGTAAAAAGCTGACAGACAGCCTAGCTCCACCCACTCTCTGACATCACTGCAGTAAAAAACACCCATTTCTTAGAGGTACTCTCACTACAGATATTTATATACATACCCATTTATAAACACCCATTTCTTAAAGGTACTCTCACATGACGGGCGAAATTCTCCGTTATCGGCGGAAAGTCCGCCGATAGGCGCAAAAAATGGCGCAAATCCGACTTGCGTCACGTCGGAAAAATGGGTCGATAATCTCCGGCCCGAAATGGGCTAGCAGCGACGTAACGGGATCCGCGCTTGCGCAGTGGTTCACGCCGTGCTGCGTCATACGCGCCGCACGGCGTGACGGCTCATAAGGCCGCGCTGCTCCCCCACACCCGACCGGAACACCCGACCGCAACACCCGACTGGATGGCTGGCCGCCGCTCAGCCCCGAGGTTCGAGTCACGCAATGTGGAGGCGCTCTTGGACGCGGTGGAGCAGAGGAGGGACGCCCTGTATCCCGGGCACGGCCGCAGAGTTGCCCCACGCCACAGCCGGCGTCTGTGGAGGGAAGTGGCAGAGGCTGTCACCGCTGTGGCCCTGACACCACGGACAGGCACCCAGTGCCACAAGAAGGTGAACAACCTCGTCAGAGCAGGCAGGGTGAGCCTCCCCCATATCCCCCCTCCCCCATATCCCCGCTCCCCCATATCCCCCCTCCCCCATATCCCCGCCTCCCCCATATCCCCCATATCCCCCATATCCCCCCTCCCCCATATCCCCCCTCCCCCATATCCCCCCTCCCCCATATCCCCCCTCCCCCATATCCCCCCTCCCCCATATCCCCACTCCCCCATATCCCCCCTCCCCCATATCCCCCCTCCCCCATATCCCCCTCCCCATATCTCCCCTCCCACATATCCCCCCTCCCCATATCCCCCCTCCCCCATATCCCCCCTCCCCCATATCCCCCCTCCCACATATCCCCCCTCCCCCATATCCCCCCTCCCCCATATACCCCCTCACCCATATCCCCCCTCACCCATATCCCCCCTCCCCCATATCCCCTCCTCCCCCATATCCCCCATATCCCCCCTCCCCATATCCCCCCTCCCCCATATCCCCCTCCCCATATCTCCCCTCCCACATATCCCCCCTCCCCCATATCCCCCCTCCCCCATATCCCCCCTCCCCCATATCCCCCCTCCCACATATCCCCCCTCCCCCATATCCCCCCTCCCCCATATACCCCCTCACCCATATCCCCCCTCACCCATATCCCCCCTCCCCCATATCCCCCCTCCCCCATATCCCCAAGTGAATCCAGCCCTAACCTTAACCTCTGCAATGCACGCGCAACCGATGGCGTGCATTCATATACCTGCCTAACAGTGTTGCCTTTTACCCCTGCCACCCCACCCCCACAGGAGAAGCGCGCACACAACAATAGGGAGCATGTGAGGACTGGAGGAGGCCCCGCTGATGAGAGGCCACTGACCGAACACCAGGAAAGGGCCCTGGAACTGGCTGGTGGACCTGAGGACCGGGAGGTTGCTGATGCAGAGGTCGGGGGCATAGTAGCAAGTGAGCCACCGACAGCCCGTCCCCATATCCCCCCTCCCCTATATCCCCTTCCCCCGTATCACCTGATCACTGCCTGATGTCTAACCATGCATGCTTCATTGTGTATCGCAGGACCAAACATCCAGGCACCCATCCCCGCAGATGCAGACCGCCCGCAGAATGCCCCTCGGAGGCCACGGGAGATGGAGAGACCCGGACCCTCCGGCATGCGACGCCCGCAGGATGCCCCTCGGAGGCCACGGGAGACGGAGAGACCCGCACCCTCCAGCATGCGACGCCCGCAGGATGCCCCTCGCACACCATGGGAGACGGAGAGACCTGGAGCAACAGGGAGATGACACCCCCATCACGTGCGGGAGCGACCACCCAGCGATGAGGGGGGCAGCCACAGGCCCCCGTCACATCCGAGCCAGGACACCAATACCCAGGACACCACTACCCAGGACACCACTACCCAGGACAACACTACCCAGAACACCACTACCCGGGACACCACTACCCGGGACACCACTACCCGGGACACCACTACCCAGGAAGACGAAATACCGGACAGTGACTCAGAGTGGATGGGTGGAGACGAACCCCCACCCCAAAGTGCCATGGACTCAGAGTGGGACGAAGAGCACGACACAACGCCACTGCTGTCACCAACACCCTCCACCATCGCAGAAACACTCACCTCGGTTGGGCACTTTAGTGATGAGGCGTCTGGTACACTCACTGGTGCGCACAACACAGCCGTCCCGGTACAGCAGGTGGAGGTAGGAGCAGCAGAGGGGCCAGGCGGTCGGAGGGCAGCCCAGCCCAAGCGAACATCTGCCGCCCAGATGGATCCCGGGTTCCTGGAGTTACCACACCCACACATAGATCCGATGCAACCACCGACCCGGAGACAAGCGAAGAGGGTGACAGGCGGCTTGCGGCGGCTGCGGTCGCAGGTGGAGGAGTCCACCCGCGTCCAGGAGCTGGAAGTGGTGCCGGTCATGCGTGCCACCCAGGCCGACACCGCACGGGTGGCGTCCGCGGTGGAGGCAATGGGTGCGACGGTGTCAGACATGGGGAACGGTTTGCGAGGCCTGGGGCTTTCCGTGCAGGCGGCGTCTGTGGCCCAGGAAATGGCTGCCCTCTCACAGGAGGCCATGAGCCAGTGCCAGTGCCAGATGGCAGAGGCGCTCAACGCCATAGTCTCAGCAGGCCATGGCCCAGTCTCTGCAGGCCATGGCCCAGTCTCTGCAGGCCATCACTGAGGGCATCGGCGCCAGTGGCCATGTGCGAGCCGGCGTCGCCCTGTCACAGACAGGGTTTGCCAACCCCCTCGGCTCCATGGCTGTAAACCTGCAGACCCCTGTCGATACCAGCACGGGCCTCCAGGACTGGCAGCGCCAGATGTCGGGGGGGCGTCGGATGGCCAGTCCGTTCGCATCCCCCACCCATGTAGAGGCCTGGGGGCCATCGGGCACCCCGAGGGAGGAGGAGGTGGTGTGGTCCCTCCCGGTCCTCAGGTCCACCAGCCAGTTCCAGGGCCCTTTCCTGGTGTTCGGTCAGTGGCCTCTCATCAGCGGGGCCTCCTCCAGTCCTCACATGCTCCCTATTGTTGTGTGCGCGCTTCTCCTGTGGTACACCGCGACACCTCGGACTCCCCCCCTTCCGTCCCAGGTGCATCGGGTGGGCAACGGGCAGGACAGGCTGGCAGCTCGCCATCCCAGTCGCCCGGGCCGCAGCCTGGCCCATCTAGGCCAGGACGCCCCAGGAAACGGCCGCCAAAGGGATCCATTGTCAGAGGGCAGGAATCACAGGAGTCCACCTCCAGTTCTGCTGTACCGTCTGCGGAACCACGGAGACGTAGTCAAAGGGCCCGTAAGGCCAAACAATTAAACACTGAGTAAGTTGGCACGGTTGCAGGGCACAGGTGAGTTTTAGGGGCTAGGGCACGTGCATGAACTCCTTTGGTTATTAAAGTCAATGTTACACCTACAGAAGCTGCCTTTGTGCTCTGTCCAAAGTGTGCGGGGGTGTCATGTACGTTGAGCGCAAGTGTGTGTGTGAGGGGTGGTCTTACTTCAGCCCCAGGTGAGTCTGCCCCCTTTCCCCTGGGCCGCCATCAACATCCCCCGGGCAGAGGACGGGACCGTGCGCTGCAGTGTCACAGCCGCATGCAGGGATGGTCCGGGTGGATGGTGGTACTGTGGCCATGGGTCAGACATAGTCCAACGATATAGAGCCAGGAGCTCACCGCAGGGCGGGTTGTCATCATCCTCCATGGCCTGCGATAGACACGCGTCCACCCGCAACTGTGTGAGCCTGGCCCGTTGAGCCGCAGGTGGATCGGCAATGGGGGTGGGGCTGGTGTGCATGCGGGTGGGGTGGGTGGGGTTGGGGAGGGGGGTGAGGGTGCTGGGTGGGTGGATGGGTGGGGGGTGTGGGTGGTCGGCTGTTGCCATGGTGTGCGGTCTGTGGCCATACTACCCGATTCCCACGCCCATCTAGTCAGTGAAGCGGGCGTCTATCAGTCTGTCCCGTGCCCGCTGGGCCAGCCGGTAACGGTGGACAGCCACCCGCCTGTGTCTACCCCGTCTGCCCTGACCATTCCCCCCATCCCCCTCATCTGGGAGGACTGGGCCTCTTCCTGCTGCTCCTCCACTCCGCCCTCCTCTGCCTGCGGCTCATTGCCCCTCTGTTGGGCTATGTTGTGCAGGTCGCAGCACACCACAATAATGCGGCCGACCCTATCTGACCGATACTGGAGGGCGCCCCCAGAGAGGTCCAGGCACCTGAAACGCATCTTCAGCACGCCAAAGCACCTCTCTATCACTCCCCTTGTCGCTACATGGGCATCATTGTAGCTGTTCTCCACCTCATTGCGTGGCCTCCGTACAGGCGTCATCAGCCACGATCGCAATGGGTAGCCCCTGTCGCCCAGCAACCAGCCCCTCAGCCGGGGATGGCGTCCCTCGTACATGCCGGGGATGGATGACCGCGACAACATGAATGAGTCGTGTACACTGCCTGGGTGACGGGCGCAGACGTGCAGGATCATCATGCGGTGGTCGCAGACCACCTGTACGTTCATCGAATAGGTCTCCTTCCTATTAGTGAACACGGCCCTGTTATCTGCAGGTGGCCGCACGGCGACGTGCATCCCATCGATCGCGCCCTGGACCATGGGGAACCCGGCCACAGCAGAGAAACCCACGGCCCGGGCATCTTGGCTGGCCCGGTCCACGGGGAAGTGGATGTAGCGGTGCGCCATGGCATATAGGGCATCTGTCACTGCCCGGATGCACCGGTGCACCGATGTCTGCGATATGCCTGACAGGTCCCCACTCGGTGCCTGGAATGACCCCGTTGCATAAAGGTTCAGGGCCATCGTAACCTTGACGGACACGGGGAGAGGGTGTCCCCCGCCAGTGCCACGCGGTGACAGGTGTGCCAGCAGGTGGCAGATGTGTGCCACGGTTTCCCGGCTCATCCGGAGTCTCCTCCTGCATTCCCGGTCCGTGAGGTCCTGGTATGACTGCCTGGGCCGGTACACACGGGGCGCCCTCGGGTGCCTCCGTTGCCGTGGGGCCGCGACGTCCTCCTCCCCCTCCTCGTCCTGTCGGTCGGGTGTCCCTCCAGCCTGGGCGGCTGCTGCCTGCCCCTCTGCAGCAGCCTGCGCCGCCTCTCTGGCACGCTCCTCCTCCTCCACCTCCTCCTCCTCCTCATCCAGGGCAACATAGACATGAGCGGCTGCCGCCACGGTGGCCAGCATCGCTGGATGATCTGAAAACATGGCGGCCTGGTGGGGGCAGGGGAACGACGACATGTCATCATTGCCCATATCCCCTCCTCCCCCCAGCTAGGTGGCATGGACCGCATGGGTCCAACTGTTGGAGGCTGGCACCTGGCCAGGTGGACTAACTCACTTGCCCTCCCATCCCCCTCCCCAGCAGGGACCCCCCCAACCTCCACCCCGGCACGGACACCCCCCCCCCAACCTCCACCCCGGCACGGACCCCCCCCCAACCTCCACCCCGGCACGGACCCCCCCCCCACAACCTCTACCCCGGCACGGACACCCCCATTCCCCTCCCCGGCACGGACCCCCCCCCAACCTCCACCCCGGCACGGACCCCCCCCCCCCAACCTCCACCCCGGCGCGGACCCCCCCCCCATCCCCCTCCCCGACACGGACCCCCCCCCCAACCTCCACCCCGGCACGGACACCCCCATCCCCCTCCCCGGCACGGACCCCCCCCCCAACCTCCACCCCGGCACAGACACCCCCCCCCAACCTCCACCCCGGCACGGACACCCCCATCCCCCTCCCCGGCACGGACCCCCCCCAACCTCCACCCCGGCACGGACCCCCCCCCCAACCTCCACCCCGGCATGGACACCCCCATCCCTCTCCCCGGCATGGACCCCCCCCCCCCAACCTCCACCCCGGCACGGACACCCCCATCCAGCTTCCCGGCACGGACCCCCCCCCCAACCTCCACCGCGGCACGGACACCCCCCCAACCTCCACCCCGGCACGGACCCCCCCCCAACCTCCACCCCGGCACGGACCCCCCCCCCCCACAACCTCCACCCTGGCACGGACACCCCCATCCCCCTCCCCGGCACGGAACCCCCACCCCCAACCTCCACCCCGGCACGGACACCCCCATCCCCCTCCCCGGCACGGACCCCCCCCCAACCTCCACCCTGGCACGGATACCCCCATCCCCCTCCCCGGCACGGACACCCCCCCAACCTCCACCCCGGCACAGACACCCCCATCCCCCTCCCCGGCACGGACCCCCCCCCAACCTCCACCCTGGCACGGATACCCCCATCCCCCTCCCCGGCACGGACACCCCCCCAACCTCCACCCCGGCACAGACACTCCCATCCCCCTCCCCGGCACGGACCCCCTCCCGGCACTCCCCCGGAGCCCAGCCTACTCTAACCACCCCCCCCCCCCCCCCCCCCCCGCCGCACACACACATACACACAACCCGAGACACACCTCTCCTCACGCATTCAGACTGCGGCCACGCCATCGCCTGCCCAGAGCCAACCCCCCAGGCCGTCACTCACCTCCACGCTGGTCGGCGTGAACCTGGAGCATAGGGTCACGCCGATGAAAAGGAGGTTTAATTTACGTCGACGTGAACGGTCATCACGTCGACGGGACTTCGGCCCATCCGGAAGGGAGAATATCGGCAGGCCGAAAATCGGCTGCCTTGCGCAGACCCGTGACATTCTCCGCGGCAGCGGCGCCATTAACGCCCCGCCGACTTTTCTCCCTTCGGAGACTTCGGCAACCGGCGGGGGCGGGATTCACGGCGGCCAACGGCCATTCTCTGACCCTCTGCGGGGTCGGAGAATGACGCCCGACATCTCCCCCCAAGAAAGCCAACTTCAAGATGGTTTCATTTTTCACCTTTTCATTATCCTCTAAGAAATGCACAGCGTAAATATACTTTTTCGTTTCAAAAAACAATACACGCCAACAGGTATAATAATGTAGTCCATTTATTTTTGTTTTTCTTCCTCCAACTGAAATCCTTCTCGATTGACAGTCTCTTTGAACTTGGTGTCTGCACGGTCCGTCCATTTCTCTACGCCTCGGCATTTCTCTTTAAAGTCAGATATTTTATTTCAATCTGATCGCAGAGCCCTTTGTAATTCTCCAACACAGGAGCATTGGTTATCACAGCTTTCAGGCCATCAAATGCCTGGTGAAAGTCCGCTGTCCACTGACATTTTCGACGTTTCTTCAGCAAGTCCATCAGTGGAGCAATCACGCAACAAACATTTTTCACAAATGTTCGGTCAAATCCACTCATGCCAAGAAATCACATTATTTCCCTTCATGTTGTGGGTATCGGAAAGTCCTCAAGGAAAATGACTTGGGCTTTTCCAAATTCACTTTTGGCTAGGTTTATCACCAAACCAGCCTCCTGAAGTCGACCAAATAACTCCATCAGATGTTTTAAATGTTCTTTCCATGTCTGGCTGAAAATTTCCAGATCGTCGATGTATGCCGCACAATTGGGTAATCGTGAACCAACTTTGTTAGTTAACCGTTGAAATGTGGCTGGGGTGTTTATCATGCCAAATGGCATAACTTTGAATTGATATATATCATCTGGAGTCACAAAAGCTGAAATCTCTTTCGCCCTTTCCTGCCAGTAACCTTTAAGTAATTCCAGTTTGGAAATAAAAGCTGATTGTCCCACTTTCTCAATGCAATCCTCCAAACGTGGGATAGGATAAGAGGCCGTTCTTGTAACTGCATTAATCTTTCTATAGTCCACATACAACCGTTGGGTACCATCTGGTTTAGGTACCATCACTATGGGTGAGCTCCATTGGCTGCAACCCACTTCAATTATGCCATTTTTAAGCATACTTCAATCTCTTTGTTAACCTGTGCCAATTTTAAAGGGATAAGTCTGTCTGAATGTTGTGTGATTGGAACAGCATTTCCCACATCTACATCATGTATAGCCATTTTAGTACTTCCAAATTTATCTCCACAAACTTGTCCACGTGATATCAATAATTCTTTCAGGTCAGTTCGTTTTTCCTCTGGAAGGTAACTCATCAATTTATCCCAATTTTTAAGAACATCCTCATTTTCCAATTTAATTTGAGGTATGTCAAATTCACAGTCACCTGGATTTGGTTCGTCACTTTGAGTTAGAATCATTAAAACCTCCTCCTTTTTCTCTCCTTCCCTTTCAAAGTACCTTTTAAGCATATTCACATGACGCACTCGGTGAGTCTTCCTTCTATCTGGCATTTTTACCACATAATTCACCTCACTTAATTTACTTTCAATCTGATAAGATCCACAAAACCTAGCTTTTAAAGGTTCACCTACTACTGGTAACAATATTATCTCCACTGGCAAAACTACGAACTTTGGGTTTCTTGTCCGCTACCCATTTCATCACATTTTGTGCAACTTTTAAATGTTGTCTAGCCAATTCACCTGCTCTATTTAATCGTTCCCTAAAATTTGACACGTAATCCAATCATGTAATTGTCGACTTCTCACCCACCAATTTTTTCTTAATCAATTTAAGTGGTCCTCTTACCTCATGACCAAAAATTAGTTGGACAAAAGAACAGAATTTGGTTGACTCATTAGGAGCATCCCTAATTGCAAACAGTATGAATGGAATACCTTTATCCCAATCCTCTGGATAATCGTAACAATAAACCCTACAGATTGTCTTTAATGTCTGATGCCATCTTTCTAAAGCTCCCTGCGATTCTGGATGATAAGCAGTTGATTTAAATTGTTTTATTCCTAAGCTATCCATAACTTCTTTGAATAACCTTGAGGTAAAATTCGATCCTTGATCCGATTGTATTTCTGTGGGTAGTCCATATCTAGTGAAGAATTTAAGTAACACAGTCTTTTTAGCTGTAATATTACGTACTGGAATGGCCTCTGGAAACCTAGTGGATACATCCATTATAGTCAAAAGATAGTGATTCCCACTTTTTGTTTTAGGAAGTGGTCATACGCAATCAATTAGGACCCTTGTAAAAGGTTCCTCAAATGCTGGAATGGGTGTTAAGGGCACTGGTTTTATCACTGCATGAGGTTTCCCTATCACTTGACATCTGTGACATGATTGACAAAATTTAACTACATCTTTATGAAGTCCAGGCCAATAAAAATGATTCTGGATTTTAGCTTGAGTTTTACTAATTCCCAAATGACCTCCCACTGGTACCTCATGTGCAACTCGCAACACCTCCTTTTTATACCCTACTGGCAATACTACTTGATAAACTTCTGCCTACTTTTCATCCGCCTGCATATGTAAAGGTCTCCATTTTCTCATCAAGACATCACTTTTACGGTAATAATACTCTGGTGTACACTCAGATTCCTCTTCCGTGTATGCTTTCTGATACATCCGTTTTATTTCTATATCTTTTTGTTGTAACTCCGCCAATTTTCCTGAACTAAAAATATCCGCCTCATGCTCCACTGGTTCTTGTTCTTTTTCAACCATCTGATCAAAAATCGTTTCTGATAATTGCACTTCAACTTCATCTTCACTCTCTGATTTCTCCTCTTGTCTTCACCTGTGACTTTGCGACCCTGTTACTACACAATCTGGGAAAATCCCAGGATATTCGTCCTTCTACACTTCAGTTGTCTGATTTTCCACTGGCTTATCAACCACAGTAGGCATCACTCCCACCTGCGATCCAGCTATATCATTACCCAAGATAAACTGTATTTCTGGACAAGATAATTTCTCTATTACAACTCCTACCACTTCACCACTCTTCACTGGACTTTCCAACCTTACCTTATATAATGGAACACTACTCCTCTCACCCTGAATTCCACATATTACCATCTTTTCTGGCAATATTCTTCCCAGACTACATAACTCCTCATCTCTTACCATTAAAGATTGACTAGCTCCCGTATCTCTTAAAATTGTGACTTCTTTACCTGCTCCTCCTGATACACATGAGTAAACTTTACCCACACAAGTAAATTCTTTAAAGAGATCTGGCACATTCTTATCAATCACCTCTTGATCAGGCTGTACAATCTTTTGCACCTCCTTTGCTTCACTTGGGCTTTCCTTTACCCCTTTAACAAACCCCACTGTCTTATCCTGTTTTACCACATCAGCCATCCCAGTGCTTTTCTTCAACCACCAACACTGTGACTTTACATGGCCTAGTTTATTACAGTGAAAACATTTGAAATTTTTCATGTCTCTTCCACCTTCCTGGATTTATTTTTTAACCTGAGGTACACTCTCCTTATTATCTCCCATCAGATCACCTTTACTTTTACTACTTGAGTATTTCTCATGTCCCCAGTTTCTATCCCTCAAAGGCTGAAACCGTTGTCTGAAACAAAGCTTTAATTCATGAACTAATTCTTAATCATCTGCCATTTCTGCTGCTAATCTCGCGGTTTTAACCCTCTGCTCTTCCGCATGAATTCTCGCTACATCAGGAATTGAATTTTTTAACTCCTCCAAAAGCATAATTTCTCTGAGAGCTTCATACGGTTGGTCTATTTTCAAAGCCCTTATCCACCTATCAAAATTACTCTGTTTGAGCCTTTCAAACTCCATGCATGTTTGACCAAATTCTTTCCTTAAATTTCTAAACCTTTGTCTGTCGGCTTCAGGCACTAGTTCATATGCACCTAAGATGGATTTATTCACCTCCTCATACATCCCTGATACCTCCTCCGGTAGTGATGCAAACACTTCACTTGCCCTACCTACCAGCTTTGTTTGAATCAGTAATACCCAGATGTCCTGTGGCCATTTCATTTGTTGAGCTACCTCCTCAAATGAAATGAAAATGGCTCCTACCTCCTTCTCATCAAACCTTGGCAATGCTTGGACATATTTAAATAGATCCCCACCGAGCCTTCGACTTTGATGCTCTTTCTCACTATCCTCATCACTATCCACCAACTGTATGTTTGCCTTTACGTCTGCCAATTTTAACTGACTGTCATGTATCAAGGCCATTTTGTGACGTTCAAACTCTCTCTCTTTATCTTTTTCCCTGATCTGTATCTCCCTTTCTCTTTCTTTTTGTTCTGCTTGGGCTATTCTTTCTGTTTTCCTTTCTTCTCTCTCTTTTTCCTCTCTCTCTCTTTCTTTTTCTCTTTCTTTTCCCTCCCTCTCTCTTTCTCTTTCTTTTTCCTCTCTCTCTCGTTCGTATTCAAGCTGTTTTAATTCTTTCTCATGTTCCATTTGCTTAATTTGCAACTGAAGTTTTGCTATTTCCAATGAGTCAAACTGTATCTCAGGCAACTTTAAATGCTTAGCCACCGCCATAATTACCTCATCTTTTCGCATTTTGTCAGGTAATGTTAACTGCAATGTTTTTGCCAAATCTAACAGTCTGCTTTTAGTCTCTGTCCGTAAGGTACTGTGTGTGACCGTCTTCACTCCCAAAAACATCAGAGCCTCTGAAACAGCCATTGTCCACAACACACTCCCTACTTAAACTAAAACACACATCTGATAAGCAACCACAATATGCTCACCCCTTACTGTCTTCAAGTTCATGAAACCAATCCAATAGATAGACTTTTATCCCGGACGAGCCCCCAATTTGTTACGGGCCAGGGTTTAGAGAACCCCAAAGTGTATGATGGAGTTCACCTGGCCCACAACGTTTAATAGATTGTGGTATGGGGAGCACACAGCTCACTCTAAACAAAACAATGTTTATTCTATGAACTCAAGTTAACCTTTTTAAAACATACAGTGAACATCTTAGCAACCATTAATTCAAATACAACCCCCAAAGAATACAACAATAAGTAATCCTTGAAACTTTCCTTTTAACATCCATAAGACTTAAAACACCATTTACCAGAAGCACATCAAGTTAAAGTTACTACTGTTATTAGTTTTAAATCACCAAGATTGATTTACAGTCTTTAGATTACAGAGAGAGACTCTAATACACCTTCTGGCTGTGACTGCAGCTATCCAGCTCTGAAAAGAAAACTAAAACACAACCTGCAGCAAACAGCCTAAAACGGAAGTAAAAGGCTGTCAGACAGCCCAGCTTCACCCACTCTCCGACATCACTGCAGTAATAAACACCCATTTCTTAGAGGTACCCTCACTACAGTATTCTATATACATATCCATTTTTAATACCCATTTCTTAAAAGTACTCTCACACGACAACAAACTCACCCAAGGCTCATAAATATCCCCTTGCAAACCTATAACCACTACCATCTAGAAGGACAAGGACAGGAGATACGTGGGAACACCACCACCTGGAAGTTCCTCTCCAAGCCAATCGCAATCATAACTTGGAAATATATCACCATCGTTCCTTCACGGCCTCTGGTCAAAATCCTGTACCCCTCTCCCGGATAACACAATCTGCAGCAGTTCAAAAAGACAGTTTACCATCACCTTCTCCAGGGCAATTAGGAATGGGCAATTAATACAGGCCTAGCATGTCCCTTGAATGAATATATATATTATATGATGGCAACAAGAGCAAGTTTAGCTTTTTATAATGCTGCTCACAATAAAGACCTTTCAAATTGATTTACAGAGCAAGATATAAAACTGAACAGGAAGAGAGTGATAAATGGCTAAAATAAAGGTTAAAATGAAGATTTTCAGGGTGCATTCAAAAACAGAAGGATTGGTGACGTGGTGATGCAGAGAAGCAAGTACAGAGAACTGCAGAGGACAGAGGCATCATAACAGAATCCAAGGCTGGTATTGTATGTCAAGGAATAAGCTGCCTTGACTGGGTACATGCATAGCTGTTTGGCTGGAAGAGATCACTGAGGTGGGGCGAGGCCATGGAGGAATGCGAATCTTGAATTAATTTACAAAGGAATAGGGGCCCAATAGAATTTGCAATGGGCAGGTTTAATAGTTGGATGGGCACTTAGTGACAAGTAGTCTCTAACAAATGAAACAATTGGTAAAGTAAATGACGTTCAGTTATTGCTGAGAGCCGTCAGTTAACCGTTCGCAGTGATGTCAACAGAAATTATGCAACCAATATTTTTTTTGTGAGGAAGGGGAAATTTTACAATAATGAATTTTATATTAAAGCTTTGGCACAAACTTACTTTTCCATAGTCGTTAGCTATAGATATGGTACATGTATAGCTTAAAATTGTTCAGCACCATCTTCAGTAAGGTCTCCACATTTAGCATTCAGAGTAGCATCATGGACACTCTGTTACTATAGTAACCATTGAGGCTATTCACAGCTATTCAATTATTGGAATCTGTAACCTCTATGAACCTGTTCCTCTGCTCATGTCCTCAAGTCAGTGAACAAACAAAACATCCAATCTGTTTCTTTTTTAACATCTGCATTGATGGGATATTACTTCTTGAAAGGACAGAGTCTTTATGAATAAGTGATAGACTCTTTTCATTTGATAACAAAGACAGGCACACCATTCAGTAAATCAGACTGAGGTGCATTGTTTCATTACTCATGCGTGATCTCACCATCACAAAAATAACTGCAGCTTTTTTCTCTTACCAATTAAAAGACAGGTTTTCCAAATAAGCCTCATGACAATGATGATGCCTATCCAGTAATAACATAAAATGTTATTATCCACATGACCCTGTGTGTTATTTCACTGCAATGTGTTATGATCCCATCGAATCCGATAACACTTGGAAAGGAATCACACTGATGCCAATGGGGAACAAAATGCTGGATAAGAGTTTTCATCTTTTTTGCGACAAAAAGCCAACTTAAAGCAATACAATTCAAACATTGATTAACAGGCGAAGTATGTGTCAAACAAAGCAGTAAATTTCACTTTCACTAGTCGATACAACAGAGATACACCTTGTAGCTATGAGCACTCATTATTTGCTGCACAAATGTGGCACCGCATGAAAGCTCAATCTTTTCGATGCAGCATCCAGTGTGTAGGACATCTTCCTTCACAGGAAACTACTTCACAGGAAATTGTTTTGGGCTTTGAGTCACATTCACCACCAATCATATTCCAACTAAGGGTCCTGATTGTGGTAACCATTAATGAAATGAAATGAAAATCGCTTATTGTCACAAGTAGGCTTCAAAATGAAGTTACTGTGTAAAGCCCCTAGTCGCCACATTCCGCCGCCTGTTCAGGGAGGCTGGTACGGGATTTGAACCGTGCTGCTGGCCTGCCTTGATTTGCTTTAAAAGCCAGCTATTTAGCCCTGTGCTAAACCAGCCCCATTCAACAAATGCCATATCTATGATATGCTCTCGCACTTGGACCACAATAGTGGCACAGAATCCCCAGAGACTCCTTTAACTGCCCTGTTGAATATTCTGGTAGGCTCTGGCAACACTGAAAAAGCAGCAATGTATCTTCTCAAATCTACAATCATTTACCCTTCCGGTTTTCAGCTCTTTGCTCTTTCCAACTATATAACACACAGAACACAGCCTCTGCTCTCTTCTCAGAGACTTGCTTCAACACCAGGATCTGTTCAACTACAGCCAAACATAATGGTTGCATTTGGAGAGAACCTTGCTTGTTTTCTCTTTGCACACATTCTCAGTGTGTTCAGAATTGCCAAACAATAAAACAGGTTAACCCAAACCCACTGCATTTAGCTTTCTATTTGTCTTTTCACTGATCATCCCCATGGCAACCTGAGGTCACAGTGGTCTTCCTTGAAACCTTGTGATGTTGTAATCAGGAAACCAATGAACCTTTTTTCAGAATACGCTGAGCTTTTTGATTCTGTTCTCCCCTTCCATAAGACCATAAGTCATAGGAACAGAATTAGGCCACTCGGCCCATCGAGCCTGCTCCACCAATCAATCATGGCTCATATTTTTCTCATCCCCATTCTCTGCCTTCTCCCCAGAACCCCTGATCCCCTTTTTAATTAAGAACCTATCTATCCCTGTCTTAAAGACACTCAGTGATTTAGCCTCCACAGCCTTCTGCGGCAAAGAATTCCACAGATTCACCACCCTCTGGCTGAAGAAATTCTTCCTCATCTCTGTTTTAAAGGATCGTCCTTTTAGTCTGAGATGGTGACCTCTGGTTCTAGTTTTTCCGACAAGTGGAAACATCCTCTCCACGTCCACTCTATCCAGGCCTCGCAGTATCCTGTAAGTTTCAATAAGATCCCCCCTCATCCTTCTAAACTCCAATGAGTACAGACCCAGAATCCTCAACCGTTCCTCATACGACAAGTTCTTCATTCCAGGGATCATTCTTGTGAACCACCTCTGGACCCTTTTCAAGGCCAGTACATCCTTCCTTAGATACGAGGCCCTTCAGGACAGATAGTTGGGAACAATTGTGTTTCAGCTTAGTAAGATGAAGTAACTAATCAGAGGAGCTAGATTACCAGGCATTTTGCAGAAAAGCAGTTTAGTTTTAGATTGGGATGTGTACGGGCGGCATGTGGTGCAGTGGATAGCACTGGGACTACGGTGCTGAGGACCCAGGTTTGACTCCCGGCCTTGGGTCACTGTCCGTGTGGAGTTTGCACATTCTCCCCGTGTCTGCATGGGTTTCACCCCCACAACCCAAAGATGTGCTGGTTAGGTGAATTGGCCACGCTAAATTGCCCCTTAATTGGAAAAGAAAAATAATTGGATACTCTAAATTTATTTTATAAAAAGATAGGGATGTGAACAGAAGTCAAGCATCTGCTCTCGATGCAGTTCAGTTAAAGATCTGTCTGTAGACAGGCGTGCAGTTTCTTTCCAAACAGTTCAGAGAGTTAGTTGGTTCCCGGAAGTCAAACCATGAAGACAGCTTCTGAAGATGTCAGCGAGAGATCGCATTGTTCTGACAGAATTCAAGTCTATCTCTTAAAACAGTCTCAAAGAACATCTCTTAAACCAGTGTTTTTCAAACTTTTTTTCCAGGCATCCATTTTTACCAATCGGCCATCCTTCGGTACCCATGCCAGCCAACTTTCACGATTCACCATTGGCCGCCTTTGTGACCCACCATTTTCACTTACCTTTAATGTGACAGGTGAGCCTGCTTGGTCCTCATGATCTTACTTGCTTTGTCATTCAATGTTACATTTCTGTATGAGTTGTTCATCACAGGTCCTGGAGCTCACACCAGCATTGCTTTGTCCTGCAGTGGACTCTCCTGTGAAGCTCTCTCCAGCAGATTCAGTTGTGAGATCCCAGCCTGTTTATGTCTCTGGTCCTCTCTTCCTTCGTCCAAAAAGAACCATCTTCAGTTCTTCACCCAATACTGTTGCTTGCTTGCTGGCAGCTACAAAATGAAGGAAACTCTCCTCAGTAATTTTGTGCCTAGAGTAGGTGACGTGAGTGTACCGGGCGTGTAAACTGCTCTTTTACTGCCTCTGGTGGGAAGACTCATTGATTTAAAACAAAATCTGCTCTTGGAACAGCGTGCTGACGTCTGGGAGAGGCAGTCTATCCCCACTGGGCTCTGGGCCTGTGCACTGATACATCTTGCTGAGGGGCACGCATGTGTGGGACAGCTGGTATTCTCGAAAGGCAGTCACAGCTGGCATTTTTAAAAGCCAGTCATGGCCGTTGGGCACTTCTTCCCGCGATCGGGAACTCTGTGACTGATTGCTCCGTGACCCTCCCGCAGGTCGCAAACCTGAGTTTGAAAATTACTGTCTCAAGCAAGTATGTCTGGGTCTGCTCACTGTATTTAAAAGTGGATGTTGACCTGAGATAGGTTTGTTTACATAATAATAATCTTTATTGCCACAAGTAGGCTTACATGAACACTGCAATGAAGTTACTGTGAAAATCCCCTAGTCGCTACATTCCGGCACCTGTTCGGGTACACCGGGGGAGAATTCAGAATGTCCAAAGTACCGAAAAGCACGTCTTTCAGGACTTGTGGGAGGAAACCGGAGCGCCCGGAGGAAATCCACGCAGACACGGGAAGAATGTGCAGACCCCACACAGACAGTGACCCAAGATGGAAATCGAACCTGGGACCCTGGAGCTGTGAAGCAACAGTGCTAACTATTGTGCTACCATGCCGCCCATGGAAATAGAGATAGCAGTTAAAGGTTATTGCTATCACTGTATTAATTAGCATTGTTCATAGGATAATTGTACACTATTTCCTTGTGCGATGTTAAAGATATTTTAATACTGTGTTAGTAATAAAGTTTGTATTAATATACAATGTCCGTATTTTGTATGAAATCATTCCTGGAGTGAGGTATCCTTTCCACACAATCTTACAATATTAAAATAAAATATTGGTGTTTCTGTCCAGTTTCCGCCACTGATGGTGTCAGGTCCAGGATCGTAACGCCACCCTTAACCCCTGGCACCACTTGGCTAACTGTCAGGGACTATTCTCGTAGGTCCCATCGTACGTTTGCCACCACAGTCTATCCACTGCCTGCTGGCCAGTCATCACGTTCTGCTGGTTTTGACCTGATGATGGAAATAATCACCGTGGGCAGCACGGTAGCATTGTGGATAGCACAATTGCTTCACAGCTCCAGGGTCCCAGGTTCGATTCCGGTTTGGGTCACTGTCTGTGCGGAGTCTGCACATCCTCCCCATGTGTGCGTGGGTTTCCTCTGGGTGCTCCGGTTTCCTCCCACAGTCCAAAGATGTGCAGGTTAGGTGGATTGGCCATGATAAATTGCCCTTAATGTCCAAAATTGCCCTTAGTGTTGGGTGGGGTTACTGGGTTATGGGGATAGGGTGGAGGTGTTGACCTTGGGTAGGGTGCTCTTTCCAAGAGCAGGTGCAGACACGATGGGCCGAATGGCCTCCTTTTGCACTGTAAATTCTATGATAATAATCTCCAGGTGTTTAAATCCCTCTGGACTTCAACATGTGACCTTGTTACTCACCCAGGCTCTCCCTTTCTGCATAAACAATCCCTTTCTGCATAAAATCTGGGTCTTTGTCACAATTTTTAAAACTAAGGGTAGCAGTGTATGATGAGAGTTGGTTGAATTGAGGAATTGGTTTTGAAAAAAAAATGGTGGATACATTTGTACATCAATAGGATGGAAAAGATGTTAGGAAGCAGAGAACAGACTGCAATTGTCAACCTTCCTTCAATATGCAAATTGTGCTGGGGAATGAAGGGTAGGCCATGTAATACTTCTGTTTGTGATTATTGAGCAGTTAGCTTAATGTCAGTTGTGGGAAAACTCTTAGAATGAACAATCCAACATCAATTAGCAAACCTTGATAAATTCACAGGAGCAGTGCAGATTTCTTCACTGAGTTCTTTGGAGAAATGGCTCATTGAATAGATAAAGGGAATGCAGCTTGTGTAGTGCATATAGATCTTTAGAAGGCATTTAAAAAGTGTTTCTTAGGTGGCTTGTTACAAAAATTCAAGCATATGGTATTGGGAAAGGTGACACAGACATTATAGGCAAAATCCTTCCCATATGCAACAAAGTTCCGTGTTTCTATTTTAGCATTGCACCATTTTAGAAATACTGATGTTGCTAAAATCTTAAAAGCCATTTTGATTTTTCCAAATTATTGCAACACCATTGTTAATTTAGAATTGTTCCGTTTTGCACTAATTCAATACCTTTGCTCTAGTAATTCCTCCAAATCATTGCCCTCAATGCTTTCACCAGAAACAAAATGAAAACACCCAAAGGGGTCTTAAAGTTGGCATCAATGGGGCCTGATGGTGGAACTTGCCCCTTGAAATATCTGTGAGATTTCTGGGTTAGACTTGTTGCCCTCCTTGCAGGTTCAACATTTTGTATCAAATCTATAAGAAATGTTGGGCACAATTTTCTCACCCAATTGTACCCATTGCCAATCCCATTGCATTGGGTGAATAGCAGGAAAGGCCAACAACGAGATCCGGATCTCGCCCAGAAATGGCGAGAAGCTCATTAACCCTCATTTGCATTCATTTCAATCTCATTAGCGAGATTGAAGTCGAATACAGCGGCCTCCCGGGAGTCAACCGATCCCCCAGCGAGAGGTCATGCACCATCATTTAGTACTCCTGTTCGACAATGGACAGATGGTGCAATGGGTAGTGAGGAGGTGAGTAGCCATTTCCATTTTCCAGCATGTACTCAAGAGCACCAGTACTGCTGGCCCAGTGCTCGGGAGTGAGGCCCTTCAGGGAGGTTGAGGTTGTTCGGGGGGTTAAAGCGTCCCAGGTCAGGGGTCGCCTCTGGCTGGAGGGAGGGGAGGGTTGCATCTCTAAGGCCTTCAAGCCATCTTGAAGTATTGTGGAAACCCATATCGGGGGCAACAACAGCTGAAGCCTGTCCGTCCTACCAAACACGTCCAGGACAGAAACCTGCTGCTCCTTCTATCCTGAAATTCAATTTCACCACTGTGAGCAGCCTCGAGCTTCACAGCTGAAGGTGATCTCAAAAGAGGGATTAGGCTCGTTAGCTGCACTTGCACTTCACGCTCCTCAACTGTCAAGTGCCTCCTTTAAGGAACAGGTGCCCTGTCTGAGAGGATGATTTGTAGACTAGATGTCCTGCAAACTTTGATCCCTGAACAGTGTGCCTGTACTATAGGTGTCAGGACCATTGAGGCAGCTGACAACACAAAGAGTAGGGGTTCACCACTGTGGTCATTGTGAGCGCACTGTCAGTAGAAAGACAGGAGTCAGACTTAATCAGAACCTGAGGAGCCACCAGAGCTTTCCTCACAGTGAGTGATCATAAATTTCCTGCCTTGTATGGTGACCCGCTGACAGTCTCAACACAACCTAATGTGGTCCCATGGTGTCACCGTTAGCATTCTGGACTTTGAATCCAGCGATCTGAGTTCAAATCTCGGTGGGACCTTGATATGTTTTATGGGCGGCACGGTAGCACAGTAGTTAGCTCTGTTGCTTCACAGCGCACAGGTCCCAGGTTCAATTCCCGGCTTGGGTCACTGTCTGTGCGGAGTCTGTACTTTCTTCTAATGTCTGCGTGGGATTCCTCCGGGTGCTCCGGTTTCCTCCCACAAGTCCCAAAAGATGTGCTGTCAGGTGAATTGGACTTCTGAATTCCCCTTCAGTGTACCTGAACAGGTGCCGGAGTGTGGCGACTGGGGGATTTTCACAGTAACTTCATTGCTGTGTTAATGTAAGCCTATTTGTGACAATTATAAAGATTATTATGGTTATTACCATGCTCCAGCTTTTCCACTGCAGTGTTGACCTGGGTTCCACACAATACCGGCATTATCTCCTGTGCCTGAAAGCTTTAGGACTCCTCCAATTGGCCTTGCAGTCACTGAAATGTCACTGACACCCCTCTTGAATCTCATGGCTGTGGCCTGTCACCTGCATCAGCTCTGGGTAATCCTTGTCCAGAGGCTCAACATCTGTCTGTGGCCCAGCTGAGTCCTGGGATCCAGGAAACCTCCGACTGCTGACTCCCTCGGATGTTCCTGCCTCCACCTGATGTGCATCAGCAGCTGTGTGGTACTCACCACAAGCCTGTCTGCTAATGTCGCCCACTGAGGTGTGTGCCTCTGTGCTGGTGGAAAGTGCGCATGATAGCTATGATGCATTGTCGATGTTCTCTTCAGAGCTCTCCTCCGAGGTATTCTCTTGGGTGGCGTGGGAGGCAGTGACTTGGGATGGCCCGGTCTCATAAGATAGTGATTCTGCAAGACATGGTTTTAGTGAAAGGGAAGGATAATTTTGTGGGATATCAACAACTCACTTGAGGCAGGTCATCTGGATGAAGGCACAGTGGATCCTCACTTCTCTGGCAAAGGCCAACCTCGCTGTTGGTCATTCCTCAGCAAACCTGCCATCTCCAGAGACCATTCCTCATAGGGGCTGAGAGTTCGGATCTCTGGGATTCCACCCCCCATTTTTGCCCTTTCCCTCTGATTATGGTCTTCTCTTGCGGGGACAAAGAGAGGATATTGTGAGTCATACACTTGATGAGTCAGGGGGTCTCGCGTAAGTGGCATGTGTAGGCACCACACATAGACGTTAGGGGGTTGTGATGGTGGGTGTCATGGGGTTCTGAGGAACAAGCTAGAAGTTAGATGTTGGGAGGGTGCAAGGTGTCAGCCAGTGGATTGGAGGGGGGGGGGGAGGGGGGGTGTGGGTGTGGAGAAGGGGGTTGAGGATTTGAAGGGTGGCAGGAAGGACTGATGCCAGGAGAGAGGTGGTAATTTACGCTTGCAGCTTGTTGGAGGTTGTTAATCTTCTTCCGAATTTGGATGACGGTCTTCCTGGTCATGCTGCCTGCACTCCCAGGCGACATTGCTGACCTTGCTGCTGGTTCTCCAACCCCTCGGGGGTACAGGGTGCCACACCTCTGTCAAAAAGCCTGGCATCCCCAAAGCGAAGATCAGGGGCAAGATTCTCCATTGCCCAACGCCAAAATTGTAATCGGCGATCAGGCGGAGAATCGATTCCGACACCAGAATCAGGGCCGGCACCCGTCTGACGCCGGCTTGCGATTCTCCGCCCCCTCCAAACAGGCGTCATCGTGACGCCCGCCGCCGCAGTTGCAAGGCTGTTAGCGACTCACTCATCGGCTGGCCCACCCATGATGCTCCGCCCCCAATGGGCCGAGTTCCCTACGGCATGGGAGACATATGGTCTGAGCCGACGTGTCGGCTGCAGACTGTGTCCAGCGCCGCCAGACTAAGCCGGAATCCATGCCGCTGGCCGGGGGGGGGGGTCTGCTTGGGCTGGGAGGACAGGTGGGGGTGGCCAGGGGGTGGGCTGTGGGGTAGCAGTTTGCGGGTTAGGTTACGCGCATGGTCGGCGCCATGTTGTACGGCGCGACCGGTGCAGGTTGTCAGCCGTACACATGCGCGGCCCAGGACCCGGTCATTCTACAGCCATTTTCGCCGTGATCCGCGGTCATTTCACGTAGTGCCGGTACTAACCCCTCACCGGTACCGGAATTGGCGAGGGGTTCGCGCCGATTTTCCTGACGTGAACCTCCCTTGGTTTCTCCGTTCGAGCCGGCACTTAGGCGCAGAAACGGAGAATCCCGCCCAGGTCTCTGAACTGTTATCCTCATGTCTTGACTGGGAGTGAGTGCTGCTGAGGAAGCGTTTAAAAGCAGCTCCCCCTTTGTTAATGGCGATTAGCTCAGGTGCAAGTTGGGTGAATTAGATGGCTGAGGGCTCAGCCATTGCCAGTTTCACGTGGGGGTTCAGCTTCTGCACAAAGTGTGTGTGAATCCAGGTCGCGATCACACTATTCCAACCGCAGCAGAACACCCGCCAAACACGCCCATTGTGACTTCCTTCTGTTTTGGGGAATCAGTCTTTCATCTGAGGTTCTAACCTGAAAATTGAAGTTACAGTTGAATTAAGACTAAAGTTATTTTTCCCCTTAATCATTAATAGTCTTAGTTCACAGACAGTGTAATGAAATAGATTCAGCCAACCAATGAACTGTGTACTTGAACTAATTTAAAATCTGCAGTCTGTCACCAAATTTGCGAGCCTTGCAGAATTCAAAATGATTTCAAAAACTTGTCCTTGGGGAAGAACAGATCGCTGGAATTTAAAGAGACGACAACATAGAAATGCAATTCAATTCAGTGTCTGCTATGTTGCAGAAACTCTATTTACATTATAAATCATGAGTTAGAGTTTACTGAACATACAAACAAACAAAGCCTCATTCAACTATCTCTCTCTCTCTTTCTCTCTAGCCATTCCTCAGAGAAACAGGAGGACACTTACCACAAAGCTCATGGCAAGAGCACGGACATGGAGTTTGTTAACATAAGGAGGATGTTCCGCTGCAGTGACCGCATGGTTCTAGCTGACCCGGAAGCTCTACCACCCTCCATATCATATTTACAGAATGACAGTTCATAGAATCATAGAATGTACAGTGCAGAAGGAGGCCATTCGGCCCATCGGTCTGCACCGGCCCATGGAAAGAGCATCCTACCAAAGCCCACACTTCCACCTTATCCCCGTAACCCAGTGACCCCACTTAACCATTTTGGACACTAAGGGCAATTTAGCATGGCCAATACACCTAGCCCGCACATCTTTGGAGTGTGGGAAGAAACCGGAGCACCCAGCGGAAACCCACGCACACACAGGGAGAACGTGCAGACTCCGCACAGACAGTGACCCAAGCCGGGAATCGAACCTGGGACCCTGGAACTGTGAAGCAACTGTGCTAACCACTATGCTACCGTGCTGTCCACCATTGACCGGCTTGGCCGTACCACAAATGCACCTTCTGTGGTCATCAATTCCCGGGGTGGTACCTGAACTCCGAGCTTCAAACTCAGCGGCAGGAACGCTGCACCAGCATAACCTATCAGCATAACTGATAGGTTATCAGCATAACTTTCCACTCTTCCCTACTCATATGTGTATCAAGTTATTTTGTTAACTGCTGATTGGTATGAGTGGATATTTTTGATCTGTAAATGAATGAGCAATTTTTGTGTTCAGGTCACCACTCTGAACCCCTGCTTCTCTCTCCACAAATGCTGTCAAACATACAGCATCTTGTATTTCCATTTCAAATTTCCAGAGGCTGCAGTATTTTGCTTTTGGATTACTTTGGGCACCTGTTCCTCTGTAATTGGCGAATTGTTACTGAACAAGTGATTAATATGGGGTAAATCACCAGCACCTCGAAATAAGGCATGTAAGCAGGTGCTCAGGAGCACACTTACCATTATTATTCAGATAGATGAGGATCCGAGAGAGCTTGCTAACACTTCACCTGGAGAGCAGAAGGCTGCCACCACCAGCTATAGAGGTCAAAGCTCACTCCTGTGTCACCCGTTCATATCATATCTGTTTTTCCTGTCTATTTAACTTGTCTATCATATTTATGTTGTTTCTTCACAGGCTACTTGAAAAGCACTTATGTGTTCAACACCCTTTTGTTTGGGTAAACTGTGACTCCCAGAACAGGATCTTTCAGTGTAGCACTGTGTGGGAGCAAAGACACCCACAAGACAGACTCTTCGGCAGAATAGTCTAGTTTTGTACATATTTTTGGAAGTGTTGTTGGACAAGGTTTCTATGAATGTTTTATCCTGGTGGCTTTTATTTCACGATTTTGCCCCAAAAGACACTTTAACAGTCCATAGTAGATTGATTGAAAGGTGGAAAATTGTGGATTAACTATAATCTTGGGATGACATTTTAGAGGATCCACTGCCTGAATATCTGCTCACTGACAGCCTGCATGGAGCAAAGGGTTTGTTTCAAGGCTGTGTACTACATCTCACAGCTCAGTGATAATTATATGACCTCTACATTTTCCATTTTCTGGTGCCACCAGAAACCCATATTAAAGGGTTATAAAGGGACAGAGGTGGGTTGCACTTTGCACACCTGAGATTCACAAAGGTAAATGACATGTTAAAATCCAGCTGCCTCCAGTCATATCCAATTTTTAATAGTGGAATGCCCAAAACATGACTTGTGCACCTTTCAAGAGCAAGTCTAAAGTTATTGGAATTCTTTTTGAGAGGGAAGTTACCTTTTTGGAGAGGCAAGATAACGTTTTGCATATGGTCCAGGGACCTCTTTGAAAGAGGTGTTCTGACATTTGGGAGAGGTAATGAGCCATTTGGGTAAGGTCAAGTGCCTTTTGGGATTGGTAAAAGTGTACATGAATGTGTGTAAAAAGTGGACAAACTCATTGGATCTGTCAAGCTCTCTACAACTGTCAAAGGAATTGTTAAAGGACCTGTCAAGAGGGCAGCACGGTGGCGTAGTGTGTAGCACTGCGGCCTCAGGGCGCCGAGGTCCCAGGTTCGATCCTGGCTCTGGGTCACTGTCCGTGTTGAGTTTGCACATTCTCCCCGTGTTTGCCTGGGTTTCACCCCCACAACCCAAAGATGTGCAGGGTAGATGGATTGGCCACGCTAAATTGCCCTTTAATTGGAAAAATAATTTGGGTACTTGAAATTTTTTTTAAAAAGGACCTGTCAAGGGGGAGACAAAGTGCCAGATCACCGAGGCACTTCAGTGTGACAGAGGCTCCTATGGAGGCCAGGCAAGCCAATGCACTGACATAACTCTTTGCACACCAGTAATAATTGTCCTACGTGCTTCCCTATCAAAACTCTCATCGGAGTCCTCTGCAGATGAATTTGTCCTTGACCTCGCCCTCCAGGGAGCAGTCCCATGAACTCTACTTTCACTGGGCTGGCAGCAGCAGCTGACCTGTCTCATGCTTATTATACCTCTAAAGTACATGTGGTGGCAATATCTCTTCTGGAGACTGCAATCACAGACCAAGTGGCAATGCCACATCAGTTGAGATTTGGTGTAGCTGTAGTCCTTCACCATTGAGCTGCAGTAGCTGACCAGGTCGTAGTTCTTACATATTTGGAAGCAAAAATGCAGAAGAGTAGAATTGGGTGAGGAAAGCAGGGTGGGGTGTGAAGTAAGAGGTTAATGGTCACATCATCTGGAGCATGCATTTCAGGTCAGGGAGAAAATTGAGTGTGAAGTAGTGTGAGATAGGTAGTTCTGCTCCTTTCTATTGTGTGTCACCTTGACCAGCAAGAGAGAGAGGGAAGAGTGTTAATGAATGTGTCACAATGTATTTGGATGATGTATCTGATGTACCTGAGATATGTGTCAACATCAAGAGAGGGATTTGAGGCTGGCAACATGGATAACTATGTGAGAATGAGTGGGAATATCTGAATGTTAGGAATGAGTCCTGATTGTTAGGTATTGCTGATGCAGAAGTGCTGGAGGTATGATTCATTGAGCAATGTCAGAGGTTGCTGGAGCCACAGATAGGTTGTCATGTGATGATGCATTAATTGACCTTGACTACCCGTGTGAGGCCATTGGACTTCTTCCAGTTCTGCAGCCAGATAGTTGGGTCCTGACTCCAGAAAATGACCCCCTGGTCACCTCCTCCCATTTTCTCTTTCACAGGCTGTGCCCTGAGGATGTCCCAGTCCCCTATGGAAACATGGCACCTCGACTCCTTTTCTACCTTTGGGACTAAGGCTGCCTGCACTCCATCAGGAAAACTGGGAGCCTTCTCGCTTGCCTATTGCTCAATGAACTGTACTTTTCCTACCACCCTAGTCTTTAACAGTCATTCCCCAGCAAATTCAATTCAAGTTGTGAGCTTCCCCTTTAAGAAGCGGGGACTGCCTTTAAGAGCCATACATCATGCTATTCGCAGACATCACTGGGCTTCCTATTAAGCATTCAGCCAGTCCACGGTGTGTTCTGCACTGGGTTGTAAACTGAAATGCTTTAGATGATGAGTCAACATAAAGTTTATGTACTGCGTGCCTTAAAACCATCAAATGCGGCATGACCACCAGCCATGATCTCCATTCTTGAAAATGGGTCTTAACAAATTGTTCCCACCCAATTCTAGAATCTTCATGTTCTGTATAATTTAGGATGGCTGAGCCACCAGGGTACTTTTTCGAACATTAGACTGAGCACTTCCTTCTGTGGAAGCAATGCAGTTTTAACTTTGTATTATCTTCTCCGCAAACAGATAAAATGTACAATATTTTGGAATCCCACTGATGCTTTACACTTGCATCGGTTTATCGAATTGTGGCTTAACTTTTCTGAAACTCTAATTTTCTCCATCTACTAATTTCTTTGGAGAACCTTCAAAATCCTGATGGAATCAAAACAATTAAAAATCTTTAGTATATCTTACTCTGCAACTGTCAAAATATTTATGAACAGATTTATGTTTTCTTATTTGCTTGTGAAATAGTCTCACATTGGCAAAAAGCTGAAAGACTGCAGTTCGCTTGCTGCATGCTTGACAATGGATTTCAACTATCTACTTGCAGGCAATGATACTTTCTAGTATAAACTGATTAAGAACCTCTTCCTGTTGTGAAGACTGTGTATTCCTGCTCTGAGTATGTCTTGCTGTGCACTTTATAAAATTCAGTCATATTAGAGAGTCTGCTCTGTTCATTGGGGAGTTTGAGGTATTTCCTTGCACAACACATTCTAAACACTACTCCAAATTCAATGCTACTAATTTGGTCCTCTGGAAAAATTTTCTACTCATATTTTGCATTTCCAATTCAGTATTTCATTACTAGGGAACCATACAATGCTGCGGTATTAATGGGAGCAACATGAAGTGATAAAATGCAAGTTTGAATTCTAATGTGGTGACTTTGCAAATGTCAGCATTGCCACTGTGAAGAAACAGCAAGGGATTAAGTGCTTTATGGACACGAACCAGCATATGTACTAATTGTATGTTAATGTGCAATAATGCTGTACTTAGTGTTAATCGAAGAGTTGCTGACTTTTGCCCTTGGTCCTAATTTCATTCCTGGGAATAAAGGTGTGGTGCAGATCATTCCACAGAACGAATTGTCACAAAAAATGCATACTTATGTAAGAGTAGAATGATATTAGATTCTTTAAGCAAGAATCAATTTTATTCATAAAAGTCATAACCAAGCTTAATTTATACAGTTGCGCTAGAGAATTAAGTCTTTTTGGCTCAGAAATTGGTGTGCTTTGTGACCAATTTAGCAGTGGGACAGCCTGCTGAACTCTTCAGGGAAATTCTTTAAGTTTTCTGGGCAGCTGGCTTAAACAGGCATTTGTTTCCTTGCTTGTGAGCAACTCCTATTACCCAGACCTTAACTCCCACCAAATCCTGTTCAACCAGCATCACAGTGCTCGCAAAGGTACACTTGTTCCCAAGCTGTCAGCAGCTCAATTTTAAATTGTAGGATTAGTGTTGGCCTGTTCCACTCAGATTTTCTGGGTACCTCTGTAGCCTAGCGAACAGGAACAATGTAAGTCATGGGGTCAGGGGTAAACTAGTTAGATGGATTCAGAACTGGCTTGGCTTAGAAGTCAGAGGGTAGCAGTGGAAGGGTGTTTTTCCAAATGGAAGTCTGTAATTAGTGGTGTTCCGCAGGGATCAGGATTGGGACCTCTGCTGTTTGTAATATGTATAAAAGACATGAAAGAAAATGTAATGGGTCTGGTTAGCAAGTTTGCGGATGATACTAAGATTACAGGAATTGCGCATAATGATGACGATTGTCAGAGAATACAACAGGATATAGATAGGCTGCAAAATTGGGCGGAGAAATGGCAGATGGAATTTAAACCGGACAAATGCGAGGTGATGCATTTTGGTAGATCTAATTCAGGTGGGAGCTATAAAATAAACGGGAGAACCATCAGGAGCATAGAGACACAGAGAGATCGGGGCGTGCAGGTCCACAGGTCCTTAATAGTAGCAGCACAGGTGGAAATGGTGATAAAGAAAGCATATGGCATGCTTGCCTTCATAGGATGGGTATCAGGTATAAAAGCGGTTGGTTTAGTTAGGATACGTGATCGCCGCAGGCTTGGAGGGCTGAAGGGCCTGTTCCTGTGCTCTATTGTACTTTTTTCTTTGTTCTTTATAAGTATTTTAAAAATTCTTTTAATATGGAGCTAGAAGAGTAGGAGTGACTTGCAGAGCTATAAAGACTCTGAATCTCAACGTCCCAGGCGGGATTCACCCGAATCCACGCAATGGCCCGACGCCAGCGTAAAAAATGGCGTGAACCACTCTGGTGTCGGGCCGACCGGAAGTTGTGGAATTCCCCACACTTCCGGGGCCAAGCCAGCGCTGAAGGGGCTGGCACCGTGCCAGCCGGTGCCGAAGGGACTGCGCGAGTTAACGCATGCGCAGAACCGCCGGTGTGGTTCAGCGCATGCGCAGACTGGCCAGCATATTCTGACGCATGCACAGGGGGCTGTCTTCTTCGCGCTGGCCCCTGTAGGGCTCCGCCATGGCCGGCGCGGAAGGAAGAAGTGTCCCCACGGCACAGGCCTGCCCACAGATCGGTGGGTCCCGATCGCGGGCCAGGCCACCATGGCCCCACCCCCCCACCCCCGTGTCGAATCCCCCTGCGCCCCCCCGAGGACTGCACCAGCCAACTTACCTGCCAGGTCCCGTCATGTGGGACCATGTCCAATCCACGTCGGCGGGACTTGCCAGAAACTGACTGCCGCTCGGCCCCTCGGGACCCGGAGAATCCCCACCCCTGCCCGAAAACCGGCGCCAGAGAATACGGCAGCCGGCGGCGGGGAGAGATTCACACCCCCCCCCCCAACGGGATTCTCTGACCCGGCGGGGGTCGGTGAATCTCGCCCCCTGATTGTAATTGTTATAGTTCCATAGTTCTAAGTTCTTTAAAAATAGACTCTCTGGATGTATCCTATCCTACTGGCAGAATAGACTCACCAGCGGTGAGAGTATGGTGGTGCTCAGTATGGTAGTTATGAACCTAGAACATGAGGTGAGGCATTATACTCACACCTGCATAACCATTGAAGCTTTTCCAAGAAGGAAGTCTGCACTACAGGCTGATGCTACTGACAATGATGCTCTCAGCCAATCTGTTCAGGCATGACAGATAGTCAGCCTGGGGATGCACCTTCTCCAGGGAGACATCTGTGGCAGCTGTGCAAGTCATTTCAGAGAATCCGCTCCTTGCAGCAGTGTGACATTGAAATGTGAAAGCAGCAAATGCAACCTTTCTTTAAGAAGTACATTTCTGCGGTACATGGATTTCAAAATGCCAGCTGGATATTGTGCAGAGAGAATGGCTGCACGACTTGTTTCCTGATGTAATAGGGTGGACAGTCTATTAATCATTTCAAAATGAGGCCTAGGAATTTAAGTCGCCAAGCCTCTTGCTGGAAACAGCATGGGGATACCTCACCATGGACCCATTCCCCCACCAGATTTCCCCTCCTGGGCGAACATCAGGTTTTTGTTTCCTATCACTCCATGCCACTGTGTTCTAGTTTTCTGCTTTCATGTCACAGTGTTTGTTTATCAACAAATCTCAAAAGTATGGGCTAATTCTAGAATTTCTTACATCTAATGCATACACGAAGCCACAAGATCCAAATAATGATATCTGCTAATAGCAAATCTGCAAATTAGTTTAGCAACAAATTTCCATGATATTTCAGCACTATCTAAACATATGCCAATATTATGAATATATTTTGTCAGCTAGATGTGAGAACTTTGGGTAAATGTCAATATATTCCTCTACCATAATGGCGAAAAGGAAAAAAACAACCTGCACCATGCTCCAAGTAATAAATAGATCAGCCTGACCACCGAACATCACTTTATCCAGTTAACTCGCTGTTACAACTTCTCACTCGCACAAAATATTGTCGCAAAATGGGGAATTCATGGGGCTGGATTCTCCGTTAGCCAACACCAAAATCAGGAAAAGCGAATGGGCAGAGAATAGCTTCCGATGCCAAAATCGCGGTAGATGCCGGTTTGACGCCAAATCGGGATGCACCGCCCCCCCCCCCCCCCTCCAAAATGCCGTAAATGTGGCGATTGCCGCGTGGCCTGAAAGTACAGTAGGCATATAATTAGCGGGCCTGACGCCTGATGCTCCAGGGCCTTTGTGATTCAGCGCCTCCAATAGGCCGATTTCTCGACTGCGTGGTTCATTGTGGTTTTAAAAATCGTGCACCTCGCGTCCTGGCTGCTGAGCGAGAGAGAGGAGGTAGGAAATGGCGTGGAATGACTGCGGGCTGCCGGCTCAGACACCGGCCGTGCTGGCTGAGGGGGGACCCCTTACAGGGCTGGGAGAGAGGAGAGGGAGGGGGAGGGAGAAGGGAGGGCCGAGCAGCCGGGGAGTCGCCCCTCCCGGCCCTCACAGGACCAGGCACTGACCGCCATTACAACGGCCATATTGCTGATCACCAACCCCAACCCCTGGTTCTACACAGTGACACCAGCCGAGTAGGTGCAGCCCCCCCGCCCCCAACACCCCATCCAACCGGCAGCCACCCACTGGAGGACCACCCAGGACCACACCGGCGGCGGCCCCCAATGAAGGCAGTGCCAGCCAACGGTGCCCCTGGCAGCAGGGTAGGGCCCGCAGTGCCAACTGGGGGCACTGTGTAGCCCATGGCACCTGGTTGGATACGGAAGTATGGGCCATGCTAACATGTTTTTCTTTCACCCCCTGAAGAGAATGGCATTCGGACATCAACCCCCGATGCTGGCCGACGTGGCGATGACCGCAGCTCTGCATGAAGCCTTGTGGCAGCGTGAGTGGAGGCCGCTCAGAGAGGAGGTGGAGGCTGCAGCAGAGGAATGGGCTGCAGAGGGGCAGGTGGCAGCTGTTCAGCCTGGAGGGCCGGCAGCCCAACAGGCCGAGGAGGAGGTGCCAAGGTGGCACCGAATAAGACCCCGTGTGTACCGGCGCCGCATGTCATTCGAGGATCTTGCGAACTGGGCATGCAGTTGGAGACTGCAGATGAGCAGAGGCAGTGCGACACATCTGCCAGATGATGGCATACTTGGCATCGCATGGGTATGGGGGAGGACACCTGCTCCCGGTGACTGTCAAGGTGACGGTCACCCTCAACTTCTACGCGATGGGGTCCTTTTAGTCACCGAGTGGGGAGCTGTCCGGGATTCCACAGGCATCCATTCTCAGTGGAGGGGGTGGGGCGATGTGAGTTTGTAGGTAACAGTAGGCGACTCAGGGTGTCAGCAGTGGCTTTGTGAGTTCCCGGGCGTTGCTTGAGAAATATTCGTATGCCACCAACAAGAATACCCAGCACTGAATCCGAGCTGAGGCGATGGGTGGGATCACCTTGTCCTCCTTAAAAAGGCGCAACAGGGGTTTATGGGATTTATGATCCAGGCGGCATGGTGGCACATTAGTTAGCACTGCTTTCTCACAGCTCCAGGGATCCAGGGCTCAAGCAGGGTGCTCTTTCTAAGGACCAGTGCAGACCCGATGGGCTGAATGGGCTTCTTCTGCACTGTAAATGATTATTGTAAAGTGTCAGTCATAGTCCTATGGATGGAATTTCTTCACTCTGAATCTCACAGCCAGACCCTCTTTTTTTGATTTTCTCAGAGCGTTGCTCCGCATCTGCCAGGGTTCGCATTGTATTTGCAATCGTTTACGCCCCCAACAATGAGAGGACTGTCCCTACTCTGTATGGAGCTGTATCGCAGATTAGTATCTGTGGTTTTGTGGGATCACAGTGCGCAACGATATTGGACAACAGCAGCTGTTGCTTCATAAGAACAGAAGAGCTAGGAGCAGGAGTAGGCCACCTGGCCCCTCGAGCCTGCTCCGCCATTCAATGAGATCATGGCTGATCTTTTGTGGACTCAGCTCCACTTTCCGGCCCGAACACCATAACCCTTAATACCTTTATTCTTCAAAAACTATCTATCTTTATCTTAAAAACATTTAATGAAGGAGCCTCAACTGCTCCATTGGGCATGGAATTCCATAGATTCACAAACCTTTGGGTGAAGAAGTTCCTCCTAAGCTCAATCCTAAATCTACTTCCCCTTAATTTGAGGCTATGCCCCCTAGTTCTGCTTTCACCCGCCAGTGGAAACAACCTGCCCGCATCTATCCAATCTATTCCCTTCATAATTTTATATGTTTCTATAAGATCCCCCCTCATCCTTCTAAATTCCACGAGTACAGTCCCAGTCTACTCAACCTCTCCTCGTAATCCAACCCCTTCAGCTCTGGGATTAACCTAGTGAATCTCCTCTGCACACCCTCCAGCGCCAGTACGTCCTTTCTCAGGTAAGGAGACCACAACTGAACACAATACTCCAGGTGTGGCCTCACTAACACCTTATACAATAGCAGCATAACCTCCCTAGTCTTAAACTCCATCCCTCTAGCAATGAAGAACAAAATTCCATTCGCCTTCTTAATCACCTGTTGTACCTGTAAACCAACTTTTTGCGACTCATGCACGAGCACACCAAGGTCTCTCTGCACAGCAGCATGTTTTAATATTTTAGCATTTAAATAATAATCCCTTTTGCTGTTATTCCTACCAAAATGGATAACCTCACATTTGTCAACATTGTATTCCATCTGCCAGACTCTAGCCCATTCACTTAACCTATCCAAATCCCTCTGCAGGCTTCCGGTATCCTCTGCACGTTTTGCTTTACCACTCATCTTAGTGTCGTCTGCAAACTTGGACACATTGCCCTTGGTCCCCAACTCCAAATCATCTATGTAAATTGTGAACAATTGTGGGCCCAACACTGATCCCTGAGGGCCACCACTAGCTACTGATTGCCAACCAGAGAAACACCCATTAATCCCTACTCTTTGCTTTTATTAATTAACCAATCCTCTATCCATGCTACTACTTTACCCTTAATGCCATGCATCTTTATCTTATGCAGCAGCCTTTTGTGTGGCACCTTGTCAAAAGCTTTCTGGAAATCTAGATATACCACATCCATTGGCTCCCCGTTATCTACCGCACTGGTAATGTCTTCAAAAAATTCCACTAAATTAGTTCAGCACGACCTGTCCTTTATGAACCCATGCTGCGTCTGCCCAATGGGACAATTTCCATCCACATGCTTCTCTACTTCTTCCTCAATGATAGATTCCAGCATCTATCGAAGGAAAGCTAACTGGCCTATAATTACCCGTTTTCTGCCTACCTCCTTTTTTAAACAGTGGTGTCACGTTTGCTAATTTCCAATCTGCCGGGACCACCCCAGAGTCTAGTGAATTTTGGTAAATTATCACTAGTGCATTTGCAATTTCCCTTGCCATCTCTTTTAACACTCTGGGATGCATTTCATCAGGGCCAGGAGACCTGTCTACCTTTAGACCCATTAGCTAGCCCATCACTACCTCCTCAGTGATAAAAATTATCTCAAGGCCCTCACCTGTCATTACCTCATTTCCATCAGTCACTGGCGTGTTATTTGTGTCTTCCACTGTGAAGACCGACCCAAAACACCTGTTCAGTTCCTCAGCCATTTCCTCATCTCCCATTATTAAATCTCCCTTCTCATCCTCTAAAGGACCAATATTTACCTTTGCCACTCTTTTTTGTTTTATATATTTGTAGAAACCTTTACTATCTGTTTTTATATTCTGAGCAAGTTTACTCTCATAATCTATCTTTTTCTTCTTTATAGCTTTTTTAGTAGCTTTCTGTTGCCCCCTAAAGATTTCCCAGTCCTCTCGTCTCCCACTAATCTTTGCCACTTTGTATGCTTTTTCCTTCAATTTGATACCCTCCCTTATTTCCTTAGATATCCACGGTCGATTTTCCCTCTTTCTACCGTCCTTCCTTTTTGTTGGTATAAACCTTTGCTGAGCACTGTGAAAAATCGCTTGGAAGGTTCTCCACTGTTCCGCAACTGTTTCACCATAAAGTCTTTGCTCCCAGTCTACCTTAGCTAGCTCTTCTCTCATCCCATTGTAATCCCCTTTGTTTAAGCACAAAACACGAGTGTTTGATTTTACCTTCTCACCCTCCATCTGTATTTTAAATTCCACCATATTGTTATGGGCGAGGCATTTTCAGAACCCCAAAATGTATCATGGAGTTCAACCAGCCTCTCCCTTGAATGGATTTGTTGCTTTTCCGAGCACACGGCTTTTTCCCTAGGTGTGGGATTACAATTATGGACACGTGGGTTTTTAAACACAAAACACTGTTTATTCCATGAACTCAACTTAACATCTTAAATAAACATTGGATATCTTAACACCCCTTACTTCAAAGATAACTCAGAAAATATTGCAACAGTAAATAACTCCTTAAAATGTTCCTTCAAACTTCTAAGAGACTTAACACCTTTAAACAGTATCACATCAGGTTAAAGGATGTATATATTTTCTGTAGAATGGTAGAGATATATTAGCTTGGTGACTTCAGCCCCAGCACCTTGCTTTCTTCATGCAGCTCTCTGGAAACCCACAGACACACCAACGCTGTTTTTTCAAACCTGGCTTTCTCCCTTCTAAGCAGATCACAGCAAACCAGAACTTCTCAAGCTGCTGTCTCAAACTGGCTTTCTACTTTTAAACTGCTCTCAGCAAAACCAACCAGGCACTTTTTAAACTGCAAAACCAAACTAAACTGCAACATGGCTGAACTGAGCTGAGCTCCACCCACTCTATGACTTCACTGTTTTCTTGAAGGTACATTGCTTAAACATCCAGTTCTTAAAGGCACTCTCGCATGATAATATTGTGATCTCTCCTTCCGAGAGGATCCCTAACTATGAGATCATTAATCAATCCTGTCTCATTACACAGGACCAGATCTAGGACCGCTTGTTCCCTAGTAGGTTCCATTACATACTGTTCTAGGAAACTATCGCGGATACATTCTATAAACTCCTCCTCAAGGTGCCTTGACCGACCTGGTTAAACCAATCGACTGTAGATTAAAATTCCCCATGATAACTGCTGTACCATTTCTACATGCATCCGTTATTTCTTTGTTTATTGCCTGCCCCTCCATAATGTTACTATTTGGTGGCCTATAGACTACTCCTATCAGTGACTTTTTCACCTTACTATTCCTGATTTCCACCCAAATGGGTTCAACCTTATCCTCCATAGCACCGATGTCATCCCTTACTATTGCCCGGATGTCATCCTTAAATAACAGAGCTACACCACCTCCCTTACCATCCACTCTGTCCTTCCGAATAGTTTGATACCCTTGGATATTTAACTCCCAGTCGTGACCATCCTTTAACCATATTTCAGTAATGGCAACTAAATAATAGTCATTCGCGATGATTTGTGCTATCAACTCATTTACCTTATTCCGAATACTACGAGCATTCAGGTAAAGTACACTTATGTTGGCTTTTATACCTCTGTTTTGAATCTTAACACCTTGATCTTTAACCTCTCCTCAGTTATTTTTCCTCTTAACTTTTCTCCTAATTTTCCTTGTCGCTGAACCCATATCTTCATGTAACAACCTGCCGCGTCGCTTTCGATTTATGTTTTTACGTCCCGTTTTATTCCTTTTAGTATTACTGGACCTATTCACTGAGCTCCCCTCAGTCACCGTACCTTGTACTGTCGCCCTTTTTGATTTTTGACTATGGCTTCTCTGCCTTACACTTTCCCCCTTACTGCCTTTTGTTTCTGTCCCTGTTTTACTAACTTCTGACTTCCTGCATCGGTTCCCATCCCCCTGCCACATTAGTTTAAACACTCCCCAAATGCTCTAGCAAATCTCCCCTAGGACATCAGTTCCAGTCCTGCCCAGGTGCAACCCGTCCAGTCTGTACAGGTCCCACCTCCCCCAGAACTGGTCCCAATGCCCCAGAAATCTGAAACCCTTCCCCTGACACCATCCCTTCAGCCACGTATTCATCCTATATATCCTGTCATTTCTACTCTGACTAGCACGTGGCACTGGTAGTAATCCTGAGATCACTACCTTCGAGGTCCGATTTCTAGCTCCCTGTATTCTGCTTTTAGGACCTCATCCCTTTTTCGTTTGTACTGATTTGTACCACAACCACTGGCTGTTCACCCTCCTCCTCCTGAATGTCCTGTACCCGCTCTGAGACATCCTTGACCCTAGCACCAGGGAGGCAACACACCATCCTGGAGTCTCGATTGCGTCCACAGAAACGCCTGTCTATTCCCCTTACAATTGAATCCCCTATAACTATTGCACTGTCACACTTATCACCCCTCCCTCTGCAGCAGAACCAACCGTGGTGCCATGAGTTTGGCTGTTGCTGTTTTCCCCTGAGAGGCCATTCCCCTCAACAGTATCCAAAGCAGTATACCTGTTCTGCAGGGGAATGGCCACAGGAGATTCCTGCACTACCTGCCTCACTCTCTTGCTCTGTCTGGTGATCACCCATTCCCTTTCTCCCTGCGGAGCCTGAGCCTGCGGTCTGACCACCTCTCTATATGTGCTATCCACGATGCTCTCCGACTCTTGTATACTCCACAGTGTCTCCAGCCGCCGCTCCAAATCTGAAACTCGACCTTCCAGGTGCTGCAACTGGAGACACTTCCTGCACACATGCTACCCTGGGGACTGGAACTGTCCCCAGCCTGCCACATGGTGCAAGAGGAGCAGACCACGCCTTGGAGCTGTCCTGCCATGAATTATTCCTTTAAATTAAACCTTTGAAATTAAACTTTAGAAAGATGTTTTTGTGTCAGATTAAATCCAATCCCCATGTACTATTTAATTAGATTTTTTTTTAAACTGAGTATTTATCCCTCTTGATCTGACAACAAATTAAAAATAGTTATTTAATTGAAATTAAAAAAGTTATTTAAATCAAATTAAAAATAGTAATTTAAATCAACCCAAAATAGTTATTTAAGTCAAATTTAAAATTTTTTAAATAGTAATTCAAATCAACTTAAAAATGGTAATCTCAGTCAAATCAAAACTAGTATTTTAATCAGGAACTCCAGATATTCAAATTTAGCCCAGTCTGACTTTCAGCCAATCAGGTCACAGTCTCGTGTGATGTCACAATACCGTTATTTTGAATTTTGAAACAAACAAACAGCTGACTTACCCGAGAGCGCTCTTTACTGAAGTCTCGCCCTCGCTCTCTCTGCGCTCTTTACTGAAGTCTCGCCCTCTCTCCGTGCTCTTGACTGAAGTATCGCCCTCTCTCTGCGCTCTTTACTGAAGTCTCGCTCTCTCTCTCTGCGCTCTTTACTGAAGTCTCGTTCTCTCTCTGTGCACTCTTTACTGAAGCTTCACTTTCTCTCTCTCTGCGCTCTTTACTGAAGTCCTGCCCTCTCTCTCTCTGTGCTCTTTACTGAAGTCTCGCCCTCTTTCTCTCCGTGCTCTTTACTGACGTCTCTCTCTCTCTCTCTGCGCTCTTTACTGAAGTCTCGCTCTCTCTCTGTGCACTCTTTACTGAAGTCTCGCTTTCTCTCTCTCTGCGCTCTTTACTGAAGTCTCGCCCTCTCTCTCTGTGCGCTTTACTGAAGTCGCGCCCTCTCTCTCTCTGCACTCTTTACTGAAGTCTCGCCCTCTCTCTGCGCTCTTTACTGAAGTCTCGCTTTCTCTCTCTCTGCGCTCTTTACTGAAGTCCCGCCCTCTCTCTCTCCGTGCTCTTTACTGAAGTCTCGTCCTCTCTCTCTCCGTGCTCTTTACTGACGTCTCTCTCTCTCTCTCTCTGCGCTCTTTACTGTAGTCTCGCTCTCTCTCTCTGCACTCTTTACTGAAGTCTCACCCTCTCTCTCTCTGTGCTCTTTACTGAAGTCAGGCCTTTCTCTCTCCGTGCTCTTTACTAAAGTCTCGCCCTTTCTCTCTCCACACTATTTACTGAAGTCTCACCCTCTCTCTCTCCACCATCTTTACTGAAGTCCTGCCCTCTCTCTTTGCGCTTTTTACTGAAGTCTCGCCCTCCCTCTCTCTGCGCTCTTCACTGAAGTCTCGCCCTCCCTCTCTCTGTGCTCTTTACTTTAGTCTCTCTCTCTTTCTCTCTCTGTGCTCTTTACTGAAGTCTCGCCCTCTCTCTCTCCATGCTCTTTACTGAAGTCTCGCCCTCTCTCTCTGCACTATTTACTGAAGCCTTTCTCTCTCCGTGCTCTTTACTAAAGTCTCGCCCTTTCTCTCTCCACGCTATTTACTGAAGTCTCACCCTCTCTCTCTCCACCATCTTTACTGAAGTCCTGCCCTCTCTCTTTGCGCTTTTTACTGAAGTCTCGCCCTCCCTCTCTCTGCGCTCTTCACTGAAGTCTCGCCCTCCCTCTCTCTGTGCTCTTTACTTTAGTCTCTCTCTCTTTCTCTCTCTGTGCTCTTTACTGAAGTCTCGCCCTCTCTCTCTCCATGCTCTTTACTGAAGTCTCGCCCTCTCTCTCTCCGTGCTCTTTATTGAAGTCTCGCCCTCTCTCTCTCCACGCTCTTTACTGAAGTCTCGCCCTCTCTCTGCACTCTTAACTGAAGTCTCGCCCTCTCTCTCTCCACGCTCTTTACTGAAGTCTCGCCACGCTCTTTACTGAAGTCTCACCCTCTCTCTCTCTGCGCTCTTTACTGAATTCTCGCTTTCTTTCTCTCCACGCTCTTTACTGAAGTCTCGCCCTCTCTCTCTCCACGCTCTTTATTGAAGTCTCGCCCTCTTTCTCTCTGCGCTCTTTACTGAAGTCTCACCCTCTCTCTCTCTTCGCTCTTTACTCATTTCTGTGAATGCTTCATCCTGTGGTACATGCCATGGCCACTTCTGTTTTTTCTTGAGCAACGCATGTCGGGGTGCCAGAAAGGTGGCCAGATTGGGGATAAATTTCTCATAATAATTGATGAGACCCAGGGATGACTTAAATTCCATCATGTTTGGCGATGTCAGGATCCCTTTTATGGCTTTCACTTTGTCCTCTACAAGGTGCAGACCATCCTTGTTAACGCAGTAACCGAGGTATGTCACCTCACCCGCCTGAAACACGCACGTTTCCAACTGGAGGCGGATGCCTGCATCTGAGAATCATCACAGAACTTCCTCCAAATTTTCCAGATGTTCTTTGTTGGTGGCTCCGGTGATTAACATATCATCTAGGTACACTGCCACCCTCGGCAGCCCTCGAAGGTTATCTTCCATTACGTGCTGAAAAATGGGGCACTTCGATGAGACTCCAAAAGACAGGTGGGTGTATTCATACAACCCCTTCTGGGTGTTGATGGTGATGAACTTCCAGGATACCATTTTGAACTCCAGCTGGAGGTACGAATGGGTCATGTCCAGCTTGGTGTGACCTCCAGCCAGCTTTGCGTAGAGATCTTTGCTATGCGGTATGAAGTACCGGTCAAGGCAGGAGGCTCTGTTGACAGTCAATTTATAATCTCCATATAGGTGAACCATCAGGTTTTAGTGCTGGAACCAGTGGCACAGTTCATTCCATAAACTGTGCTGGGCTGTGGTGGTATCCATCTAATTTTCCAACCTTACGCTGAAAATGGTCTGTGACAAAGTAAGTCACGAAATTCGATTTGGTCCATGGCAATTGGATGCCCAAAAAATACGCCAAATGGAAATAGCCAAATTAACCATGTATGGTCATTCTCCACTCCATGTGAGTACCTATCAAACCTACCTGAACAACCCCAGGTCATCAACCCAGACTTTTGCTCATTGGGTAAAAAGCAAAGAAAACCTGCTGCCAGGAACTGGCCGAATGGATTTAGAGCGCTGCAGAAAGCCGCACTAAGATACGCAAGTAGTGATGTCCACCAGAGATAGGATAGATGGGACTTACCCCACCTAGGCATTAACTCTAACTGACTAGACATGCCTTATCTTTCCAGATTGACCAACCTGGCTATGTTTCCATATACTTGGCGGATCCTCAGCCTATGGAGAAAGATCATGCTCATTTCTCTTGTATAATCTGCCATTTTAATTCTAATTAGCAATAGAAAACCTTAGGAATATCTTGCCTTATAACAGGGAACTGTTCCATTATTATTGAATGCATTAACCTTAGATTACTGTACCTTCGAAACAAATCGATTTACTGAACAAAATACCCACAGTCCATATCTTGCTCAAAGAAAACTGCCCGTAACACTAATCCCAGAATCACACTCAACATGAGGACAAATTACAAAGCAAAACTCTTCTTTGGATTCTGTTATTATCTCCTCTTATTATGGACCCTCAAAAGATGGACTGAACCGCCTATTCGGAAATCAGAAGCATATATCATGGGGAAAAACACCCATGAAGGACTGGTGGCAGAATCAACCCTTTTCCAAACAGAAGGAAAAGAGGAATGCAACAAAGATGGACATTCATTCAATATGAACCATGACCATAAAAAGCAAAATTCAAGGACATTCATCAAGAAAACTATCCGAAGAAGATATTAGCCGCCAGACTTATTTCGTTCAAGAGGAGGATGTGGCAGTATCCACCTATATTAAAGGCTGATCAGAACTGATTTTATATTAAATCATATATTCACTCTATATTAAAAGCTGATGACTGATGAAGTCCATTATCAATGTAAACCATTACTTATCGCAATAATGCTTTTTCTGAAATATGTATTATAGATATTATCTTTGTAAGATGAAGTGAACTCATTAAGTCTTGTGGCCTTGTCTGGAAATAAGCTCTGCTAACTAAGGGAGGATATCACTTGTAGAGTGGCCTTGCCACTATGGGGCTACTGCTTGGCAAGAGACCCTGCCAAGAAGGGAGGCTAGTGATTTTCTGGAGATAGCTACTGGAGGTATCAACCTCGTATCTTTAGGAACAGGTGCCCTGTTAGGCCTCCCTGAAACTAAGGCCTTGCCAACCAAGAAAGCGACTGTTCTTTGTCTCAAAATAACTGTGGGGAGTTAACTTGCTTTTCAGAAGCAGGGGCTATGCTAAAACTCCCCTCGAACTCCCGCGCTCTCCCTGAGTGTAAAAACAATATAAATATTCAAGCAAAAGCTACAAAAGTTAGAGTTTCGCTTGGAGAGCTGTTTAGGATATTACTGGGTGTTTAAACTGCTATCGCGACTCGTAGAATTCTGCTCTTGATTGAGTATCGAATTTCGAGACGACTAGCCGCTGTAAGTATGAAATGCTTGTCGCTTGAGCAATTATGTAGTTAAGGAGTTCACAGGCTAACTCATCACGTATCCTATACCTGTCAAACCGTATCATTTATCAAAACACTTGTATTACCCTTTTTTCTTTAAATAAATTGCGTATATATTTTACCATACAAATCTGTGTCTATTTTAATAAATAAGAGTGACATTTAACTAAGGCTCATCATATTCTCACCCTTTGAGGCTATCTGGAGGGTCACTTGCCCATGCCTAACTCTCAAGAATTAGAAATATTTAGTCGACAATAAGGAAAAGATAGTCATCTAAATCACAGTATATCCTGTACACTGAAGGTAGTGAACGCAAGGCATATTGTGCATACTATAATTAGATCTCCCATATAGCGAGCCTTACTTTAGATATTCACAAGGCCTTGTCTGGTAGCTTACAACCTCGAATAATCGGGAAGATCGTAGATAAATACTCCTCAACTGTCACAGGGCATAATATGCTGGCACACTACAGACCCCCAAGTTCGGCCTCTACTTTGGCGAGCAAGGCATAGGGGAACATAACTGCCCTGAAATATTTAATAAATAGATGTAGATCTTTGCCCTTGCTTCTTTGATCTTGCCAAAGCCCTCCTGTAACACCTTGGAACATTTGCCGACGATTTCATGTAGGTCCCCAGTTTGCATCCCGAAGATCTGCTGCCAGTCCAGTTGGATTTTCTGCAGCCAGTCTCGGCCCAGAAGACTGGGTCGTGGTCCCTGTGCAACTATAAGGGGGAGTTGGACCATCTGATGCCCATAGACGACCGAGGTGATGGTGATTCCTACGATTGATAGAAGTTCCCCTTGTACATGTCCAACCTGGCCCTGGTGTCCCGCAGGCATAGATGTGTGATGCCGGATCAGAGGCACTTGAAAGTCTGTTCCCCCACAATGGAAACGGTGGCTCCCATGTCCCCTTCCATTTCCAAAGGGTGACCATTGACCTGGAGTTTAATTTTCATAGGGCATCTTTGGGGAAGATGATGCGGTTCAACTGCATTAGTTCATCCTCTTCAGGCTGGTGGATTTGCAGGGCCTCGGACTGAGGTGGCTTTGGCCTCTGGCCTGACAATTCTGGCAGCCTTGCCTTGGGCATTTCCTTTGGCCGTAGGTACAGCACTCTCGTTACTGCTCCCCAAAGCCCTCTGGGAAACCTCTCTAACAATCCTGGAATTTTGCGGTCATGGGCCCATGTCCTTGTGTGCCATGGCTGAGTAAAGATCAGGTGGTGGGTGGGGCGCCAAGGTGTTGTCTACAGGAAGTCCAGTTTTCCGATACGGGGGACGTCTGACACTGAGCACGCTGACTGTATTGAACCTTGGGAGTTCCTGGGCCCCTTTTAATAATAATAATAATAATCATTTATTGTCACAAGTAGGCTTCAATGAAGTTACTGTGAAAAGCCCCGAGTCACCACATTCCGGTGCCTGTTCGGGAGGCTGGAATGGGAATGGAACCCGCACTGCTGGTCTTGTTCTGCATTACAAGCCAGCTGTCTTAGCCCACTGTGCTAAACTATCCATTGTGCTGAACCTTTTACGGCATTTTCCAGGGACACAGCATTTTCCAAAGGCAGCACCATTTCTATGGATCTTTTAAAATCAAGACAGGCTCTGAAAGCAGTTTTCTCTGTGCCGCAATGTTGTTTATCCCCCATACCAGCCGGTCCCCGAACGTCTCCGGCAGCCCATACTCACAGTGCTCGACCAGTTTCTTGAGTGTGGTCAGGAACACCATCACATGCTCCCCAGGGAGTCTTCTGGCTGTATTAAACCTGTAGCACTGGAGAATAACTGATGGTCTCCGGTTCTAGTGGTTTGCCACTATGTCCACCAGATCATTAAAAGATTTTGAGTCCAGGGCCTCTGTGTAAGTCAGGCTCTTAATGATGCCAAGTATCTGGACTCCACAGGCAGTCAAAAGGATTATCTTCTGTCAGTTGTCTCCCTCTATGCCATTCTTTCACTGCACTGGAGTCAATCCTCCATAGCCGCATCATATGGCTCGAGTTTCCCAACGGCGTTTCCGGGTTCCCTTTGTACACGTCTTACCGGAGGCGTTTTTCTTTTATGTAGGGCTGTTCAGAATTCTATTTGTGCTCCTTGTCGCCAGTGTAGTAATCCAAGAGACATGAAGATAAAGATTAAACCAAATTTATTTTAACTCAAAAGTAAAGGCGCACCCACAACTTGTAACAGTAATGTCCAGGGCTAACAGGAACTCCCAGTCCGGGTCAGGGACTGTATTTAAAAGGCTCACTAACGAGTCCTAGCTGGATAAGCCTCAGCCTGTTACCATGGGAACTCGTACTCAACGAGCCCCACAGGGAGATCCATCAGTGTTTCCTCATGGTCCGCAGGAGGGTTATCACAGGCCACTTTTTTCTGCAAGCAGTAACAGCCATTGAAAATTCTGACATTGGTTCCCTTCCTCGCCTTGCACCATCTTCTTTCCAAAGAGGTAGCATGGTGGCACAGAGGTTAGCACTGCTGCCTAGCAGTACCAGGGTCCCAGGTTCAATTGCCTTGGTGACTGTCTATGTGGAGTTTGCACTTTCTGCCTGTGTCCGCGTTGGATTCATTGGCTGTTCTGGTTTCCTCCATAGCCAAAGATTTGCAGGTTAGGTAGATTGGCCATGTTAAAAATTTCCCCCTAGTGCCCAAAGATGTACAAGTTAGATGGGGATATGTGGATAGCGTGGGGGAGTGGGCCTGGGTAGGGTGCTCTTTCAGAGGGTAAGTGGAGACTCGGTGGGGTGAATGGCCTCCTTCTGCACTGTCGGAATACTATGATTCTATGAAGAAAAGGTTAAGGCAAATAATGTGCTTTGTGCAGTTCATTGTTTTCTTTCTTGTTTGATCATATTATGGTATGCTCAAAAATTAGGGAATATTTCTGATCTTTGACAATTAGCACAGCCATTAGTGAATGCAGGCCCATGCATATATCCAACCCTTATGGAATCAACTGGGTTAGTTCCTCGATTTTGTTTTGTTTTCCCTGCTTCAACCAAGTTGTCACTCAGATCGACATTTGCCAACATCTTAGTAAATAAAGGAATGATAAATGCTTTTCTCTTTTCAATGATTTCAACTCAAAACCTGGGCCTCACATCCCAGAAGAGAGCCATCCAACAGATGATATTAGACAGATGAAAATATGGTTAAGGGAATGTAGCGCACAAAGACTCCATGAGACAAATATAGTGAAGTCGATGAGGCTTTATTAAGCGTGTCTGTTCCCCAGCAGCTCGATAGTAAACTGGCCTGCGGGGGAAGATACCGGCTTCTTATACTTCGCCTTCAGGGCGGAGCTTGAGGTCAACGACCAACCAGGACCCGGGATCTGTCAGCCAATGACATTAGGGCTTCCAGTCCCACATGACCCCCAATACATACTACCACATTCACCCCTTGTCAAAATGAACCCGGCGGGGTGATGCTTCGTATGGTGGTAAGGGTTTACAGGGCTGGTCCTGGGAGGATAGAACATTCACATGGTAGTACAGTATTGGACAGTTTCGTCCTGTTGCAACTATTTACAGAGGGTATAGGAAAAAACAAAATGTTCTTTGAACAGTCCATCTTTGTTTTACATCGACGCCACGAGTCGGTCGGGCGGTCTGGTCGTCCGTGTCGATCGCCTCGGCCCCGGCGGTGGTGGTGGTGCTTGTACCAGTGTTGTCGCCTTCAGGAGCCGTACGGTTTCAGCTGTCGGTGCAAAGGGGAGGGGGACTGATCCTCCTGGGAAGGGGGCGGTCGCGGGGTGCGGCGGTGGCAGGAAGGGGGGCGGTTGGGTTGATGGTGTCGGGGGGGTGTGCGTGGTGCCGGCGGGCGCCAGATCCCGCAGGGAGACCGTGTCCTGTCGGCCGTCGGGGTACTCCACGTAGGCGTACTGGGGGTTTGCGTGGAGGAGGTGAACCCTTTCGACCAACGGGTCCGCCTTATGTGCCCGCACATGCTTTCGGAGCAGGATGGGTCCTGGGGCCGCCAGCCAGGTCGGCAGCGACGTTCCAGAGGAGGACCTCCTAGGGAAGACAAGGAGACGCTCGTGGGGCGTTTGATTAGTGCTTGTACATAATAACGACCGGATGGAGTGGAGAGCGTCCGGGAGGACCTCCTGCCACCGTGAAACTGGGAGATCCCTGGACCGTAGGGCCAGTAGGACGGTCTTCCAGACCGTGCCGTTTTCCCTTTCTACTTGCCCGTTCCCCCGGGGGTTGTAGCTGGTCGTCCTGCTTGAGGCTATGCCCTTGCTGAGCAGGAACTGGCGCAGCTCGTCACTCATGAAAGAGGACCCCCTGTCGCTGTGGACGTATGCGGGGTAACCGAACAGTGTGAAGATGCTGTTCAGGGCTTTAATGACTGTGGCCGCGGTCATGTCGGAGCAGGGAATGGCAAAAGGGAAGCGGGAGTATTCGTCCACTACATTAAGAAAATATGCCTTGCGGTCGGTGGAGGGGAGGGGCCCTTTGAAATCGAGACTGAGGCGTTCAAAGGGGCGGGAAGCCTTAATCAGGTGCGCTCCATCTGGCCTGAAAAAATGCGGCTTGCATTCCGCGCAGATGTGGCAGTCCCTTGTGACTGTACGGACCTCTTCTAAAGAGTATGGGAGATTGCGGGACTTGATGAAGTGGTAAAACCGAGTGACCCCCGGGTGGCAGAGGTCCTCGTGGAGGGTTTGGAGGCGGTCAATTTGTGCGTTGGCACATGTGCCATGGGATAGGGCATCGGACGGCTCGTTCAGCTTTCCGGGCCGGTACAAGATCTCATAGTTGAAGGTGGAGAGCTCGATCCTCCACCTTAAGATCTTGTCATTTTTAATTTTGCCCCGCTGTGCATTATCGAACATGAAAGCTACCGACCGTTGGTCAGTGAGGAGAGTGAATCTCCTGCCGGCCAGGTAATGCCTCCAATGTCGCACAGCTTCCACTATGGCTTGGGCTTCCTTTTCCACTGAGGAGTGGCGGATTTCTGAGGCGTGGAGGGTTCGGGAGAAAAAGGCCATGGGTCTGCCCGCTTGGTTAAGGGTGGCCGCTAGAGCTACGTCGGAGGCGTCGCTCTCGACCTGGAAGGGGAGGGACTCGTCGATGGCGCGCATCGTGGCCTTTGCGATGTCTGCTTTGATGCGGCTGAAGGCCTGGCAAGCCTCTGTCGACAGAGGGAAGGTCGTGGTCTGTATTAGGGGGCGGGCCTTGTCTGCGTACTGGGGGACCCACTGGGCGTAGTACGAAAATAACCCCAGGCAGCGTTTCAGGGCTTTTGGGCAGTGCGGGAGGGGAAATTCCATGAGTGCGCGCATACGTTCGGGGTCGGGGCCTATTATCCCATTGCGTACTATGTAGCCCAGAATGGCTAGCCGGTCGGTGCTAAAAACGCACTTGTCCTCGTTATACGTGAGGTTCAAGGCTTTGGCGGTCTGGAGGAATTTTTGGAGGTTGGCGTCGTGGTCCTGCTGATCGTGGCCGCAGATGGTTACATTGTCGAGATACGGGAACGTGGCCCGTAACCCATGTTGATCAACCATCCGGTCCATCTCCCGTTGGAAGACCGAGACCCCGTTTGTGACGCCAAAAGGAACCCATAGGAAATGGTATAATCGCCCGTCTGCCTCGGAGGCTGTGTACTTGCGGTCACTTGGGCGGATGGGGAGCTGATGGTAGGCGGACTTGAGGTCCACGGTGGAGAAGACTTTATACTGGGCAATCCGATTGACCATGTCGGATATGCGGGGGAGAGGGTACGCGTCTAGTTGTGTGTACCTGTTGATGGTCTGGCTATAGTCAATGACCATCCTTTGTTTCTCCCCTGTCTTCACTATTACCACCTGCGCTCTCCAGGGACTATTGCTGGCCTGGATTATGCCCTCCTTTAGTAGCCGCTGGACTTCGGACCCAATGAAGGTCTGGTCCTGGGCGCTGTACCGTCTGCTCCTAGTGGCGACGGGTTTGCAATCCGGGGTGAGGTTCGCAAACAAGGACGGGGGTTGCACCTTGAGGGTAGCGAGGCCGCAGATAGTGAGTGGGGGTATGGGGCCGCCGAATTTAAACGTAAGGCTCTGTAGATTACATTGGAAATCTAATCCCAGCAAGGTGGGGGCACAGAGTTGGGGAAGGACGTTAAGTTTGTAGTTTTTGAACTCCCTCCCCTGCACCGTTAGGGTAACTATGCAGAATCCCTGGATCTGTACGGAGTGGGATCCTGCAGCTAGGCAAATCTTTTGTGCGCTGGGACAGGTGGTCAAGGAACAGCGTCTTACCGTGTCGGGGTGTATAAAGCTTTCCGTACTCCCGGAGTCGACTAGGCATGGCGTCTCGTGGCCGTTTATTAGTACCGTTGTCGTCGTCGTCTGGAGTGTCGGGGCCGAGCCTGATCGAGCGTAACCGAAGCGAGCCGTGGTTGTAGTAGTGGGGTGGGGTCCGTTGTTGCCGTCCAAGATGGCGTCGGGGATGGACAAAATGGCCGCCCCCATACATCGCACGTGGCTGGGGGGTCACAAGATGGCGGCGGGGGTGGACAAAATGGCCGCCCCCATGCGTCGTACAGGTCGGGGGCGGTCCAAGATGGCGGCGCCCCTCCTCCCCTCGTGGTGGTCGGGACCCAAAATGGCGGCGTCTGCGGGTCGCACATGGTGTGCTGGGGGGTCTGGGAGCGCTAGGACCGCGAGCGCTAGGACCGCGCGGAGCTCCCTCACCGCGAGCGCTAGGACCGCGAGCGCTAGGACCGCGCGGAGCTCCCTCACCGGGGACAGCGGTGGTCGGGGCCCAAGTCGGCGGCGCCGGCGGGTCAGGCGTGGGGCTGCGAGCGCAAGGACCGCGAGGAGCTCCCTCACCGGGGACAGCGGTGGTCGGGGCCCAAGTCAGCGACGCTGGCGGGTCAGGCATGGGGCCGCGAGCGCAAGGAGAGCGAGGAGCTCCCTCACCGGGGACAGCGGTGGTCGGGGCCCAAGTCGGCGGCGCCGGCGGGTCAGGCGTGGGGCCGCGAGCGCAAGGAACGCGAGGAGGTCCCTCACCGGGGACAGCGGTGGTCGGGGTCCAAGTAGGTGGCGCCGGCGGGTCAGGCGTGGGGCGCGCGGTGGGGGTTAGGGTGGCGTTAGGGACGCGAAAAACTCCCTCCTCTCCGTGGAGAGTGTTGTCCGGGACCCAAAGCGGTAGCGCCGGCGGCGGGTCATACATGGGCTGCGGGGAGGGGGGTTGGGGAGCGTAGGCGGCGTGCAGGGCTCCCAGTTCTCCCGGGACCGCGGTGGTCGGGACCCAGAGCGGCTGCGCCTGCGGGTCGCACTTGCGTGCTGGGGGGGTTGGGACACATAGACTGCTTGTAGGGCTCCCTGTGGCCCCGGGACGGCGGCGACCTCGCGGGATCGGCACACCACCGCATAATGGCCCTTTTTCCCGCAGCTTTTGCAGATGGCTGCGTGGGCCGGGCAGCGCTGTCGGGGGTGTTTCGCCTGGTCGCAGAAATAACAGCGGGCGCCCCCGGTGCAACTCGGCGTTTGGACTGCGCAAGCCTGTGGGGTGTCCGGGGGGGGTGGGTAGGGGGTTTGCCGCGACGGGTACGTACGGGGCCCAATGGCCTGCCGCGCGGTCGGGGCCGTAGGCGCGGGTATTACGCGCGGCCACGTCTAGGGAGGCTGCTAGGGCCCGTGCCTCTGAGAGTCCTAGCGACTCTTTTTCTAGAAGTCTTTGGCGGATTTGGGAGGATTGCATACCTGCCACAAAAGCGTCGCGCATTAACATGTCCGTGTGTCCGTTTGCATTCACCGACGAGCAGCTGCAGGCCCGTCCCAAAATCAGCAGCGCGGCGTAGAACTCGTCCATCGATTCTCCGGGAGCTTGCCGTCTTGTCGCGAGCTGGTAGCGAGCGTAGATTTGGTTAACTGGGCGGACATAGAGACTTTTCAGTGCTGCGAACGCCGTCTGGAAATCGTCGGTGTCTTCAATGAGGGTGAAAATCTCCGTGCTCACCCTCGAGTGCAGGACCTGCAGTTTTTGTTCGTCTGAGACTCGGCCGGTGGTCGTCCTGATGTAGGCCTCGAAGCAAGTCTGCCAGTGTTTGAAGGCTGCTGCCGCATTCACTGCGTGGGGGCTGATCCTCAGGCACCCTGGAATGATCCTGAGCTCCATAGTCCTTTTTAGGCACGCTTAATAAATTGTAGCGCACAAAGACTCCATGAGACGAATATAGTGAAGTCGATGAGGCTTTATTAAGCGTGTCTGTTCCCCAGCAGCTCGATAGTAAACTGGCCTGCGGGGGAAGACACCAGCTTCTTATACTTCGCCTTCAGGGCGGAGCTTGAGGTCAACGGCCAACCAGGACCCGGGATCTGTCAGCCAATGACATTAGGGCTTCCAGTCCCACATGACCCCCAATACATACTACCACAGGGAATGAGAAAGATAAACCCAGAATATTGCATTCTTTAAATAGCAAGAGTGACATATAGACTTAGACGTATAAAAGGTTAATTTAGGACTGAAGGCGAATATTTATTCTTTGCAAGTGGAGCGATCAAGAGGAGTATTGGAGGTGAACACCCTGAAATCTTTTAAAAAGAAATAGATATTTTAATGGTGGGGAGGTGGATATTAGGATCAGCTTGGGTGGTTTAACTGAGATGGGTTTAATGACATACATGACATTTGAACAACTGGACACGTTGTATACAACTGGAATGAATTAATGTTCACAACTCCATGTTAAACTTAGCTGGAACATCAGAACCATTGATGTTTCTTTGTCTGTGCCTCACTTAATCCCCATTTCCAAATACTTTTCATGATTGGACAGTGGTACAATCTATATGTAACAATGGCAGGCAAGAAAAGACCAGCTGATCTATCCATCCTTGGAAAAAGGAACATGAGAATGGGAGTAGGCTATTTAGCCCCCTCAAACTTGTTCCACCTGCAATGAGATCTTGGCTGATCTGCAACATACCGTGACTCCATGTACCTGCCTTTAATATCTATGGCTAACAAAATCTAGCAATCTTGAATTTAAAATTGACAATTACCATTTGCAGAAGCAAGTTCCAACATCTACCATCCTTTACATAAAGAAGTATTTCGTAATTTCATTCCTGAAAGGTTTGACTCTATGTTTTCAGACTCTTTGGTCTTAAACTTTACCTAAGATATATGCTCCTTTTAACACCTTGTAAACTTTGAACAAGGCACTCCATAACCTTTTAAATTGTGAGGAATATATCTCTAGTTTGTGTGGACTCTCCTCCTAATTTAACCTATGGAGTTCAGGTATCATCCTGGTAAATCTACATTGCATTCTCTCCGAGGTCAACATATCCTTCCTAAGGAGGAACTACCAACAGTGCTCCAGGTGTGATTGATCCAGGGCTTTGTATAGCTGAGCACCTGACTTCTAGCCTCTTGTATTCTAGTCCACTAGATATACAGCCCAGCATTTCAATAGCCTTTATGATTATTTTCTGTAGTTGTTCATGGCATTTAAATAAATCTGGTGTGCAGATGACTTTTGCTTCTGCTGTGCTGCTTCTTCCTTATCATCAATGACAATGTTGTGTAGGATACAGCATATTTTGGCCACCTTTTCAGAGATATACATGGGGCAGCCATAAAAGTAGTCCAGACATCTGGAACAATATTTGGACGTATTAAACGACCTCTTGACCAATATTATGGTGTAGGCCGAGCACCGGTTATGCATTAGGTTAATGCAAAGATTTGCAGAGTTCCCATAAGTCGCAGAACACTTAAGTGAAATCTCACAGCAGATTGAACATTCTGTCCTTCACAACCTTGAGTTGATACGGATTATATGAATCATGAGTACAATGAAAGCAGATATTAATGTGAATAATCTTAAATTTGGGAACACATCTGAATAGCAGATTATAGGATTGAAGGCCGTTTGCTTTTGAAATTGCTGAAAATATTCCAGTAACAACATGGGAACTGTTATTATTCAATGAATCCTAGAGAAACATGCACGAGTGGAAATCCTGCTGCCTTTGAAAGTGATGAAGCTGCTCCGTGCCAAAGTTGAAGTGTCGTTAGGGACAGTTGAACAATCCATCAGTCACCTGGTTAATGGCTCAGTGGAGCAGATAGCAGCTCACTTGTGCTATTCTGTAATGGGGCTCGAAGGTACCAGTGATATGGAAATTGAAAGCTATCATTACCTTAACTTCCATGAAGAGGGCAGTTCAAATTGAAGATTTTCCCTGCAGCTTGTTGCTTAGAAGATGGCTCAAGTCATTAACCATTTCCATCGACAGCCACTGCTTTTGCATTCACAGTTGGTCCTTTAGACTTTGGGAGCTGTTCTTTGGCCCTTATGGATGCTGTCATGGTTAACAATGAGTACTCTTTTAAAATTATTTGCATTTGCTCTGCCCTCTGTCTCCTATGAAAGACGAGCCTTGTAGTTTGAAAAACAGTGAAGAACTGATTCTACTTATGTTAATAGTCATTAGCAAACTTTAATCGACATTATTAAGCAGTCACTGTTAAAATAACAAAAGAAAGAAAGATCCTTTTCACGGGGTGAAAAACTCATTATAGAACTACAAACACCAGATGATGTGGTGGGTATTGTTCTCTCAGTTCTCTACCCATTCATATCAATCTCCATGGGTAAAAGTAATGAAAACATTTCCATCTTTATTTTGTAATCTTAAACTCAAACTTCTTTTCATTGATGGAATTTGCCTCCCAACAGAAACAAAGGGAAAGATGAATTGGCCATCTTTGTATTCTATGCACTGATGAGATTGCATTTCTAAGGACTAACCATCAAGAATAAAAATGATTGTTTTCTTGGATTTCTGTTCATCATTCACTGGATGGCCAAGACACACCAAAGTTTTAAAAACTGGGGCTGCCCAAAGTGTATGCCTGTAAAGAAGACTGTCCAAATCACTAGGTATTCCTGGGGAAATCGCAATTGAATCTCCCCGATTAACTCAACTCACTATCCTAGAGAGTGTCTGTCAGCCCATTCATGTTGTACCGTGTTGGATGTTTTAAAGTTTTATAAACAGGGAGAGAGGGAAAGTCTGAGTTCCTTACCAATGACACCTTCCACAGACCATATACAGTCTATCATAGACTAAACTTCATTGCTACTTCCTGGATGTGGGGGAATTCTTTCACAAGGTGAGGGTGTCTCTGGCTGGGCCAGAATCTTTTGTCAATTCTTCATTGTCCTTGAGAAGGTGGGGGTGAGCCACCTTCTCGAACAACTGCAGTCCATGTGGGGTAGGTACATGTTGGGGGGGGGTTCCAGGATTTTGACCCAGTGACAGTGAAGGAACAGCAATATAGTTCCAAGTCAGGATGTTGTGTAGCTTGGAGGTGAACATTCATATGATGTAATTCCCATGCATCTGATGCCCTTTTATGTCTAGATGGTAGAGGTTGTGGATTTGGAATCTGTTGTCAAAGGAACCTTTATGAGTTGCTGCAGTGCATCTTGTAGATGGTACACTGCTGCAACTATGCATCAGTGGTGGAAGGAGCGGGTATTGAGTGTGGTGGATGTGGTCCCAATCAAGCAGGTTATGTTTTCCTTGATGATTTGAGCTTCTTGAGTGGTGTTGAAACTGCACTCATCCAGGCAGGTAGAGAGAATTCCATATCACTCCTAATTTGTAGATGGTGGACAGGCTTTGGGGAGTCGGGAGGTGAGTTACAGACTGCAGAGCTCTCAGCCTCTGACTTGCTCTTTCTTGTAGCTACAGTAAATAGAAGGCTCGACTAGTTAAGTTTCTGGTCGATTGTAAGCCCCCAGAATGTGATAGTGAGGGATTTAGTGATTGTAATGCTGTTAAATGTCATGGGGAGATGGTTGGATTCACTCTCATTGGAGATGGTCATTGTCTACCACGTTTGTGGCATGATTGTAACTTGCAACTTATCAACTCAAACCTGCCCTGGCTGTATATGGGCATGGACTTCCTTTGTACCAAAGGTGTCAAAAATGGTGCTGAATCAACAGAACAAATCCCAACTTCTGACCTTATGATAAGGAAGGTTATTGATGAAGCACCTGAGCTCAGGAAACTATCCTGAAGAACTTGTGCAGTGATGTCCTGGAACTGAGATGATTTAACTCTGACAACTGCAACCTTCTTCCTTTGTGTAAGGTATGACTCCAACCAGTGAAAGATTTTCCCCCTGATTCCCTTGACTCCAGTTTTACTTGGGTTCCTTGATACCAAACTCAATCAAATGTTGACTTGATGTCAAGGACAGTCACTCTCACCTCACTGCTGCTGTTCAGCTCTTTTATACATATTTGAGCCCAGCCTGTACAGAGGTCAGAAGCTGAATGAACCTGGCAAAATCCAAACTGAGTGTCAGGGAGCAGATTATTGCTGAATAAGTGCTGCTTGATAGCGCTGTCAACGATCCCTTCCATCACTTTGCTGATATTGAGAGCAGACTGGTAGGACGGCAATTGGCCAGGTTTCATTTGTTCTGCTTTTTGTGGATAGGACATACCTGGGAAATGTTCCACATAACCGGGTAAATGCCAATGTTGTAGCTGTATTGGAACAGCTTGGCTGGAGGCGCAGCTAATTGTGGAGCAGCAGTTTTCAGTATAGTTAGTTTTTATTTTGACTTGTAGCTGTGTTCCTGGAAATCATGACTCTCAGTGAAACAATTTATGTAAATCAGGATTCCCATAGGAATCAATGTGAAAGCTGGAGTTAAGTTCCATTGGACATTTTTCGCTTGGAATAAAACAATTTGAAACACTGTACCACACATGTACAGCACTGTGCATTCCTCAATTTTATATCCATTCATGGGATGAGGACATTGCTGGCTGTACCAGCATTTATTGCCCCTGAGTGGCTTGCTAGACCATTACAGATGGCAGCTAAGAGTCAACCACATTGCTGTGTGTCTGGAGTCACATATGGACCAGACATCGAGACGAAGGCAGATTCCCTTCCCGAAAAGACATTAGTGAACCAGATGGTTTTTGCGACAATCGACACTAGATTCATGGCCCATCATTAAACCTTTAATTCCAGCTTTTTGTGGAATTCAAATTTCACTATCTACTGTGGTGGGATTCAAAACTGGGTCTTCAGAACATTACCCTGGGTGTCTGGATTACTAGTCCAATGGCAATACCACCATACCACCATCTCCGCTTAAAGTTGAATTAAGTGGCAAAGTAAAATAAAGCACAAAATATATAATAAATCCTTTATAAATTCAACTCACCAGCCTCAAGACATTAACTGATAGACTGATGTGATTTCTTGCTTTCTTTGTAGCAATTGGCTCAATACCAGTGTTTACTGAGCATTTCTGGCTCATGTTTAAAAGTAATTTAAAAGTCTCACCCAGAGCCGGCATTCCTGAAACTCCAAAATTTAAATCAAATTTAAAGCCAAATTTTTGCTTGAGGAAAAGAACCCTGGCTTTGGATGCCTCTGGGTTATTTTTAAAAATCGATGTTGCCTTGAATACAGTACAAACAATATCCTTAATAATGGCTCACTTGGGTCACATGATCAGCCATTACAGGAACGGAGCCGACGTGCGATGGTGCAGGCTGCACAATGACAATGGCAGCGATGGCACATGGGCCAATGAAGATGGACTGAGATGATGAAGGATGGCAATGACTCATGATCATGTACATGCAGTGTAAATAGACAACGAATACACGAGGAAGTTGGTGACACAAAATGACTCGAAAGCAGAAATTATGACCTAAATCGGCGAAACTGGACCTCAACCAAAAATGACTTTAAAACAGCACGACTGAAAGATGAGGACTTACTGGACTATTGCCAGAATATTTTCAGAGCTCATAACTTTTGCATTATCCAGTGCCTTCAGTCATTTCTGAACATCACATGGCATCTGTGATGCTGGGGACCTCAAGAGGAGGCCGGGATAGATCATTCACTCGGCATTTCTGGCTGAAGGTTGTTGCAAATGCCTCAATCTTTTGCACTGATTTACTGGTTGTCATGATATGCAAACATGCAACCAATGAACATTCAGAATAGGACACAACCAATGGGCAGTCAGGACACTCAGAGGTGGCATCACCACAAGGGGGCATGACATAAACACTATAAAAGGGATGAGGCACTCACACCCTGCCTCTTTCCACAGACAGACATCTAGAGAGTTAGACAGGGTTGATCAGCACCATCACACCCCAGCACGTGGCTTAGAGCAAGCTGGTACAGTTAGACTGAGTTACTACAGTTAGATTAGCAGAGAGTTGAACTCATTTGAAAACTATGCTAATAGTTCAATAAACATGTTGAACTCATTTCAGAGTCTGGAGCATCCTTTAGTTAAGATTGCATCAAGTAGCAGCCTGTGTTATCTGAAGCAGCATAACACAACACTGGTCTCCCCCATCTTTGAGGGTGAAGATATTTGTGGAGCCTCCTCCTCCATTTAGTTGTTCCACCACCATTCATGTCTGGATGCAACAGATCAGCAGGGATTACATACATAGATACATAGAAGATAGGAGCAGGAGGAGGCCTTTTGGCCCTTCGATCCTGCGCTGCCATTCATCACGATCATGGTTGATCATCCAACTCAATAGCCTCATCCTGCTTTCTCCCCATAGCCTTTGATCCCATTCGCCCCAAGTGCTATACCCAGCCGCCTCTTGAATATATTCAAAGTTTTAGCATCAACTGCTTCCTATGGTAATGAATTCCACAGGCTCACCACTCTTTGGGTGAAGAAATGTCTCCTTACATCTGTCCGAAATGGTTTACCCTGCATCCAAAGACTGTGACCCCTGGTTCTGGACACACCCATCATTGGTAACATCTTCCCTGCATCTACCCTGTCTAGTCCCGTTAGAATTTTATAAGTCTCTATGAGATCCCCCTCATTCTTCTGAACTCCAGCGAGAACAGTCCCAACCTAGTCAATCTCATATGACAGTCCCGCCATCCTTGGAATCAGTCTGGTAAACTTTCGCTGCACTCCCTCGAGAGGAAGAACATCCTTCCTCAGAGAAGGATACCAAAACTGCACACAATACTCCAGGTGTGGCCTCACCAAGGCCCTGTATAATTGCAGCAACACATCCCTGTTTCTATACTTGATACCTCTCACAATGAAGGCCAACATACCATTAGCCTTCTTTACCACCTGCTGCACCTGCATGCTTACCTTCAGCAAATGGTGCACAATGTCGTGGGAATGTCACTTTAAGAAATGTTTGTCTTCTCAAGTGGCTGCAGTGATGTCATTGTGTGGGTGGAGCTGGGCTCTGGCTCTGGTTTTTACTTTCGTTTTGAGCTGGAAGCTGTTTTTGGCTCTGAGTTTTAGTTTCGTTTTCAGTTGGAGAGCTGCATTCAAACCAAGGAGGTGTATTTTGGCCTCTCTCTCTGTATGCTAAAGAATGTCTCCAGATCACTTGATGATTTCAATGTAATTCCTGTTTCTGTAAGGAATGCAAACCTACTGCCTTGTTAGGAAAGTTACTAAGGATTACCTACAGAGTATTGTATCTTGCGGGGGGGGGGGGGGGGGTATCAGTGTTGGTAGTTGATAAGATGTTTACTGTATGTTTATAAAATGTTAACTGGATTCATAGAATAAACTTTGTTTTTGTTTAAAAATACCTTAGATCTCTGTTGCATCACACCTGTAAAGTGAGCTTTTGTGCCACCCATAACCAAAATCTATTAAAAGATGTGGGTCAGGTGAACTCCATGATATACTTCGGTGTTCTCTAAACCCTGGCCCATAATAACAAGGACACTCCCCTCTCCCAATTTACAACCATTCAGATAATAATCTGCCTTCCTGTTTTTTCTTCCAAAGTGAATAATCTCACACTTATCCAAATTATACTTCATTTGCCATTAATTTGCCCACTCGCCCAACCTGTCCAGATCATGCTGTAGGATCCCTGCATCCTCGTCACAGTTCACCCTCCCACCCAACTTGGTATCATCTGTAAACTTTGAGATGTTACATTTTGTTCCCTCATCCAAATCATTGATGTATTTTGTGAACGGGTACCCCACTCGTTGCTGTCTGCCAATTTGAAAAGACACATTAATCCCTACTCTTTATTTCGTTTCTGCCAACCAGTTTTCTATCCACCCCTATACATTTCCTCCAATCCCATGTGCTTTAGTTTTGCACAATAATCTCTTATACGGAACTTTGTTAAACGCCCTCTGAAAGTCCAAATATACCACATCGACTGGCTGATCTGATCACATAGTTGTGGGAATGCTTAGCTGCATACCACATGCTGATTTTGCTGTTTGGCATGCAAGTAGCCACCAGGTTGGCGCCTCATTTATTTAGTTATGTTTGATACCCTCCTGCACTTGTCATTAATCAGGCATTGATCCCCAGATTTGATGTTGATGGTAGAGTGGGGGAAATGCTGTGCTGTGAGGTTGCAGATTGTGGTTGGATACAATTCTGTTGCTATTGATGGCCCATGGTGCCTCATGCATGCCCAGTTTTGAGTTGCTGGATCTATTTAGAATTTATCCCATTTAGCATGGTGGTAATTTTATACAGCATGAGGGAGGAGATCCTCAATGTGAAGACAGGACTTCATCTCCACAAGGACTGTGCCTTGGTCACCCCTATTGATACTGTCATGGACAGAGGCATCTGTGCCAGGCAGGTTGTTGAGGATGAGGTCAGGTATGTATTTCCCTCTTGACGGTTCCTTCCAACCTGCTGTAAACCCAGTCTAGCAGCTATGTCCTTGGGTTTTGGCTTAGTCTGTAATGGTGCTGTCAAGCCACTCTTGATCCCCCACCCAGAGTGCAGTCTGTAGCTTGCCACTCTCAGCGCTTCCTCCAATTGTTGTTCAATGGAACTGATTTATGATTCAATGGAATCATCAGTTGAGGGGTGGAGTGAGGTGGTGGTGGTGTCCAGTGGGATGGCAGTAACTGATAATAGCAGGTGGTTTCCTTGCCCATGTTTGAACTGATGCCATGAGATTTCATGGGCCCAGAGCTGATGTTGAGAACTCCCAGGACAACTCCCCCACCACTCCCTTCCCCCCTCCCCCCACCCGACTCTATATTCTGCTATACCTTTGCTGTATACCTTTGCTGGGTCTGTCCTGTTGGTGGAGCAGAACATACCCAGGAATGGTGATAGTGGTGTCTGGGACATTGTCTATATAATTCTGTGAGTCTGACAATGTCAGGCTGTCTCTTGACTCGTCTGTGCGACAGCTCACCCAATTTTAGCACAAGTCCCCAAATATTAGTAAGGAGGACTTTTCAGGACTGACAGAGCTGAGTCTGGCGTTGTCGCTTCCACTGCTTGAACCAATGCTGGGTGGGTCTGTCTGTTTTCATTCCGTTTTGTAGATCTAGTAGCGGTTTGATACAATTGCGTGGTTTGCAGGGCCATTTCAGTCAACCACATTGCTGTGGGTCTGGAGTCACATATAGACCAGACCAGGTAAGGATGGCAGGTTTCCTTCCCTAAAGGACATCAGCAAACCAGATGTTTTTTTACGAAAATTGACAATGACTTCATGGTCACCATCACCAAGATTAGTTTTGAATTCTAGATTTATTAAGTGAATTTAAATTCCATCAGCTTCTGTGTCTCCAAATCAATAGCCTGGGCCTCTGGATTACTCGTCATGGTGGCAATACTACTACATCTCCAGCTCCCTGACAAAAATAGTATATTCATCCTCATATATTAATTATTCTACCATTTCCAACAGACCACATCATCCAACACATCATGTCCATGTCATGGCGCGCCATAATCTTAAACTCAGCTTCACAGGTATTTCCTTCCAATTTAAAACACTGAGAGTGGGACCTTCTAGTCCCCGGCAACAGAGGAGTGGACAACAGGAGATGCTGTTGACAATGGTGGGACTGGAAGATCCCACCACTGACCAATGGCAGGACACTTCCGCTGCTGAAAAACACGCTACGCGGGGGAGGTGGGGCACAGAAAGTCCTCTCCTTTCTCTTGCAATTATCCTTGATAATCTGAATCCTTTTTAGGATAAAACGATGGGTGCGATCTATAGGCCTCTCCGTGCCTGACCCAGGGCGTGGCGAGGCTGGTAAATCTCACGAGAGGGCTCTCGCAAGATTTACTGGCGTGATCACACCTTGTGCGATCTGACATGATTTCACAAGGCTTCGCGATCAGTTCTCACCCATTGAGTTTGGGTCCCAGGTTTGTACATTCGAGTTAGTCTCACTTGAATATGTCCACGCTGCATCTACCCAGCGCCCAGGCCCAACGGCCTCACCTTGAAGACTCCGAATGAGCGCTGTTTAACACTGGTTTCCACAAATGTGGACCAGGCGTGCCGGCACTTGGGGATCGCCCAGGCTCATAGGTGGTTGTGCTCTGGGCAGGGTGGTACCCTGGCACTCCTGATGCCACCCTGGCACTATGGCAGTACCTAGGTGGCACTGTGAGGTTGGCATGTGCACAACCAGGGTACCTGCCAGGGTGCTAGGCTGATTGTATCAAGATGCGCAGGTGTGCCTATGCTGCGGATCGGCTTCAGGGTGCCCTGCCCTGGGGTGCGGGAGGCTCAATGACCCCTTATTTGTAAGTTGGGGTGGCCCGGAGGCTGCAGTGCGGGTCTAGAGATTGCGACACCATAATCTCTTCCCGGAAATGGAACTAAGTGCGGCCTCCGCGGGACATTCCTCACATGGCCCCGATACGATACAGCGTCCCATTTAATAGTGGGGTCGTTCTCGATGCTGCCAGTGGCAGGAAATACCCGGCTAAATGTGCTTGACGCGGAACTCTGCTTCATTTCTGTTAAATCACGCCCTGTATCAAAATTTAGATTCTAATTCCCAATGTGCCCTTATCATTATCAAAAGGAAGTTAAAAAGCTGATAGCTTAAATTGTTACAAAATAATATGTGGATGTGCAATATTGCATTGACTTCTATTTTTATTACATTAACACAATATACAATTGGGACATCATTATGTTTTTCATGGTGTCTAATTGTAGTGCCCTTTATCCACCGGATACTTGAACATGTGGCGAGTTCTAACGTTATTCATTTGTCTTGTGACTATAAATTCAAATGCCATCCAGTGCATACTGAAGTCTAATATTGGTTGAATGAGGTTCAGAATATTTGTTCTGATTCTATGCTGGCAGTGGATATATGTAAAAAATGACTAAAAATGTGCTTCATATAGTTAATGGCCAACAGTATTTGTACTGCAAGATCATTGTACTGCAAGAGGGCAGCATGGTAGCATTGTGGATAGCACAATTGCTTCACAGCTCCAAGGTCCCAGGTTCGATTCTGGCTTGGGTCACTGTCTGTGCGGAGTCTGCACATCCGTGTGTGTGCACGTGGGTTTCCTCCGGGTGCTCCGGTTTCCTCCCACAGTCCAAAGATGTGCAGGACTGGCCATGATAAATTGCCCTTCGTGTCCAAAATTGCCCTTAGTGTTGGGTGGGGTTACTGGGTTATGGGGATAGGGTGGAGGTGTTGACCTTGGGTAGGGTGCTCTTTCCAAGTACCGGTGCAGACTCGATGGGCCGAAGGCCTCCTTCTGCACTGTAAATTCTATGATAATCTATGAACAATTTTTATTTTGTTACTACACAGTTATTTTAGAAGTGATAATCAATGTGCTTCTTATGAAATTCAATGGACAATGTATATATTATAGCAAGTCCACCTGGAGTAAGACAAGAGAGCTGCTGCAGATACAATGACACGCAAGTTGACCAATAATTTAAGTTTATTATCATCAACTAGTTCAGTAGCAACTATAAGAGACTGAAATATATTCAAGAACTTGTGATAAACTCTATAATCCAATAAAATATTTTCTTATCTTTCTCATCAGACCCTAATACAATCTTTTCAGAAATTAAAAGTTGCAGTATTCTCCTTCAGACCAAACAAGGCAATTATAAAAATGTAATCAATCATCATGCAATCACTGATATAACCTTGAAGTGTGCATGGGACAGGTATGATGGATTTACTGGTCTTTTCCTGTCCTTTTTAGTGTGTTTCTATGTCTTGCTCCCTTTCAAAACCTAAAAATTCTGGCAAAACATTACTTATGGTATAAATCATAGACAAATAGTTACAGAAGTAGCAAGAGCAATCCAGAAATAGCAAGAGCAATATGTTCAGAGACAGCAAATTTCAAATTAATTTATATAGTTAGAGAAAAAGATTTATTTAAAAACAAAAACAGGTCATAGTAATTCTAAAGCCTGAGCAGGTCAAAGAGGAATACCACAGCTTTAATGGGATTTATTACATCTGGGTACATTATATCTCTCATCATTAGACAAATGTGCGAACGTCATTTGACGCTTTAGCCTAGTAATTGCCATTAATCCAACAGTAATTAGCAGCCTTCCAATAATAATAATTGTAATCAACAAGGAAGACAAAATGATTTCAGCAAATGGAGGGTTCTGTCTAATTATTTTGTTAAAAAGTCCAAGCTTTCAAAATAAGATTGAATTCACAAGATTTTCCCTGTCCCTCACCTACCGTCCAGATTTAGTATTACAAATATCTGGAAAATGCTCAATAATGAGTTACACAAATTGCAAATTAAAGTTCTCATACCAGCCAGTGTTTACAACATTAAATAGTAATTAAGATGGTATGTTCCTAAATCTTTAACTCCCCAGTCCCTTTCCCACCAAACTATTTCAAAATGAATTTAAAAGTTTGGGATTTTTTTGTAATTTGACAAAACCCTCTGGTAACTGACTCAGCAAAGCTCTTTATAAAAGCTCAGTTAGGATACTTCAATTTGGTAAAGTGTATTTTACTCTATACATTATTTATCAATTCACATATACATCTACAAGTTGAGAACCAAGAAGTGATACAAAGCGGTTATTGCATAGCAAAAAAAGCTGACTAATTTCATTAGTTAATCACAACAATGTGAGAAAGACACATGAAGACATAAGGGAGTAACATTTAGTTCAGCGGTGGGTGAAGACAGCAGCATTCTTGTAAGATGAGACTTTCCACAAAAACAAATTGTGATGTGGACAGCAAAAAGCATCCAAAGCATTTACAGGGAAGATGAAGGAGCCCCGTCCCCAAAATAAAAGAAAATTCTATACAGGTTTTATCTACACAGGTTTTTTAAAGTTATAGTTCCACAGATACTAGAAGCCCTTACATTTGAAGTATATTTTTCTCACAGCAATATTGCTAAAATACAAGGCAGTTATGAAGATGAGGGATTTTGTCAGCTTGATTTTGTTAAGATAACACTGTTATACTTCTAAGTCCTCCTTCAACACTGCTTTTCAACTACATAGGTATAGTTTTTTTTAAATAAATATTTGGATAATATATTTACAAACTGGACTTAATTAAGGGGTACATATAGATTATCAAATTGGACCAAAATTATGAATGGTCGTACAAAGAAATGTCTTTACACATATTGGTGCCTTTTAGTCAGACAATGCTGACACATTTGAAGCTTTAGGATTAGCTGTTCAGAAACTGCCTGAAAACCGTCATTTTAAGCGGATCTCTTCATAATGTGACTGCAAATTTTGAACCACTAACATCATCAATTCAGATTGCATTCTGTGGCCTTATCTTTCCCACTGAAAGAGGCACTGGGGTCACATCAAAGTGACCTCTGCGCAAAATTCCCTTTCCCAGGCTGTCCCTATGCTTAGTGCCAAAGCTCAGGAATACCAATAAGTATAAAAAAGTTTCTTTGGATTATTTAGAAACATTGGAGTAGTTCAATAGAACATATTTTTTTCCTTTTCTTCCTTAATTCAAATGGAAGAAATCAGAGTAATTTCAGAGTTTGATTACAAAAGTCACTATAATGTATGCCAGTGTGTACAGTACATGTTAATTATTATCTGTGCTATTGATTTTTCAATAATTTGCATTGTTTGGTGTTTTTGAAGAATAAATTCTGGAACTGCATAACACCACATTCATTTTTGGTTGAATGTGCTCTCAAAAATGTATCACTCCAGTGACATTAATTGGGTATTATTTACATTCTGCTGTTTGGATGTTAAAACAAAGACTAAAGATGCCAGAAAACCTTTCAGCTCAGGTTGGTGCTCGGGGATCCAGTGACTATGTTTTTAAGACCCATGTCTAACAAACCTATTCAAGGTTTGAACAGGGTTTCGGCTGTAATATCCATTTTGTGAGCAAAGTGGTGATAGGTAGTGGACATGGAGCAGTGAGCAGAAAGTTGTTTCAAGAGAAATAAAGCAAAATAAATCTTTCTTCAATTAAAAAAATGTTTTGGAATATGTATGTGTCAGTTAATGACATTTTCCATAATTCTAATAGCAGTTTAGAGAAGAGTAATGTGATGTTGTGCAGCTTATATAATTGATATTAAAGTTAACTTATTAACTGATCTATGACAGTGTTCTACAGTGATTTCATTGAGAAATGAGCTTCCCCCTCCACTGATCAAATACCACCTTAAATACATTCATAATTTTTTGTGTGCATTGCAGTTTCCTCTTGGCTTATGCACAAGAGAGGAAGATTGTAATTTGTCGAAAATACCAAGTTAAACTCAGTCACACTTTTGTTTGATAAAGAACAACATCAGCTCATAAGGTTGTCGGGCCTGTATATTTTGTTATTCAAGCAGCAATTTTCAAACTATTTATATTTTAGATTATATCATGAATATCTCAAGTTTTAGCTTTGGTTCTCCCTGTTGATCAAATATGGATGGACTTTGCAAAGTAGAAGATAATAGAATCTGCTGTGTCTTGAATCTGATGATCTTTATAATAATGACCACATTCTGGTTTGCATTCATTTGCAATTGTTGCAAAGTTTCACCACCACCGTGACCACACACACCCCTCTCCGCCCCCTCCCCCACTCCCCGCAGCTGGACACATTAACTCTAGTCGGAGCCCTGTGCACATGATAGGTTTAGCCGCATGCTTTCGGAAGACTCATAGCAACACATAATCATTCTCAAAATGTCTCATCATTGTCTGTGTCAGAGAATATACAGATGTGGAATCTTGTTGTTGATATTGACAGCAGTGCAGTTGGGGAGGGAGGACGCGCAGGATGGCATGGGAGGTGTGCTATGGGATGGCATGGACTATAGACGGGTTGAGAACCAAAAACATAAGAAGGTATGAATGAACAATAAGAATACAGCTTATCTGGAACATCCTTGTAACCTGCTCAGAATATTTTCATTTCCCTCGTGGCTGTATTCCTGTTGAAGATGAATTTGTATTTTATTTAATCTTTAATTGCTTCTGGGAAAAGCTTCACCAAATGGTTTACATCATTGGGTCTGTGCAGAGGATGGGAGGGATTTACATTAGGGCTGATGGTGCGGGTGCAATGTTGCCAATGGCAGTGAAAGGAGTTTGAAAAGTCTTTTCTCTTTAGAAAAGTTCCTTTCATTGCCTTTTTTTTGTATATTTTGTTTTGGCATTGAGTAGCTTTTCTGGGGTGCTCTGCTGAGGATCTCTGTTGCTTAGCATCGTCAAACAGTCACTAGAGAATTGCACATATTCTGGCATATGATATCATTCAGTTTGCTTGGCAACAGAAATAATCCCAATGGCAAAACTGCATAATCCCCTTCCAAGAAAAGAACAACAACCACAAGCATAAAAGCAAAATACCGCAGATGCTAGAAGTCTGAAAGAAAAAGGAAAGTGCTGGAAATGCACAGCATGTCTGACAGCACCTCTGGAGTGAGAAACAGAGTTAACGCTTCAAGTCAAATATGTCTCTTCTTTAGAAATGGCCCAGTTCTGAGGAAGAATCATGTTTGACTCGAAATTTTAACTCTCGTTTCTCTCTCCACAGATGCCGCCAAATGTGCTGGGTATTTCCAGCACTCGGTAGTTATTCAATATTTACAAGTACATTGACACCCCAAAATGATGTAAATCAGTTAATTTAAACACCAATAAGGAGTTTTTAGTGCAAGCGAGCGTTGTATAGCTTGGGCAGGAAGACCACTTGGAGTGCTGTGCTGTTACTGTTCACCTGTCTTGTAGTTGTAATAAATAAGGGGAAAAAAAATCATCGACATCAAAATAAAATTATCACATTTAATAAGCTGTAGTCGACAAGATACGTTTATTTGGTGAACTCTTGAGTTTTTCAAAAGAATGTTTGCATGGCTCCTCAACGTTTTCCAGTACAGGCCTTTTGATTGTATCAAAATTCAGTGATTATTACGGACAACCTTTGTTAGCTCAAAAAAGTGGAAAAAGCTAACATTATTGGTATCGCTGAAACTTGAAGTGACAGGTTTATGTAGAACTGTTTAGTAATGCATCCAGCTATCACTTAACAACATAAAGATATTTAGGTATTTAGGATTTTCTAATTTGCTTTTAAATAATACAAATTTAAATGTCCTTGTTATTTAAAGATAGAAAATACTTTGCTGATTTTTGGTAGGGAGAATGAGGGTGTTCCATAAATTAATCTGAAAAGAGCAATTCACTTATCTAGGCAAGAAATAATTACATACTAGTTGACACCACACTCCTTACATTAAGGGCTTATCATTCAGTAACTACCATTTGAGTCACAAACCCCACTGGCTATTTTAATAGCTATTGCTATCCTAGAGTAAACATGTCGATGTTTGGTGCATAATAACTAATTGCATTTCAAACCATGTGTTATTATGGGTAAATTTTCCACATAATTTTAAAGAAAATATGGCTGAAACATATTCAACCTTTGCATGATAAAGTTCAAACTTTGAAATCTCTTTCTTCTAGATATACCTTCGAAAGAGCCTGAAAATAAAACAAACAGATCTACAAAGTCTGCAACCAAAGCCAACCGGGGACCTTATCCAACTCTGGATAGAAAAGCTTCTCACTACTCCTGGTCAAGAGCCAGAAATATTAAAGACTATTTCACATTTCACATGAACCCTGCCGTGAGAGTAGTTTAAAATCCAAATTTCTTCTGTTAATGTACATGCTGTTAGAAGAAAGTCGCTAGATAATGGGAATAGCGAATCAGTAATAACTCTGTAATATCAGCTGGGACATAGAACTAGACTGGTGTTACCGCCAAGGTAATAATGCTTCATACAAGATAGTTTTCTTTCTGATGGTATCAGAAAAATATTAGGAGTTTGTTTCAGAAAGGGCAAAATAAAAATAATGTATGCAACAAATAATGTATGCAACAGCTGTAATCTGTTAGAAATGTCATGAAATTTCCCAATAAATAAAATTAGTTTGAAATCTAAGGAACTCTTTTTCTTTAAATGTTTTCTAGTTATGTTCATCATCACCTTTAATAACTGTCTCTCTATTCAAATAAGTAGCCCAATAAACCAAGTTGAAAATCCCAAACATTAATGGAAATGCTATTCTGGCCAGTCTGTCAATTTTACTGACACTGTTGAACGTCTTCTTGGGTTCTGGGGGCTTTTGCTCTGGTTTGGGTTCTTTGGATTCTACACCAGCACTCTTTGCAATGGTTGCCAGGCCTGCATCCTTTGCAATGTTTGGTGCAAAGTTCGCTGATGTTGCTGTGTAGGTGTTGTTTTTCTTCAATAGAGCCTCTCGTTCCTTTTCCTTTCTCTGTGAAACAAAATTCAAAACATTTTCCCCAAAAAATACTGTTGAAGAGAAAGCACATTGTTGTCATCATCAATAAAAGAATTACACTTAAAAAGGGCATTGGTTTAATTTCTGTTTCAGCAAAGTTCAGTTTTTCCCATATATTGCACAGCTTTTCCTTTCCTTCCCCCAATTGTCCTTTGATACTGTCTTGTGGACAGGGAAATGATAATGAACATCGGTCTTCTGAGTAAATCTCGAATAATTAACTCGGACATTAGGTAATTTGGTTGGTGCGTATAAGAAGCAGAGCGATTTTAGATACAGAAAATGGGAGGCAAAACCATTTCAACAGGGGGAAAAACATACTCGTAATTCATGATTTACAAATTTGCCAAAGATGAAAATTATTTTTAGGAGCTGGACAAGGACATTCATTTGAGACAACACCATGGTTGAATTTTCAAGGGGACGTGGGATCGCAACCTGGTGTGGGTGGAAATTTAAAATTGTGGTCCCGGTAGTCGTCTCGGCGACCCGGTGCCTCCGGGGCAGTTTTAAGTTTTAAAGGGGCCAATCTGGGGGAGACAGTGAGAAATGTGGTTGCTGTCAACTAACGGCCCCTTAAGCTGCTGAAGGAGCTCATTTAGGAGCTTATGCATTTGGAGCTATAATTTTCCATACTTTTATCAGACAAGCTCAAACAGTCTTGTGCAAGTTGGTGCATAGCTGTCCAGATCACTGCCAGGTCACAATAAGTTTCTCCATAGTTAATATTTACTCAAATTGGTGGGGTCAACGAGCGCTATTTTGAGCGTTGCTCCTGACCTTGTCTCCTATGGCCCCTTTTGACCACATTCGACTTCCTGGCCACCTTATGAGCTGTTTCCTCTAAAAGGCAAGGTTGTGGCAGCCTCCAACATGACTCAGCATCACTAAGCAATTCACTTGCATCCTGGGCATTTATATTTAAAAACAGCATCGCAAGAGCAATGCACTTGTCATAACCCCCACAAGGTCCATAGAGAAAACATTGTCGATCTCCCCTGGGACTCGTGGATTACGTGCTTCCCAGTAGTGGTTGGAGACCACCCAGCTGGAGCTTGTTAAAGTCTACTCGCAACAGCAGCCCAAGCAGGGGCAGGATTGGGAGAGAATTACTGCCGTGGCAGAGTATTGTGCATAGTTTCAATAAATCCTTGTTCCAGTACCTCTGGCTTTTTCAAATTGGAAAACTGGCAACGAGGACAAAAATAAAATCCATACTTGTTTGTGGAACTGCCCAGCTGCCCCGGATGTTTACTGTCCTGGAACGTATGGGCATAAAAGCTCAAGATGCCACTGTTTGGTAAGCTGAAAGCCTTCGATGCAGACCTGGAAGATTGAAACCAGTATGCTAAATGCATGAGGTACTTCTTCAGGCTAATGGTCTTTGAGGGGAAGACCGTCTGAAAGTCCTCCTCTTGACCACTTGTGGGACCCCGACTTTTGGAATTATAAAGAGCCGCACCAGTCTCCAAATCATATGACGAGCTGATCGCATTGGTAGCTCAACCCTATGACCCTAACCCTTCCATGGTCATGCAGTGGTGTAGATTTAATATGGCGATGCAGTCTCCAGGTGCATCGGTCACTGACCTCTTGACCGACCTTAGGCATCTGGAAAGAGCATTGTGGGTTTGAGCCATCCCTTTCTGAAATTTTGAGGGATAGGCTGGTTTGTGGGATTAACAACATGGCCACTCAGAGGAAGCTGTTAGCGGAACCCACCTTCGATTTAAAATGGGCCATCGAGCTGTCACTGTCCCGTGAGTACACAGAGAGAGGAGTGCAGGAGCTGCAGGGGTCCATGGAATATGGTGTCCATAGTTTGGCCCGCCCTTGGTTTCAAACTCCTACTGAATCATGGGACAAGGTCAGGCAAGCCAGATCTCCTCCCAAAGGGCAACCCCAAAGTCAATTTCACAGCTGGGTCAAGCACTCAGGAGCCACACCAGAACTATGGGATAGCTCCCCCAAGGGCAATGGGGGGGAGATGACCACATTGCCAAATGTATGGCCAGAGGACACATGCTGGCCAGAGCCACCAAATGCAGCATAGAGAATGTTGTCCAAGACAGTCGCCAAGATCACCACAAGCCTAAGACTTGCTTGTGCCAAGACGTTTGGATGACTTCGCACAGGAATAGTGCCACTGATGTTACACAACACTAAGGTGAGGTTGGCGACCTACACCAGAGAGCCTTTGAGCATCATGAGGACCACCGTAACTCGGGTAACACATGGGTAATAGTCAGTCCATCTTCCCTTGGTTGTGGTACGGGTCCCAGGGCCCAATTTTCTGGGGCATGACTGGCTACAAGTCCTCTGTTTCAACTGGCAGCAGGTTTTTCGGATGGGCATGGGAATCTGTTCAGTAGGGTCTGGGCTGGATAAAAGGAGCTAAGGTCACTATCTCTGTGGAAACTGATGCTCAACCCTGGTACATTAGGGCAAGACCTGTCCCTTAAGAATTGGTTGCCACGGTTGACATGGAGCTTCAGCGCCTGAAGGATTTGGGGATTATTCACCCTGGACAATTTGCAGAGGGGGCCACAACCATGGTGCTGGTAATGAAGCCCGACAACTGTGTACAACACTGCGAGGGTTACAAGCTCACAGTAAACAGAGCTTTACCCTAGGCCGGTGCCCAATGCCTAGAGTGGAAGATTTGTACCCAAAACTAGGTTGAGGGTGTTTTCTTATGAAACTTGACATGAACCATTTTATTTACAGGTGCAGCTAGATCCAGTGTCCAGAAGATCTGCGACCATAATCACCCATAGGAAGTATTTGAATACACCCACCTCGTGTTTGGGGTCTTATCTGCTCTGGTGATTTTCCAGCGTGCAATGGAAAATATCCTGCAGGGTCTGCTAAAGGTGGCCATCGATCTAGACAAAGTGCTCATCTCGGGCACCACTGAGAGGGAGCAAATGGACAACCTGCAAGAAATACTCAGGTGTTTTTTCTAATTGGTGCTTGACTAAAGAGGAGCCAGTGTGTGTTCCGTGCAACAGCAGTAACTTACTTGGGATACAGAGTGGATAGGGTTGGACTAACCCAGTGGGACACAAAGTTCAGGCCATAAAAGTGCCTGCGACCCCGAAGAATGCCACTGAACTCCAGTCGTTCCTAGGCCTGGTAAATTATTATGGAAAGTTAATCTCCAACCTGGCCACATTATTGGCTCCACTCCACATACTGTTGAAGAAGGACCAGAAGTCTCACAAGGCAAAGTATTCGTCGGAGTGAAAGAGCGTCTGTCATCCACACAGCTCCTCACTCACTATGGCCTAGCTCAGCTGCTAACATGCGATGCCTCCTCCCATGGCAGTGGGTCGATGCTGGCCCACAGATGGGATGATGTCACAGAACGCCTCATCGCTTTCGTCTCGAGGACACTGGCGGACGCTGAGCGACAATATGCACAAATCAAGAAGGAGGACTTGGCACAAATATTTGTAGTCAAAAAATTCCAGCAATATGTTTATGGGAGGCACTTCTCCATTGTGACTGACCACAAGCCTCTGCTCGGCCTTTTAGGGAGGATAAGGGAATCCCGCACATCACATCAGCAAGAATTCAGAGTTAGGCGCTTTTACTCGCGACGTATGAATTTGCATTTCAACACCGCCTGGGTACACAGATTGGCCATGCCAAGACTCTCTGTCATCAATCATTACCTATAAGTTTCCCATCCCTATCAGTGACTGATGAATGGTTGCAATTCTTAACTTTATGGATACCTTGCCAGTGACAGCTACTCAGGTGTGCGCATAGACGCAGCGGGATCCGAGTCTGGCGAAACTCCGCGTCAAGGTTTTGAGCAGCGGAATGTAGCCCTACAACCTTTTCACCAGAAGCTCTAAGAGCTCAGAGTGGAGGATGGTATTACATTGTGGGGAGCTTGCGTAGTAATCCCGCCGCAGGAGTCCCTGCTCAAGCAGCTGAAGGCACCCGGACACCTCTACGATGACAATGTTTTCTCGTGGTTGTGTCTGGTGGCCCGGTATCGATGTGTAGATTACGAAGGTCAGACGCAGTTGCCCAGTGTGTCAGGAGCATCAGAATCTTTCACTGGCAGCCCCCCTTCATCCATGGGAATGGCCAGGACTCCCATGGGTGCGACTGCCCGTGACCTTTCATAGGGTCCATGTTTCTCGTCATAGCAGATGCCCACTCAAAGTGGGTTGACGTGTACAAGTTGGCCTCGACAACGTCCAGCGACATGGTAGAAAAGCTCTGGCGCTCGTTCGGTACCCATGGGATCTCTGAGGTCCTGGTGTTGGACAATGAGATGACCTTCACGAGTGATGTGTTTACCACATTTACAAAATAGAATAGCATCCGGCGTAACAGAATCTCCCGGTACTATCCCTGATCCAATGGTCTGGTGGAAAGGGCAGTCCAGACTTTCAATAGTGGCATAAAAAGAAAACCATGGGCTCTATGAACATGAGACTGATGCGGTTCCTTTTTAACCACAGCAGAACGTGACAACAAGAATCGCCCCAGCCAAACTGCTGATGGGCCAAAGGCTTAGAACCCGGTTGAGCCTCACATTGCTGAACCTCGGCAGGAAAGTGGGGCGCACCACAAGGTGCAGAAGCAACACCGTGACTCGAGGACACCAGGGCGGCAATTTCACTCAGGGAATGTAGTCTATGCGCACAACATTGGAGATGGGGCACTTTAGCTGCCAGGTGTCGTGCTGGATAGAACATGATGGGTCTCCTCCAAAGTTAGGATCCAGGGGAGAGTTCAGCGGAAGCATTTGGATCGCCTCAAGTAGCGGGAGCCCACGATACACAGTGCCCAACTGGCAGCATTGACATCCTCTCCGTGCCTGGAACCATGCCTCAGCCAGGGAACTGACCCTCTATACCCAGGCGCCCAGTCCAGTAGGTACAGAAAGGGACTCAGAAGTATCCATGCAGAGGGACAACGTGATGTCCGCAATCGAGGCGATAACACTTCGGAAGTCGGCCAGAAAAAGCTGGTCGACGAACCGATGTACACTGCCCGACCCAGAGACACCACAAGCTGAAGCACAGCCTTGGGCAAAGTGGCTCAGAAGGCCCCCACCATTGGCGGCTGAAGGGGAACAATCGGACTGTGTGGGGAAGGGGTGTCATAACACCCATGGGGACTATCAAGAGACCATTGTTAATCTCCCCATCGGACCCGTGGAGTACGATCTTCCCAGGTAGGGGGTGGAAGCCACCCAGCTGGAATTTGTTAAAGACTACATGTAAAAGCTGGCACACCCGCACCAGTTGGTTGTCCATAACAAGGACTGGATTGGGAGAGAGTTACAGCCGTGGACTGAGTATTGCACATACTTCAATAAATCCTTGTTCCACCACCACTGGCTTCCTCAAGTTACTAAAGAACCTGAGGATTGGGACTCAGACTTCTTCTGGGTGTCAGGCTTTGGCTTCAACTTTTTTGTTATGCATTGTATGTTTTGTCTGGCTTGCCATTGTCATGATATGCAGACATGCAGATAATGATATACAGATAGGCAGCTAATGAACACAGAACAGGACATGACCAATGAGCAGGAAGGATACTCAGGGTTGGTATCTCACTATAAAAGGCACGAGGCATTCACACTCTGCCTCTTTCCACTGATGAACATCTACAGAGTGAGTCAGGGTGTATGTACAGCATCACACCTCCAGCACGTGGCTAAGAGCTAGTCTGGTTCAGTCAGACAGAGTAACCACACTTAGGTTAGCAGAGAGTCAACCTCAGAGAGAACTGTGCTAACTGTGCTACTGGTTCATTAAATCAGATTGAACTAACTTCTAGGTCTGGAGTATCTTTTGGTTAAAGCTGCTTCCAGTTGCAGCCTGTGTTATCCCAGAGTACGTAACACATCAGCCATATTTTGCTAGCCAGTGCATAGTGAGATTGCAGGATCCATGTTTTCTCATCAGTTTGACTGTGATAGCAATAAAGAATGGTTGCAATGTTAATCACCCCCTGTGTATTGATTGATCTTGAAAGGTAACAGGACCAACAACACAGCAAACAGGCAATGGAGATGACAGACCTTTGATTAATGCCACTTGAAAAGTGAAACTTTAATTTTCACCTGAACTGTATGTTGCATTACTGCTGCAAGGCAGACAAAGACTGGCAATTAAATATAGGAACCTGCAGTGTTGGAACAAAAGGAAACCTGCAGAATTTAAACACAAAAAGAAACTGTAGAGTATAGTTGAAAAGAGAATTTCAACTGTTTGGAAGATTTAACTAAAGGCAAACCCAGGACATTGAAAAGCAAAATAATGGAAAAGAGCTCATAAAAAGAAACTAATAGTGGAAAATGCAGCTGGCACTTTAAGAAACCTTAAGTTAAGAAAAAACAGGGGCCGGGATTCTCTAATAATAGGGCTATGTCCCCAAGACCGCAAGAAAACGGGCGTGAATTACTCCGGATTTGTTTCTCCGTTTTTAAGGGGGCTAGCAGGGCCCCGGCATACGCCACGCAGCTCCTGCTGCTGATACGGGCCCTGCATTTCTGGCTGCGGGTCCGCGCATGCATGCTGCGGCGTCAGCCCCGCGCGACATGGCTGACCCACACACCGGGTCGGCGCGGAAGAAGGTAGGCCCCACCCAGATCGCGTGTGCCCACCGATCGGTGGCCCCGATCAGGGGCCTTGCCATCGTGGAAGGCCCCCCCCACCGAGAGACTGATCCCCCTGCCCTCCACCAGGACAGCCACTGCACCCGCGACGCTGAGCTCCCGCCGATGGAACCATACAATAACCACGCCGGCGGGAACTCGGCCGGTTGACCGCGGAGAATCGCCACGGGGGCCTCTTTCAACTGCACCCAATTGGCACCGCGTCAATTGCGCGCGCAGCTGGCAGCGATTCTCCGGTCGCGGGTCCGACGTCCCATTCTCCGCCCCCGCGCTGTGCGCGATTGCGGCGTGGGGGCTCGGAGAATCCCAGCCAGGCAACCGAAGGAAGAGTGGAAATTCAACAACATAGGGCGCAATTTAATAAAAGAAAATCAGAAACTGTTTTGGGCGGGACGAGCGGGGCTGTACCTGGCACTATCTAATGGCATTTTGTTGCTATTCCAGCCCCAGGCAGGTAACATCCCCTTTTGAGGCAGCACTTGGCACCATTTCCAGCTCTGAGGAGCTCAGACGAGCGGAGCTCCTCAGTGCAGGAAGAGATCGAGGCGCCATTTAAAAATGGTGCCCATGGGCTGGATTCTCCGTTTGGGAGACTAAGTCCCCATGGCAGCGTGAAACGATGGTGTTTTACCCCAGGAAAACTGGTGCAAAACGGCCACCAATTCGCCATGTTGCTAGGGGCTAGCAGGGAGGCAGCGTAGAGCCCCCACCTCTAGCTGCCGATATGGTCCTGAGCATTTCTCGGTCTGTGGCTGTGCATGCGTACGGCAGCAGCCGCACTGTGCTTCATGGCGGACTCAGTCCGCGGACCCGAACCGCAAAAATAGTAGCCCCCATCAGCCGCTCACGCGACCCGGACCACCCGCCCACAGTGCCCCCAGTCCCAAATGAAGCCTCCCCTGCCCGCGGATCGCCTCCCCCCCCAACTGTGGCCACGCCAGACTGAGTCCGCAGCCGCCACGCTGAGTTCACGACAGGTGAGACCGTAAGAGTCCCACGCCGTCGTGAACTCGGCCGGTCGGGGACAGAGCATCAGGGGGCGGGCCTCAGGCAATGGCCTGAGGCCGTGGATATGTGGCGTGGCATACCTCTAGAGTACGCCGCTTTTCAGGAGGCAGAGAATCCAAAACCGGCGCTTCTCCCGATTTCGGCATCAAATCGGATTCTCTGCCCGGGCGTCGAACGCGATTTTGGTGTCAGGGAGCGGTGAATCCAGCCCCATATTTCTCAACCTCCACCAAAGACCCCCGGACTCCAATGCCCCAACTCACCTATAAGGGGGTCGTCAGGCCACCTTCACACAGGCAGGGCACCCCGGGCCTGATCTCTGACATGGGCAAAATGCTACCTTGGCACTACCAGGCTGGCATCCTGGCAATGCCCTTGCCAATCTGGCAGTCCCATCTGGGCACCCTGGCAGTGCCCTTGCCAGCATGGCAATTCCACCTGGACACCCTTGCAAAGCCAGCGTTGCACCCAAGTGGCACTGCCAGGGTGCCAGGCTGGCAGTGCCAAGGTGCCTGGGTAGCTCCAGCAATGACAGGGTACCACCCTACCCAGAGGCCGTCCACAGGGGGAATCCGATCACCTGGGAGATCCCCCTCTCAAGTGCCATTCCCCATTTGAGAGAGTGCTAAGCTGCGCCCGGCTGGGGTCTCCTCGAGGAAGATGCCGGGTGGCCATTCGATCTCACATAGGCAGAGTTAAGTCGGTTTATAAGCTCAATTAACTATGTGAGTCTGGATCCCGCCTGATCGTGTAAGGCATAACAACCATAGGGAATCCTGGGAGAGGTCTACCGGTCGCATCCCATCCAGATTCCGGTGGGACATGGCCTGTTAATAGCACCTAAAGAAAGAAACTAACAGGCTGCAAACATCCCCGATTGGCAAACAAAATACCAGAAGAAAGCCTGCAGCGGTTTGGAAAAATAGGTGGGAAGTCCTCCAATGTTAAAAACGCAGCCATGGTCGCTGGTCTCCCAAAAACAGAATGGGAAAATGCACCGGGCTAGATTTTCCAGCTCCGGAAAACAAGGTGATAGTCTTAATGCAGCAACACATTTAAAATGGCAACACAGCAACTGAGAAAAAAATGAGAGAAGAAAAGGCTGAAAATGGCCACACTTACTGGGCCTATGTCCTTGCAAATGGAATTGAAAATGATAGAAACGTGGCAACTTAATGAAGTGCGATGGGAACTAAAACCTTTGGTTGATTAAGATGCTTGGTGCAGTCTGCCAAAGCTGGCTCAAAATCATGTGGCAACATTGTCCTAGAGTCGCATATTTTCCCCTAAGTCACTTACCCCTAAGCAGAATGAATTAGGATTCATAAAAGAACCCAAGAAGAGAGTGAAACAATTGCACAGTACGTTGCAGCACTTAAAAAGCTCACTGAACTCGACAAAGTCCTGAACAATATCCTCCATGACAGGTTGATCTATGGAAAGCCTGGTTACCATCCATTTGAATGTTGGTGCAGAGACTTTGAATGCTGTCAGTGAGGCAAAAAGGAACACGTGTAAAAACAAAAAAGAAGCTCTAAATCTCAGAAGCAAAGCAGAGAAAAAGAAATCTGCAGTCTGGTACAACAAGAAGAAGAATCTGCAGTTCAAACAGCAGGAATGGATGACCAGAGTGACATTGAGTCTGAATAACGGGGGGCCCTCCACAGGGCTACTGCGTAGCAGTGCTGTTGGAGGACAAAGCAATACATCTGGAACTGGGTGCAGGGGCAGCGGTTTCTCTGATACCAGATGCTCTGTATAAGGAAACGATAATACATCATCCTTTGATGTCTGCAAATATCATTCTGCCCATATACACAGGGGAATTTCTACCTATGGTCAGTAGAACGAAAGTTAATGTGGAGTTAAATTGACAGACTGCGAACTACCACTGCTTGTGTTGAAAGGCGACCATTGTGTTTTAGTCGGATGGTCATGGATTGATAAGATCCGGTTAAGCTGGGCAGACGTACATTGCATTGGAACAGAAGAAACTGGTCTGACAGTTATTATTAAAAAAACATGCTGTTGTTTTCAAAAGGAGATTTGGGACGCCTGAAGGGGATTACTTTAAAATTGAATATCAAAGTTGGCTCTCAATCAAAATTTCTGGAGGCCAGAACCGTGACTTGTGCCATGTGACCAAATGTTGAAGCAGAACTGGAGCGTCTTGTCAAGGTAGGGGTCTTGATATTTGCCCATAGTGAATGGACAACACCTATTATTCAAGTGTTCAAGAAAGATGGCTCCATACTCCTCTCTGGAGTTTCAAGATTACTGTTAGTCTCGTGTTGTGTGCTGAACAATGCCCACTTCCCCGAATTGAGCATCTTTTTGCTGGCCTGACTGTGGAAATAAATTCAGCAAAAATACCTATTCCAGGCCTACAACAAATGCATGTTGCTGAGAAGTCACAAGAATATGTTACCATCACAGCACACAAAGACTGTACAGATAATGCTATTTGCCTTTTGGAATGTCAGCGCCATCCTGTTTCAAAGGGCCATTGACCAGATCCTGAGTGGCTTGCCTGAGGTTCAATGCTACTTGACAACATCTTGGTAATGGGCAAGACTGATGGAGATCATCTCAAGAGCTTGGATGTCACCCTACAAAGCCTAGAGAAGTGTAGTGTATGGGTTCGCAAAGGCAAATGTGAGCTTTTTCAGCCCTCTGGGGAATATTTGGTTCCCATCATTGGTGCTGCTGGGCTTTGCAAAGCACACTCGAAGGCTATTACAGATGATCCAGCTACTCAGAATATCAGCCAGCTTCACTTGTTCCTCATTCTTAGGACTGCTGAATTATTACGGGGACGTTTATTCCACAGCTGGAAACCCTTTCATGAGTTTCTGTGTCAGAACAAAGCCTGGAAATGAACAGAAGCCTGTGATAATGCATTCCAGAGTGCGAAAGCAGCACTGACAGATTCCGAGGTACTGACGCACTTTCACCCCCTCCCCCATTACCTCCACAACTTGCCTGTGATGCATCGCCTTACGGAGTTGGAGCCATTGCCTCACACATAATTCCTCTGGTGTGGTGGGGCCATAGCATTCACTTCACGGACTTTAAATAAAGCAGAGAACCAATATCCTCAAACTGAACTTAAAGCCCTGGGGATCATTTTCAAAATCCAGAAATTTTGGCAGTAGTTGTTTGGACAGAAATTCACGTTCCCGACAGATCATCGACCACTCACCTCAATATTCGGTCTACACACAGGTATCCCTTCTTTGGCTGAATGCAGGATGCCGCATTGGGCATTGATGTTGAGTATTCACACATATGAAATCAAATATAGAAAATCTACTTCGCATGGAAATGCGGATGGTATTTCGAGACTGCCCCTACCAGTCAGCCACAGGGACACTGCTCCAAAACATATCTTCTACTTTGCACATGCGGAGGACACACCCATCACTTTAGTCCAAATCAAGAAGGTCACTCGAGTGGACCCAACATTGTCCAAAGTCATGGACCTTGTGATGCATGGCAACTCTTCCCTGGCCTTCCAATCCTCTCCTCACCTTCATCCTTACTTTTCCAACAAGATGGAGTTGTCAGTCACTTCAGGATGTTTACTTTGGGGCATGTAAGTTATTATTCCACCAACAGTCAGGTCAACAGTCTTGGACCAACTGCATTCAGATCACTGTGGAATAGTTCACATGAAAGAGATTTCCAGGAGCTACTTTGGAGGTCTGGTCCATACCAAGACATTGCTGCCAATTAGGTAAGATCTTGTTCTTCATGTCAAAGTGTGAGAAATATGCCTCAATTAGCATCCTTCCAGCAATGGGATTGGCCAGCCAACCATGTTCGGGAAAGGAAGTTCGAACTCATATTTAAGCTACTGGAAATACATGGGTTGCTGCTACTGTGATTGCTCAGACAGAACTTGTTTCGTCCACAGTTCAAACAGTGAATTATTTCACGTAGCATGGACATGTTGCCACTGTTGCCATGTCAAGCTCCATCGAAGCATACTACTTATGGAAGAGCCTGATTTCACCATTCCAGTAAGCCATGTCCAAGTCAATAAGTGTTGACTCCAGTCTCACCTCCTTGGTCCAGCTCGACTGAAGTTCAAGTCGTTTCACCTTCACCAGCATTAGCTAAACTTTCAAATTTGGCAACATGTGCTAAATTATCATCAGTCTCCTACGAACATTACTCTTTAAAGGCACCAAAAGGCCACTGTAGCCCAGATCAGCAGAGAAGAGTGCCTGAATTATAGATAGTTGAGCTAAACCCATGTATTTTTTTTTTAGGCAGTCTGCACTCTTTTCCCTAATTCAGAATGTGTTTTGTAAAACCAACATTTGCAATAACGGGAGAGGAAGATGTTGTGTGTTGTATGTTTTGTCTGTCTTGCTGTACTTTGCAAGCCATTACATTATGGGATCGCAGGATCCATGTTTTCTTATTAGGTCGACTGTGAGAGCAATACACAACAGCTGTAATGTTTAGCACCTCCTGTGTCTACTGGTGTACTGATTGATCTTGTAAGGTGCCAGGACCTCAAATTATCATAGTTTAAAACGTCGCCACCACCAAAAAGCAACAAGTAGAAAATACTAGTAAAAAGAAACAAAATGCTGTAAATCTGAAATTAAACAACATATTCTAGAAATACATCACTAGCATCTGAAAAATAACACGTTAATGGCTCACGTTGAGGCCTACTGCTTTGAAATACAGGTTTATTAGATAATAGAAGACTATAGTCCATTTAATTTGCCTACCTTCATCCTGGTAGTCGCATGCCTCAAGCTAGATATCCCGACCATGGTTGTAGAACAACAACTTATATTTATATAGCACCTTTATATAATACCATGTCCCAAGGGCCTTTAAAGGAGCCACATGAGGCAATATTAGGGCAGATGATCAAAAGTGCGGTCAAGGAGTTTGGTTTTAAGGAGCATCTGATGGGAAGAAAGAAAAGTAACGAGGTGGACAGGCTTAGGGTTAGAATTCCAGAGTTTAGGACCTAGGAAGCTGAATGCAGAACCACCAATGGTGGAGCATTTAAATTGTGGATGCTCTTAAGGCCAGAAATAGATGAGCACAGAAATCTCAGAAGTATCTGGGCTAGAAGAGATTGCAGATTTAGGGAGGCGTGAGACCAAGGAGAAATTTGAAAGCAGCGAGCAATCTGCTTAGTAACAGAGTACAAAGGGAACTAACTGGCAGATTAAGGTGGAAATTAGTCATGTTATGGAATAAATATCTTGGATAATTCTGAAATGAACTTGGATTTAAAATGTTTGATGGTGCACTGTATACTTCACAGTGCAATCCACCAGAAGGAAATTTAAAATGAATGTCGAATGGACCATTTTGCCAAAAGAACACCGAGGAAGAGAAAGTGCATATGGATCATCCCCTCAAAGCCATCGGGACTAAGTACCAGTGCATTTTACAGCTTTTGAAGGACTGCATCATCAACTACTTACACTTATATTCAAATGCAACAACTTACACTTAGGGAAATACTTTAATGTGATAACGTATCTCACGGCACTTCACAGGAATGCTATTCAACAAAATTTGATACCGAAGACTAAAGGGGATAGTGGACAGAATCTTATGATGAAGTCAGGACCACATCTGGATTCCAACCCCACAAGTGTTTGCAATGTGTACACTGGCATGATCGTCCAATGGGCTGCATCCATGCCTGCCGCACATTTCGGGTGGTGGGCACGTTGCTGAGGCTGCTGGTTGTTATGAGAGTCAACCTACCTTTATATTGAGAGTGGCGGTCAGCAACCTCAACTCCTGATGGACCTCGGAGTAAAACTACACAGACCAGAAGTGGGCTAACATGTGCATTTGCATTTTGTTTACATTCTTTGGGCCCAGCATGTCTGTGCATGCAGAGAAATAGTGCGAGAATCCGGGTCAGGTGACCGGGTGCCAGGCGCCATGGAAGATTTAGTGTCCCAGTAAGGGGACAGGGTTGAAGGGAAAAGGAGAGGTTCCATAGTGGAGAGGGGAAAGGGAAACATCCCAAAACAAGAGTCCCAGAAAGGAAGCAGGGAGAGGAAAACATCCAAATTTAATTTTTTAAAAGAGCAGAGAAACAGCCTTCAAAAAGAAAAAGGGTTGAGGGGAGCAGGCATTAAGGGAAGAAGGCAGCCGAAGGTTGGTGACTCGGTGTTGAGGGCCTTTGGGGAATAAGTACCCCTTTGGAGCGGTACTGTTTTGCTTGACATGGCCAAAGAGCTGAAGTTGTGCTTGTGATTTGGTGCTTGAGTGCATATTCAGGAATTCTAGGGAGTGGAATCTTGGGAGACAAGATTGAAAATCTATGAGGTGGGTCGTCGTTGATGCCATTTGACTTGGAGCAACTTTTGGGGAGAATTCCCAAGTTAGATCTTTGAAGGTGAATATTGGAATCCCTCATGAAAGAATCAGAGTTTTGGGGTGATTGGTTGACTCAGTGTCATCTGGATTGGTTGTTGAGAAATCCATGGACTCTGTCCTGGTTGCATGTGCCATTCATTTTTTAGTGTGGTGTGTTGAACCACAGTTTGCCTGTTAATTCACATGTTCTTCATATTAACCCTGAATGTTATAGTATAAGATAGATGTTGAAAATTGTTTTATTTTTCTGACCTTGTATAAAAAAAGTGTACTTTTGTTCAAAAACCATGGAATCTTGGGTCTTCATTCACTGAGCAAGCATCTTGAATCTCAAACTCTGTCTACTTTAACCAAAACAATCTTTACCCCTCACCGAATCTTACCAACAACTTGGGAATTAGGCCAGGATCATAACAAGGTCCAATCAAAGGGCCTAGATCGTTAGAAGGCTGATAGCACCGTTTAAATAGGCACAACTTGGAAAGACTTCTACAAACTTTACCAAATCGATGGACAAGGCAGTATGGAAATGCCGCCACCTCCACGTTCTCCTCCAGGTCACACATCATCTTGATTTAGAATTATATCACTGTTCCTTCATTATTGCTGGTCAAAATCCTGGAACTCCCTCCACAACAGCACAGTGAAGCATCTTCACCACCTGGACCACAGTGGTTCAAGAGGTTAGCTCAGCATCACCTTATCAATCACAATTAGGGATGAGCAATAAATTTTGGCCTTGCCAGCGCCGCCAAATCCCATAAAGAAAAAAATAAAACATGGAAAGGAAAATAAGGCTGGTTGTATAAAGAGTGACAGGTCCACAGGCGAAGAGAAAATTATACTAGTAAATGAGTAAGGTGTCAGGTATATTGTTTGTTACATTACAAACAATTTTCTTTGTTTATAGAAATCTTGAGTATTTGGTGGCACTCTTAGAACCAAGCTATTTAAAAAATAATATAAATGTGAAGCAGCAGTGTTAAAACAGTTAGGGAATTCACCACAATAGTTGTTTACTTTGGATCAGGTTCAGAAAATGCTGTAAGATGTCAAATGGCTGCTTTGAGATAACCACATTGTTATAAAATGCCTGACAAGTGCATAGTATTTACCGAGTTAAGAACATCAATCATGCCCTTTTAACTAACCCTATTTCCTCTTTGTGTATGGTCAAATGGCAGAGTACAGATAATATACAAATTTAAAAGTGCACAAGCAAGGTTTTTAAAATATCTTCTGGAGGAGAAATCTGTTTATGTTGTGCTGCTAAAGAAGAATTCACAAACACCTGACAGGTTTTAGCAAGTATCCAACTCAACAATTTTTCCTTCTCTTGCTTTTGCTCCAAATCACAATGGAAAGAGCAAACATAACATTCTCTCATAACCATGCTGCACTGCCCTATTCCCAACTGCTAGGAATCAGACAAAAGCAGATCAAATTGATTCAGCTTAAGAGTTTTCCCTCTCCCCATCATGTTTGTTTATGAGGCTTCCACAGATGATCCAGCTGTGATCAATAAATTGTCGCTTGTGGTAATTTCAAGAAAATATCTGCTTTTACCATTCTATGACTTGGTCCATTAATGCAGCACTGATTTTCAATGTTGTCTCCAAATTATAAGATGACAGGAAATAGGAGCAGGGGTAGAACGTGTGGTCATTTGAAACTGCTCCACCATTCCATATTATCATGGCTGATATTGGGTTTCAATTCTATTTTTCTGCCCAGCCCGCATACCCTGAATTCCCTGAGAGATCAAAAATCTGTCTAACCCAGTCTCAAATATATTCAACAATGGAGCAGCCATAACGATCTGGGGCTACAAATTCCAAAGATCCACCACCCTTTAATTTCTCAGTCCTAAATGATCAGCTCTTTATCCTGACATTGTGCTCCCATGTTTTAGACTCCCTGACCAGGGGGAACAATCTGTCACCTTCTCCCCTACCTTGTCCCTTCTGAATTTTGTTGGTTTCAATTAGATCATCTATCATTATTCTAAACCCCAGAGAACATACACCCAATTTACTCATCCTTTCATTATAAGTCAAACAAAGAACAATACAGCACAGGAACAGGCCCTTCGGCCCTTCAAGCCTGCGCCGGTCACATGTCCAATCTAGACCAACCGCCTGTACCGTTCTACACCCGTTCTACATGAACGTTCTACATGAACGTCTGCTCATGTGCCTATGCAGATAGGTCTTAAAGGTCGCTAATGTATCTGCCTCAACCACCTCACTTGCAGTGCGTTCCAGGCCACCACCACCATCTGTGTAAAAAGCCTCCCCCGTACATCTCCACTGAACATTACCCCCTCACCTTGAACTTGTGCCCCCTTGTAATTGTCATTTCCGCCCTGGGAGAAAGCCTTACCCTACAAACCCATTCAGTGAGCACTCTTTCTATCACCTCCAAAGCAAGTATATCCTTTCTTAAATGTGGAGACCAAAACCAAGGGCAATTTAGCGTGGCCAATCCACCTAACCTGCACATCTTTGGACTGTGGAAGGAAACCGGAGCACCCGGAGGAAACCCACGCAGATACGGGGAGAACGTGCAGACTCCGCACAGTGACCCAAGCCGGGAATCGAACCTGGGACCCTGAAGCTGTGAAGCCACAGTGCTAACCACTATGCTACCGTGCTGCCCTGATTGATTTTGAAGTGGTCAGCAGGAAATTGATAGCACTTGATTCTGTTTGAAATTGGTCTATGACCTGTCAATCAACGATTGATGTTTATAAACAATGCGCTCAGAACACTTCAGAGTTACTCAACCATGAAGGAAGATGAATGAAGCAAAGCTGACAGTTGTGAGCGTGGAAGCTGTCAATCACAGTCTAGTAAGGGAAATTAACCCGTAGATTGCAGCTCAAGGATCTGAGGGGTTTAAAGACAGCTGATTGCTTTCTCTTTCCAGGAATTGACAGGTGCTGCTTCCTGTGCCTGAGCCAGCAGGTGTATTACCCAGGTGAGTGTTACAACAGTAATTTATTTTCACTACCTCTATCTGGACTGCTCTCTAGCTTCCAGACAGAGGTATCTTTTCTGGGGGGCTTCCTGACAAGGGTCTCTTTGTAGGGGCTTCCTCACAAGGGTCTCTTTTCTGAGGGGTCTGAACAGGGTCCCTTTATTTAGGGGTCTCTGGGGGGGGGGGTCAGGGGTCGGATCACCCCCGTACTTGGTGAAAGGGGGGGAACCCAGAAAATCTGGGGGTGGGGGGCCAGGGGGCTGAGTTGTGATGTGGGGGGGGGGGGGGGCGTGACCAACCACAGAACCTCACTAGAGGGCTGTCCATTCAAAATGGTGGCCCGATAGCGGGATCGTCTTGGGAATCCTTTGCAATCCTTGCCATGCATACATTTGCATGGTAAAGGATTGGGAATGGCTTCCTCAAAATTGGATTGGCCAGGAAACTGGTGCCCAACAGAAAAGCTTATTCTTCCCTGAGCTGTGATGCCCAGTGCCCCATAAATCAAAACCCCTTCTTCCCACACCACTCATTGAGCCACACGTTTAATTCTCTAATCTGCTTGATCCAATGTCAATTGACATGTGACTCAGGTAACAATCCAGAGATCATTACATTTGAGGTTCTGTATTTTAATTTGGCTCCTAACTCCTCAAATTCTCCTAGCCGGACATCATTCCTGCTTCTGTCAATGTAATTGATCCCCATGTGGACCACAACAATAATAATAATCATTATTATTGTCACAAGAAGGCTTACATTAACACTGCAATGAAGCTACTATGAAAAGCCCCTAGTCACCACATTCTGGCGCCTGTTCGGGTGCATGAGAGAGAATTCAGAATGTCCAAATTACCTAACAGCACATCTTCCGGGACTTGTGGGAGGAAATCGGAGCACCCGGAAGAAACCCACCCAGACACAGGGAGAATGTGTAGACTCTGCACAGACAGTGACCCAAGCCGGGAATCGATCCTGGGACCCTGGAGATGTGAAGCAACAGTGCTACCCACTATGCTACCATGGTCTCCCTTCTCCCTCCCCCAGCCATGAGGAGATTTCATTCATTTTAATCCGTTAACTTGAAACAAAGGATAAAAAAATCTATTTTATTCTCAATCATGCTAAAAAAAGAAGTTTAATTATTTTGACGACATAAGCACAAAAACATAAGGAAAGATCATTGAACCATTGAATTTGCTCCAGCATTCACGTCTCATTTCTGTGCTCAGTCTGATCCTTCAGCAATTTTTACTGCTACACAAACAAATTTCTCCCCCACAGTCTTCAGCCATGACACATTTTATAAAGGAGGATCTCAACCGTCTCGTTTAAACAAAAATAAACAATAATATAGACACACATTTTACCTTTTCAGGAACTAAACTTTTTCCATCCCAAGCCCAACTCCTCTTTGTGAAGTAGTTCACTGTGGCAAATTCAATAAGTGCAGAAAACACGAAGGCATAACAAACGGCGATGAACCAATCCATAGCAGTTGCATATGCAACTTTGGGGAGTGAGTTCCTGGCACTGATACTTAGAGTCGTCATTGTCAATACAGTTGTGACCCCTGAATAAGACACAATAAGAAAAATGTAACTGGAATCATTTGATGTAATATGTGTAAATTTGCTTCCTTTAAACACTCGGAAGCCCTGATTTATGAATAATCTGATTGAATCTTGTAATATAGCTACAGGCACAGACTATTATGAATTTAGCACTCAATTTCATTGCCAATTTTTGTAGAAATGATCATTACTTTTGTAACATGGTTAGAGATGTATTTCTAAACAGTCATAAGTCTAGCGATATCTAGATAAGCTGAATAACACTTGATTATCATAGATTATCATAGAATTTACAGTGCAGAAGGAGGCCATTCGGCCCATCGAGTCTGCACCGGCTCTTGGAAAGAGCACCCTACCCAAGTCAACACCTCCACCCAATCCCCATAACCCAGTAACCCCACCCAACACTAAGGACAATTTTGGACACTAAGGGAAATTTATCATGGCCAATCCACCTAACCTGCACATCTTTGGACTGTGGGAGGAAACCGCAGCACCCGGAGGAAACCCACGCACACACGGGGACGATGCGCAGACTCCGCACAGACAGTGACCCAAGCCGGAATCGAACCTGGGACCCTGGAGCTGTGAAGCAATTGTGCTATCCACAATGCTAACGTGCTGCCCAAGCTACTCATTCATATTGTATCATGAGAGTTAAATTCTCCTCAGTGATAACTTTAGCACAAAACTGATGTTTCTCCCATTGTGTTCAATCAATATAGAAATATCACTATTTATTTCCATTACATACAGCAATATAGCCCTAACTATTTTAGAAACATCTTCATAAATTTCTGTGTGGATTTGAAAATGGTCACTGCAGTGATACAGAGAAGGTTATCCACCTAAATTTGTGTTGAACTATATTGGGTGGCATTTTCCGGACCCTAGCTGCGTGTGTCTTGGTGGCATGCCATTCGCTGGTGGCAGGATTCTCTATTCCTGCCGCTTGTCAATGGGAAACCCGTGAGCGGGGGTGCGTTGCCAGCGGGTAAGAGAATTGCAACAGCTGAAGAACTCCGGCCATTATCTCTCGAGGACCCCATATGAGCAACAGGATATTTATATTTAGCAAGTACCCATCTCACCCATCGTTCCTTCTGCTGATTCACCCCAAATCGCAAAGAAGAGGCAAACATAACATTCTCTCATGCCCATGCCCATGAAATGAAATGAAAATCGCTTATTGTCACGAGTAGGCTTCAATGAAGTTACTGTGAAAAGCCCCTAGTCGCCACATTCCGGAACCTGTTCGGGGAGGCTGGTACGGGTACGGTATGGAGCAACATGCCATGTTGCTCCATAACCACCAGACTCAGACAAAAACAGACCAAACTGATTCAGCCTAGATGTTTCTGCCTTCCCTTCAGTTCTGTTTATGAGGCTTCTGCAGGTGATGCAGTTGGATCAATAAATTGTCACATGGTAATTTCAAGAATATATCTGTTTTTACCATTCTAAGAAACAGTACGTTATTGCAGCACTCATTTTTAACGATGTCTCCCAATGTTCATTCTAATTTTAAACAAATAACACAAAATCCCTTTTAACCTCAGTCACGCTAAAGTAAGAAATTTCATTACTTCAATGACATAAGCACAAAAATAGAAGGAAAGGCATTTGAACCACATAACATGCTTCAGCATTCAAGTTTCATTTCTATGCCCAACCTGACCCTTTAAGATATTTTTCTCATTCTAAGTCTGTGTGATTTTACTTTCAACTGGAAAGGAGTTGATTCAATTTCCAACTGAATGCTTCAGCTGATACTATATTTATCCTATTAAACTGTTATGAAGAAATGTTCTGAATTTAAGTTCACAGTTCTTTATTTTAGAATACTATAGGTGTTCTAGCAATAAACTTACTAAATTCTCACAATTTGGGAACTGTTCTTTTCATGATACTCATTATGTAATTACAGATCAATTAGCCTAACATTGTTGGGAAACTGTTAGAATAGATAATTAAAGACAAGGGGAGGGATTTCCAGACCCTTCCCGCTGACAGGATCTTCCAGACCCACCGGAGATAGCCCCTGTGGCAGGCTCCCCAGCGGCGGGGAGGTGAGCCATATAAAAACAGCGTAAACATCGACGGGACCGGAAGGCCCCACTGGTGGTCAATGGTGAGCCATGTCCGCCGCTGGAAAAAATGCCCCGAGGTGTGGGGGGAGGGGGGTAAATCCCGGCCAAGTGACTAAACACCTCGAAAACTTGCAGCTGATCAGAGAGAACCAATCTGAATTTGGAAAAGATAGGTCATATCGAATGAAGCTGATTGAATTGAAGAGGTGACTAAACTACTGGACAAGGGAATGACTATGAAAGTTATTTCTATTAACATCCAAACAGATAAGGGACTGTTTCTTAAAGTTGAAGTTCACAGAGTTGAAAGCAAATTATTGACCAATTAGAAAATTAGCTGTGTAACAGGAGACCTCGAGAGTGGAGATAATAGGCAGGTATTCCATTAGGAGGTATGTGACTAGTGGGGACCCACAAGAGTCTGTGTTGGTACCTCAACTATTCCCATATTCATTAGCAACTTACATGATGGAAAATAAAGTCATAAACACACATTTTCTGCTGTCACAAATTAAGCAGTATACATGGAAGCATAAAATTATGAAGAGATATCAGATTTATCGAATGGGCAAAACTGTGGCAAATGGATTTCAGTGGAGGCAAACATGAGGGGCTGAATTCTCCGCCATCAGGATTCTTCTTTGCACTCCTGGACGAATTGCCCCAACTGTCTCACATCAGGCCCTACCTGTTGTAAACCTCACCGACGTAGTTTGAAGATCTTGTGAGGGTGGATCATTTGGTAGGGGGAGGGGGGAGGAGCATTAATAATATTGAAATGACTGGAAAGCTATAGAAATGAGGTTCATGGCCTTTGTGGGAGTGAATCTCATGACCCTTCCAAGGGGTGGGAAAAATCAGGAAACACAATCTCTCCGACAAGAATCGCATTTCCCGATTCTCATGTGAGGGTTTTCCACCCTCGCTGATTCCGCAGCTCCCGCAGGTGGCGCGAGCAGCTTCAAGATTCCGCCTCGAGGAGGTATCCAAACAGAATTGTGGTGTTCAGGCACATAGATCATCGAAAGTTCACAAACAAATTATTTTTTTAAAGGCTAATGGGATGCTGATTTTTATATCTAGAGGACTAGAATTCAAGGGAGTATAAGTCATGTTTCAGCGATACGAAGCTCTGGTTAGACCACACCTGGACTACTGTGAGTAGTCAATGGGGATATGGTGATGTAGTGGTAATGTCACTGGACTAGCAATCAAGAGGTAAAGCTAATACTCTTGGGACATCGGTTCAAATCCCACCATTGCAACTGGTGGAACTTCAATTCAATTAATAAAAATTAATTTCAAGTTAATGTGACCATGATAACTATCATTTACTGCTGTAAAACACCACCTGGTTCACTAATGTCCTTTAGGGAAGGAAATCTGCCATCCTTATCCCATCTGGCCTACACGTGACTCCAGACTCACAGAAATGTGGTTGACTTTTAACTTCCCTCTGAAATGGCCGAGCAAGCCACTCATTTCAAAAACAATTGGGTATGGGCAGAAAATTCAGGCCCTGCCAGTAACACTCATATTCCATTAAAAAATACAGGAAAGGAAAAGTTCTGGGTCTTGGAGGAATGCAATGCAGATTTTCCAGAATGATATCTGGACTCCAAATTACAAGAACAGGTAACACAATCTTGGGTTGTATTCCTTGGAATTTAGAAGATCAAAATCCTCCTTTTCATTGGTAATGGGTTGAAGGGTTATGGAGAACAGGCAGGATAGTGGAATTAAGGCCAGGATGAGATCAGCCATGATCGAATGGCAGAGCAGACTTGATGGGCCACATGGCCTAATTCTGCTCTATCTAACAATGTATCTTAACACCAACCTCAGAAAAGCATCCTATATTCCATTTCTGGGGCGCGATCTAACGACATTTACGCCTCGTGAGAGCTAACAAAATCTCACAAGGCATCACAATCTGTATTGCGTCCTCAATGTGCGGGATCCAGATTTGTACACTCAAGTGTGCAGTTAAGCTCACTTAAATATGTTCGCGCCAGTGTTACCCAAGGCACAGGACCTAATGGCCTCACCTTGAAGACCTCGAGCGGGTGCTGTTTAGCACTGGTTTCCACAAACGTGGACCAGGTATACCGGCACTGGGGGGTCTTCCAGGTGATCAGGGTCCCCAGGTGGTCAGACTCTGAGCAGGCTAGTGCCACCTGGGCACCACGGCACTGCCGACCTGACACCCTGGCAGTGCCACCTGTGTTCCATCCTGGCAGTGCCCAGGTAGCACCTTGCCCATTGTGGGGGTGCCCTGCCCTTATGAGTTAGGATGTGGGTGGGCTCAAGGTAGATTGGGACGTTGGGGGGGGGGGGGGGGGGGGGGTCCGGAGGCCACGGTGGTGAGTCCAGAGATCGGGGCACCATTTTAAAATGGCACCCGATCTCTTCCTGCACTGTCAAGCTGAGCTTGTTAGTGCAGGGAAGGAGCCAAAGTGCAGCCTGGGGGGGGGGTGTGTGTGGGGGGGGGGGGGGGGGCTTCATCACAAAGGCGCCAAAATAAAGTAAAGTCCCAAAACAGTACTCTGTTTCATTTCCATTAAATCGCACCGCTGATTTTTATACCACCATCTCTGAATATCCTTAGAAATTGACAGTTAACTTCTAAAAATCTTAAACCCAGCAAGTAGAGGGGCATTACTGCAATAAGTGTGTGCTGGACTTTTGCTGAAGATTTGGACAAGTATTATGTTTGAGCATGTCTCAACCTAGTTCTTATTTAGTTCAGTCCATGGGACACAAATATCAGTAACTAATTAATACTACACACTGAGTGGCATGCTCACTAAAAGAGGCCACAAGAATGTTGACATGGGAAACCGAATGCTCTGTGTAAGGTGGGATCGCATTATGTTGTTGGAACTATCTGAAGGGAATTTGTTCTACCTCAAAGCTGTGTGGGAGTGCCTGAAGCTGACACCACATGGAAAGCGAACAGCAGACTGTTGCACAAAATGGAGAATTTAACCAAAAATAAAACATTTGAGCAGACCAATATTGGCATAGCTTAAGAAAATTCTGTGCAATGTTCAAAGTTGTTTGCAGGCAACTTTTCCAAACAACTCACCAAAGACAGTTCTTGCAGGGACAGATTCCCTGTTTAACCAGAATGACACTTGTGAGAGAATAACTGTCATAATGCATGGTAAGTAAGTTTGAATTACAAAGTAACCGATTTTTCTCTTCAAATGGAAGTGAGCCGTCATTACTACGTATTCACCTGGAAATATAAAACACGGTATTAGAACAAGATAGCGCCCAAATTATCACTCCTCTGCAACTCAGAAATAGCAAGTGTAGGTTATTCCTTCACATTACTGTCGTGACAATAGGCCCATTTAAATAAAATATATTCAAAATAGTAACCCGATTACTGCTGATAACAATGGAAATCGTTCTCATGATCCAGGTATAATGACCTCATTACTATAAACAAAATATCAATCAAAGAGGTCGCAAGTGTCGGAAATATAATTGTGACATTGGTGCTGCAGAAGTTGTTTTTTTGACCTATCAGACAATGTGAGGGTGATCACTGCAATTAGTCTATTAGATATCAGAGGGACCATTTTGGAGAATTAAGGTAGCCCTTTGGATATGGTCCCAGGACAAGTTTGGGAGAGATAAGGCACCCTTGGGAGAGGTCGGGTGCTCCATGGGATTGTTAAAAGTGGATATGACTGTGTGTAAAAAGTGCATGAAATCATTGGAACTGTATGAGCTGTCAAAGAACTGTCAAAACCCTTTGGAACCCTCAAAGCCCATTGGAACTGTTGAGCTAACTCTGCTGGGCTTTAAATTTTAAAGAGTGTGGAGCTTTAAAAAATATTTGGTGCTTAAATTTCAGTCTGTCTATTGCCATAAGCATGAGGGTTGTTATTACAGGATTTGTGCTGCATGACTGATTTTACAACCTAACATTAACACATTGGGTCGCCTGTTAAGTGACCAGCTTGAATGATGACTCCAAGTGGCTATAGAGTATAAATGTTTGTTTTCATAAGAGATTAGTTAAGGGGATTTTGATGTATTGAATGATTTTTTTTTATCAACAAGTGTTTTTTTCACAGTGACATCATCAAAAGCCAGGCAATGTCCTGGATCAGATTCTCCGTCCCACCGCACTAGATTTCTGGTACGCCGCACCCCCGGGATTCTCCGCCTCGCCCGACGGCCAATGAGTTTTCCCATTGTGGGCAGCCCCAAGCTGTCAGGAAATCCCCGGGCTTCCGGCGCAATGGAGTATCCCGACAGTGGAGAATCCAGCCCCTCGTCTCTGTACTCCTGGCCCAAAAGTGAAAACCCTGGTCTCGGACGTAATGCAACAACAATATGGGATCAATAATCTGTGCCAGAAATGCAATATAGACTTTTGAAATTGAACAATCATGCAGTGTAGCTGGATTTGACTATTTAGATTTTGCATCAGCATTCCACTGTCCTGACATTTTTATACTAACCTAATAATTTGAGTAATGTCAACCAAATAAAACATTATGTACATGAGACCTAACATTAATGTGTACGTACATAATTTGTGTGTCTAAAAATGTCACAAATATCAGAAATGATAGGTTTCAAGCTGTTAAATTGTATTGTATTTTAAGCACTAACAGAGTTCATATTTGATACATCTGTCACTTTGTCTTCTCTTCATCCCAATCAGGTCAGCCAGCTCAGACTGCCCTGAATTTGTTCCATTGAGACCATTATCGAATGCAACATTTTGGGCTACTGTTTTTTTTATTGAGGTTATATGTATAAAGTGCAGGGGATCAAGGGTTATGGGGAGAAGGCAGGAGAATGGGGATGAGAAAATATCAGCCATGATTGAATGGCGGAGCAGACTCGATAGGCCGAGTGGCCTAATTCTGCTCCTATGTCTTTTGGTCTTATGGTATGCTGCAGAATCAAGCACCTCAAATTTTGTACTGGAATCAGAGAATCACTACAGTGCAGAAGGAGGCCATTTGGGCCATCAAGTCTAATACTGACGCTCTGAAAGAGCACCCTACCTCGGCCCAGGCCCCCATCCTAACCCCGTAATCCAGTAACCCCACCTAACCTTTTGGAGACTAATGGGCAATTTTAGCATGGCCAATCCACCTGAACTGCATATCTTTGGATTGTGGGAAGAAACCGAAGCACCTAGTGGAAACTCACGCAGACACAGGGAGAACGTACAAACTCCACACCGACAGTGACCCAAGGCTGGAATTGAACCTGGGTCCCTGGCGCTGTGAGGCAGCAGTGCTAATCGCTATGCCACCGTGCCGCCCTTAGCTTGTTGAGTAATGATGCCGATGGAGCACCTTTATTGCCAAAGGCACGATTTCCCAAACACCATATTCAGCCAAGACTTGACAAAGCTGATAATGCTGAGTCTGCAGCATATTGTTTGATTTTGGCCCCTTTTCACTTGAAATTTAACAACTGGGTGTTGGCCGATGTTGCTTGCAACTTGCGGATCGTTTTCCTATTTACTTTAATAAAATCTGGAAAGTATCAACACTCCAATCGGTTCGTGAAATTCTGAATTTTTCTTGCTTGTTTAAATCCATGTCCTCAAATATAAAATATAAAATAACTGTCCATAAAGTGTTAAATGAATGCTTTGTACAAATATGATATTTATGTCCATCTGCAAAACAGATCTGATAACAGATCATCCTCCTTACCTTTTCATTCAAGATGTGGCTCTTGCCACAAGGAGAGAGGGAGATGAGGGGAAAAAAAGTATACAATAACTTGTGTTGGGATGAATCATTTTAAATTGTTGCCAGAGCTTGTGAGAGCAATGAATAAAATGTGATTGTGTTCGTCAAATTACAGAGAGGGTTGTGCATTTACTCAAGCAGGATTTTAGACCATATGTGTTATATTAGAAAGGTCATAGTAACTTGTTACTGCCAGGGTTTTGTTACTGTATGAGCATATGTTGTTGGAACAATTATATGATTAAAAAAAACATTAATGCCTCTTCTCTGAATAGCTGTCATATTCCAAAGAGCCCAATGAGTGAAGTTACTATTCATTTTTTCTCTGTCAATGCTACAGAGAAGCAGTAAAAAAAATCTAACACTAAATCAAGCAAATATTTCTCCTCATGTCACCCCCACAACCCAAAGATGTGTAGGGTAGGCGGACTGGTCACGCTAAATTATCCTTTAATTGGGAAAAAAAAATTGGGCACTCTAAATTAAAAAAATATAAACAAATCATAAAAAATATATACATCCAGATATATGTATACAACCTGTACTGGATTTAATAATGACTTTTCCCACACTTTGTCCCATTAAGTCATATTGATTCAATCGAGAACCATCTTCAGCCACAACAACTGATTGGGATGCTCCATGTGTCCATGTGTACACGACCTCTGATGTGGTGTATGCGTCTGTTTTGGAATAGAAGGTGAAAGGGGTTAATTGTTGAGCTTATCACAGTATTGTGAACATGACTACAAATTTTGCACAATGAACAATTTGCAGTAACGCAGTTCATTGGCCCATTCACATCACCTGTCACAGTTCAATAGCTCATTTCCCCATACCCCTCTTTACCAGACAGTTAAGGAGCAGCTAATCACTAGTTAGAAAATTCCCAAATGGATGAAGGCTAACAACATACTGATAGAACAACAGTAGTAGCAGTGTGCTACAATTGTAGTGTCATTGTGAAGTAGTTTTGCTTCATGCCAACATGTTTTCTGTATCAGGAGGTTCCTCCAAGTGGGCCTCTTCTGAGCAAGGGTCTCCCAGGCGTTGATGTTGCATTTTTTGAGGTGAGCCTTCAGGGTGTCTTTGAAATGCTTTCTTTGTCCTCCTCTTGTTCAGAAGCAGTCCTTTAGCTGGGCAAAGCAGATTTGCTTCATTCAGGACTCTGATATCCTAAACACATGGCCAGCCCAGCGAAGTTGGTTTTGGATGAGCATAGCCTCAATGCTTGTGCTCTTGGCTCCTTCAAGGACACTGATGTTAGTACATCTGTCCTCCCAGCTGATGCAGAGAATCCGACTCAGACTGCGTTGATTATACATTTCAAGGGCCTTGAGATGGTGTCTGTACGTAATCCAAGTTTATGAGCCATATAGGAATGTTGGGAGAATGACTACCTTGTACCTAAGGATCTTGGTGTCAGCCCGAATGTCACTGTCATCAAAGACTTTCATCCTTACGCATCTGAAGGAGGCATTTGCAGATCATATACATTGTTGGATCTCTGCATTGAAGTCTGCCTCAGAAGAGAGGTGGCTCCCGGGTCTGGGAAATGTTCCACATTTGAGAGGGTTTCTCCATTGATCTTGATGGAGAGAGAAAGTGGATCTTGCCCTGGGGCAGAGACCAATTCTTTGGTATGCTTCCACGAATATGGCAAGCATCACTTGGAGATTCTCTTCTGAGAGAGCGGAGATGACGATGTCATCTGCATACTGAAGCTCTATGAATAATGTCAGTGTTATTTTCTTCTTGGATTTCAACTGGTTGAGGTTGAAAGGTTTTCCGTCCATCATGTAAACTGGGAAGCTTACTCGTGGCAAGGTGAAGGATGGTGGCAATGAATATGGAGAAAAGGGCGGGGACAATAACACATCCCCGCTGGACTCCATTCTTGACCTCAAAGTTTTCTGTCTTATTTCAGTCAATGAGGGCTATCGCCAATATATTGTCATATAGGAGTCGGAGAATGTTGATGCATTTCTCTGGACAGCTGGATTTTGACAGGGTCTTCCATAGCACTTCCTGATTGACTGTGTAAAAAGCCTTGGTCAGATCGATGAAGGCCATGTAGAGTGATTGATGTGCTGCTGGTATTTCTCTTGAGGTTATCAAGCAGTGACTATCATGTCCGCTGTTCTATGGTTTGGTCGGAAGCCACATTGGATTTCTGGAAAGATTTCTTCAGAAACTGGGAGAAGGCGGCTCGTGAAGATTCGGGCGTTGATCTTCCCGGCAATGGAGAGTAGGGAGATTCCTCGGTAGTTCGCACAGTCCGCTTTGTTTCCTTTCTTGAAGGTGATGGTGATGGCAGCATCCCTGAGGAAGGCAGGAATTTCTTCTCTGTCCCAGATTTAAAGAAGATTATCATTGAAATATTATAGCTTCTTAATTGCACTTGTAGTGAAAAGGAGACATCTTAATGATCAAGGGCGGGATTCTCCGACTGCCGCTGGGTCAGAGAATCGCCGGGGGTGGCGAGAATCCCGCCCCCGCCGAATTCTCCGGCGCTGGGGTTTTGGCGGGGGTGGGAATTGCGGCGCGCCAGTCGGCGGCAGCTGGCAGCAGCACCCCCGGCGATTCCCCGGCCCGCGATGGGCCGAGTGGCAGCCCGTTTTCGGCGGGTCCCGCTGGCGTAAATCACAACAGGTCCTTACCGGCGGGACCTGGCTCCACGGACGGCCTGCAGAGTCCTCGGGGGGATGTGGGGGGGATCTAGCCCTGAGGGGTGCCCCCACGGTGGCCTGGCCTGCGATCGGGACCCACCGATCCAAGGGCGGGCTTGTGCCATGGGAGCACTCTTTCCCTCCGCACCAGCCGCTGTCAACCTCCGCCATGGCTGGTGCGGAGAAGAACCCCCCTGCACATGCTGGCACTCCCGCGCATGCGCCAACTCGCGCCGGCCGGCTGAGGCCCTTCGGCGCCGGTTGGTGTGGCGCCAAGCCCTTCCACATCGGCTGGAGCGGCGCCAAACACTCCGGCATCAGCCTAGCCCCTGAAGGTCCGCCCCTTTAGGGCGGCTCGACGCCAGAGTGGTTCACACCACACCTCGGCGCCAGAGTGGCCCGCCCTGCCGGTTCTCGGAGAATCCTGCCCCTTATGTCTGACAATTTTTAATATGGAAAATAAAAATTATTTTTCTCATCAGAGTGCCATCACACGTAAGTGACTTATATTATAGTAACAACAATTTGGATTATTATCTTGTGTTCACAAAAATGTCAAGTATTATTGTCAAACATCTCTCTTGAAGAAAGTGATCTTTTGAAATAAAAAATGGTTTGATGGGCCGAATGGCCTAATTCTGCTCCTGTATCTTAAGATTTTTTTTACTGAAACCATGCATTGCTATTTTCAATGATCAGTCTCACTGCACTAAAAATGCAGCATGAGCTTGGAAATGATAGATTGAGAAACCAACATATTAATGGTTATCTTGCAGTGTACTTCCTGATTTTCGACCGAATAAACTTCTCGCTTGTTAATTTCGTTCAATAACCCCTCCAAGCCTGAACTCTGATAAAAACATTAACCCTTAAACACGTCAAGATTATGTCAGCTGATATATTATAATGCCTCAAAACATTCCCCTCATTGCAATATGAATTTAAATTTAAACTTTATTTTTCTTGCACCAGTGCAAGTCTACTGATATCTAGGGACAGAGTCCTCGAACAGAATTTGAGAATCAGCCTCAATTGGAAGAGAGAAGATGACTGCTTCCACTGCTGATGAGTAAATTGACCCATGCTGCACAAATAGATGTCAAGTGAGTAAAGTATGAGGCTTGGTTGTGATTGTTGCTGTGATTAAATGATCTGCTGACATTTCTGCCTGTGTTCTATATCTTTCAAGACCCTACAAAAGTCATATGGAAAGTAATTGGCATCTCCGTGGGATTGTACCCCCCAAAAGTGTGTTTAATTTCAGGAATGTGGGAAGGGGAATGCAAACTGCAAATTACAATGATAAAGCAAGAAACAGGTAATCAAGCAGCATGTTCTGGGCTCATTTTTGCACATGAAATGGAAATAACAGAAAGGTTTGCATTTCTACAACGCTTTTCATGATCATTGCAAGTCTCAAAGCACTTTACACCCAATGATGTACTTTTTTTTGCACTGTTGCCATAGTTGTAATGTAGGAAATGCAGCACTTAATTTTCACACAACAAACACCCACAAACAACTTTGTGATAATGACCAGATAGTCTGTTTTTGTGACGGTGTGAGGGATAAATATAATAATAATAATAATCTTAATTGTCACAAGTAGGCTTACATTAACACTGCAATGAAGTTACTGTGAAAAGCCCCTAGTCGCCATAGTCTGGTGCCTGTTCGGATACACTGAGGTTGAATACAGAATGTCCAAATTAACTAACAGCGCGTCTTTTGGGACTTGTGGGAGGAAACCAGAGCACCCGGAGGAAACCCATGCAGACACAGGGAGAATGTGCAGACTCCATACAGACAGTGGCCCAAGCCAGGAATCGAACCTGGGACCTTGGTGCTGTGAAGTAACAGTGCTATCTCCTGTGCTACCATGCTGATTAGCCAGAACACCCCGGGGTAAATGTCCCGCTCTTCTTTAAAATAGTACCTGATAGGAATCGACTATTTCCTGATAGATCTGACTGGTAAAAGAAGGTTATTTAGTGTAAATATTAAGCCCCAGTTTTAATACCCATTTTAAATTGAGGATTTCAGCACTCATAACCTCAGGTCATGATAAAACACATAGCTTCAACAGGGACACAATAAGCCTGACACATGCATAAACTCATTGGAGATTGAAACAACATTTTTACTAAGCAAAGATGAAAAAGCTCTTGTTCTGACAAACATATTTTCAAAGACAGTTTGACATTAAGACATGAGCTGTACCAGTAATCTGATCAAGGACGAAGCAGGCACCATAGCAACATGAAGGCACGATTGTTCATAATGTGGATAAAGCAAAGTCAGCAGAAAACCAGTAGATAATAGCACAGAATCGCTTTCCATAACATACACAAATATTCAAACATGAAACATTCAGAACTTATGTTGCACATTAAGGATTGACAGCGAACCGTCGAATTAAATACATTTGATTCTAACCCAAACCAATTAGGAAGACTCAGAAGTGTAGATAGATGGTTCAAGACAGATAAGATTTCCTATAAAGATGATGGTCCATACGGCCATCTTTATCCAGGATAATTCTATACTTTGATCTAACTATTCGCTATCCTTATTTTCATATTTTCACTTTTCCACTCTAATTCTTGAAGTAAACGCAAGCTGTTTTGCTGTAAGCAAGAAACCTTTTCTGTATTATTTTGATACTTCTCTTTAAGTCCTTTTGCTAGCCGGACTTTATTGGGAATAGATTTAAGTTTCTCTCAATTGTAATCAAATAGAGGCAATAAAGATTCTTGTTTGCATCCGAGAAGTTTAACTCCAATTTCTACTGAGTTTTAGTCTCGCACGACTTCACTAATTCCGCATGGTAGATCTCATCAATTTGGCGTAGTTTGGCAAAAGGGGAAGAGCGCAGAGTCGGAGAAATCGGAAGACTGAAGAAAGACCAGAAGGACGGAAGACCCAAAGACAACTGTTCGAAAAACGGCTCGACTGGGGTAAGAAACATCTTTTTCGCCCATTAAAATTCTTAAAGCCGCATCAAGTTGGCTGGTTTAGCACAGGGCTAAATCACTGGCTTTTAAAGCAGCCCAAGGCAGCCAGCAGCACGGTTCAATTCCCGTACCAGCCTCCCCAAACAGGCGCCGGAATGTGGAGACTAGGGGCTTTTCACAGTAACTTCATTTGAGGCCTACTTGTGACAATAAGCAATTTTTATTTCATTTCATTTCAAGTAGTGCTCCGACCCCTTAGAAAGGACCTATTTTCAGACTGAGTTATTCAATCGGGTGCAGTCGTTTAAACTCAAAATAACACGTGGCTGAAAGGTAAATAGTCGCGGTGGTGTACCAAGATTACACATAACGTGGTTGGCGACCAAGAAATTGGGTGTAAGGCTGAGTTTATGGCGGACATGACTCCTAAAATAGATTCAGAACCTTCAAATGGTAGAGAACTACTTCCCACAACGTCCAAAGGAGGTTGCGCTGTACCGGATGTTTCTGTTGATGATATATTGGGTGATCTTAGATTTATAGACAATTTGGACTGTCTCAAGTATCCACAAAAATTGAATCAAAATATGATACCCCTAAAGGACAGTCGTCCCTTGACAACATCGAACAAATTTTGGAGAAAACTACACGATTGACCAAAAAGAAATCTGTGAAATGGTCTTTGGCAGTAATGGCACAGCTCCATAAGCAGCAAGAAACAGTCACAAACACAAAACACAATTGCGAAGTTAAAACTGCCAAAGAAAAACTAGTGGCAGTCATTGACCAATTGCGAGCTGGAAAATCTAAGCTCGAGAAATCTGATCAAACTGAAACACTCTTGGCAGACTCAAAATGCAGAACTCAGCTATTATTAAATTGATGAACTCCAAAAGAGAAATACTGACTCACAATCCAAACTTCAACAGTTAATATCAGAAAATGATTGTCTTAAAAGTCAAAATTGCCAGTTACTTGAGGAAAAATGTATTTTGGAAAGTGACATTGCCACCATGAGATGTCATAACAAATTACTGACAGACAAATTAACAGCGCCAACAACGGGAAGAGTTGAAATAAGACCATAAGACCATAAGTCATAGGAGTGGAAGTAAGGCCATTCGGCCCATCGAGTCCACTCCACCATTCAATCATGGCTGATTTCAACTCCATAGCTCTCTCTCCATAGCCCTTAATTCATCGAGAAATCAAGAATTTATCAACTTCTGTCTTAAAGACACTCAACGTCCCGACCTCCACCGCCCTCTGTGGCAATGAATTCCACAGACCCACCACTCTCTGGCTGAAGAAATTTCTCCTCATCTCTGTTCTAAAGTGACTCCCTTTTATTCTAAGGCTGTGCCCCCGGGTCCTAGTCTCCCCTGTTAATGGAAACAACTTCCCTACATCCATCCTATCTAAGCCATTCATTATCTTGTAAGTTTCTATTAGATCTCCCCTCAACCTCCTAAACTCCAATGAATATAATCCCAGGATCCTCAGACGTTCATCGTAAGTTAGGCCTACCATTCCTGGGATCATCCGTGTGAATCTCCACTGGACCCGCTCCAGTGCCAGTATGTCCTTCCTGAGGTGTGGGGCCCAAAATCGCTCACAATATTCTAAATGGGGCCTAACTAATGATTTATAAAGCTTCAGAAGTCCATCCCTGCTTTTATATTCCAAGCCTCTTGAGATGAATGACAACATTGCATTTGCTTTCTTAATTACGGACTCAACCTGCAAGTTTACCTTTAGAGAATCCTGGACTAGGACTCCCAAGTCCCTTTGCACTTCAGCATTATGAATTTTGTCACCGTTTAGAAAATAGTCCACGCCTCTGTTCTTTTTTCCAAAGTGCAAGGCCTCGTTGAATTTCATCAGCCATTTATTGGACCACTCTCCTAAACTGTCTAAATCTTTCTGAAGCCTCCCCACCTCCTCCATACTACCTGCCCCTCCACCTATCTTCGTATCATCGGCAAACTTAGCCAGAATGCCCTCAGTCCCGTCATCTAGATCGTTAATATATAAAGAGAACAGCTGTGGCCCCAACACTGAACCCTGCGGGACACCACTCGTCACCGGTTGCCATTCCGAAAAAGAACCTTTTATCCCAACTCTCTGCCTTCTGCCTGACAGCCAATCGTCAATCCATGTTAGTACCTTGCCTCGAATACCATGGGCCCTTATTTTAACTAATGATTTTAACTAAGGCCCAAGATGTACCAGAGGTAACTAGATCAGATCCTGCATTATTGCAAGCTGCTACTGGCATGAAAACAATGAATACACTGATCGAAGTTCCACAGGGGTGTCTGGCCAAATTAACTATCTGTCTGTTCCGGGTTCAAGGACCCTTTTACCCCAGAACAAACCGTTATCTTACTCGGAGACTGACCATGAAATGCTGCTGGCCCCGATCCAAAAGCCTCTCATGGCAGCTTTAATAGACTGTGAGATTTTTAAACAAGAAAAGCCTGTTCGGTTGAGCAACAAGCCTAGTGGCAGACAAAGTGTAATACAACTTAACCCATTCAGCACCAAACAGCTTGGAGTTGAAGTGATAAAGACAACAGCCTGGGTTTTAAAGTATTTAAAAGATCTATCATCAAAAATCCATTTTGTCACTGGTTTAAAACCAGAACTGTCTGCAGCTTTAAACTTGATCCTACTCAGACCTCAGTCCCAGTCCGAAACCGCAACTGCTAAAAATAGCACATCAATCATTACTTCTCCTCCTCCGTTAATGACAAATCCAACCCCTGTACTCACTCAGAGGAGGAGTTCCAGAAGAGATATGAAATTCCTTTCTCGTGTTGAAGACGGCCATTTTGCGAGTTTCAGATTTCATGATTACAAACTGGTCTCCTACGATGAAGGCCCGCCTCCTGACTACAGGGATACGCCCCAAGTCACATATCACTAAAAGTTGCCAAGAACTGTTAACTTGAGAAAACTGTCATTATTTTGAATGTTGCTTTATTAATTTTAAGAAATTAACAAATATTGTTAGCTGTGCTTTCTTTAGCAGAGCCGATGAATTTATCGACAGAAAACCAAGTTCATTCAGCGCAAGATTGATTCAGTCATATATTCAATACGTTATTGTGTTTGAAATTTTAAAATTAATGTTTAAAATTAGCTTGGAAATTAAAACTTCAGACAATGTGAAAGCTGTTTTTAAGAAAAGTAACTCTGATTAAAAGCAAATCCATGGAGTGAACACATTGTTCTAAGACAATTGATAATGGGAATTTGGCAGCAATCCAACTTTTGCTCCCAGTCCATTTGAGTGACTGAGTATATAAAAAAAGTTTAGAGATGCAAATGGCATCATTCCAAGTTATCCACCCACTATACGCCCTCTTTTGTCACTGCAGGAAAATTAATCCTTTCAACAGGCTTTTATGTATAATCCAGAAGATGTCAAAGACTTGGCAATTCACATCCAATACAAATTTTTTTTTAAAACTTGACCAACCCTTTGATTACACTCTTTTGGGTTGGCTTTCCAATTGGTTGGGTGGCACAGGAATTAACATCATTCAGGGACCTTTTCCAGTTTGCACATTTGGACTTATCATTTACGTACTAATGTTGCTGTTCAGATACTTTGGCTAATGCATGCCTACCCACCCATAGTGCCCCACCAATCCACATGGTTCATATTAATTAATACGCACCACTAGGCAATAACATCAAAATGGAAAGTTTCTGTTGAACTGTTATTTACTGCATTTTTATTCATTTATTAGTGAATTATTATTAATAATGTATTACTAAATTACATAATCAATTTTGGTAATCATTTTACCATTTATTACTAAATCATATACTCAACTTTTACTGTATAATCATTTTATTTCTATACATGAAATTATTATTCATTGTTTATTACTGAATTATGTAATCATGATATCAATTTTTAATCAGTATAACAATGTTTCAAGCAATACTAAGGAAAGAAAAGTTGGATCCATGCATCACATGTGAAGTGCACGTATAAGTATTAAGATCTGTAAAAATGTTTACCATAATATTCATTTTCAGTTATATAACTGGCCTTGTAAACATTATCCCAGAGTTAAATGAGAACACATTCCTTTACACATCGAAGAAATATGCTAAAAATTTCAAAATTTCCAATTGTTGGGTATGCATTGCAACCCCGACTAACTCGGGAGAAGGCATTCCCTTCTTAACTATCCCCTTTAATGCTTCAGAAACAGCAGAATGGTACATCTATCAGAGTGTCCCTCACTCTGTAGTGGTCCGTTCTGGAGCATATTTGGGACCAGTGTTCTAGCGAATAGGATAAATAGGTTGGTCACAAGGACTTTAAACTAGCAAGTTGGGGGGAAGGGAAGTGTAAAGCTATGGACAGTATAATGGTTAATGGAGATCAAGGCAGCAGGTTACGTGACAGGTTATTATGTAGAGATATGGGTTCAAAGACAAGGAAAATTAGGAGAAAGGGTAAGAGGAAAAATAATTTGCGAAAAGTTACTGATCAAGGTGTTAGGATTCATAACAAAGACATAAAAAACAGCATAAGTGTACTTTACCTGAATGCTCGTAGTATACGAAATAAGGTAAATGAGTTGATGGCGCAAATCATCGTGAATGACTATGATTTAGTGGCCATTACTGAAACATGGTTAAAAGATGGTCACGACTGGGAGTTAAATATCCAAGGGTATCAGACTATACGAAAGGATAGAATGGACGGTAAGGGCGGTGGTGTAGCTTTGTTGTTTAAGGATGGCATCTGGGCAATAGTAAGGGATGATGTTGGTGCTATGGAGGACAAGGTTGAATCTATTTGGGTGGAAATCAGCAAAAAGGTCACTGATAGGAGTAGTCTATAGGCCACCAAATAGTAACAGGATAGTAGGGTAGGCAATAAGCAAAGAAATAACGGATGCATGTAGAAATGGTACAGTGGTTATCATGGGAGATTTTAATCTGCATGTCGATTGGTTTAACCAGGTTGGTAAAGGCAGCCTTGAGGAGGAGTTTATAGAATGTGCCCGGGATAATTTCCTGGAACAGTATGTAATGGAACCTACAAGGGAACAAGCGGTCCTAGATCTGGTCCTGTGTAATGAGGCAGGATTGATTAATGATCTCATAGTTCGGGATCCTCTTGGAAGGAGCGACCACAATATGGTGGAATTTAAAATACAGTTGGAGAATGACAAGGTAAAATCAAACACTAGTGTTTTGTGCTTAAACAAAGGCGATTACAATGGGATGAGAGAAGAACTAGCTAAGGTAGACTGGGAGCAAAGACTTCATGGTGAAGCAGTTGAGGAACAGTGGAGGACCTTCCGAGCGATCTTTCACAGTGTTCAGAAAAGGTTCATACCGACAAAAAAGAAAGACGGTAGAAAGGGGAAAAACCGACCGTGGATATCTAAGGAGGTGAGGGAGAGTATCAAATTGAAGGAAAAAACATACAAAGTGGCAAAAATTAGTGGGAGACTAGAGGACTGGGAAGTCTTTAGGGGACAACAGAAAGCTACTAAAAAAGCCTTAAAGAAGAGTAAGGTAGACTATGAAAGTAAACTGGCTCAGAACATTAAATCAGATAGTAAAAGCTTCTACAAATATATAAGACAACAAAGAGTGGCTAAGGTAAATATTGGTCCTTTGGAAGATGAGAAGGGAGATTTAATAATAGGAGATGGGGAAATGGCTGAGGAGCTGAACAAGTTTTTTGGGTCAGTCTTAACAGTGGAGGACACAAATAACATGCCAGTGACTGATGGAAATAAGGATATGATAGGTGAGGACCTTGAGATGATTGTAATCACTAAGGAGGCAGTATTGGGCAAGCTAATGGGGCTAAAGGTAGACAAGTCTCCTGGCCCTGATGGGATGCATCCCAGAGTATTAAAAGAGATGGCTAGGGAAATTGTAAACGCACTAATGATAATTTATCAAAATTCACTAGACTCTGGGGTGGTCCCAGAGGATTGGAAAGTAGCAAACGTGACACCACTGTTTAAAAAAGGAGGTCGGCAGAAAGCGGGTAATTATAGGCTGGTAAGCTTAACTTCGGTTGTAGGGAAAATGTTGGAATCTATCATTAAGGAGGAAATAGCGGGGCACCTGGAGGGAAATTGTCCCATTGGGCAGACGCAGCATGGGTTCACAAAGGGTAGGTCGTGTCTGACTAATTTGGTAGAATTCTTTGAGGCCGTTACCAGTGCAGTAGATAATGGGGAGCCAATGGATGCGGTATATCTGGATTTCCAGAAAGCTTTTGACAAGGTGCCACACAAAAGGTTGCTGCATAAACTAAAGATGCATGGCATTGAGGGTAAAGTGGTAGCATGGGTAGAGGATTGGTTTACTAACAGAAAGCAGAGAGTGGGGATAAATGGGTGTTTCTCTGGTTGGTAACCTGTAACTAGTGGGGTCCCTCAAGGATCAGTGTTGGGCCCGCAGTTGTTCACAATTTACATAGACGATTTGCAGTTGGGGACCAAGTGCAATGTGTCAAAGTTTGCAGACAACACTAAGATGAGTGGTAAAGCAAAAAGTGCAGAGGATACCGGAAGTCTGCAGAAGGATTTGGATAGGTTAGGTGAATGGGCTAGGGTCTGGCAGATGGAATTCAATGTTGCCAAGTGTGAGGCTATCCATTTTGGGAGGAATAACAGCAGAATCGATTATTATTTAAACGGTAAGATGTTAAAACATGCTGCTGTGCAGAGGGACCTTTGTGTGCTGGTGCACGAGTCGCAAAAAGTTGGTGTACAGGTGCAACAAGTGATTAAGAAGGCTAATCGAGTTTTGTCTTTCATTGCTAGAGGGATGAAGTTCAAGACTAGTGAGGTTATGCTGCAATTGTATAGGGTGTTGGTGAGGCCGCATCTGGAGTATTGTGTTCAGTTTTGGTCTCCTTACCTGAGAAAGGACATATTGGCACTGGAGGGAGTGCAAAGGAGATTCACTAGGTTGATCCCAGAGTTGAGGGGATTAGATTATGACGAGAGGTTGAGTAGACTGGGACTGTACTCATTGGAGTTTAGAAGGATGCGGGGGGATCTTATTGAGACATATAAAACTATGAAGGGAATAGATAGGATAGATGCGGGCAGGTTGTTTCCACTGGTCGTGGAAAGCAGAACTAGGGGGCATAGCCTCAAAATAAGGGGAGGTAGATTTACGACGGAGTGTAGGAGGTACTTCTTCACCCAAAGGGTTGTGAATCTCTGGAATTCCTTGCCCAGTGAAGCAGTTGAGGCTCCTTCTTTAAACGTTTTTAAGAAAAAGATAGATGCCTTTCTAAAGAATAAAGGGATTCGGGGATATGGTGTACGGGCCGGAGAGCGGAGCTGAGTCCACAAAGATCAGCCATGATCTCATTAAATGGCGGAGCAGGCTCGAGGGGCCAGATGGCCTACTCCTGTTCCTAATTCTTATGTTCTTATATTTAAGAAAAAGGAAGGGTCAAGATTTATCTAAAGAAATTTATTAACTTATGGAAATCTGCAGGCTATCCACTAAACACCTTTTCAGGATGGCACCAACTTAAATATAGCCCTAACAAAAATCCTCAATATATTAGCCTCCCAACTAATATTAAACAAAAAGGATCAATATGCCTCATTAGTCATCACTCTGAAGGGATGAAAATGGGCAATAGTGTTTGTACTAATTATTTGGATGTTAACACAGCTTTTAAATGTACGCAAAATTTATTACAAAGAACTGAACGGTCCTCAACAATAACAGGCATGCACAACATCACAAATAATAAAACATTCTCAGATCACTGGTACTTAGAAGATATTTACTTATACTCTGCTTATAATGGGACTTATTTTATTTGTAATGACAAAGCATATTCCTGGCTCCCAAAATACTGGTCAGGATCTTGCTATTTAGGATACATAATACCTGCCATCCGTCATCTTCCTCATCTCCCTTATGTTCCAGATCCAACCACTCGAAAAAATAAACGTGCCTTAACATTACGAGATGCAATTTATGCTAGAGTTATTCCTTTCTCTTGGGAAGTAAGGGTGGCCAATGAATTGAATAAAATAACAACCATCATACAAAACGTAGCTGATTACACCACCACTGCCCTAGATAAAATCTCTGACAAAATGAGAGCAATTCGAACCGTGGCATTACAAAATCGAATGGCACTTGACTATGTGCTCGCAGAAAAAGGTGGCACCTGCACCCTGATTGGTGCGGAGTGTTGCACTTTCATTCCAGATAACTCACAGGCAGTTAAAAATCTGGCATCACATATCCAAAAGAAAATCAAGAAACTTGATCCACCCCCAGATACCTCTATCTGGGAGAAACTTTGCAGGTGGTTGGGACACACTGGAATGTCCACAGCAAGAATAATCTTTTTCCCATGTGTAGCAGGATTCATCATTTACATAACATACCAATGTATCATGTGCATTAAACAACTATTCACTAAATGCAAGGGCCCAACAGTCAGAATGATTCACACTAACCCCACTGCACCACCATTAGATGAAATAGAAATGCAATTTATTGTTGAAATGTTACTGATCAATCAATTATTTGACTGTATTATTAACATATTGATAACAGATTAATACTGAATCAGTAGAATCAAATGTGATTAATTAATTAATTGTTATTTTACAGTAATGATTATTTAAGAATTATAATAATTTTTGCTGAAATGCTTGTAATGCAATGCTTGCCCACTCTATTGTTTAAAACTGCAATGACAATATGAATGAGTTCTTCTTTGTATTGTTTAAAACTGCAATGACAATATGAATGAGTTCTTCTTTGCGCTTTTACCTATCCCCTCACATTTATTATATCGTTTATCTTATTGGGATATATCTCACTTGATCTTTCGATTTATCAACCGCGGATTGATAGGAATCGACTATTTCCTGATAAATCTGGTAGGTAATAGAAAGCTATTTAGTGTAAATATTAAGCCCCAGTTTTAATACCCATTTTAAATTGAGGATTTCAGCACTCATAACCTCAGGTCATGATAAAACACATAGCCTCAATCGGGACACAATAAGCCTGACACATGCATAAACTCATTGGAGATTAAAACAGCATTTTTACTAAGAAAAGATGAATAAGCTATTGTTCTAACAAACATATTTTCAAAGACAGTTTGACATTAAGACATGAGCTGTACCAGTAATCTGATCAAGGACGAAGCAGGCACCATAGCAACATGAAGGCACTATTGTTCATAATGTGGATAAAGTGAAGTCAGCAGAAAACCAATAGAAACTAGTCTTGATAATAGCACAGAATCGCATTCCATAACATACACAAATATTCAAACATGAAACATTCAGAACTTATGTTGCACATTAAGGATTGACAGCTAACCGTCGAATCAAATACATTTGATTCTAACCCAAACCAATTAGGAAGACATAGAGGTGTAGATAGATAGTTCAAGACAGATAAGAGTTCCTACAAACATGATGGTCCGTACGGCCATCTTTATCCAGGATCATTCTATACTTTGATCTAATTATTCGCTGTCCTTATTTTCATATTTTCACTTTTCCACTCGAACTCTTGAAGTAAACGCAAGTTGTTTTGCTGTAAGCAAGAAACCATTTCTGTATTATTTTGAAAGTTAAATTGTTTATAAGTTTCTTCTCTTTAAGTCTTTTTGCTAGCCGGGCTTTATTGAGAATAGATTTAAGTTTCTCTCAATTGTAATCTAACAGAGGCAATAAAGATCCTTGTTTGCATCCGAGACGTTTAACTCTAATTTCTACTGAGTTTTAGTGTCGCAACACTTCACTAATTGAAATGAAATGAAATTAAATGAAAATCGCTTATTGTCACAAGTAGGCTTCAATGAAGTTACTGTGAAAAGCCCCTAGTCGCCACATTCCGGCGCCTGCTCGAGGAGGCTGTTACGGGAATTGAACCGTGCTGCTGGCCTGCTTTGGTCTGCTTTCAAAGCCAGCGATTTAGCCCTGTGCTAAACACCCCCTGGTAATTCCGCATGGTAGATCTCATCAGTGCCATGGGATGTTTCCTAGCTACAAAGCAGGCCAATGGGGCTTTAGTTTAGCATCTCATCTCAAAGGAAAAGCATTTAACTGTGCACCAAATCCCTCAGTACTACACTGGAGTGCTGACCTTGATTTTCGTGCTCGAGCTTGGAGTGGGACTTCAACTGAAACATTATGACTCAGTGACGAGAATGCTATCAACTGAACCATAGCTGACACTTGAAAAAAATAGCAGTCATGAAGAAAAAGACAGCTCGGAAAAGTGATATCAAAAAAAAAAATCACAGTTTCATCAAGGAACCATATAAAACTATAGAAATATATTTCTACTATTTCAAAGCACAATCCTGGGAAAAGGAAAATCAGACAGTGTACAAAATGGGCTGTCAATTTGATAATGTCCATTTTGAATTGCTGTCCAAGAAGAATTTCAAACTCAAATTTGTAGTTAAACTTTATATATTAATCAAAATCGATGACCGTAAAAATGACATCTACACTGAATTTAAGAGGTAGTTTCTTTAACAAATTTACAAAATTAAAAGGAACAATCAAAGTTACAAAAATATTTAATATTAGCTTGTTCCAAAATTAGATACTTGCCCGAATTACAAAATTAATAAAGGCATGGAAGGGGAGACCCATGTTTGAAAGAATGTCCATAGGGTAACATTTTCAACTGGTACCCATTTAGTTGCAAAGAATAATTTCTGTAAGTAAATTTGCCATAGAGGAGCTTAATGCTGGAAATATACACTCCATAGTTTGGAGTTTACAAGACTCAAGAGGGCATTAAGTAACAAAATCTAAAGATTCAAGAAGGATGATTGTTAGTTTCTGACCAACATAACGTATTGATCAACCACAGAGCTAACCATGTTTTGCAACATAAGGCACAAAGATTAGCCGAGTGGTGGACAGTGTGCAGGATACCTTCAAAACGATATCAATGGATTGGGTGATAAATTACACAGGAAAGTGTGAGGTCATGCATTTAGGGAGGTCGAACAGTTGTAGGGAGTACACAATAAATGGGAATATGCTAAGAGGGGTAGGTAAAGTAAGAGATCTTGGCGTACAAGTGCACAGGTCCCTAAAGACAGCAGTTCAAGTAGACAAGGTTGTTAAGAAAGCATATGGAATGCTCTCCTTCATTGGCAGAGGTATGGTATATAAAAGTAAGGATATAATGTTGGAATTGTGTAAAACCACTGGTGAGGCTACAACAGGAGTATTATGTGCAACTCTGGTAACCACATTACAGGAAGGACGTTATTGCTCTGGAACGAGTGCAGAAGAGGTTTACAAGAATATTGCCAGTGCTAGAACAATGTGGTGAGGAGGAGAGATTGGATAGGTTGGGGTTATTTTCTTTGGAACAAAGAAGCCTGAGGGGTGACTTAATTGAGGTGTACAAAATTACAAGGGGAGCAGATAAAGTGGAAGGATAATTTTGTTTCCCCAGTGGAAAATTCTAGAACCAGGGGGCATAGATTCAAGATAAGTGGCAGAAGGTGTAGAGGGGGCATGAGAGAAAAACTTTTTATGCAGAAGGTAGTGGGAGGGCAGAAACCCGAAACTCTTTTTAAAGATACCTGGAACTGCACTTTAAGTGCTCTAAGCTACAGGGCTATGGACCGGATTCAGGAAGGTGGGATTAGAAAGGGCTCCAGGGTGTTCTAGGGCTAGCATGGGCGAGATGGGCCGAATGGCCTCCTTCTGTGCTTTAACGTTTCTATGATACTATGAAAACAAGGACATGAAATTGTGGAATCCTAATATTTGTGCATAAAACTGTGCCTGGACATTTCAAATATTCATATGACATGAATAAATGGCCTTCCGCAGTGTACTTTTATGTGTGTTGAAGAACGGCATGTAATATCTGCAATTAATATCTTCCCTGTTCTTACAAATAATCGTCCAAACTATCAACAGCAGAATGTAAGATATGAATCCTAAATTCCTTGCATTCTCAAACTTTGCTCAGCCTCCTCTCACCAGATATTCATCATCCTCCTCATAACCTTTGTTCTCTTCATCTGAGATGGAATTAAATTTTTGGCATAATTCTGAAGAACTGGCTGTGAAAGAATGAAATGTGGAGATAGGAGGGTATCTATTAATCCAGTAATTTTAGACAATGTATGAGCTGCATGTTGGTGGCTCAAAAGATGAGGAACAAAAATAGTTAATTTACTACCTCAACCACAGTAAACAGGTGTGGACAAAGGGATCAAACAAAATTTCAAGAAATATTACTCTATGTGATTACTTTGTGAAAATTACATTGACGCGATTATTTTTTACTCATAAGTACTTTAAAATGTATATATAATACTTACCAGAATTAGAAGAATTAAAAGCATATTGTTGCAATTTTTAGGATTATGTGGCTGCATTTGCCCTTCTGGAACATGTTTTGCTCTGTGCTATTTTGACATTTGTATATATCTATGTTTCTTGTTGTCCTTCCCATTACTCAAGACTTGAGAGACTTGGTTAACTTTCTCATTAATACAGACTCAGAACTTTCAACGGCCCTCTGTTATGGGCACAGTAGATTTTAGTACCATGCCCAATATTTTGTTAATTTGATCTGTTATTCTTTCTGACACAAGGAGCCAGATTAGTGCCATCAAAGTGGGAAACTCGAGTCAGGACATTTTAGGATTCAATAAGCTCATCTGCATGGAAAAGAACCCTGCTTGCAAGATTTTTACTCCAGTGAACAGGTGTGGGATGTGTGACTGAGTCAGTTCCACTGCCTCCAAGGTGAGCTGATTAGAAACCTCACCTTGGCCGAGACATTGTATAAAAGCCCATTAGGACCTCTAACCTTCACCCTTCACATTCACATCTTCCTTTAGAAGAATGAGGGGGGGATCTTATAGAAGCATATAAAATTATGAAGGGAATAGATAAGATAGAAGCAGAGGAGTTATTTCCACTGGCGGATAAAACTAGAACTAGCGGGCAGAGCCTCAAAATAAGGGGAAGCAGATTTAGGACTGAGTTGAGGAGGAACTTCTTTATCCAAAGTGTTGTGAATCTGTGGAATCCTCTGCCCAGTGAAGCAGTTGAGGCTACCTCATTGAATACTTTTAAGGCAAAGATAGATTTTTGAACAGTAAAGGAATTAAGGGTTATGGTGAGCAGACGGGTAAGTTGTGCTGAGTCTATAAAACAATCAGCCATGATCTGATTGAATGGCGGAGCACGCTCAAGGGGCCAGATGGCCTACTCCTGCTTCTAGTTCTTATGTTCTTATGTTCTTCTCCAGCCCCATGCCACCCTGTGCAACATCAGATCACCATGCTAGCTCAAACTAACCATGCCACCTCAAAGGGTTCTTCCTGTTTATTCCCTTATTTCCCCTTTCTTTCATTTTGCCGTTATCATTTTTGATCCATGATGATTAATGGGCGTGTATTTTTAAGTCAAGCAGCAGAAAGGAGTAAGGAATTCAGAAGTTATGAGAGAGAACACTCTGCTAGCCTGTGCTAGTTTGAAAAGAAGACCCCAGGCATTTTGGCACCAGAGAGAGATATGGGGTGGAACTCAATTTGATTGATTAGCTGGTGGCCAATGAATTGGCCAAAAGGTCGTACTCTGCCGGGTAACAGGTGGTGATTGGATCCTATCCCAGTGGAATGATTTTCAGAATCCCAAGGAGCTCAGTTGATTCCTAGACACACAAAGACCTGCTCTCTCTCCTCTGTGTTTTCTCCAGAAAGGCTGTGAGTGCTGTATTTCCAAAGCAGCAAAGAACCGGAATGATGCATCCACAGGAAAACCATTACAGTCTGCAAACAAAGATCAGGACCTGTTCTCTCTCCAGAAAGGCTGTGCGTGCTGCATTTCGGAAACTACAGAGACCTGAATGAATCTACAGTAAGACCTTGAACTGAAAACAAAGTTTCAATAGATGTAAGGTTCTCGAAACAACCATCTGAAACAAATACTTTTACCCCTTTCCTCCTCTCTCTGTTTCTGTGTCTTGTGTGTGTAAAGAGTGGAGGCAAGTGAAAGAGGAGAATTAGGAATTAGATAATAGTTAACCAGTTGTATTTGCTGCATATTTCATTGTATTTATTGTTATAAATAACAATAATTGTATTTAAACTTACAAGTCTAGTGACTGTAATTATTGGGCAAGCAAAGGCCAAAGACGTCAGGTATTCTTTTGAGAATTATTGGTTATTTCACTTCTGTTGTGACAAGTGGGGCTAGAATTGGCCACGCATTAGCCCAGGGCGTCGTAACACACCTCGTTTCTCCCATACCATCTCCATACCTACTCACCCAGTATCCTCCATGAATAGTTCACAGGAGCCATGTTGAGGAGATAAAAAAATTAAACCTTCAACAATCCACGAGATTTGCTGATGAAAAACCTTGTTTCATGAAACCAACTCAAAGATGATTAATTCCCTGACGTGGTCAATCTGGTATAAAACAAATAAACTTCTATTCACTAACCAAGAATCAAATCTTTAATAGCCTCTTAAAACTGTTGATCAAAGTGTGAACTCACCACCTCCCCCTCTCCCATGTACTGAGGTAAGCAGTTTTCGAGCATTTGACACTCATCCAACCATTAATAATGAGCTCAGCTGATGGTAAATGCATATTGAAATAGCAGGAACAGTTGGCTAATTTTTTTCTGTGCTACAACAGATGGCTTGTCAATCATTGAACTCCAGCAGTGGGTGTTCATGTTTTTAATCTAACTGAAAGCAACACCTGCTTTTATCATGTTTAAATGACTGAGGATTTAAATAACTTCAGATAATGACACTCAAACAGACATTGTCCACCCTTTTCAAGCATTTACGCCTCCTCTATAAATTTGTGATCCCCCTTCTTAGTTGTCCTTCAAAGTAAAGATGAACATGTTCATCATCTGTAGTATTTGATATGATCCCAATGGTTAGTTCGGTGACTGCTGAGTCCAATCTGTGCCCAGAAGGTTCTGTTACAAATAAGACAGGATATCACAGATGACTGTGTTTTGGACAAGTTTTGGACAATACTTAGAATACCAAGTGAAGCCTTCAGAGTGTGTTTGTAGTACTTCCTTTGACCGCCATGAAAGCAAATCCCCAACTCAAGCTCTCCATAGAAGATTCCTTTTGGTAAGTTAATGTCAAACATTTTGTCCACATGACCAGCCCAATTCACAGATGACTCTCTGGCGTGAATGGTTGGCATGCCAGCCTGTGTGAGCACCTCAATGTCTGATATTTTGTCCTGGCACCTGATCTTCAACAGGCTCTGAAGGCACAAGTGAAAGTGGTTGAGCTTCTTGTTATGATGCTGACACACAACCCAAGTCTCGCATGCATAGAGCAGAGTTCACAAGATTACTGCTTTGCAGATGGGAGATAGCGAGATTGGCACCTGCATTTTTTAACATTCATAGCTCCCAGACTGTGGGTTAAGGCCCTTGGGATCAAAATGGGATCTGTTTGAACTCAGCATTATTTACAAATGACCCTGTTGAGTTTGGATATCCTGCCTGTGTCATTCGCGACCTGCCCCTTACCCCCTGCTGGAAAATGTGGGATCTTCTCGAAATGGGTGCAGAACTTCCATATCCAGGTCCTGCTGCCATGTTTAAAGATCAGGAAAGAAGGCTTCACAGCCTTCAACACGTCATTGATGACGATGAACATCTTGCCAAGGTCATCCCCACCCCCCCACTACTTGCCTTCAAACAAACGCGCAACCTCAAACGAACCATTGTTTGCAGCAAACTACCCAGTCTTCAGAACAGTGACCACGACACCACACAACCCTGTCATGGCAATCTCTGCAAGACGTGCCAGATCATCGACATGGATACCACTATTACACGTGAGAACACCACCCACCAGGTACGCGGTACATACTCGTGCGACTCGGCCAACGTTGTCTACCTCATACGCTGCAGGAAAGGATGTCCCGAAGCGTGGTACATTGGCGAGACCATGCAGACGCTGCAACAACGAATGAACGGACATCGCGCAACAATCACCAGGCAGGAATGTTCCCTTCCAGTCGGGGAACACTTCAGCAGTCAAGGGCATTCAGCCTCTGATCTCCGGGTAAGCGTTCTCCAAGGCGGCCTTCAGGACCCGCGACAACGCAGAATCGCCGAGCAGAAACTTATAGCCAAGTTCCGCACACATGAGTGCGGCCTCAACCGGGACCTGGGATTCATGTCGCATTACTTTCATCCCCCACCATCTGGCCTGCGAAATCCTACCAACTGTCCTGGCTTGACAGAATTCACACCTCTTTAACCTGGGGTTACCCCATCTCTGGATCTGTAAGGATTTAATCACCTGCTAATGGTCGCATTCCTAGCATTGTTTGGCATCTTTGAATTTGCCTATATATGTGTTTCTGGAGCAGACCTCTGCATTCACCTGAGGAAGGAGCAGCGCTCCGAAAGCTAGTGACATCGAAACAAACCTGTTGGACTTTAACCTGGTGTTGTATGACTTCATACTGTGCTCACCCCAGTCCAACGCCGGCATCTCCACATCATGTTTAAAGATGTCCACAGTCAGTTGGAGTCTTGTGAAAATCTTGCCCATGGCATCCGAACACATGATTGTCTTCAATTACCATGTTTTGATCTTTGTTAACAACAGTAAATTAATTTTATCAAATTACATTGGCTTATGGCTGAATTTTGCTTGATACAGTAAATAAAAAATAATTATGATCTGAGGTGGACCCTTATGCTTTTCCACATGGCGGGTATGGTGCCGGGTGTATGTAATCAGGAAGAAGAGTGGCAGACAGGGAACCCCATCACCTTCCAGCCTCTACTCCAATTACGTCCATGGAAGACTCCTGGACAACTGTCGTGCCCCATCACCAATTGAGGCCTTGGAGTGGATAACTAATGCCCACTTCAAGGGCTTCATTCTGTTGCCACTGGTATTAACCCAGTAGCAGCTGGGGGACTCATCATGTGGAGAAAGGAATCAACCCCTCATTCAAAGGCACTCAGTGTCTGATCAATTAACCCAGCATCGGGAAATGGGGCCCGTTGAGGGTTGCCCCCTGCCCAAGCTGCCAAATCCTGTCTCCCCTCTTCCCCATTACACACAACCCGGAACCCCTTGATGGCAGCACTCACCTGTGCCTGGGTCCCTCCTCGATCCAGTGACACAGCTGAGTACAGAAGAGCAGGTGTCCTCTGATTGATCAGCAGCTCTCAGCAGGCAGGACTTCAGCCCTTCACTCTGGGGAAAAGCCCACCGTCAGCCCGTTAAATGCCTGATTGGCCCACGGTGCAGCAGGCCTTCCCTGAAGCAGGTGACAAGGGGGCTATTGCTGGCTCTCCAGCCAATGGCAAAGATCCATCCCCCGTCACTTCCATTTTTTAAACAAAATATATTTATTCTCCTCCTTTTTCACATTTTCATCCAAATATACACCACCAACAAATAATCAACGGTAACAAATACAATGACAATCCCCTGGTCAACAATCCCTTCATCCTACCAACCCCCAAATAACCTTCAACAGTTTAAATATAAACACCAAAGAGAACTATAATCTGGAATCCACCATCACCCCATACATAGTCACCAACAACATATACACTCCAACACACCCTCCCCCCCCCAAGCTCCCCAAACCACCCCCCAAATGTTCGATGTCATCCAATTCTTGAAAATGCATGATAAACAATACCCATGAATTATAGAACTCTTCCATCCTTCCCCTCAACTCGAACTTCACTTTCTCGAGTGTTAAGAACTCCAGCAGATCCCCAAGCCATGCCAGGGCACAGGGTGGAGAAGCTGACCTCCACCTCAACAGGACCCACCTTCGGGCGATCAACGAAGCGAAGGCTGACATCTGCCTCCGCACGCACTTCAACCCTGACCAATCCGAAACCTCGAACGTGGCTTCCAGGGTACCCAGTTCAAGTTTCATTTGCACCACCTTCGAGATTACCCTGAACGCCGCCCTCCAATACCCCTCCAGTTTTGGACAGGACCAAAACATATGAACGTGATTTGCGGGGCCTCCCCCACAGCACTCAAAAATATTCTCTACCCCCTCAAAGAGTCGGCTCATCCTCATCTTTGTGAGGTGCACCCTATACACCACCTTCAGCGGTATCAGCCCCAACCTTGCGTGCAAAGTTGAAGCATTCGCCCTCCGGAGCAACTCACACCACAAACACTCCTCCATTCTCTCCCCCAACTCTTCCTCCCACTTTGCCTTAATCCCCTCCAGTGATGCCTTGTCTTCTCCCAGAATCACCCCACAAATCGCCAACACCACCCCCCTCTCTACTTGCCCTGTTGTCAGCACCTCTTCCAACAATGTAGGGGCCAGTTCCACCGGAAAGCTCTGTACCTCCTTCCTGGCGAAATCCCGGACCTGCATATATCTAAACATCTCCCCCTGCCCCAACCCCTCCAGTCCCGCAAACCAGCCCCCCATAAAACAAAACCTTTAGTGCCCTAACTCCCCTCTCCTCCCATCTTTGGAAACTCCCATCCCACTTCCCTAGCTCAAATCTATGATTCCCCCGAATCGGCATTTCCTTTGACTCCGTCCCCAACCTAAAGAGCTGGCGCAACTGCCTCCAGACTTTCAATGTCGCTACCACCACCTGACTCGCCGAATATTTCCCCGGGGCCATCGGGAGCGGCGCTGCTGCCAACGGTCTCAGCCCCGACCCTCTGCACAAACTCTCATCCATTCTAACCCACTGGGTGTCGCCCCTCGAACCCAACTCCTCACTTTCTCCGCATTCGCCGCCCAGTAGTAATACAGTAAGTTCGGGAGACCCCAAACCCCCTGACGTCGACCTCTCTGCAACCCCCGTCGCCTTCATAAGATTCCACCCTGACATTCTAACTTACCTGTGAATAATTTGCAATGAATAGAGCTCAATAATAATTGCATGTATTCACTGATTGGGAACTGCCTAAAAATATTTAAACATTGCATTCCAATTATCCTTCCTATTAAAACAATTGAATTAAGTATCATGCCATGGGATGTTAATACCAATTACATCGCATTGGTACCTTTCTTGTAAAGAAGTCAAAATAATAAGATTGCTCTAACTAGAAAAATATTTTGACAGAGACCCTTCTTGTCCCCTTTAAAAAGGACACTGAAGAGGGGACTTTCTTGAATATTGGTCCTAATAGTCAACACATAAAAATTAAAAGGCAACAATGACATTTCTTCTTCATAGCAGTGCTGGACTTAAGCTTTGAATGTGCCATACCCTCTAGGAGTACAGGTACACAGGTCATTGAAAGGGGCAACACAGGTGGAGAAGGTAGTCAAGAAGGCATACGGCATGCTTGCCTTCATTGGCCGGGGCATTGAGTATAAGAATTGGCAAGTCATGTTGCAGCTGTATAGAACCTTAGTTAGGCCACACTTGGAGTATAGTGTTCAATTCTGGTCGCCACACTACCAGAAGGATGTGGAGGCTTTAGAGAGGGTGCAGAAGAGATTTACCAGAATGTTGCCTGGTATGGAGGGCATTAGCTATGAGGAGCGGTTGAATAAACTCGGTTTGTTCTCACTGGAACGAAGGAGGTTGAGGGGAGACCTGATAGAGGTATACAAAATTATGAGGGGCATAGACAGAGTGGATAGTCAGAGGCTTTTCCCCAGGGTAGAGGGGTCAATTACTAGGGGGCATAGGTTTAAGGTGAGAGGGGCAAGGTTTAGAGTAGGTGTACGAGGCAAGTTTTTTACGCAGAGGGTAGTGGGTGCCTGGAACTCGCTACCGGAGGAGGTGGTGGAAGCAGGGACGATAGTGACATTTAAGGGGCATCTTGACAAATACATGAATAGGATGGGAATAGAGGGATACGGACCCAGGAAGTGTAGAAGATTGTAGTTTAGTCGGGCAGCATGGTCAGCACGGGCTTGGAGGGCCGAAGGGCCTGTTCCTGTGCTGTACATTTCTTTGTTCTTTGTTCTTTGTACTGCAAAGTCCATTTGCTAAGAAACTACACTCACTACAACACCCACAGCAAGCAACAAAAATTGTTAAATGTTTTTCTACTTACAACTGCCAAATTTTAGAGGACATGCATGGGCGTCCATTGGGAAATCTTCCAAATGCATAGGACACTCAGCACGAACAGTCAATCTACAAATAAACAAACATGTGTTGTAAATACCTAGTCGGAACTTTGAAATGATGCAAAAGATTTCAACATGCAATAAAGAAATATAGCAGCAAAATGACAAAATATAGTATGACGAGGAAACTCCAGTGTAACAATTATAATATTACAGGGAAAATAATAATCCAGGGATACTACATTGTAGGGGAGATTTTTGTTGAGGAGTACCACTGAAGACTCCCAGCTCAGCTTGTGGCATTGCCTGCCCCCGGAAATTCAATACAAGTCTGTGCAACTCTGTTCAAAGTGACATTACATTAACAAATTTCTCCCGCTGAATATATATCACAAATATAAACACAATAATGTGGAGTGGCTGCATAAATTTGAGTTATAATACTTAATGAATTAAAGAATTTGCATTTCATGTTTTTTGTAAGTTCTCAATCAAACTATATTTAGTTAAGTATTTCTGCAATTTTTATTGCTTCGAAATATCAATTCAAGCAGTTTAGTCACGTTATTTTACCACTGTGATATCATATTAATGGAAACATAATTGGACGATATTTTGCTATGTAGAGTATCTCATTCAATCTATTTCATTGTGTTTGAAATAGCCTTGTACGTTTGCATGGAAATCATAGAGTCATAGAATTTACAGTGCAGAAGGAAGAAGGCCATTTGGCCCATCGAGTCTGCACCGGCTCTTGGAAAGAACACCCTACCCAAGGTCAACACCTCCACCCTATTTCCATAACCCAGTAACCCCACCCAACACTAAGGGAAATTTTGGACACTAAGGGCAATTTATCATGGCCAATCCACCTAACCTGCACATCTTTGGACTGTGGGAGGAAACCGGAGCACCCGGAGGAAACCCACGCACACACGGGGAGGATGTGCAGACTCCACACAGACAGTGGCCCAAGCCGGAATCGAACCTGGGACCCTGGAACTGTGAAGTAATTGTGCTATCCACAATGCTACCGTGCTGCCCCTAATCAGCTGAACGTTCAAGTTGCCAATGGTGCAACAAGGGATCCACGTGAACAGGACAACCAATGGGATATCTCCTCAACCAATTACATTCAATGATTGTGGAATTGATAATGCAAAGAATGAGAAGTAAGTATAAATTCGAATGGGCCAAATCAATAGCCAATCACGTACAAAAGGGATGGGAAGGAAAGATTAGATGAAGAGAGAAGGAAAAAAAGAAAATTAAATTAAACATTTTACATTTTACATTTAAAAAATCTCCAACAACAAGTAAAATCTCAAGGAAAGAGAACCGATCGTTTTTATGGATAGCCTGTAGTATCAGAGAGGTTAATTGGCATTAATTAATACTTCACATAGAATAATAGAATTTACAGTGCAAAAAGAGGCCATTCAGCCCATCAAGTCTGCACCGGCCCTTGGAAAGAGCACCCTACTTAAGCCCATGCCTCCACTCTATCCCCGTAACCCAGTAACCCCACCTAACCTTTTGGACACTAAGGGGCAATTTAGCTTGGCCAATCCACCTAACCTGCACATGTTATTATTGCAATATTTAGTCTGAAATGGATGAGACTTAATTTTCTATGGCGAGTTAAGATCATATCTGTTGTGCAAATACAGCAACTTCACATAATTCAATGCAGTGAACCAGACAGCAAGGTACTTTTTGTGATGTATTCAGACAGTAATATTTGGATATAATGCCCCGTGACGAAAATTATTGCACATAAATAACGGTGGTGCCAAAACCCACACTAATTATTTTGACATCAAATTATGGTGCATTATTTTTTACTGATACATACATATCATTATGAATTACATAATGTAATAGGAACATAAACTATTGTGTACACTAGAAATGTAAAACATCATATGCATTTTTACTATAAATACAAAGCTAATTTATATTAAAAAGACAGAAACAATAATATAGCATATATTTCATGTATTGCTTTCTATGTAATCATCTGGTATGTATATATATATATATAAGGACTTCCTGCTGGTTATATTTTAAATATAGAAATGAATATAAGATAATTTTGAATGTCAGTTACAGTTTTCCTGATTTGTGGGTTTAGGCTGTATTATCCTTTACAAAGTGAGCTCTCTCTCTCCGTCCACGAGAAGGTTGGTGCAGGCTCATAATCCGGAGAGAAGCAAAAACATGATTCTCTCCAATGTGATTGGCAGAGTGGGCGTCTCGGGAATAGGTTACTTCCTGCATCATGAGGAATGAAGACCTTCTCACCTAGGGAATCTCGACTGAACTGTGAGTACAACCCCACACTCAGGCAGAACTCTGATTACCATGGGCTCTATTGAATCTCAACTGCACTTGTCTAGGAAACTTGTCTCTCAGGAATATGTGTGTAGGATTTGTGATATGGGAGAATGTGGGTGCCCTCTGAATGTCATGCTCATTGCAGGCTTTACTCTAATCAGTTGGTCCTCATGCGTCACAGAAGACATTCAGGTGACTGGAATGCAATTTAGTCTTCATTGGCAACTCAACAGTGCCAAAACAATATGCAAAGCTAAAGAGAAATTCTACAGGTTTCACTCCCAAAAAGGCACCCGGTGTGGAGAGGGGCGGGGAAGGTAGAGGACCTGCTCCTGAATTTGGCAAAACTTGCCATAAACAGGTCCAGGCAACGGATGGCCAAAGGGGTAACCCAATGTAACTGTCTGCCCCTCTTCTGCGGCTTCATTTGTGGCTGGATGTCCCCGGAGAGGGAGCACGTGGTATCCATGGTACAATCGAAGCCTTCCATGCCCGGTGGGCACCGCAGAGCCTGGGGTGCTTTATTGACTCTTTTAATCATTTTTTGGCTTGGCGTTTTAAGTTTCATTTGCTCTTTGTTTCTGTTTAGGGGAGTATCCCTTAAGGTGCTGCCCCTCTTAGTTTGTCCCTCAGTTTGTTTGATTTAGTTTAATTGGTTGAACTCAAAATAGTTCATCTCCAAACAATCAACAGGTCTACGCAGGGGTGACTGATTGTCTGACCTCTACTGTGGCTATGTTTGTAGCTGAGTGTCTTTGAAAAGGGACCATGCAGTGTCCACTGGCACCAGTGAGGCCTTCCATGCCTGTTGGGCAACTCAGGGACAAGGGTGCCTTATTGACTCCTTTAATCACATATTAATTTGATCTGTTAAGTTTCATTTGTGATTTGTTTTTGTTTAAGGCACTATCCCCTTAAGGGGTTTCTCCATTTACTTTGTCCCTCAGATTTTTTTATTTAGTTTAAAAGTAGTTCAGTCCCAACCAATTAACCCCAATGTTTAATCAAGAGTTTACACCAGATACACTGAAGTTACCCCCAAGGCAGGGCATCAGGGTTAAGTCTATCATCACTCACCCTGTTACATGGCATGACAGTGGAGGGTGGGGGGGGGGGGGGGGGCGCCTTCTTTGAGGTGCCCCGTGAGGATGCAGACACTGCTCCCATGCCTCCACTGAATAGCCCAGTCATCCAGTGCATGGTGAGGCTTGGGGATAGCTTTAGATTTGTGGAATGGCAGTGATAAAAGGGTCAGTGAGACTCTGAGTGTCCTGGTGGAGTTGAGAAGGACAGGAGTGGGGGTATGCCAGTGTGAGAGGAGGTGTGAGGTTTAGTGGAGAGGCAGTCACTAAGGTGGAAGCACATGGTGGAGGTTCCAGCAGAGTAGAGGGCTGAAGGCCTTTCTCAGGAATCCTCATCACTAACTTTCGTTTACTTCTCTTTTCAGGGCATGACTGTGGACAATCAAGGATCCTGTCAAGTTGGGCAGCATGGTGACGCAGTGGTTAGCACTGCTGCCTCATGGCACTGAGGACCCGGGTGCGATCCCGGCCCCGGGTCACTGTCCGTGTGGAGTTTGCACATTCTCCCCATGTCTGTATGGGTCTCACCCCCACATCCCAAAAGATGTGCAGGGTAGGTGGAGTGGCCATGCTAAATTGCCCCTTAATTCGAAAAAAAGAATTGGGTGCTTTTAATTTATACTTAAAAAATAGAGCCTGTCGAGTTGACATTTTTATTCACAACTGTAGAGCATCAGCACAGACAGGCATGCTGCTGAACGTGGCCAGGACCAGTACCCTGCTGAGGAGAGGGAGCCTGGGCTCTTAGCGATACAGTGAGCAGCACCACAGAGGGAACAGCCCCGTTTAAGACTTTACCGGCCAAGGGTCTTTGGATGTTGGTCTTCCTATAGACAGAGATCACAGCCACAGTGCCACCTGTCCCGGGTGATGGTGGACCATCTTTGCCAAGTCCTGCAAGAGCTGGCACCACATGAGATGGGAGGACACTAACCGCCAATGGCCCTTAAAGACACCGCCACTCTGAACTGCTATGTCAGTGGCTTGATTCAGGGCAGCACTGGTGATCTGTGTGACATGTCCCATTGAGCAACACACAAATGTATTAGGGAGGTGACAGATGCACTCTAAGCAAGGGCCCCACATGTGTTTAACTTGAACCGGGGCCAGGAAAGCAAAGACGCCAAGGCCATGGACTTCGCCTGTTTAGCTGGTATGCCCTAAGTGCACGTTGTGATAGATTGCACCCTTGTGTCCCTGCGGTCTCCATGGCATTGTGCAGTGCCATTTATAAACCGGAAGGGATTCCATTCCCTCAACGTCCAAAAGCAAATCATGTAGATGTGTGCCTGTTTCCCAGGGAACGTCCATGGCAGTTACATCTTGGGGCACTCACAGTTCCCAGATATTTTTGAGGGAGATCAGCCTCTGGAGGGATGGCTCCTCAGGGACAAAAGGTGCCCAATAAGGGCGTGCCTGATGACACCAGCGCAGTGGTCACAAACTGAGGCTGAGACTCGTTACAAAGAGGAAATGCTTCAATGCATGTGCTGGTCACGCAGACGATCGGACAGTTGAAGATGTGGTTCCGGTGCATGGACCAATTGGGGCTACACTCCAATCCAGGCCCCACAGGGTGTCCCACATAATTGTGGTCAGCTGCGCTCTCCACAATTTGGTGCCACAGAGGTGCACACCTGGAACGGGAAGAGATGGAGGAGCACTACATCTCCTCAAATAAAAAGGAGGTCAAGAAGGCGGAGGAGGGATAACCCACAGAGCAGGATGAGGAAGAACCTCAGGCCATGGCTGGAGCCTGCTTGGGCAATTTGGCTAGAGACGCCCTCATAACCTCTCAATTTTTATTTTGAAAATATTTTTATTCAGGTTTTAATATTTTAACATTTGAAACACACAACACAACAAAACAAAAACAACAAAGATCCCAGACCCGCCCCCCTTCCATCCTCCAATAACCTGAAACAAAAGCCCCACTTTCCCGTCCCCCTCCCTTAACAGTTGATGGTAACCAACTCTTTAAAATATAATAATAAATCACGCATTGTCATAAGTAGGCTTCAATGAAGTTACTGTGAAAAGCCCCTAGTCGCCACATTCCGGCTCCTGTTCGGGGAGGCCGGTACGGAAATGAACCCGCGCTGCTGCCTTGTTCTGTATTACAAGCCAGCTGTTTAGCTCACTGTGCTAAACCAGCCCCTGGTTTATAATATAATATAATATAAACAAGCCCCATCTCTTGTGGAACGACTCACTTGCCCCCCTCTAAATAACTTTGACCTTCTCCATCGGATCCCCCAGTCATACCGAAGCACAGGGTGGAGAAGCTGACTTCCACCCCAACATAACCTGCCTGCTAGCAATCAGTGAGGAGAAGGCTATAACATCTGCCGCCACTCCCGTCTGCAGCTCCAGCATGTCCAACACACCAAATATAGCCCCCAGGCGACTGGGCTCCAAATCCACATGCAGGATCGCTGAAATGGTGCTGAAAAACAACCTCCACAATTTCTCCAACTTGGGGCTCTGAGTGTCGGATCCCTGTGATGTGCTTGCCTCTACCTGCTATGGATCATCAACTGTGAGGTGCTCACCACTGAGTCACCCAGAAGCCTGTCTACTAGTTATTCCCACCGAAGTGTGATTATCTGCGCTGGTGGAGGGTGCGGGTAACAGAGGGCTTCATGGCAGGTGGGCAACCTTTGAGGTGAATAGGTGAGCGATCACCTTGGAGGTGCGAGGTGTGGGTGAGGGGTTGCAGCGAAAGTCTGGAGGTGGCAGGTCTACACTGGCCATGTGAAGAAGGTAATTTATCTTCTTCCTGCACGGCTGCCCCATCCTCTTCTGGAGAGTGCTCGCACTCACCAATGCAGCTGTTGCCTCCCAGGCAAGGGTGAGCGTCTTTCCGGTAGGCTGTTGTCCAATTACAGGTACAGGACTTCCCATCCCTGCTGCACATCATCCAGCAGTCTGATCAGGGCTTCCTCCATGAAACACGGAACTAGCTTCCATGCTGCCAGCCCTATGTATGGATCTTGGACAAGTGTTGGGCAGTACTGGGGAAGCGTTTATATGGCACTTCCCAATGATTATCTTAGAATCATAGAATTTACAGTGCAGAAGGAGGCCATTTGGCCCATCGAGTCTGCGGCCTTTGGAAAGTGCACTCCACTCAAGCCCACACCTCTCCACCCCATCCCCGCAACCCAGCAACCCCACCTAACCTAAGGGCAATTTAGCATAGCTAATCCACACAACCGACACATCTTTGGACTGTGGGAGGAAACCGGAAATCCCGGCGGAAACCCACGCACACACGGGGAGAAAATGCAGACTCCGCACAGACAGTAACCCACGCCGAGAATCGAACCTTGGACCCTGGAGTTGGGAAGCAACTGTGCTAACCACACTGATTATGTTTCCCCGGGGCGGGCTAATAAGTGGGAGGATGCCAAGAGCGTGGTGTGAATCTCATGGAGAGGTAAACTTTTCTTAAAGAGGCATAAGACTCCGTGCAAGATGCAGCCAACTCCCTTGGAAGGTTTCACCCCATTTTTTCTCGTTGGAACTGACACTTTGCTATTTTTTGGTAAGGTTCCTGCCATTGTGATTTCATACAAGGTGAAATAAAAAACTACAAAAATTAATCATTAATATCCTTCAGTCAAGATCAAAATTCATACACTTTGAGTTTGACATGTAAACAGCCATTAGCAAAACGACAATGTATTATGCATCATAATTAAGACAGACCATAAAGGTCAAATAGTAACACCTAAACATGTACCTTTTAATAAAAAGATATAATTATAATGAACAACTGACAGGTGATATCAGGGAATACAGTTCAGCCAGCTATGCTTCACTGAATGTGGAATGACAAGATTATTTTATTTTATCGTGGGATGTGGGAGTTGCCGACAAGGCCAACATTTGTTGCCAATCCCTAATTGTCCCTTCAACTGAGTGGTTTGCTAGGCCATTGCAGAGGGCAGTTGCAAGTCCACCATATTACTATACTAGACAGGGCTGGTTTAGCTCAGTGGGCTAGACAGCTGGCTTGTAATGCAGAGCCAGGCCAACAGCATGGGTTCAATTCCCGTACCGGCTGAGAATTCTGAATTCTCCCTCTGTGTACCCAAAAAGGCCCTGGAATGTAGCGACTGGGGGCTTTTCACAGTAACTTCATTGAAGCCTCTTGTGACAATAAAAAAGATCCCGGCCCTAGGTCACTGTCTGTGTGGAGTTTGTACATTCTCCTGTGTCTGCGTGGATCTCACCCCCACAACCCAAAGATGTGCATGATAGGTGGATTGGGCTCTCAAAATTGCCCCTGAATTGGAAAAATAATAATTGGGCACTCTAAATTTCTAACAAAGAAAATTTGCATTGACTGCATCACAATTCTAATCTGTCTGTATGATCAGTGGCAAACATCAACTGCCTAGAATGCACAGGCCATTAGTATCTATTGAGCCATAGACCATCATCACCACAAAGTGTGACATCAATCACTTACTGTTGAAGAAAAAATTAGTTAGCACTTCGCGTTTTCGCGAAAGGTCCTTTATTTAACACAAAGTTCGTGGAGGGAATTAGAGTGACCACAGTCACACCAAATGTCCCCCCTTTACAAAGGTAAGGCGAGTAATTTATATAATACAGTAAGCAATATCTAGGACAAAGAGGCATTCTTTAGATTAGCCAAGAAGACAGAAAAGCAAGCAAAGTTTAATAACAGGCCTTGGGTTCCTCGCCTAAGAAAAATAATAATTGTCTGCTGTCAGCAAAACAATGTGCAGCTATACGCCTGTTTAGATTGTATGACCTTCTGACTGTTTCATACAGAACGTCGAACTTTTTGACTAAAAATAAGTCGATATATCTATCATGCTTTGCCAAGTGCCTATTTCCATGAAATATAGTCAAGCAGCTGGTTAAAATAATTCAGGGTATTTAAGGCAGCTAATCCGCCAACTAAAGTCCCTTCTACACTTACCAAATTATATTGTATATATAACAGATAAGGGATAGTAATTCTGAAATTGTGTTCTCATCTTTCTGTCCACTTACTAGCTAGAAACCATGCAGTCATGTTAAAAACAACACATCCAAATGCATAAGGGTAATCTATTCCCAATTTGCCACCATCCCTCTTGACTACACATGAGGAAGCTTGGAAGAGTAAACTTGTGAAGACTTTGCATCAATTTTCCTTTCCTCTGCAGGAATATGTCTGCCCTCTGTTCAATGACTTTGCAGCCTAGCTAAAATGGGGAGCTCAGTGGAGTAGGACCTCAGACTGCAACCCATCCGTCTTTGAGGCTTCCGATATGAAATTCACATTTATAAACTTCCTTACAAAATACCATTACCATGTAGAGTTCCAGGTTGCATCCCATGAATGCATTTACTAGACAAAAAATGAAAAGATCCCTTCTGGTAATTTTACTGCACAAAGTTCTCTTAGTCCAAAATACTTCCCATCCTATGTTGCTGAGTCTCCAGGAAACAGAGCTCTTCTCATTCGTGATAAGGGAACCCTTTAAATGGATCAGTTGGATAAAACTGCACTCTCAGAAAGCACCATTACATTCCACTCCAGTGACAACATGAATAGCTGAGGGTAGCATTTATATCCACAATTTCACTGAGATGGACTGGAAGAAATGTCACTTGCATAACATCTTATTACATTTTTCTGAAGCATCCAAAAAAGCTTCACGTAAAAGGAATTACAGAGTTATGTGAATAAAGTAATTTTGCAATTTGTAATCATTTTGTGCAAAGCAATGTCTTACAGCTGGCATTGACCTGTCATCTAGTTTTTTTTTTTGGGGGGGGGGCGGAGAGGTGTTAATGGATTGAGGAATGTCCATGAAAACTGAGAGACTGCATGCTCTTGAATAGTATTGTGGGATCCTTAAGTATACACTTTAACCATTGGAACAGGCAGATGATGGCTTAATTTAAGATTTAATCCGAAGAGCACTATCGTGGTAATATAAGGAAGAGTCAAAATGTCTGTTCCCAAATTGCCTAAGCAGCAGTAAAGTGCAATAACAATGGGCAAGTCAAAGGAGTCAACACGTTATAACATAAAGGACTGAGGACAATTCAGGAGAATTAATTTCCCTTCAATTGAATTGGGGTTTTTTGCAGCATGTTAAATAAGTTCTTTTTAATACATTCAACACCGAATAACCAGAAAAAGTGTGGTTCATTTAAGGACTGGGTAATCAGCATTCTTCAACAATGGTAGGGAAGACACTTTTGACAGAAAAACTATTATTGCTGCAAAGCTAGAGGTGAACACTGCTCTCTAGAATCTAGGATATGACAAGTGGCTAGTTTAAAAGTAGATAATGAAAATGAATTACCTTAATTATCCATAAATAGCTCAGATTAAACCATAATTAGTATCTGTATGCTAATTTTAATGGTCTTCCGAGGACACTCCAAAGTCACTGTGCTACCTTATCTATGATGCAACTGGAGGACGAGTGAAAGAAAAACTACCAAACACACGCTGTGCTCAATCTCATACAAAGGACTATGTGTTTAATCACGCGCGTCTCAAACAACAACCGGCCCGTTTTCGAAAGGTTAATATTGTGTCAGAAGGGTTCTCTCACCTCATTGTGTACAAGAGCGTCCCGTCTTCAGTTATCCTCAGCAATTTATTGGGCATGGTCATGTTATGCGCCACTGATTTTTTCCCATTGTGGAAAAAAGTGTCTGGGGTCCAGATTCTGCTGGCCATCAAATTATTTAAACGAAGAATGGTCATGGGCCCTTTAAATTTCAACCTTTCGTCTTCCCAGCTCTGGCGAAAAAACACGTCTATCGTGTATTCCTGCAGAAACGGGCAGATTCACAAATCTTTACACTCATGCAATCGCTATCACGTACAGGCGAAATATGAAGGCAATTCCTCACTTACAAATAATTCAATGTCAGTTCCATGAACTGTCATAGTGGCCATGAGAGGATTGCATAATAACACATTCGTTTCTAAGTTTTGAGAACACCAAGTTCTCCTCCATGTCACTGCTTCCCACTGAATCTGTTGACAGCATACGAATCCTTAAAAATAATGTTTTAAGTATTAATATTGGAAGCATTAGGTTCATGGATTCCATTGACTGGGCTGCTAATATATGCATGATTACTGCCTATGTCATCTTGGAGCTTTCCGGCAGGACATATTAAATATGAAAAGACCTAAATTTAATTCACATAAAATTTGAAACTTTGCACCAGTTTGTGCATGATGAATATCAGGAAAGGAAGGTCGATGGTGAAAAACTATTTTTATTCAAAGGATCAACGGCTTAATAAAAAGGAGGGAGAGATAAAACACCACCGTTAATTAGTGTGTCAATGATTGACAGTGTGGGCTTCATTACAAAGCAAGGAAAGTTGACACCTACCATATCTGTATCTGAGACAGGCCCAAAACTCGTGACGTAGATGTCAGTCTTGACTTGTGTGATACGCTCTGGTGAAGGACAAAAACAGGGTAGTTTATTGTCTCTCAATATTTTTGTCTACTTCAAGCTACCAGCAAGACTACCCTGGGCAGCGAGTTCTATTGCCTTACAAAGGCTATTTGGGATTAATTGTGGAAATGTCAAACATTTCTGTGATTGAAAAATATTGAAGCAATTGTTGTCATCGATCATTCCACATCCTCTCCAATTTATTAGTGTTATCCCAACTGAAATTAGGGTGGGTACATTGGTAAAAATGTCCTACCTATTTAATGAGTCAGATATATGAAGTGGGGGGACTCATCCCTGGAAAAGAGAAGGTTGAGGGGTGACCCTAGCGGAGGGCATGGTAGAACCGGGAATGTGCTTCCACTTGCGAAACTAGGGATTATGAATATAATATAGTGATGAGTAAAGAATTCAGAAGAAGCTTATTTTCCCAGAAAGTGGTACGAATATGGAACTTGCTGTCGCAGAGAATGGTTGAAGGATAATAGAATAGAGGTGCTTAAGGGGGACTGTTGATCAGTAGATGGGGAGAGCAGTTGAATTAGAATGGGAGGTTGATCTGTGGGGCATTAAAAACTCCACACAGACCTGTGAGGCACAATGGCCCGTTTCTGTGCTGTATGTATTATTTAATCACACATCACAGATGTTGAAATGACACAGGTCAATGGCACTGTGCATGCAATTAAATACACGTACTGAACACGAGATTTGCATTTCAAATTAAACATTCAAGCCTGTACCTAAACCAGGTTATACCAAAATGCTAGTTGATAATTTAAACAATCAAGCCTCATTTACTGGTTTAGCACAGAGCTAAATCACTGGCTTTTAAAGCAGACCAAGGCAGGCCAGAAGCACAGTTCAATTCCCGTACCAGCCTCCCCGAACAGGCGCCGGAATGTGGCGACTGGGGGCTTTTCACAGTAACTTCATTTGAAGCCTACTTGTGACAATAAGCGATTTTCATTTCATTTCATTTTCCTGATAGTTTTGAAAATATTCAGGATAATTTAATTGCCATCCTTCAGCTATTTCAAGCAATGCATAATTAATATGTTCCTCTGGTTAGAAGGCTAATGATTGAAGAATATAGTACGATGTTCCAAGTCACAATGGGGATGTGAAAATCACGCTCAAACGTGTTTCTCGCTACACTGGCTCATTGCCTGTTTTTTAATTAACTCTTTCAAGTCGGGCTCTGGAGTTACTACTTGATACCAGGTAACATTTCATATATATTAACATTGCTTTTCCGTCATCATCTTCCTCCAGTCCTACCTCAGAGCTTAATTTTCTGGCATTAAGGATCCGCCCTGTGGACACGTTGTGGCGTCTCCCATTGTCTCTGTAACCAGCCACCCATTATATCCAATTCTGCGCCATTTTTTCTCCATGTAAATCACACCTTTTACATTTACTATGTCGAACTTCATTTGCAGTAGTTCTCTATAATTACAAATGTTGTCACACAAATTTTAAAGAGCTAATGTAGAACTATGGTTTTTGCAATTTCTGCCCATATAATAGTACTCCTGCTGCCTTCGTTGACTAGAACATGTGCGATTGGCCTTATTATTTGCAATGTTGTTTGCAGCATTGGTGTGCTGCATCTTACTATCAACTTGTGTTGTCTCCACATACTGCACGTGCCAGTATTCCAGGACAAAGCTGCCTCGGTTACTGCGCCAAATGTTACCCAAACTCTTTTACAGACCTCCCAAGCCCGGTCTCAAGCGGTTGTCATATCCGTCCAGAAGACTGTCAAGGATTCGAGTGAAGATTGTGATGTTGTTCTTGGCTTCATCAGACATTCCAAAGCTAAGAAAGGGAACAAAGTGCAAGAACCAGATACATGGAATTAAATACTCAGGGACCCTCCATTATCTTGTCTTATTTCTTAACACCCACCGTAGAAACCCGCGCAGGCCATGCACGGCAGCGTCACTCACTAGTTATCACATGTTGGATATCCAGAGCAAATCTATCAATCACATTTTGGAGTCCTGGTCAAGCAGTTGTTATGCTGCTTTACAATGGACTTAAAAGAACACAAACATTAACAGGAGACATTACGGCATTTGTTCATTTTAGAGTGAAGATATGTGAAGGTTGTCGAGAAAGCCACATGAGGTGAGATTGAGAAGTGGTCCTTTTTTTTCAAGTAGGGAGAGGCCAATGGTAATGTTTGTATTGATTGTGTAACTGTGCCCATTCAGAGAATGATTTGATTAAAACCACTTTCCAGCATTAACCATTTCAAAATCAGGATCCCCGAGCAACTGCGTCGACACTGAGAAAGCATTCCATTGGCTGGAGAGCGCTTTGGGATGTCCGGAGTCTTGAAAGGGGCTATATAAATGCACATAATTTTTCCCCCTTTCTTGCCAACAAATAAAGATGGGATGCAGGCATATAGGGAGTCAAAGGTTTTCTGGAATGAATCCTGATTCATTACTTGGTGACCTTGCGAGTTTGTTTTATATCACTTATTAAGATACTGAATATAATTGAAAAATGCAGATAAATGGTTGTACCGTCTTACGTTTCAAAACACACAATTTGTTCCACCTATTTATAAAACAATCCTTACCCTCCCAATTCAATTCAACCGCAGTTCCATACATTAATAAAAGGATCTTGTTCTGACTCGGGGCTCTTCACAGTAACTTCATTGTTAATGTAACAATAAGGATTATTATTATAATGTAAATCACTTTTTCATTATCCTTAATATTGTTGTGTTAGAAACTGCCGTGTAAATAATCTAACGTGAAAGCAAATCACTGCTGATGCTGGACATCTGAAATCAACAGGCAGGACATGCTGGAAATGCTCAGCAGGTCGGGTAGCATCTGTGGAGAGAGAAGTGGAGTTCATGCTTGAGGTCTGTGACCTGTCATCAGATTTTATAGAAATTGTTTTGCATCCAGCAGATATATATATATTTGAGCTTTTGAGGGCTAGACTTTTTGCAATCGCTACTACCAATTTATCAGTAAAACTGAAACTAAACATTGAAACAAACAAGAAACTTGCTTCAGTGACCCAGCCTAGGACATTAACTTCAGCTGGATTTCAAAAACAATGTATTTTCTCTTTAAAGCAATGGCTGCTTCCCATCTCCAACATGGAAAGAAAAAACGTGCATTTACATTGTGCCTTACACCATCTCAGGATAACCGAATGTACCTTACAGTCAATAATGTGCTTTTGCATTCACTGGCTAATTTTCTTAATATAGGAAACCCATTGGGCTGATTTTGGCATAGCAAGGTTCCACAAATAGGAATGAAACACGTAAACCAAATCATGTGTGTTCAGTGTTGTTTTGGGGCTACATGTTGACCAGGGCATGGGGATGATTCCCCTGCTCTTCTTTCGAACAGTAGGATCCACCTGAGAGGACACAATGGTTCCCTATCTCAACATTCTGCACTGTAAATTCTATGATTCAATGATTCTATAAAGACAATGGAGCTCCATGCTTCAAGAAGCACGCCCGAATTGGTGTGATCAAATCTGTCTCATCCTACCTGAAGAAAGTATTCACAAACTTCTGGGTGCGCCAATAATAGGTTCCTAGCTGCTATGGGATTTATTTTGTAGCACTTGTACAAGACAATAGATAATATCTGGAAGGCATTAATTCAACACTTAATGGAAATGAAATCTGTTTGCATTTTGATTTGATTGGTACCAAATGTAGATAATAATAATACATGGAAAATTAGCATCTTCCGACAATATCGACATCATGTTAAAAATGGAAAGAAACTACAAAAATATTCAAAGTGCCTATTATGTGTTGTTAATAATGTGCATTACACACGATTTATTGAACTGCATGTTTGCAAAACATGTCAACAGCTTGGAAGTTGCTTTAGGTAAGTCACGTGCTTTGTCTATTATAATTTGAAGCGTTGAGCAGGGGGTAATCGCCATATCTTATTTTAAAATGTGAATCTGTTATAGGTTAGTATTATGAGTGTATGTTATATATTATGCATTAACTTGTCAGTGTTCAGAAAGAATGATGGTAGAGCAATTCGGACAAACCAATTAAACTTTCAAAGGAGAAGGTTTCATGCGTCTCTTTTTCAAATCGCACCATATGTCTCAGAATACGTTTCTGTTTTATGAAATGCACATGGACAAACGATACAACAAAAACTGAAATAACGACCCAATGAACCAAATGGTCGAGTGCAAGGGTTGGCATGCTGCAGCTTCGGGACTGTACCACTGGCCAGGGTGCAGGCTCTATTTGTGTCTGGAGCTCTCCACTTCACTGTTATTGAAGTGTGGTAGGAGATCCAATCTGATCTGGATTATAAACTGTCATGATTTTTTTACACTCCAGAAAGGCCTTCTTTTGTGGAATACTGTGCACCAACTCCATCTACAGGCCATGGGAATACTGGCAATGGAATAAAGCCTCGATATAAATTATAGTATAATGCCCACCCAGTTACAAATAAAAAAACATAATTGCTCATATATTTCAGAGAAGTTAAAGTTGAGCACACCCAATTCAGAGCTCAACACCCTGTGTTTGTTGGGGTTGAGGCGGGGTGGGTGGTGTGTGTGTATGTGTGTGTGTGTGTGTGGGGGGGGGGGGGGGGGGGTTGGTGAGGATGATCAGGTTTCTCCCTGCCAAAACAGCTGGCAGTCAACATAGAAGATACCAAGTGCGGGTTGCTGAACCGCTTTAGAAAGTTTGGTACAACAAATCCGACATGTATTCATGCACAAAGCCCAATAAACATGCTCTCAACCATATCCAGCTCATCAATGACCTAATGGCAGGCTGTATTTGAGCCACACATCAAGATGCTTATTTGAACTTCCCAGACATTGTGGATCCGTTCTGCAGGTGGTAAAATGGTTGACTGGATTTAAGGGAGGGAAATACTAGCGAGAGAAAGCTGTCATTTCCCACCTTGTAGGTTTCCTGTGCAATCAATAGACACCACACTGATTAATAAACAGCAAATGCTTCACATCTGTGTGTTCTCAAATCAGTGATACACTGTTGCATCACTTGGACGCCCGGACCTTTTCAATAGGCCGCCCTTTCCACAACATTGCTTAGGGGGTTTATCAAAATCATCTTCTCTCTCTCCCCCCCCCCCCCCCCCCCACCCCCGACCAAGACTCTGAATCTAACCCACGGCACTTAGCGTGGGGCCTCTGTCCTCAAATGACAAAGTAAAGAACTGTGGCTCAAAATAAAAATAGCTTCAGTCATTCCAACTCATTGAGGCTCGGCAAGTTTACACAGACACAGATCAACTGGATTGGGGGGTTTGCTGCTGCTCACCTTGGGCGGAACGCTGCGTTCAGCAAGAGAAGGCAGAATGTTGCTGCGCACCTATTGAGAGTTGTAACTCGCTCCATCGCAGGTCCACAAAGCAGTCTATAAAAAAATGATACATCAATAAATATATAGATATATACAGACATGAACGAATACACCCAGACATATAAAGTTACTGTTCTGTGTCCACAGGTAACCGCCCCCGCCCCCCGGTCGCCTCCCAACTGAAAGGCAAGATTCTGCTTCCCTATTCAAATTAGAAGTGTCCCTTTTTCAAATATGTCTCGCCGAGGCTTTCACAAGAGTGCCGAGAGTGCTAAGGGCGGGGAGAATGGCGCAAAGCTGGGTCGGGTCGCATAGAGAATCATTGGGAACAAATACACATTTATACATTGGCATCGTTTCAGTTGGAGGAGGATGAGAGCACTCCATACGGCCGAAATAAAAACGCCGGGTTAACCTTGTTGCATTCGGCAGCCTTTGCTGTACTTTATCCGGCCGTTTTGGTAAGTGCCACAATAACACAATTGCCTCATACTCTGATTAAGACATGTGCATCATGTTCACCGGAAAATACCCGACTGAGGTGCGCTGTCAATCGTTAAAATATTGAAACAAATCGAAGGGATGCACTCTCCACAACAAATGGTTAAAAAAAACCTTTCTCATCGCTAGCAAATCCTTAATGCACATTATGGATTGATCTCAATGCAAAAGAGCTTACTGTCTATTAGGGACATGGCCAAGCAGCACATGAATATTACTTTGGAACAGCATCTGTATCTATATATAACCTATAGAAATGCATTAAAACCTTTTAAATATCGTATATCTAAATGGATCCGATATGTTGGCAGCTGAATGGATAACGAGTTTTCTAACCATAAAGTGGATGCGGCATCTAGCTCTCCAAAATCAAAGGACTACTGTATTTTGCAGCGAGCAATACACAGAGAATGGAGCGAAATGCATGTACATTACAGCGCCCAAATATTCAAACAAACCCCGAAGAGAGCTCCTGGAGGATGTACAGGGGTACGTGCATTCCAGCCGGCGGCGCTGAATGGGTTAATTAGCTCCAGAGCGAGAATGCAATTTACGCTCCCTTACAATAACAACGGTTGGCTGGAAAGTTTAAAGTGTAAATTACCAATATGATTGCAAAACAGACAGACAGACACACACACACACACAAACCACCCAGTGCAGCGACGCAACAATGGAGCTTAAGCATCCTTTTAGATAGCAAATCAATGTGATTCCCCCCAACATTGGGACCGGCGCTTCTCACCTTCCAAGACTGGGGTAGTGGGTAAACTTCTCCACCGAGTTCCTAATCTGCTGAGTTTAAATACAAAATGCACAGGTCTCTCGCTGCCTGATGGCTTTTCTCTCTCTCTCTCGGCTCGGTATATTTTTTTAAGGGGGGGTGTGGGGGACCAGCGTCAGAATGAGAGGCTGCAAACACACGGTGCGATCTCTCCTGCCTGTGATCAGCATCCCCTGTGGGGAGCTCTCACCGGCTCGCTTGCCTTCTTGTCCGTGTAGGAGAAGCGACGAATTCTTTCATTTACACTGAATCTACAGGACGGGCGAACTGCAGGTTCCAAGAAGCTTTACTCTACCGAGCCTATACTAATGTACCCGTCTGTAAACCGGATGTGAAATAAGCCGTGACTTCAAATCAGGCAGATTTTTTCCTCTGTTTTTGAGTAAGGAGGGAGGGTGGGGGGTGTACCACTGACTCAACGTAAACACGTTCACAACCAATCCGCCGCCAAACGTACATATTCTCCCTACACCGCACAATTTAACTTGAAAGTCTTTCGTGGTAATGCATTGCTGGTTGGTGAATATCAGACCCTGGGAATTTCATTCCTCGACATTGATATTGATCCATATTGGAAATTGTACGGTCAGTCTCAATCTCTCTCACACACCTCGATATCTACAAATTCACGTTGGATTCAAACAGTATGAGTAACACTGGGCGCAATCAAGGAGATGCTCTTGGGTGGGAAAAGCAACACTCTCCCACTGAACCCTAGTTGTTGCTGGAGACGCATTTAGAGCAAGCTGATTTGAAATCATAACATGTCACTTCAGATAAATACAACTGCACATCACAAGGAGTAATGGTTTGCTGGCTGCACTGTGTTCATGTTTAAAAAGGGTAATTTGGGGGCTGCTCACAGCTCGGCCTTGTCCCAGATAATAATCCTGTCAGGATTATGATGGAAACTGTCTCTTGATCTACTGACCGTTTCACAGAGTGAAGGGAAATCAGCCAAATCCAGCTCGCCGCCTGGTACGCATGCGCCCTCTCTTTAACCAGGCTCCAATAACATGCATGTGGTCCTAAAGCACGACTATTGCCCCTGAGTTCACATATTCTGCAAACCCGGCTGAGTCAATCTCACAGTGGATGAAGGTTTAGCGAGGTGCCTGAGGTGCCGGTGTAACCGGATTTGTGAGGTATTCAGAAGATCCTAACGTCACCCAAAGCTTCAAGTTGCCACAAGCCCTCGAGTTCTTCAGCTGAATAAAATACATCGGCAAATCAACTGGCACAGAAAGAGTTTCCGGCAGGAGTCTATGTACCCTGACTATTCACAGTATTCTCTGCCTGCATTTCTATTCAATCCTCAATCCCTTTTGTTCACAAAATGCTGTCTGGTTCTCTCCTGAAAATCATCCTTTCCTGTGTCACCCCCGGTGCAGATCATCTGTTGCACTGCACCAGTTTATCGCAAATACGATAAATTCAGGAAATTGTTCAGGAAAAAGAGGATTGTTGCCTTGGAATTGGTGAATTGGAAGCAACTGTGACGATGCACAGCCACTGAAACCAGGAGTGGGGCTTTGACGTGATAGTTCACTTCTTGAACTAGTTTTCAACTGGGACATGGGAAATACTGCCACATCACTGTGTAATTTACTTGCAGCTTTAGTTCAATCCAATTGGGACTCAAGTCATTCTCCCGGCACCCGATACAATTCCATTCAACCCAATTATTAGATAAAACGTTTAAATACATAAGAAAGATGGATTTATCCTAAACTGACTTTCAGATTTGGAATGTGGGAGTCGCTGACTAGACCAGGAGGTATTGCCCACCCTAATTGCCCTTGTGAAGGTGGTGGTGAGCCGCCATCTTGATTTGTTGCAGTCCACGTGGTGTAGGTACATCTGTTTCCAGGACTTTGACCGTGAGAGTGAAGGCACGGGGAATACCGTTCCAAGTCAGGATGGTGGTTGACTCCGAGGGGAACTAGGTGCCCCATTCATCTGCTGTTCTTGCCCTTCTCAATGGTAGAATTTGGGTTTGGAAGGTGCTGTGGAAGGGGCCTTAGTGAGTTGTTGCAATGCATCTTGGGTAAGATGGGTATAGAGGGTTATGGGCCAAGTGCGGGCAACTGGGACTAGCTTAATGGTAAAAACTGGGCGACATGGACTGGTTGGGCCGAAGGGCCTGTTTCCATGCTGTAAACTTCTATGATTCTATGATCTTGCAGATGGCAGCAGTGTGCATTAGCGGTGGAGGAGTGAATGTGTAAGGGTGGCGGTGGGGTGCCAATCAAGTGGGCTGCTTTGTTCCCTATGGTGTGTAGCTTCTTGTGTTGTTGGAGCTGCACTTACCCGGGCATCTGGACACAGTGCTTTTTGGTCCAGAAGTATGGAATGATTCCCCAAATAGACAAGGCAAGAAAAAACGATGATTGATGCTGTTTTTGGTTGCCAGCAGTACAACCCCCCCCCCCCCCCCACCCCCCCACCCCCCCCAACCCCCCCACCCCCCCCAACCAGGCCTTCCTAAAGAGTTGATTTAATGAGATACATTTCCTCTTCATGTTGAGCAAATCTGTCAGCCTAGCAATGCGCCACTCCCATATACAACACTGGGAAGGCCAGGTATGGAAAACACCTCCAACTAAACAACTAACTTGTCACACTAGTCATCGAAAAAGTTCCACCATTTCCTCAATTTGTGACGATCTATATCCCAATAAATAACTTAAAGTCGACAACCCTTGTTGAATTTACCTCGTTGATCACCACATTTGTTTTCAGTGATGTGAATGCTAACACATCCCGCTCTGATTAAAGTTCTGTACTTGAACTCACCTGAACCTGAATGGGGATGAAGCTTTCTCAACCATCCACGGAAAAGTTGAGGGCCTCCACCTGCCACTCACAGGCACGCTGCTGCCGGAATTGTGTGTGTGAAGATGTGAGGGGGAAGTGAGGTGTGGAGGGTAGTAAACAGCCAAAATACTCCGTTGTAGTCAGTTTCTGTGCTTCACCCAACGCTATGGTAATATCGATTTTTAACATCGCTTTTAGCAACTTCCGCAGATGATTAAGCCAAGGAAGGAGATTTTCCATGTCTAGTCTATCTCCTTCTCTTAATCATGATATTAAGTTATCCCCACCATAACGATTTGTAATTGCTGCGCCGAGCCACCGAGACTGTTTTACAACTCTTCTGGGATGGGAGACATTTACAATGTTCGATTTGGAGGCAACCCCCGGTGTTTAATGTAAATAACGTTGACTTCTTCCAAGGTCACCCGCGGTCAAATCAACATCCATCGAGTTCTCTTGTGTGGCACTGAAGAGGCGGTTGCAGTTAATCTGCCTGGCTCATTATATTTTACCAACAACCATCAGGTCACTAAGTGATTATAAAGCTCGGCGACTTTACCTCCCAAGGGGTGTTAAATGCGCTCATCTCAGTTTACACTCCACCAACACAGTATTCCTTCCTCATCAGGAAACCAGATGCGCTGGTCTCTGCTTTGTGAGAGAGGAGTCTACATTTTGCGTGATACAAACATCAAATAAACGAAGAAATCTGTCAACAAGTGCTGATATTTAATTATTCGGCTTAAAACATAGAATTAGTCAAAACAGCTTCTGAGAATGTTGTCAAGTTTTGCAATCATACTCGGGCGGGCATTAAGACAAGGGGAGGGAGGCTGGGTTTGATGTTTCATCTCTGAAAGCACATCGCTTTGGAGATTATTCCTCTCACCGATGCGGCCTCTTCTGTCTGGTGTGAGAGAGCAGTGATCCAGCCCGTGTACAATGAATCAGCTCAGCCTCACTTACCAGCGGCACGGGTTAAATCTCCCAGCCTATTCCAGGCAGACTCGAGCCTGTCAATCATTTTCCCAATGTTGCTCCAAAGGAGATTTTGAAGCCTTTTGAGATGCTTTTATTTCGAAACAAATTCACTGCCAAGGTATAAAAACAACACCCCGAAATGCTGGCGGATTGGACGCATTTCCTGGAGTCTCTTAATCGCCAGGGAATGCAAATTGGCTGAAGTGTTGCAGAACCACAGCGCCAGCAGGCAGAACCCGAATGAGGAAAGCAAGGCTGGCCGAGCCGCAGTCGCTTTCCAGGGATACCGCGAGCCGCCCATGCATCAGTTTTGCAGAAAGGCAGTAGAATTTAAAACCCAGCTCCGTTATTTAAAAACAAAATCTCTCCGAATATGTAAGCGAGCACTCGTATTTATACAGATACAAATAGAAGGTAGTGCCTGGAAACTGCATTACATCCTGCTCATTGTAACGTTACAGTTCTCATAACACAAACTGGGCAAATATTGAGGTAATCACAGATTTGTTACCGCCACGAGAAATGTGATTTTGCAAAAGTTCGACAATGTCCCAATATCTGGGAGAATAAGAAGTCTTCAAACCCCCGAATTACAATTTTTCTTTATTCCGCTCTAATTGCATTCAGGGTGGATGAGAATTCGAGCTCTTTCGCACGTTATTGCTTTGCACCTTGTGGTCTTGTAATTTCACTCCCGCCGCGGTCGCTCGCTCGGGTATTTTTTTAAACTCCCCACATCTTCCCCCCACGAATGGAAACATTGATCTTTAAGTTGCCCACAGTTGACCCGAACGCTCATGATAAAAAAGAATAATTCATTGGAGGCGAGTAAAGAACAGAGGTGAATGAAGTGAATCAAGGGGAGAGAAATAGAGAGGCAAAGCTGATGGATTCTGTCTGCCTTTCGCCCTTTGTCGGGATGTTCAAAGCTGGAAATTCGGCCCTGCATTTGCCAGTTGTACATGCAACAGCTTTGTTGAAAAATGTTCAAACTTATTCAAGCGGATTGGCGCCACTTGCAGGAAAACGCCGAAGGTCCCACTCCAGAAAGTACTTTCGACCACGTTTTGATTCAAATATTTTTTTAAGTGATTTACATCAATTTAGGTTTCGACTGTAACCTCTGGGTGAGACGTTTTGCACACGACTGTAACCACAGTACATGTAAAGCATGATTTTGTGTAGGGCAAGTGTGGCGGAAGCCAGGAAGTGTAGATGGGAAAAAAAGGATGATATGGATGGGACTGACACCGCAGCTACCGGTCTCAGACCAGTGACTAGTATAAGTGTACTGTCATATAGTTCACGGATTTTTCTTTTAGTTCTTTGAGTTTTCCTCTTAATGTTTTGCCATTATGGATGTAACTTTTGCAACTCTCAGTAACTCTTGCCATTATCACTGGCATACCGCAGCTGCTCAACTTCACAATAGAATACGTTGCCATCCCTTTATGAGGCTCAGTAACTGCTGTCAGAACAATCTCACCCTGATACCAACCATTTTCTCCAAATACCATCCCATAATGTCATCTCCCTTTCCTCTCCAAGGTCATTGAATGCATCCTCACCGTCATTCAGCTCCAAGCTCATTAGTTTCATAATTCTCTGTTGGAATCTGCTTATTTTGTTTTCCCAATCTGTCCATACATGCGAGTGACTATTATTCAAAAGCACCACTGGCATTTTCTGAAATTGCGACCATCCCTCTGTGTACCTTGAACCTCGCTACATTCGTGCAGCAGAGAACTCCATTCTCCACCATCACCACCTGCTCTGGGTTTGACCTCTTTGTGACCACCTCATTTAGGCTGCCAGACACCCTCATTATTTCAATGTAACTAACAAACATCCAGCTATGGTGACCCATTCAAGCTCCACTGTGTCTCTTCACCTGTATCCTAAGGTTGTATTATTGTTGGCTCTTGTACCTCACATGCCTCAGAGAATATTCATCAGCGTTGGGTCAGCGTGGACATGTACATTGATTGTACATAGTCTACATCTCCAACATCACCTTCATCCCCAAGGCCACTGCTTTATCAGACTGATTATTGATGAGCCTGATTGGGGCAGCACGGTAGCACAAGTGGATAGCACTGTGGCTTCACAGCGCCAGGGTCCAGGTTTGATTCCCTGCTGGGTCACTGTCTGTGCGGAGTCTGCATGTTCTCCCCATGTCTGTGTGGGTTTCCTTGGGGTGCTCCAGGTTCCTCCCACAGTCCAAAAACGTGCAGGTTAGGTGGATTGGCCATGATAAATTGCCCTTAGTGACCAGAAAAAATGTTAGGAGGGCTTATTAGGTTACAGGGATAGGGTGGAAGTGAGGGCTTAAGTGGGTTGGTGCAGAATTGATGGGCTGAATGGCCTCCTTCTGCACTGTATATTCTATGTTCCATGGGCTTTGTACAATGAGATTTTTTTATTCAGCTCTTGACAAAACTATAGTAACCTTGTCCCTAATTGCCTTCTTGCCCCTAATATTTCCTTAGGTTGAGCATGGTGCGGAATAACCTGAAATATATTCAGTCCTACGCTAACCTTCAAATCTATTTTGTATTATATGAGAACAACTTACTTCCACGACTGTAAAGTCTCCCCTCTAATCTTACTGTGTCCACACCATTGCTGACATTCTTACCCAGGAATTCACAGAAGCACAGAAACATAACATTTACCTCACAGAAGGAGGTTATTGCAACTATTGTGTCTGTGCCAGCTGAAAAAGAGTTATCCAGCTTAATTCCACTTTCCAGCTCTCGGTCCATATGCTTGGATGTTTCATCACTTCAAGTCCATATCCAAGTCATTAACTCCAGCTTCAAAACATCTGTAATTTTATTTTTTTAAAGTTAATTCTTTGGATAACATTCATTGGCCAACTCTAGTTGTCCATGAGGTGATGGTGAGCATTCTTCTGAGGAGCATAGGAATTAGGAGCAGAAGTAGTCAATTCAGCCCTTCGAGCCTGCTCTGCCATTCAATTAGATCATGACTGATCTCTTCATTGTCTCAAATCCAGATCCCCACCTGTTCCCCATATCCCTTTAACCCTGCCTTTTCTCAAAAATGTTGAATTACTCCAGCTTGTACCACAAAGGTACTGTTAGGTTGGGTGGGCGGGGGAGGGAGAGAGAGGGAGGGAGGGAAAGAGGAGAGTGGTTTCCAGGATTGTGAGCCTGTTGTGTTACTGGCTTTTCAAAGCTTCTGGGTAGAAAAAAATACAACTTGTCCAAATGCTGTGTACTGGTCAAGTCCCATTCACTCAAACCCCAAATTTCCACCAACATTTACAGATTTACTCCAAAAAGTCAAATTCAAAATCCTCATTGTTACTTATAAATCCCTGCATGGTTTACCCCTGTTCTACCTCTAAAATCTCTCCCAAACTCATATTGCAATTGGTGCCCTTTCAGTCAATCTGTTTTGATTTTACGTTCAACTCACCCCTTTCCAATAGATAGTAGTACTCTGAAAGTTACAACATCAATTATCTTTTGTGACTTTCTTCCCCCTTTAGAAACTTTCACCAAACACATATTTTTGATCGCATTTGGCAATTTCTCCTAACTTTCTCACTGTCCATTTTCCCCCCTGTGAAGCATTTTGGGTTACTCACTGTGTTACCTATTCTATCTAGCTACAGGTTGTGTTTGCAGATGCTCTGGGTGAAGTCGGTTTTATTTGAGATTTTGCATGGCCATCATGTTAGTAATTCTTCTTACTTTGAATGGTTTCAATGGCTAATTCCATCATTAATTGTGTCCCTTCATTCCACATTGTTCTTGGTTGTAATTTCCCAGGAGGAAATCTGTATTCATTGTGCTGGAATTCTGCTTGAGCATGTCTTTGAAGTGTTATAATTGCCCAAAAGGATTTTACGTACTTCAGCTCGGATCACAATATTGACAGATTGGTTATCCAACATTTTCAGGACATGTTGGGTCAATCTGAGTTATGCCTTCACCGAAATGGCCTGATTCCTAATTTTTACTTGCTCTCTACACCCTGTCTATATTGAAAACTTTTCCTACCATTTGATATCACAGAATTGTTATGGTGCAAAAGGAGGTCATTTGGCCCATTATGTCTGAACTTGCTCTCCAAACGAGCATCATGACTTGGTGCCATTCCTCTATCTATTCCCCATACTCCTGCACATCTGTTCAAGACAAGTATGGTACAAAACATCTCAGTAAGTGGACTTTCACTAGCTGTTATCATAAACCATCCAATAGTCATAACTTTAATACAGAGATATCAATGTAACAATGACCTGACAGAGTTTGCTTGTTTTATAGTTGTCCGTGATCAACGTTTTATGAAAAATGAGGCTAGTGGGTTTTTTCATCCAGAGTGGTTTCTCCAAATTTAAATGATTCCAGCATAAAATTGTGAATTTTAATAATAAAGCAGATTATGTAATATCACACACTTGTCCCCAAGGTTTAACACAACATTTCACACACACACTCAAAAAAGACAGATGAAGAGGAAAGGATATGATTTTAATCTAGAATTATTTCAGTTGCTTTTGTAGCATGCGTATAGTTTCTTAGATGAATTGAGTTGGAATGGAGGTCTTGTAAAAGCAGATTATTTTCAGTAACCTGCTAGGGGTACAGCTGTCAAGTGAACTTGAAGTTGGAACAGGTGGGGGGAAAAGAGTCATAGAACATAGAACAATACAGCGCGGTACAGGCCCTTCGGCCCACGATGTTGCACCGAAACAAAAGCCATCTAACCTACACTATGCCATTATCATCCATATGTTTATCCAATAAACTTTTAAATGCCCTCAATGTTGGCGAGTTCACTACTGTAGCAGGGAGGGCATTCCACGGCCTCATTACTCTTTGCGTAAAGAACCTACCTCTGACCTCTGTCCTATATCTATTACTCCTCAGTTTAAAGTTATGTCCCCTCGTGCCAGCCATTTCCATCCGCGGGAGAAGGCTCTCACTGTCCACCCTATCCAACCCTCTGATCATTTTGTATGCCTCTATTAAGTCTCCTCTTAACCTTCTTCTCTCCAACGAAAACAACCTCAAGTCCATCAGCCTTTCCTCATAAGATTTTCCCTCCATACCAGGCAACATCCTGGTAAATCTCCTCTGCACCCGCTCCAAAGCCTCCACGTCCTTCCTATAATGCGGTGACCAGAACTGTACGCAATACTCCAAATGCGGCCGTACCAGAGTTCTGTACAGCTGCAACATGACCTCCCGACTCTGGAACTCAATCCCTCTACCAATAAAGGCCAACACTCCATAGGTCTTCTTCACAACCCTATCAACCTGGGTGGCAACTTTCAGGGATCTATGTACATGGACACCTAGATCCCTCTGCTCATCCACACTTTCAAGAACTTGACCATTAGCCAAATATTCCGCATTCCTGTTATTCCTTCCAAAGTGAATCACCTCACACTTCTCTACATTAAACTCCATTTGCCACCTCTCAGCCCAGCTCTGCAGCTTATCTATATCCCTCTGTAACCTGCTACATCCTTCCGCACTGTCGACAACACCACCGACTTTAGTATCGTCTGCAAATTTACTCACCCACCCATCTGCGCCTTCCTCTAGGTCATTGATAAAAATGACAAACAGCAACGGCCCCAGAACAGATCCTTGTGGTACTCCACTTGTGACTGTACTCCATTCTGAACATTTCCCATCAACCACCACCCTCTGTCTTCTTTCAGCTAGCCAATTTCTGATCCACATCTCTAAATCACCCTCAATACCCAGCCTCCGTATTTTCTGCAATAGCCTACCATGGGGAACCTTATCAAACGCTTTGCTGAAATCCATATACACCACATCAACTGCTCTACCCTCATCTACCTGTTCAGTCACCTTCTCAAAGAACTCAATAAGGATTGTGAGGCATGACCTGCCCTTCACAAAGCCATGCTGACTATCCCTGATCATATTATTCCTATCTAGATGATTATAAATCTTGTCTCTTATAATCCCCTCCAAGACTTTACCCACTACAGACGTGAGGCTCACCGGTCTATAGTTGCCGGGGTTGTCTCTGCTCCCCTTTTTGAACAAAGGGACCACATTTGCTGTCCTCCAGTCCTCTGGCACTATTCCTGTAGCCAATGATGACATAAAAATCAAAGCCAAAGGTCTAGAAATCTCTTCCCTGGCCTCCCAGAGAATCCTAGGATAAATCCCATCAGGTCCCGGGGACTTATCTATTTTAAGCCTGTCCAGAATTGCCAACACCTCTTCCCTACGTACCTCAATGCCATCTATTCTATTAGCCTGGGGCTCAGCATTCTCCTCCACAACATTATCTTTTTCCTGAGTGAATACTGACGAAAAATATTCATTTAGTATCTCGCCTATCTCTTCAGACTCCACACACAATTTCCCATCCCTGTCCTTGACTGGTCCTACTCTTTCCCTAGTCATTCGCTTATTCCTGGCATACCTATAGAAAGCTTGTGGGTTTTCCTTGACCCTTCCTGCCAAATACTTCTCATGTCTCCTCCTTGCTCGTCTTAGCTCTCTCTTTAGATCCTTCCTCGCTACCTTGTAACTATCCATCGCCCCAACTGAAATTTCACACCTCATCTTCACATAGGCCTCCTTCTTCCTCTTAACAAGAGATTCCACTTCTTTGGTAAACCACGGTTCCCTCGCTCGACGCCTTCCTCCCTGCCTGACCGGTACATACTTATCAAGAACACGCAGTAGCTGATCCTTGAACAAGCCCCACTTATCCAGTGTGCCCAACACTTGCAGCCTACTTCTCCACCTTATCCCCCCCTAGTCACGTCTAATGGCATCATAATTGCCCTTCCCCCAGCTATAACTCTTGCCCTGCGGTGTATACTTATCCCTTTCCATCATTAACGTAAACATCACCGAATTGTGGTCACTGTCCCCAAAGTGCTCCCCTACCTCCAAATCCAACACCTGGCCTGGTTCATTACCCAAAACCAAATCCAACGTGGCCTCGCCTCTTGTTGGCCTGTCAACATATTGTTTCAGGAAACCCTCCTGCACACACTGTACAAAAAACTACCCATCTATTGTACTCAAACTATATCTTTTCCAATCAATATTTGGAAAGTTAAAGTCTCCCTTAATAACTACCCTGTTACTTTCGCTCTTATCCAGAATCATCTTCGCCATCCTTTCCTCTACATCCCTAGAACTATTAGGAGGCCTATAAAAAACTCCCAACAGGGTGACCTCTCCTTTCCTGTTTCTAACTTCAGCCCATACTACCTCGGAAGAAGAGTCCCCATCTAGCATCCTCTCCGCCACCGTAATACTGCTCTTGACTAGCAGCGCCACACCTCCCCCTCTTTTGCCTCCTTCTCTGAGCTTACTAAAACACCTAAACCCCGGAACCTGCAACATCCATTCCTGTCCCTGCTCTATCCATGTCTCCGAAATGGCCACAAGATCGAAGTCCCAGGTACCAACCCATGCTGCCAGTTCCCCTACCTTGTTTCGTATACTCCTGGCATTGAAGTAGACACACTTCAAACCACCTACCTGAACACTGGCCCCCTCCTGCGATGTCAAATCTGTGCTCCTGACCTCTATACTCTCATTCTCCCTTACCCTAAAACTACAATCCAGGTTCCCATGCCCCTGCTGCATTAGTTTAAACCCCCCCAAAGAGCACTAACAAATCTCCCCCCCCAGGATATTTGTGCCCCTCAGGTTCAGATGTAGACCATCCTGTCTGTAGAGGTCCCACCTTCCCCAGAAAGAGCCCCAGTTATCCAGAAATCTGAATCCCTCCCGCCTGCACCATCCCTGTAGCTATGTGTTTAAATGCTCTCTCTCCCTATTCCTCATCTCACTATCACGTCCTTCTTGAACGTTCAAGATATAAGTGTGTATTACCGAGACTACATAGCTGTGGTATAGTTGGTTAGATAGTCTAAATGATGTTTCTGACTGTACCTGTCAGAACCACTTCAGCTGTTGTCTGCCTGAAGCATATGACCTATTACAAATGCAAACCCCTGGTGTTTGTTAGGCCTGTAAGCATCGTGCGTTGCGGCTTTTCACACACTGAGATTTTCATAGAGTCAAGGTCTTTGCATTTGAGATAAGGAGTTATTGCATTACAATGAAAGGTTGAGGATACCATTTCATATTTGTCTGACATACATTGAGTTTCAATGTCTCTATTGTCTATGTTGAAGCAGAAAGACAAGTCGACTGCTATGTTATGGCCTTTTCTGTTTGACAGTCCATCCTTATCATAGGGATGTGTGAATTTCAAAGTGGCTTTGTTCACACTCTAATTAGGTATTGATTGAGCTTCAGGGCTGCCTGGAGCTGAATATTGACAAGTTATGTGGTATGTTACAACTACCGTAAACAGCTTCCAGTGTTTTTAAAATATAGCTTTAAAGGGGAGGCGGTGGCTTTGTAATATTGTCACTGGACTACTTAACCAGAGACCCAGCGTAATGCTCTGGGGACTCAGGTTCAGATCCTAATGCTGAAGATGGTGAAATTTGAATTTTAAAAAATTTGGAATTAAAAGTCCAATGATAACCATAGTCGATTGTCACAAAAAAAACAATCTGGTTCACTAATATGAAAGGACATCTGCTGTCCTTACCTGGTCTGGCCTACTTGTGACTCCAGACCCACTGCAATGTGGTTGACTCTTAACTGTTCCCTCAAGGGCAATTAGGGATTGGCAGTAAATGCTGGCACAGCCAGTGAAGCCCACATTCCACAACAGAATAAAATAAAATATCTGTATACCTGTACTGGACATGGCAACAGCAATACAATAACGCTCTTTACACTACAGAAGTGTTGTAGCATAAGTTACAAATAAAAAACAGGAACATCTGGAAATACTCAGCAAGTCAGGCAGCATCTGTGGAGAGAGAAAAACGGAGTCAAAGTTAAAATGCGTCAAAGTTAAAATGCGTCAAAGTTAAAATGCGTCAAAGTTAAATGGGTCAAAGTTAAATGGGTCAAAGTTAAATGGGTCAAAGTTAAATGTGTCAAAGTCATTCAAAGCCTCTTACCTTTCATCAGATCTGAAAAAGTTAAAGATGTATCAGGATTTAAGTAAGTGCAGCGAAAGGGAAAGGCGGTAAAGAACAAAAGCAAATGTCTGTGATAGGGTGGCAGTCAGGAATGATTAAATGATCAAAGAGTTGATTGAGCAAGGAAATACAAGATGGTAATGAGAGAAGTAAAGGATCAAAAATCTAGACGAGAAGTAAATGGGAATAGGCAAAACATTACCAAAAGCTGCTGTGCAAGTTCTTGGTACTTTCTGAACTTAAGTTCCAATTGCATTAATTTGAGACTTTAACCATACAGGCAACAGGAGACAGTTTGGTGAAGGAAGTCATGAATTTTTGATAAATTGTAGATTAACCCAGCACAGAGCAGACTTCATTAATATACTGCGGTTCTTGCTTCCCAGTTCAGCCTTGTGTGTAGGTTGACACTGAATCCCTGTTCTCATGCTGTAGCTTCTGCCTCCTACGGATAATAACCTCTTTGAACTTCAGTTTCCAACTTGCCGTGCACCTTGGTCACTGAAAGCTGTGCTTATTAACTCTTTCCAAGCCACAACCCATAGCATAATCAATGATGTGTTTGAATTCTGATTGGCCTAAATGAGCCAAAGCCAATTCCTGCGAGGTGGTGCATGATTAGTTTCTGATTGGTTTTCTCGGGGTGACGGTCGTCTCTTGATTTCATTTCCCATTATCCCCTGCCTGGCCCACTGAGGTGTCAATTATTTATGGGACCACACCTCTCAGTGAAGCTTGTTTCTGTTACTTTATTTACTTCTTGCCAAGAAAACATAATATCCATGATATCCTCCTTGCTCATTTGTTCAGGGTAGGGAAAACATGCTGTCATGAGCCTCATGATTGACATCCATTGTCTCAAACTTGCTTAATTGGTAAAAGATCCTCATTAAATCAGGCCTATACCAGTGACCCTGTTTTGGACAGGCCATTTGCTGGGTGATGTTATTTTTCTTTATGGTTGCTTGGCAATGAGTTACTTTACTTTTAAAAGAAAGGATAGAAAGAAGATTACAAAGTACTGACATAAAAATTGCAAAATAGGTAGTACTTAAAAGTTATACAGAGTGCGTATAAAATATAAGTCCAGATCCACAATCCGTGTTTAAAGTCTCTTTGTATGGGAATAGGCAAAACATTACCAAAAGCTGCTGTCTGCTTTTGATGTCTGCTTTATTTGATGTCTGCTTTATTTAAGATAAGACAGCGGGACGGATTCTCCAGTCCCCCAGTCGTATGTTTCATAGCAGCGCACTGTTCACTGGCGGTGGGATTCTCTCTTCCTGCCGCTTGTTAATGGAATTTCCCATTGAAGCCACCCTATGTTGTCAGGAAACCCCCGGGTGGGGGTGTGCTGTCACCGGGAAAAGAGAATCTCTATGGTTGGTTAATTCCGGCCAGCATGTGATATCTGGGAAAATGGATTCATTAGACCAGGGGCTGGATTCCCCACCGGCAGGATGCTCCATTTTACCGGCAGCCCGGGGGTTTCCCGATGGCGTGGAGCTGTCCCACAATGGGAAACCCCATTGACTAGCTGGCGTAATGGAGCATCCCGCCGGCGGGGTGAAATAGAAATGTAGCGTGGCGGAGCGGAGAATCCAGCCACAGATGTCTCTTTGATCTGCAGGTGTCAGTTTGTCCTGTTGAACTTCATTAAAAGAGACACTTACCAGTGTGTTTTTGTTGAGAGAACTGCTTTGCCACAAGATGATTTGCTGCATCTGTCTATGCTTGGTATAAGTGAATTAAACATACAGAATAGCATTACAAAACTTACAAAGTTACAGAAATTACACAGGGTTTACCTAAAATACATATCAAATCAGTGATTGGTGTGCTAAATATAACACAACACATCCAACATATTCCTCAGTAATGAAAGTTAAAAGAACTATAAGTTACAAAAGCCAATCACAGAACTTAATTCTGAACTTACAAATTCAAAGATGGTTACGTAATGTGAAAGAAAGTTACTTGTTCTTTGATCCATCACAAGTTAAACTGTACTAATTCCATGCACAATGCTGAATGTTTTAGCACTTTGGTTTGCGGAGTGTGGAGTTTGCACAATAGGCCTTTGAGTTTTGGGAAAAGAGAAGATAAGGTTTAATTGCTTGGGAAGCTTTGGTGGTCCCACACAAGTACTGTTCAACCTTGACCTCTTGCATCACTGACTTAATAACCATATGTTTTTTCTCCCTTGTCAAGTGTGAGTGTGATGCTAATGAAGACCAAGTCATGTGATGAGCTAGTGTCCCAGCACAAAATTATATTGGATAGATATATGGTGGGTGTCAGAAGAGTCATGGATGTCAGGGAAATTTAACTGGAAATGGTGAGAAAAAAAGTGCTGAAATAGCAAGGAATCAGATCCATAGAACAATAACAAGTTAAAATGATGTGTAAAACAGACAATCCTATTGTGGATCCTGGGAAGGAGATAGTAGCATGCTCTGTTGAGTTGGGCAACTACAGAAACGTAGAAGATAGGAGCAGGAATAATCTATTCAACACCTTGAGCTTGCTCCGCCATTCAATATGATCGTGGCTGCTTTTGTATTTCAATGCAATACTCCTACTCTCTCCTGATACTACTTCATTCCTTTAGTTGCTAGAAATCTATTTCCTTCTTAAAGATATTCAGTATATATGGCCTCCACAGCCTTTTGTGGGAGAGAATGGGAGCGAATTCCACAGGTCTACCACCCTCTAAGTGAAGACATTTCTCCTCCTCTCAGTCCTAAATAGCTTACGCCGTATCCTGAGACAGTGTTCCGTTGTTCTAGGCCCCCAAAGCAATGGGTAACATCATCTCTGCATGTAGTTTGTTCAGCCTGGTCAGAATTCTGTTAGCTTCAGTGAAATTTCCTCTCATTCTTCTAAATCCCGGTGACTACAGACCTACTTGACCCAACCTCTTCTCATACCACAATCCTGCCATCCCAGGGATCAATTTGGTGAACCTTCACTGCCCTCGCTCTATGTCAAGCATATCCTTTCTGAGGTAAAGAGGCTAAAACTGCATCATCATACTCCAGGTGGGGTCGCACCTCTTGACATGAAGGCCAAAATACCATGAGCCTACCGAACAGCTTGCTGCACCTGCATGCTTGTTTTTAGTGACTGGTGTACAAGGACACCCAGCTCCCTTTGTACATCAACATTTCCCAATCTATCACCATTTAAATAATACTCTGCATTCAGTTTTTCCGAATGAAGTTGATAACCTCACATTTATACACATTATACTGCATCTGTCATGCATTTGGCCATTCACTAAACTTGTATAAATCACCTTGAAGTCTCTATACTTCCATTTGGCCCATCGAGTCAGCATCGACCCTTCGAATGAGCACTCTATCCATGTTCACTCCCCCGTCCACCCCACCCTATCCCCAGAACCCAGAACCTAACCTGCACATACCTGGACATTAAGGGCAATTTAGGATAGCCAATCCACCTAACCCACACATCTTTGGTCTGTGGGAGGAAACCAGAGCACCCGGAGGAAATCCACGCAGACAAGGGGAGAATGTACAAACTAGTGTCACACGGGAGGGTTTAAACTAGTACGGCAGGGGGTTGGGCACCAGAGCAATAGGTCAGAAAGTGAAAGCATTGAGGGAGAACTAGGGAATAGGGCCAGTATGGCTCTGAGGCAGAGCAGATAGGGAGAAATTGCTGAACACAGCGGGTCTGGTGGCCTGAAGTGCATATGCTTTAATGCAAGAAGTATTACGTGTAAGGCAGATGAACTTAGAGCTTGGATTAGTACTTGGAACTATGATGTTATTGCCATTACAGAGTCCTGGTTGCCGGGAAGGGCAGGATTGGCAGCTAAACGTTCCAGGATTTAGATGTTTCAGGCAGGATAGAGGGGGATGTACAAGGGGTGGCGGAGTTGCACAACTGGTTAGGGAGAATATCACAGCTGTACTATGGGAGGACACCTCAGAGGGCAGTGAGGTTATATGGGTAGAGATCAGGAATAAGAAGGGTGCAGTCACAATGTTGGGGGTTTACTACAGGCCTCCCAACAGCCAGCGGGAGATAGAGGAGCAGATAGGTAGACAGATTTTGGAAAAGAGTAAAAACAACAGGGTTGTGGTGATGGGAGACTTCAACTTCCCCAATATTGACTGGGACTCACTTAGTGCCAGGGGCTTAGACGGGCAGAGTTTGTAAGGAGCATCCAGGAGGGCTTCTCAAAACAATATGTAGACAGTCCAGCTAGGGAAGGGGCTGTACTAGACCTGGTATAGGGGAATGGGCCCGGCCAGATGGTGGAAGTTTCAGTAGGGGAGCATTTCGGGAACAATGACCACAATTCAGTAAGTTTTAAAGTGCTGGTGGACAAGGAAAAGAGTGGTCCTAGGGTGAATGTGCTAAATTGGAGGAAGGCTAATTATCACAATATTAGGCGGGAATTGAAGAACCTAGATTGGGGGCGGATGTTTGAAGGTAAATCAACATCTGACATGTGGGAGGCTTTCAAGTGTCAGTTGAAAGGAATTCAGGACTGGCATGTTCCTGTGAGGAAGAAGGATAAATACGGCAAATTTCGCGAACCTTGGATAACGAGAGATAGTGTATGCCTCGTCAAAAAGAAAAAGGAGGCATTTGTCAGGGCTAAAAGGCTGGGAACAGACGAAGCCTGTGTGGAGTATAAGGAAAGTAGGAAGGAACTTAAGCATGGAGTCAGGAGGGCTAGAAGGGGTCACGAAAAGTCATTGGCAAATAGGGTTAAGGAAAATCCCAAGGTTTTTTACACGTACATAAAAAGCAAGAGGGTAGCCAGGGAAAGGGTTGGCCCACTGAAGGATAGGCAAGGGAATCTAGGTGTGGAGCCAGAGGAAATGGGCGAGGTACTAAATGAATACTTTGCATCAGTATTCACCAAAGAGAAGGAATTGGTGGATGTTTAGTCTGGAGAAGGGTGCATAGATAGCTTGGGTCACATTGAGATCCAAAAAGACGAGGTGTTGGGCGTCTTGAAAAATATTACGGTAGATAAATCCCCAGGGCCTGATGGGATCTACCCTAGAATACTGAAGGAGGCTAGAGAGGAAATTGCTGAGGCCTTCACAGAAATCTTTGAATCCTCACTGTCTTCAGGTGATGTCCCGGAGGACTGGAGAATAGCCAATGTTGTTCCTTTGTTTAAGAAGGGTAGCAAGGATAATCCAGGGAACTACAGGCCAGTGAGCCTTACGTCAGTGGTAGGGAAATTACTGGAGAGAATTCTTCGAGACAGGATCTACTCCCATTTGGAAGCAAATGGACGTATAATGAGAGGCAGCATGATTTTGTGAAGGGGAAGTTGTGTCTCACTAACGTGCTGGAGTTTTTCGACGAGGTCACAAAGACGATTTTTGCAGGTAGGGCAGTGGATGTTGTCTGTATGGACTTCAGTAAGGCCTTTGACAAGGTCCCTCATGGTAGACTGGTACAAAAGGTGAAGTCACACGGGATCAGGGATGAACTGGCAAGGTCGATACAGAACTGGCTAGGTCATAGAAGGCAGCTTTTCTAATTGGAGGGCTGTGACTAGTGGTGTTCCGCAGGGATCAGTGCTGGGACCTTTGCTGTTCGTAGAATATATAAATGATTTGGAGGAAATGTAACTGGTCTGATTAGTAAGTTTGCAGCCGACACAAAGGTTGGTGGAATTGCGGATAGTGATGAGGACTGTCAGAGGATACAGCAGGATTTAGATCGTTTGGAGACTTGGGCGGAGAGATGGCAGATGGAGTTTAATCTGGACAAATGTGAGGTAATGCATTTTGGAAGGTCTAATGCAGGTAGGGAATATACAGTGAATGGTAGAACGCTCAAGAGCATTGAAAGTCAGAGAGATATAGGTGTACAGGTCCACAGGTCACTGAAAGGGGCGACACAGGTGGAGAAGGTAGTCAAGAAGGCATACAGCATGCTTGCCTTCATTGGCCGGGGCATTGAGTATAAGAATTGGCAAGTCATGTTGCAGCTGTATAGAACCTTAGTTAGGCCACACTTGGAGTATAGTGTTCAATTCTGGTCGCCACACAAATAGAAGGATGTGGAGGATTTAGAGTGAGTGCAGAAAAGATTTACCAGGATGTTGCCTGGTATGGAGGAGCAGTTGAATAAACTCGGTTTGTTCTCACTGGAACGACGGAGGTTGAGGGGTGACCTGATAGAGGTCTACAAAATTATGAGGGGCATAGACAGAGTGGATATTCGGAGGCTTTTCCCCAGGGTAGAGGGGTCAATTACTAGGGGGCATAGGTTTAAGGTGCGAGGGGCAAGGCTTAGAGTAGATATACGAGGCAGGTTTTTTACACAAAGGGTAGTGGGTGCCTGGAACTCGCTACCGGAGGAGGTGGTGGAAGCAGGGACGATAGCGATTTCAGGGCCATCTTGACAAATACATGAATAGGATGGGAATAGAGGGATACGGACCCAGGAAGTGTAGACGTTTGTAGTTTAGTCGGGCAGCATGTTCGGCACGGGCTTGGAGGGCCGAAGGGCCTGTTCATGTGCTGTACTTTTCTTTGTTCTTTGCTTGTTCCACACAGGCAGTGACCCAATGCCGGAATTGAACCCGGGTCCCTGATGCTGTGAGACAGCAATGCTGACCACTGTGTCACTGTGCCACCCTGCGGACTATGTGAGACTTTATTGAAAGCTTTCTGAAAATCCAAAAACACCACACCCACTTGTTCTCCCCTATTTATTCTACTAGTTACGTCCTCAAAAAACTCCAGTAGGTTTTTCAAATATAATTTCTCTTTGATAAATCCATGTTGATTTTGTGTAATTCCATTGATATTTCTATGTGTCCCATTATCACATCTCTTAAAGAAACTCTAGCGTTTTCCCTATGACTGATGTTACGCTAATCAGTCTGTAATTCTTTGTTTTTTCCCTCCCCCCTTTTTAAATAGTGGGGGATATCTGTGACCCTCTAATCTGCTTGGACTGTTCCAAAATCTAGGACTTATTGGATTTCAGTCCCATTAATTTCTCCAGCACAATCATTTTACTGATACTAATTTCCCTCAATTCCTCCCTCTCACTCGGCCCTTGGTACTCCAGAATTTCCAGAACATTATTTGTGTATTCTTCCTTAGTTAGGCAACACTACCAGAAGGATGTGGAGGCTTTAGAGAGGGTGCAGAAGAGATTTACCAGAATGGTGCCTGGTATGGAGGGCATTAGCTATCAGGAGCGGTTGAATAAACTCGGTTTGTTCTCACTGGAACGAAGGAGGTTGAGGGGCGACCTGATAGAGGTCTACAAGATTATGAGGGGCATAGACAGAGTGGATAGTCAGAGGCTTTTCCCCGGGGTAGAGGGGTCAATTACTAGGGGCATAGGTTTAAGGTGAGAGGGGCAAAGTTTAGAGTAGATGTACGAGGCAAGTTTTTTACACAGAGGGTAGTGGGTGCCTGGAACTCGCTACCGGAGGAGGTGGTGGAAGCAGGGACGATAGTGACATTTAAGGGGCATCTTGACAAATACATGAATAGGATGGGAATAGAGGGATACGGACCCAGGAAGTGTAGAAGATTGTAGTTTCGTCGGGCAGCATGGTCGGCACGGGCTTGGAGGGCCGAAGGGCCTGTTCCTGTGCTGTACATTTCTTTATTCTTTGTTCTTTGTTCCTTGAAGACAGAACTAAAGTACTTGTTTAAATTGCTTTGGCATTTCCTTGTTCTCCATTATAAATTCTCCAGTTTAGGACTGGAAGTGACCGACATTTGTCATCACTAATCTTTTTCTTCTAACATTCTCTTCAAAGCTTTTACAATCTGCTTTTATGATCCTTGCAAGTTTACTCTCATATTCTATTTTTCCTCTCTTAATCAATCCCTTGGTCCTTCTTTGTCGATTTTAAACTGTTCCCAATATCAAGCTTGCTACTTTTTCCAGTAAATTTATATAATTCCTCTTTGGATCTAACACTATTCTTAATTTCTTTTGTAAGCCATGTTTGCGCTCCTTTTCATGTTTTGTTTGGCACCAGAAAGGAATGTATAGATGTTGCAAAGCATACATTTAATCTTTAAATATTAGCCATTGTCTATCCACTGTCACGCATTTCAATGAAGTTCCCCAATCTATCTTAGTTAACTCATGCTTCATACCTTTGTAGTTCCCTTCGTTTAGATTTAGGACCCTAATTTTGGATTGGACCACTTCACTTTCCATCCTAATGAAGAATTCTATTATGTTATGGTCACTGCCTAAAGGAGTCTGCACAATGATCTGGAGATTCGGGCTCAAATCCCACCATGGCAGGTGGTGGAATTTAAAAACTCAATAAAATATCTGGAATTAAAAGTCTAATGAAGACCATGAAACCATTGTCGATTGTCGTAAAAACCCATCTGGTTCACGAATGTCTTTTAGGGAAGGAAATCTGCCATCCTTACCTGGTCTGGCAGACATGTGTATCCAGAGGTTAACTTTTATATGCTTTCTGAAATGGCCTTGCAAGCCACTCAGTTGCATTCAACCGTCACGAAAGCACAAAAAAGGAATGAAACCAGACCGACCACCTGGCACCAACCTAGGCACCAGAAACGACGATGGCAAAGCCAGCCCTATCGGCCCTGAAAAGCCCTCCTTACTAACCTTTTGAGACTTGTGCCAAAATTAGGAGAACTGTCTAATAGTCTAGTCAAGCAACAGACTGACAAAGTCATCCTCACAGAATCATACCTTACCGACAATGTCCCAGACACCACTATCACCATTCCTGGGTATGCCATGTCTCAGCAGCAGGACAGACCCAATAGAGATGGCATCACAGTGGTATGCAGTTAGAGGGAAATTGAACTATGAGTCCTGAACATTGACCCTTGACCTCATGAACTCTCATGGCTTCAGGTTAAACAAGGACAAGAGCAGCAGAGATCTGGAAAACTCACTATCTGGAGGTTCCCCTCCAAGTCACTCACCACCCCGACTTGGAAATATATCGACATTCCTTCACTGTCGCTGGGTTAGAATCCTTGATTTCGCTCCCTAACAGCACTGTGGGTGTACATACAACAGGGACTGCATTGGTCAAGAAGGCAGTTCATCACCACCTTCAAAAGGGCAACTAGGGATAGGCAATAAATACTGGCCTAGCCAGCGATACCCATATCTCATAAATGAAAAAAAACCAAGATTATTAATTAACCCCTTACCATTGCACAATACCAAATGCAGGCTAGCCTGTTCCCTAATTGGTTCCTCAATGTACTTGTCTAAAAAAACTATCTCAGACACACTCCAGGAATATATCCGCCACAGTGTTATTGCTAATTTGGTTTGCCCTGTCTATACGGCGGCACAGTAGCACAGTGATTAGCACTGTTGCTTCACAGTGCCAGGGTCCCAGGTTCGATTCCTGCTTGGATTACTGTCTGTGCGAAGTCTGCACGTTCTCCCTGTGTCTGAGTGGGCTTCCTCTGGGCACTCCAGTTTCTTCCTACAAGTGCTTGTTAGGTGAATTGGACATCCTGAATTGTCCCTCTGTGAGAGTTAATGTAAGCTTACTTGTGATAATAATAAACATTTTTATTATTATGTTGATTAAAGTCAGCCATGATTACTGTAGCAGCCTTGCTACATGCATATTTATTTCCTTTTTAATACCATCCCCTACCTTACCACTACTGTTTGGAGTGCTATAGACAACTACCACTAATGTTTTCCTCCCCTTGTTGCTTCTTCGCTCCATCCAGACTGATTCTACATCTTGGTTTACTGAGCCAGTATCCTTTCTCACTGTTGCACTGATTCCATCCTTTGCTAACAACAGTTCCCAGCCTTGGCCACACTGCAGCCATGTCTCCGTAATCACAATTATATCATACCTGTTTACATCTATTTTTTCTGGCAATTTATCTGCCTCATTGCAAATGCTCCATAGATTCAGATACATGTAATTAGATTTGCCTTTTTTAACATTTTAAAGAACATTTTTACACGTCTATGAATTGGAGGCTGCGGAATGAAGATCTCAAAAGGACATTAGGTGACTAGCGATGTTGGAAATGATGGTTTGGTATATAGTTTCTCCTTGAGTTATCATCCTTTTTGCTATTCAATTGCTCCTGCCTTCAGGCTTTCATAGAACTTCCCTTTGTTCGTCCATACCACAACCACCACCACCTCGCCCCACTCCGCATCCCATACTTCCCTGCCTCTATACATGCAGAAAACCTGTATGTCCCTAACTTATTCCAGTTCTGCGAAAGATCATTGACCTGAAAGTCTCATTCTCTTGATACAGATGTTACCTGGGCTTCTGAGTATTTCTAGCATTTCCTGTTTTTGTTTCAGATTTCCTGCATCTGCAGTACTTTGCTTTAGTGATAGCATTAGAATTAGCTTGCCATGATGTTCAAGTTGGAATTGTGAAGGCTGTGGAAATCCAGTCTCCACCAACTCAGATGCATTGGGGAATCATGAAAACTCCTGCTGAGACAGGCCCCAAAGATGCCCTCACCACCTGATAATTTGAGGTGGGCGAGTGTGGAAGTGCTGCCAAGAGAAGGATACATTTTGTGTGGCAGGATAGAAAACTTGCTGTTGTCTAAATGCGCAAAGGCGGCAATGGAAGTAACAAAAGAAAAACTAGATGAAAAACATAGCTGCCCGATTGAAGAAACAAGCTTTAGAGGATTGTGGGCAGCATGGTAGCATAGTGGTCAGCACAGTTGCTTCACAGCTCCAGGGTTCCAGGTTCGATTCCCGGCTTAGGTCACTGTCTGTGCGGAGTCTGCATGTTCTCCCCGTGTCTGCGTGGGTTTCCTCCGGGTGCTTCGGTTTCCTCCCACAATCCAAAGATGTGCAGGTTAGGTGGATTGGCCATGCTAAATCGTGTTCAACAAAAGACTGGGTGGGGTTACTGGAATAGGGTGGAGGTGTGGTCTTGGATAGGGTGTTCTTTGTAAGGGCTGCTGCAGACTTGATGGGTCGAATGGCCTCCTTCTGCACTGTAAATTCTATGATTCCATGGTCCCCTTTACAAAGGGATAAAATAAGAAGAATGAGGTATTTGGGCGCATGGCCATTGAGGAGGTAGGTTTCACACTGCAGTGCAGGAAAAAAGTAAAAAACTTTGCAGAAAAATTAAATCAGTTGCCTAAGTAGTCTTCACTCTTTTTTGCACTTTCTATGTGTTGAACTCCTTAATTCAATAGCCTCACACCTCTGACCCCCTTCTCCTAACCCGTCTCTCCTACAAATGTACATTTCCACAGTTTACCATGCCATAAGTAAACCTCCGTTACTCACCACAACTTTCCTTTTTTGTCAAGCTGTTACAGTCTGGTCATTGCATTACATGAAGGATATGCACTAGAGAGGACAGAGTAGACATTTTGGATAGCCTGTGGTTGTTTCCTTTGGAACGGATAAGTTGAAGGGATGATTTAATTGAAGTGAATAACATTTTGAGAGGGTTGAGATCGAGTGATTAGAAAGGACATATTTTCCTTCATAAAGAAGTCACATGTAAGTTCAATAACAATAAATAAAGTAATTAGCAGAACGATTAGCGGGGATTTGAGAAATGTTTCACTCAGGTGGCGATGGGGGACTGGAACTCACAGCCTTGAAGAGTGCTAGAGGGAGACAACCTCATGATTAAAACAAAATATTAGGTATGCAGTTAATGGCCCTAGTCAAGGTCCCAAATAAAATCCTACAATGACTGCAACCATGGTAAACTAACCCTTGTCATCCTTGTCTTCCTGTCTGCAACCTTTGACAAGGTTTACCACAACATTATCCCCTAGTAGCGACCCTCCATCATCCAGCTAGATGGGACTTGCTGGTTTCATTCTGGTCTCTTTTTTGTCAAGCGAATTTCCTGCATTGACTTCTCTTCCCTAAACCACACCATTAACTCATTAGCCCCTCAAGGTTGTAATCTTGGTCCCATCCCATTTGAATCCTAAATGCTGCCTCTCAGCATTTCAGAACATCTTCCGAAAATGTAACATTGGACAACAAGCAGTACGACGCCACCACTGACTCGGATTTGTTCCAATGCTCGTCCAACAGTCAATAGTCGACAAGCAGAAATTTCTTGCAACTAACTATTGGGGAGACTGAAGCCATTATCTTCAGACCTGTCACAAAAACTATTCCCTCGTCACCAGCTCCATCACATCTCCTTGGCAAATTTCTGAGGTTGAACCAGACCAGTTGCAACCCTGATATCCCCACAGATGCATTTTTGACCACGTATCCACTCTATCACCAACATCGCCTACTCATATTGCTTGCCATGGACAGAATGTATTTTCTTTCTTACTACCCATAATCAGTATGTCCTGTATGGAAAGAGGTGCGTTTTCTCTTACTCTTGGAGTGCGCATTCCAATTGAATAATTCAGCAGCAAGATATCCTGAGGTGAGAATAACAAACGTTATTTATTCTCACACACCTACCAAATTAACAATCTGTGAACCAACAGATCAGAACTAAGGTCTGAAGTCCTGCCACATCCATTCATGAATGGTGATGAACAATTAAACAAATTACAGATTCCACAAATGTCCCAAACCTCAATAATGGAGGATCCCAGCACATCAGTGCAAAAGATAAGACTGAAGCAGTTGCAATCAGCTTCAGCCAGAAGTATCGAGTGGATGATCCATCTCAACCTCCACTGAGGTCCTCAGCACCACAGATGCCAGTCTTCAGCCAATTTGATTCGCTCCACATGATATCAAGAAACAGCTAAGTGCACAAGATACCACAAAGGCTATTGACCCTGACAACATTCTGACAGTAATACTGAAAACCTGTGCTCCACAATTAGCTGGACCCCTGGTCAAATAGTACAGCTACAACATTAGCATATAGCCCTTTGAGGGGGAGAGCAGACTGGTGGTGATTTAATCTGAGGATCACCACACCTCAGGCAAGGGGCAAGATTAATAAGGCAGGGTAAAATCCATGGACAACCTCAGGAGGTACAGAATGCTATATTTATGCTATATGTATGCTTTATATAGGCAGGGTGTTGTTAACAAAACCATTATAGTATCAGTGTTGCTGAGACTATGGGAATGCTCATAATGAAATTAAACCAATCAGGATTTTTAAAAATGCAACTTTGTTTTAGAATATTTAGGAGTTTGATCTTCAGTGGTGGTGATGTTTTGCTATTGAATATTTAAAACCGCATGAGATTTAATGAATAAATAAATAATAACCTTTGTTATTGTCACAAGTAGGCTTACATTAACACTGCAATGAAGTTACTATGAAATGGTCCTGGTCGCCACACTCTGGTGCCTATTCGGTACACGGAGGGAGAATTCAGCATGTCCAATTCACCTAACAAGCACGTCTTTCGAGACTTGTGGGAGGAAACCCGAGCACCCGGGGGAAACCCACGCAGACATGGGGAGACGTGCAGACTCCGCTCAGACTGTGACCCAAGCCGGGAATCGATCCTGGGACCCTGGAGCTGTGAAGCAACAGTGCTAACCACTGTGCTACCGTGCCACCGCTATTAACTTAGGAAGAAACTGAACAAGCACTGACCTTTTGGAATGAGTGGACTAAAGGAGTTTAGTCCAATTCATGCTTTCTTGCACTCAAATATCATTGTGGAAGTGTACCATTTAGTCAAGATTTGCAGAGTTGAGCATTCGAACATTGAAAAACAGTCTAAACTCATGATCATTGTGCTGAAAGTCCCATAAAACAGTGGCCAATCTAACTCTCCTTTCCCTTCATTTTTCTTTCTGGGTTAGCACCATTTCATAATCAGCACACCACAGTCCACATGCTCTCCGCTTCAAGGCAACACGACAAACACTGTGAAGTCAATGCCACACAACAGTGGCAGAATAGCATCTGTATGATTAAACACCCAGGCAAAACATCGCCAACAAAAATATAAATTTGCCAGGTGCCAAAACACACAAATATTTAAGAAGTATTTTTGTATAAGTTGCGGTGGGGACAGGGGATGGAGGGTGCAGTTGTTGGGGATGCCATGCTGGTTAGCTCAGTTGGCTGGATAACTAACATGTGGTTCAGATTAACACCAGCTGACAGGGTTCTGTTGCCATCAAAGCTGAAGTAGACATGAGGACTGTTGCCTCACCCTGTCCTGCACCAAGATCATGGCTTAAGCTATAGTTCAACAACCCCCCAAGTAATCAAGGATGGCACCTAGAGAAGGTATCCAACGGTCTAATGTAAATGAGACTCAAGGCAAAATACCAAGTGTGTCTTGGACTTGGCCACTCCAGCAGAGGAAGCAATATGTCAGCAATTGTGCCCCAAGAAAATAAAGTAAGTTTGACAAAGCTTTCCCGATTTTCTTTAGTAGTAACAAAAACACTTACTCAGTGCCACTTTCTATTTGATTTTAAGTAAGACAATCCTTACTTTATGTTACATCAGCTACAATAATGATGGAGAAGACATTCAATTTAAGATACAGTGTTCTGAGCATTAAGCATTGTTGAGCATAATAGGTAACAGTAACATTTTCATTTGCTATCACTGAGAAATAAATTAAAGACTGCTATAATGCAATACCCTTAACTATTACAAACCAAAGGACAATTGCATAATGGAGAACTCAGCCATGGAAAATGAAGCAAGTCCTAAATAATCAATACAAATGTATAAAAGCATACAATAAAATATCCTTTTCTTTTAAGGCACTCACATTTCAGGTTCCTTAAGAAGAAAAAAAACAATTAGGCTTAAAAAAAGATCGAAGAGATAACTGGATAGCTTTTGATGAAAGGAACAATGAAGAGGGAGTAAGAGACAGAGGCCTATAAATTCAATAACGTTCAAAATCTGGTGCCCATGGGGTAGGTTGTACTGTGCATGCACTTGGTGGTGGTGTCCCAAGCAGCGGGTAATACCCACCCTGCATGAACATTATCATGTGACAATTAAGTTTGTGACACATGCCAATTTCACATAATGGTCCTAAAACAAATATAGCACCCAAATTAAAAAATTTCAGTATTATGGTGAGCTTCCCAATTTGGCCTTGGCTGTAGCCTGGATATCACGGGTGGAGCTTGGTCCATTCTGCTGAGTGGCATACTTTAAGTCCTTGACATGCCACTGGAATGCCGCTTATCATACTTGTGTTTTAGGTTCCTGTTTTTCACCTGAAAAATAATTTTCAGGCCATTAATTTTAACCAAAATTACATTAAAAGAAAGAAGTGAATAATTATATTAGTGAAATAATTTTTATAGAATAGAAATGTTTTGTTTAGGAAGGAGAGCACAATTGGATCATTTTAGCTCCCATTTACAAAACTTCTTAACATGATTCTTGAACATCCTTTCCTGATAGGAATTCATCAAACACTTAAAAAAATCTGTTGTTATTTTCTGTTCCATCGTCAGCACTGATAATCAGTTCTGCATCTAAGCAACATGTCCAAATGTCTACTTTCTTCAGATATCCATAACTTTTAATTTGTCTCTCCCCAGGCAGAATGATAACTTTTAAATAAAGATATATGAATTTCCAGGCCTCTGACGGAAGGAATCGCAGGATAAGTTTTCACGTATTAACACTTTGACTGGAACAAATAAATTAAAATCAACAGAGACTAAGCATAACAGGCAACTAATAAACTAAAGAAATGGTACTTCTCCATTGACAAAATCAAGCAAAATAATTTATGACTCATTGTACTTTATGTCACACTTCCAACAGTTCTACTGCAGCCTTGATGATTAAGTTCCAACCTCTTCTTTGCTTTTCAGCAGGCCCCCTTCTGCCAGCCACACCTAGCAAGTCTTGCAGTGTCTTTTGAGAGTCAGTATCTTCAGTTTTCTGTGAATTCACAAATTGATCTCTAGCAGCAAGGTTCATCCAGTGAATCCTTTGTCCTTAAAACTCCGAATATATCCCATCACTTTGAACAGACAACCAGTTTTCATCAGCATCCTGCTTGGAGGCTAACACAACAAACAGTATTTTTCTATTTTCATAGCAACAATTGTTTCAGCCTCCCTCAGTGACTTGGTGTATGTTCATATCTCTGTATGCAAAAAAATCTGTACCTATTTGATGTTAACGTTTTGTCAGTTAATTTTCAATAGGTTTCCGCCTTGGCCTCTTTTCCTATGAAAACCAGATCACATGGGCCTGTCTCTGGTCAGGGTTTAATGTAATCTCACCATTGTCCTATTAGGGACATTCTATGTTACTTTAAATTACAGAAAATATTTTAAAACGTGACACTCAAAAAGTCTCACATTCATAACGCTGTGGCCAGAATTCTCCAGTCGTTGGGATTCCCTTTTCCTGCTGGCAGCACACCCCTACCCACAGGTTTCCCGGTGGCATAGGGTGGCAGCAATGTGAAATCACATTGACAAGCAGCAGGTGCAGAGAATCCTGCCACAAGTGAGCAGCGCAACTCTGAGAAACATGCGGCTGGGGGACTGGAGAATCCCGCTTTATCTCTCCAACTCATTTAAGTCTTAGAAGAAAATTCTGACAGAAGAACATTCCTTGATTCAGTAATAGTGCTGTTGGAAGAAGTGTCATATGAAATTCAGGTAGGCGCTATTTGGTCATCAACATTTGCTGGATGAATATTTCATTCAATGGGGCTCCATATCATTGTATAAAATATATGTCTAATGTTGTTCGCACAAAGTTAAATTAATTTGCAGAAATATATTAAAATGTGCTAAAATACTAATTTAAAGATAGTATTTATAAAATTATATTGTGGAATACTTAATAGAATCATCTTCAGAGGTTACAATCAAGTGACCACTCCAGATATTATTTAAATTGTAACAACAAAGAGTTCAGCGAAGGAATATTGGAGAAAAGCTGGTTAGTTTTAATAATACTGTTCCTTTCATGTTTCCTTGAATTCACATGAAGTGAATGAAACCTACAATAACAAAATTACATTAATGCAATGCTTTTAATGTACAAAATGTCCCAAGGCACACAATAGCAAGAAAAATAGAAACACGCAACCAGAAAAAACAAGCATTTGGTCAAAATGCTTGGGGTAAAAAGATGGGTTTCAGAGACTCTCAGAGGAGGAGAAGCAAAGATGTAAATAGCTCTTGGGAGAAAGATCCAAGAAACAAACTCCACTGGTCGAAATGGCTATTATAATGGTGAGGCTGGTTTTCACAGGAGGCCAGGGTCAGAAGAACAAAGAGTGAAGGAAAGGAAGTAAGTCTGCTGAAGTTTGGAGTGGTGGACAGGAGCCAGGTCTTAGATGAATTTATAGAGAAGGATAAAGCTTTAAAATTTAATGCATTGGGACTCAGGGATCCAATATCAAATAGTAATGAACAAGCAGTGCTTAGCATGTGACCAAATGAGAACAGTTCCATTATGGAGAATTTGAAGCTCACCTGGTATGGATGGAGGTTGGCCGGCAAAGAAAACATTGGAATAATTGATAGAAAATGAAGGAAATACTTACCAGGCCAGGCAGCATTTGTGGAGAGACAAACAGAGTTAATAGGCTGGATTTTACGAGGCTCTACGCTCCCTACCCATGCCTCAGCCAAAAGGTTGGTGCAATCTAACGCTGATCCTGATGCTGCTCTGTAGCAATTTGATGCTGGGAACAGCATTCATTACTTCAGGGAGGGAGTTCCACCCCTTCAGAGAAAGCAAGTCCGTCCTTATAGAACTGAAGGCCAATTGGATTGGCCAAGCTTTTGGTTATCTGCCCGAATATTTATCTCCTTCTGTGACTTGATGTGAAATTTTGACTGACTCTCCTGTAAAGAATCTTGCGATGGTTTACTATGTTCAAATGATATATAAATACAAGCTTATTTTTGATGGTATAAGTGATGAATGTTTGGGCTGGAATGATACAGGAATGTCTCAAATGAAAGAATGAGGATAAGAGGAAGCGAGAGAATAAGCAGCTGCATGAATTGTCTTGAACTGAGGAAGAAAAACATTGGTAGGCTCCTTATGGAGCATCCTTGATATGAGAGTCAAGGATTGAGGTGGTAAGTGTAGGTTTTTCACAGTGGCTTGATTGCAGTATTAATGTAAGCCTGCTTGTGACAATAAAGATTATTATATTATAAAAATCCCCCATTCGCCACAATCCAGCCCCTGTTCGGGTGCACTGAGGGAGAATTCAGAATGTCCAAATTACCTAACAAGCACGTCTTTCGGGACTTGTGGGAGGAAACCTGAGCACCCGGAGGAAACCCATGCAGACACTGGGAGAATGTGCAGCCTCTGCACAGACAGTGACTCAAGCTGGGAATCGAACCTGGGACCATGGCACTGAAACAACAGTGCTATCCATTGTGCTACCGTGCCAACCATGCTGTAGAGCAGAGAGCTTTAGGTTTTTCCTTTGCCTCCAGGGTAATTTTGACATGCGGGAGATTGTGGCAAAGGAGGTTAAGGTCAGTTAAAGTCTAACATTACCCGATTAATATTTGAGGAGACTGGCAATGATTTAGGTGCGCTGATTTAGAGGAGTAAAGATGGTGGGATGAAATGCTATGAATAGGAGACAAGTATTTTTTTTGTTGGGCACAAGGTAAGGGAAACAGATTTGTAGGTTGAAAGTGGCAGATGCATCATGATGTGTGGGCAACTGAAAGAGAGAGATTTGAGAGTTACCGAAAAATCCATGAGGAAGCTCATTGGAAGATTTATTGAAAAGAAATGAAAAAAAAAGCAAACTGAAACATAAAGGGGGAGACTTACCAATAAGACAATGTTAAACAGGGACACTTAACAAGGGACCACAATAATCGAGCATTCCCAAAAATAGAGTTCCTTGTGAAAAGCAAAACACATACAAAGAATGTTAATTGCTTTTTTGCTTTGTTGAAGATCAGTTTAATAATTAGCTATGATGACATCATTTGGGGAGCTGACAGAGTGGACTAAACACCATAGGGTGCCTCAGTAATCACATTATTTCAACTATATGCAATAATTATCTCCCTTCAAACTTGGCAAATTATTTCCATGAGTTCCCTTAATAATGTCAAAGGCCATAATTTCAATGAAATATCCAACAGCAGAATATGAGAGAACATGCAGGAAGGGACATTCGGATGTTTGCACAAGTCATTATTAATAGTGGTTTGATATTTAAATGTTTTTTGGTGGCTTGAATATTTTTTTAAAAATGATTTGAGTTGTTTTGGAGATCAAGGAAATTACTTTCAGCCTCAAGAAGCATTTAAATTTTTTATTTTTTAAAGCACTCATAGGAACCCTCGACTTTACTCCAGATTTCCAAGAAATCCGGGCATAATAGAGTGCACGAAAAGGGGACATCTGATTGTTTGGTCATGAAGCAGCTGTTAAAAACAAAGTTGTGATCAAGCCGAACAGCAAACAAACTAGTAAAGTCATACATTGTGGGTTATTCCAGCTGCACAATGTATGTGAGAAACCAAAAAAGAGCCCCGAGGAATTAGACTGAGATGTGCAGGTCTGAGGCTGTGGGTTATAGTAAGCAGCTTGTGGGAATGACATAGTGTTCTCTACTGAGTGAAAATGTAAGCCACTAATAGCCAGGAGCTGAAGCAGTCATGAGAGGCTATCTCGCAGGAGGTCAACGTAAGGTTTTGTCCAAGGAAGTCCAGAAGAAGGTGCTACGCCTGAAGAAACGTGGCAATGTTAGAAATTAGACTGAATATGAATAAACATACCTTGCTATAGTACAGCTGGACTACATGCTTATCATTATTATCAATCAAAGTTAATCACAGGTGTCAAAAGAGTTTATTTGATTTCATTTGTGTACTTAACCTAAATGGATCCAATAATCTGCTGAAAATGCAATGTATTGCCTGCAGCAGCAACAACATGCTTAATTATGCACACTGATTTATCATATGCCCTTTTCTTCTTGCTGCAGATATGCCACAACCCTCAGAGCAGCAGGCTGCCCCCCCCATCAGCAAGATGTTTCATCACAACATTCAATATCATTACCATTTGAAGCACACATTAGCTCACAGACATACAACTTGAGGATTTTACTAAGCTAAAGAAATATTTATAAACGGTGCATTTATATGGTAATGGCATAAAAAGAGATGGAGCAAGAGCAAGTCAATGGAACTGAGGTGCAGATCAATGATGATCTAATTGAATGGCAGAAGACGTTAGATGGGTTGAAAGACCCTTTCCCGTTCCTATGTTTCCAAAGTCCAGGAAATCCGTATTGAGTCTGTGGGCATTTTGTCAAAGTTGTGACAAATGGCTCACACAGCTGTGATGGCTCACACCACAGATGCTGCCCAACCTCTACTTCCTGCTTCTGATCAAACGCTTCCTATTACACCTTCTGGTGAAACATTGCTGACTCCCCCTGTGGGTTTGGAACCTCATACCTTGATGAGAGTACATTGTATATTTTGCCACCTCAATGCAAACATTTTTAAAAGTGGGATATGCGGAACAAATTGTTGTTGATTTTCTTTTCATTTCAGTCTGCTGGTCAAGCAGTTATCTGACTCTGGAAAATACAGTTTTTTCTGCTGAGAGGAATATTTTGCAGTTGTTGGAATACATTTTTTAACATAATCGTGAGTGGTCTGGTAAGCTAGATTTGGGGCTGGAGGAGGAAGGGAGAAACAAAGAAGACAGCAAAGAGCAGGAGCAGCTTTTTTCTTTATGGGATCGCTGGCTGGGCCAACATTTATTGTCCATACCTGAGGGGCATTTAAGAGTCAATGACATTGCTGTGGGTTTGGAATTACAGGTAGGCCAGACCAGGTAAGGGCGGCAGGCGTCCTTCCCCAGGGACATTATGAATCAGATGGGTTTTTACGACAATCAACAATGGTTTCACGGTCGTCATTAGACTTTTAATTCTAGATCTTTTATTGAATTCAAATTCCACCATCTGCCCTGGTGGGATTTGAACCCAGGTCTCCAGAGCATTACCCTGGGCCTCTGTATTATTAGTCCAGTGACAGTACCACTACACCACTGCCTCCCCGCTGCACCAAGTGTCAAGAAGAAAAAGGTATCAGAAGCAGGCCATAACCACAGCAAGTTTTCAGGATGCACCTCTCCTATTCGGATGAGCAATGTGTGAGGTGCCATGGCCTCAATGGAAATACAAATCCAGAGAGATGTGAAATGGGTGGCCAATTTGCAATCACCCGTTTTTCACTCATGCTCAAAGTCAAAATTACCCTAAGTGTAACCTAACCCCGCAAAACGTTACCTTTTTGAGAATGCTCACATTTGCAAATGTAATTACAAACCTTAAAGCATCTTTTGTCAGGCTTTAAACTGGGAAGGCTTCACAAACATAAATAAAAAGCTTGTGTTATGCTTCCAATTATTCAATGTCTAAATTATTATTATTTCTTAAAAATAAATTTTGAGTACCCAATTCAGTTTTTCCAATTATGGGGCAATTTAGCATGGCCAATCTACCTAACCTGCACATCTTTTGGATTGTGGGGGAGAAACCCACGCAAACACAGGGAGAATTCCACACAGACAGTGACCCAGAGCCGGGATCGAACCTGCGACCTAGGCGCCATGAGGCAGCAGGGCTAACCCACTGCGCCACCGTGCTGCCCTATTGAACCATACCAATTAGCTGTAATGATCACTCTCCACCACCATTCCTCCATTGGCCTTTCTGTTCTTGGCCTCCCATACTGCCAATAAAGTTCAAGAGATACTCACAAAATAGCAACTGAGCTTTTGATTGGACACTTTACATCCTTTCAGACTCAACACTAAGTTCAACAATTTTTGAACATAACCACTGCTTTCCTTTCTGAAATGCTACATGACTGTTTGATCTGTGGCGTAAATAACATGACTACTCAAAGGGAGCGCTGAGAGAGGAGTGCAAGAGATCCAGGGGATGGAGGTGAACACCCCGGACATGCTCCTTTTCGGCAAGCCCCCTCTCCCCACCCACTGCAAGACAGAGACCCAGCCCTGGACCGAGTACCGAAAGGGCCAAGTCCGTTGATCAAGGACTGAAACCTCCTGAAGTTAGTAGAGGGTGAGCCTAGGCATTGTGAGGCATGTGAGCGCAGGAGCCACAGGGAGCACAAAGCACAGGGCAGCCAGAAACCCTGTTGCCCCGGTAGAGGCAGGCACCAACCAAGCGCTCGCACCCTCCAACTGAACCATGCTGGATTCAACATGCAGTTGAATTGTATTGCAGCACCCTATGTGGTCCCATCAAGATAACCATGCAAGTTAACAGCCATCCATTGGACATGGAGCTGGACACAGGAACCATGGCTTCAGCTATCTGGAAATAAACCTTCGACATGATAAAGATGGGGGTACAGCAGTTAGACCTGCACGACACTGAGGCAAGATTAGGGGCATATACCGGCGAGCTGTTATCTACTGCAAGGATTACAATGACTCAATGATTTATGGACAACATTCTGTGCGGCTTCCATTAATCATTGTCAAGAGACACAGCCCCAGCCTGCTAGGCTGCGATTGGCTGACACACCTATAACTGGGCTGGCAGCAGATCCTCTAAATGGGATCCGGCGGCCGAGACAAACTGCTAGGAAAATATCCTGAGGTTGCCCAACCAGGGCTGGGGAAAATAAAAGGGTCCATGGCATGAATTCAGGTCGACTCGGACCCACAACCAAGATACTTCAGGGCTCACCCGGTCCCTTACGCTTTGCTAGTAAAAGCCGGCTCCAGAGCTTTGGAATCATTCGATCAGTACATTTTGCCAATTGGGCGGCGCCGGTGGTCTCGGTACTCAAACCAGATAAGACAGTCAGGCTATGTGGGGACTATAAATTAATGGTCAATGGGGTTTCCCGGCTTGATCGTTACCCGATGCCTCGCATCGAGGACCTTTATGCAAAAGTGGCTGGTAGATACTCATTTACAAAGCTCGATATGGGCCATGCATACATGCAGTTGGAATTGGACTCTGTCTCATATAAATATGTCGCTATTAACACCTATAGAGGCCTAGACGAGTACACCAGACTACCCTTTGGAGTGTTATCGGCCTGTGCCATATTCCAGAGGGCAATGTAAAACATACTGAGTGTTTCGTCACGTTGGCTGTATAGCTGGATGACGTGTTAGTCACAGGGGCTACTGAGCAAGAACATTTAAGTAATTTGGATGAAGACAGGTGAGGGTTTACGCCCAGTCGCGAAGAAAGTAGGGACAATTCAGCAAGTTCCTACGCCTGGAAACACCACGGATTTGCGATCATTTTTGTGATTGATGAGCTATTACGGAAGGTTCATCGCCAGCCTCGCGACCATGTTACCTACTTACATCTCCTTTTAAAAAAGAACCAAGAATGGACGTGTAGACAGCAACAGGAAAAAACATTCACACAAGTAAAGAGACAATTAACTTCCTCAGGCTTGTTAACACATTATGATCCCACCAAGAAATTAATAGTCACGTGCGACGCACCGCCGTAAGGCATTTATTACATCAAATGGAAGATGGCAGAGAGAGGCCGATCGCTCCTATGTCTTATGGCCTTATGGTATCATGCATCAATACCTAGTATACTGGCAGCAATAATGATGCCTTCATTTTGTAGAAGTTTGGTGTGCCATCTGCAACAAACTAAAGTGTGGCCATTGGGCGGACATGGCTATCTTTTGATTCACGTGGGCTGATCCACTAAAAGTGATACCGTAGACAATTGGGGGCTTAAACAATGCTGTGGCTGACTGGATTGTTCTGAAGGAATCATGCAGCCCTCAGCAGAGCACATGCCATGATTCAAAGTGATCTGTTGCACGCTGCATGTTACCAATATGAGGGCATAGCCATTGCCACCAGTTAAATGGCGACCAGATGTGGAGAAAGAAGAGAAGAAGGGACAGAAATGGAGGAGGTAACCAACACAGGCCCTTTGTGGCTGGACTGTCCGTGATTGATTCATCTAACTGTGATGCCAATGAACACAACCTCAATTACCCTTTCACCAACAGTCCCATACTTTCTCCCCTTTATCGGCTGTCACATCTTCCTATTGTCCACAATTCTAAAATAAAAGCAACAAAATAAACATTCAGAACCAAATTTATAAATCACATCATGCTATATTGTGCACAAACATCATCTAATTCACCTTGTATATTCCCTTCCTGCCTGCCTTCGGTATGCCCCTGTCTGTCCTCATGCTGAAAACACTACAACCCCTGTGGCTGATGGAAGGCTATTGACTTTCAGTAGGGGAGATTGGAGATGGTGTTGTCACAGGATGCCCTTGAGCAACTCAAGGCCTAGCTTTGGACTGCATCAACTTGCAAGCAGAACCAGGGTTGGCTGGCTGAGAGACAACAGCAAAGGCATTGGCAGAGTGGCACTGATGAGAGGGCAAATGCTGTGCTCATGGGAGAGGACAGCAGCTTTCATGCTTCAAAGAGCCACTGCCATGTCCCCGAGCCATGTGTTGGAGAACAGATTGCTTTGGACTACAGTGACACCCTGCAAGCCCCTTTGAACACCGTTATACACAGCTATGATGGAACGGTCTGAGATTGTATGGCAGCAAGCTGACTTTGCATGACTTTGTCTGATATTCCACTGCAGCACTCAGATGTTGAGTGACTTCTGCTTGTACTGCAATCGAAGCTGAGGTATTGGGGGGAACTCTTACGCAGCATTTCTCAGTGTGGTCTCCGACGGGAAACGAGGTGTGATTCCTGTTAGGTGCCATCCATTGCGATCCAGATGGCAATCCGCCCACACTTAGAAATTTATTTGGAGCCTGAGGTGATTTCTGCCATGGGACCCAAACAGGTTGGATCCTCAGAGATTGGGGCGGTGCTTTGATTTCAGTATAACACTCCCCCCAAGCATTAAGAATTGAATTTTGCGCACCCATCAGCCTTTATTTGTAATCAACCCCACACGACAGCAGAACTTGCCTATGACCTTAGCCTCCGGTGGAATGGTATCTGTGCTGGCGGCACAGATACCGTCTCTAAACTATCCTCAAAATTCCATGCAGTATCAGGATGCAAGTGTGGGACTGAGTGACAGCGTTTCTTCTTCATCATTGTCTTCTTGTTATCCCATTGTCATAATATACACCAGTATATCATGGTGCAGACACACACACTGATGGACACACAGCAAGACCATTCAACACACACAACACCGCAGCCAATCACCAGTTAGAGCACACTCACTCTATAGACAAAGGGCATCAGAGTTCCCACTCATTCGGGATGCAGCCTCCTACAAGGACAGAGCTTACAGCTTACAGCACAGATCTTCACCATGTGCTGAGTGCTTAGACTGGTTAGGACAGACATAGGTCTTTAGTTTAATCTAACATCGTGTGAACCCACAGTGAAAGTATGTTCAACAGTTTCTAACTTAATAAAATAGTGTTGCACTATTTTAAGTGTTGGTGGCCTGTATGTGTTCCACGGATCCAGAGGACCCAACACATCATGGTACCAGTAGTTGAGATATTAGAACTTCTTAGACTTACCTGCAAGTGATCTGCCTTCCACCATCATACAGCCATCCTGCAAAATGGACAGCGTCCGGCCGCCGCCGCCGCTCCGCATCACCGGTAACCTAGGGGCCAACTGGAAGATATTCAAACAATGCTTCCAGCTCTACCTTGAAGCCACAGACCGGGAAGCTGCCTCAGACACCAGGAAGATCGCTCTCTTCCTATCCACGGTTGGGGAACATGCCATCCACATTTTCAATTCTCTCACCTTTGCTGATGGTGAAGATCAATCAAAATTCAAGACGGTCCTCCTTAAGTTTGACAGTCACTGCGACATCGAGGTGAATGAACGTTTTGAGCGCTATGTATTCCAACAGCGTTTGCAGGGTAAGGATGAACCTTTCCAGTCCTTTCTCACACACCTCTGCATCCTTGCGCAGTCCTCTGACTCCATGGTACGCGACCAGATCACTTTCGGTGTTCAGTCGGACCCCCTACGCCAGCAGCTCCTCAAGGTAAAGCAGCTCACCCTAGCGATTGCCATCGAGACCTGCATGCTACATGAACACGCCATTAGTCGGTATTCCCACATCCAAGCGGCTGAAATGGCGCGGCAAGGTCCCCACGAGGCAGAACGGGACCAAGCAATCGAGCAACTCCAGGGCCTCAGCCTGGATGAGGGCGGCCATTTCGCGTGCTTTTCGCGGACTCCCGCGCTTGTGCGCACGGAACGAGGGGACGTCGACGAACGTACTGCAGAGGCGCACACCACGTACGACCGCACCGCGTATGCGCGGTGGCGCAGCGAACGGACTGACGCTACAACGTGCGGCAACTGTGGCCCCACCCACTTAAAGCGGCAATGTCCTGCCAAATCCCGATGATGCCTGCGATGTGGCAAATTTGGACACTATGCTGCTTTATGCAGATCAGCTCAGCCTGCCAACTCTCATCGCTCCAGCCAGCCTCGCAGGAATTTCCGGGCCATTCAACCCACGGCCACTGAGCCCGATTCGGAACTGCTACCCGATATTGACACCGAGGACCCGAAGGCGCCTTTTCGAGTCGGTATCATTACAAAAAACAGGGTGTCCCCGAAGCAAAGAATCCAGCCTCTATCGGTATACAGCATCGATCCGGACGATGAATGGTGTGCCACCCTTACGGTCAACCTGTCCCAAATACGATTCCGCCTGGATGCTGGTGCCTCTGCCAATCTCATTGCGTGGTCTGACCTTCAAAGCCTTCGTGTCAAACCAGCCATCCTCCCATCAGCCTGCCAGCTATTAGATTATAATGGCAATGCCATTGCTGCCAGCGGCTCATGCCAACTTGAAGTGACGCACAGGTCATGCAAAGCCATCCTTCCCTTTGAAATTGTGGGCTCCTCGAAAGCCTCCCTGCTTGGCACGCAGGCATGCAAGCTGTTGAACCTAGTTCAGAGAGTTCACTCTCTCTCTCTCCTGCTGATGCGTCTGCCTTTCAGGACACAGCTCGATGCCATTATCAACCAGTACCACGACGTCTTCGAGGGCATGGGCACGCTCCTGTACACCTACAAGATTTTATTAAAACAGAATGCCACCCCTGTGGTGCACGCACCTCGCAGGGTCCCAGCACCCCTTAAGGACCGCCTCAAGCAGCAGCTGCAGGACCTCCAGAACCAAGGAGTGATTTCCAAAGTCATGGAACCAACCGACTGGGTCAGTTCCATGGTATGTGTAAAAAAGCCTTCCGGCGAATTGAGAATTTGCATTGATCCCAAGGATCTAAATCGCAATATTATGAGAGAGCACTATCCAATTCCCAAGCGCGAAGAGCTCACATGTGAGATGGCTCGCGCCAAGCTCTTTACCAAACTCGACCCCTCAAAAGGATTCTGGCAAATCCAGCTTGATAAATCCAGCAGGAAACTTTGCACATTTAACACCCCCTTTGGAAGATATTGTTACAACAGGAAGCCGTTTGGGATCATCTCTGCATCAGAAGTATTCCATAGGATTATGGAACAAATGATGGAAGGTATTGAAGGTGTTCGCGTCTATGTCGATGACATAATCATTTGGTCCACCACCACGCAGGAGCATGTTAGTCGCCTCCAGCGCGTATTCAGACGTATACATGAGCATGGCCTCTGCCTCAACAGAGCCAAATGCTCTTTTGGTCAGACAGAACTTAAGTTCCTCGGGGACCACATTTCCCAATTGGGTGTGCAGCCGGATGTGGACAAGGTAGCTGCCATCACAGCTATGAAAACACCAGAGGACAAGAAGGCGGTCCTCCGATTTCTGGGCATGGTCAATTTTTTCGGGAAATTCATCTTTAACCTCGCCTCTCATACCACAGCTCTCAGGAACCTGGTCAGGAAGACGACAGACTTCCAATGGCTCCCTGCCCATGAGCGCGAATGGAGAGAACTCAAAACAAAACTGACCACAGCCCCGGTCTTAGCTTTCTTTGATCCAGCAAAGGAGACCAAAATTTCAACCAATGCCAGTCAATCCGGCATTGGGGCAGTGCTCCTTTAACGTGATGAGGCCTCATCATGGGCCCCCGTTGTATCTGCGTCACGTGCGATGACCCCCACAGAGCAGCGCTAAACGTAGATAGAAAAGGAGTGCCTGGGCCTTCTGACCGGTGTTGTTAAGTTTCACGATTATGTCTACGGACTTCCTCAATTCACCGTCGAGACCGACCATCGCCCGCTGGTCAAAGACGTGAACGACATGGCGCCTCGCGTATTCTTCTCAAGCTCCAGCGATATGACTTCCAGCTGGTATACACCCCAGGCAAGGACCTCATCATTGCTGACGCTCTCTCCAGGGCAGTCAACATTCCATGTGACCCAGCCGGATTTGTCTGCCAGGTTGACGCCCATGTGGCATTCGCGGCCTCCAATCTACCTGCCTCGGATGAACGCCTCGTCCAAATTCGCCGCGAGACAGCGGCTGACCCCTTGCTACAGCGTGTCCAGCGCCACCAAACGGACGGGTGGCTCATGGGCCAATGCCCTCAATTCTATAATGTCAGAGATGATCTGGCGGTAGTAGACGGGGCTCTTCTAAACCTGGACCGCATTGTCATCCTGCATAGCGTGCGGCAGCTTGTCTTGGAACAACTACACGAGGGCCAACTAGGCATGAAAAAGTGCCGCCGATGGGCCCGAGAGGCAGTGTACTGGCCCGGCATTAATGAGGACATAGCCAACACAGTGCTCAACTGCCCCACTTGTCAGCGCTTCCAGCCGGCCCAACCACGTGAGACCCTGCAGCCCCATGAGTTGGTCACGTCACCATGGACCAAGGTGGGCATCGACCTGTTCCACGGGCTGGGTAGAGACTGTGCCCTGATCATGGACTACTTTTCCAATTACCCGGAGGTGATACGGTTGCACGAGTTCACCTCGTCAGCAGTCATTTGTGCATGTAAAGAAACCTTTGCTCGACACGGCATCCCGCTCACAGATATGTCGGACAATGGCCCCTGTTTCGTCAGCCAAGAATGGTCCAACTTTGCCAGGCGGTACAATTTTGCCCATGTGACGTCCAATCCCCTGTACCCCCAATCCAACGGCAAAGCAGAGAAGGGAGGACATATTGTCAAACGGCTGCCGATGCTGGGTCTGATTTCTACCTTGCCTTGCTGACCTATCGCTCCGCCCCACTGTCCACTGGCCTGTCACCAGCCCAGTTACTCATGAGTCGCACCCTGAGGACGACGGTGACGTCCATCCATGTCCCAGACCTCGAGCACGTTCCGGCCCTTTGTCGGATGCAGCTGTCTCGTGCACAGAACAAGGCAGCTCATGACTCCCGTGCAGCTGATCTCCCTGCTCTGGCTCCAGGTGATAACGTCCGCGTCCATCTTCCGGATGGCGGCTGGTCTGTAACCGCTGTTGTCCTTCGGCAGGTTGCTCCCCACTCGTTCCTGGCTCATCTACCGGGTGGCTCTATTCTGCGCCGCAATCAATGTGCCCTTCGTCTCGTTCCACGCTCGCCACGTGATCCTCCAGTGTTGCCTCACCCTCCTGCTGACCCTGCCATGGACTATGCAAAGCTCCCTGTCACTCTGCATCCCCCTGACTCTGCCGCAGTCCAGCCCCCTCCTGAACCGGTGGCTCTCGACCCACCCTTGAGGCGGTCAACCAGAATTTGTCGCCCACCTCAGAGACTTAATTTTTGAACTTTTTGAATTTATGGAATCTCTGAATTGTTTTGTTGCTTTGTTTGATCGTTTCCCTGGTTTGTATATAGTGTTGATCTCGTTACTCTTGTTGCATACTGCTTCTCTGCACCAGGCACCTTCCCATGTAAATAGCTTAGTTCTCATGTACGTAGTCCTGTAAATATGTCTTCGCACCCGACACGTAGTTAGGAACATTCTCACCACACATTATTTATTGCCACACACATACATCTTTTTATAAAAGGGGGGATGTCATAATATACACCAGTATATCATGGTGCAGACACACACACTGATGGACACACAGCAAGACCAATCAACACGCACAACACCACAGCCAATCACCAGTTAGAGCACACTCACTATATAGACAGAGGGCATCAGAGTTCCCGTTCATTCGGGATGCAGCCTCTCAGAAGGACAGAGCTGACAGCTTACAGCACATGTCCTCACCATGTGCTGAGTGCATAGACTGGTTCGGACAGGCATAGGTCTTTAGTTTAATCTAACATCGTGTTAACCCACAGTGAAAGTATGTTCAACAGTTTCTAACTTAATAAAATAGTGTTGTACTATTTGAAGTGTTGGTGGCCTGTATGTGTTCCACGGATCCAGAGCACCCAACACATCACCCATCTCTTACTCCCCCACCACTGTCTGGCCAGTTTGCAGTTCTTGGGTGTCTGAAAGTGAAAGGCACAAGGGTAGGGTTACAGTGAAGGAATGGTCAGAGTGAGTGTGGCAGAGTGGCCTCGGGTACAAATCAGGAGATTTGTGCTGAAAACATCTAACACTTGAGAATCGGAGGAAAGTATGGGGTGAGGGAGAAGTTGGATATGCGAAGGAGGATTAGGGTTGACGATATCATTACCATCAAGGTTTTCGCTCCACTGCTGCCCACAGCCTCAGTCATGGCTACTTCAACACCAGCTCCCCGCCAAGGTAAGGACATGCAGCCATCCCTGTCCACTGCCAGTTAGGTGCTAATGGCTTCGGTTATGTGGCACCTGGTCCTGCAAAAGGGAAGGAAGTGTGTCAGTGAGTGTGGTGTGGTATTTCTGGGTAATGTGGATGTCCTGATTGAACAGTTGGCAATGTGTACAAGCTGTGAGATGTGAGTGTGAGTCTTGCAGCAGTGTCAAGTGTGTGAGGATCAGGGGAAGTTATGAATGCTGGATTGACGAGGCGGTGGGTGAATTGATCAGTGTGTGAAGCTAATGGTGCAGTTGATGGGATATTTTATTTGAAGATACATTCACTGATGCTGTATGAGGTAATTGAACTGAACTTTTTGTGGCATTGCAAACGGGTCCTCAGAGCTTGATTCCAGGTACCCATCTTCATGACTGGATACATTCCCATTTCAAAGTTTTTTTGGAGCGCTTCCTAGCCTCCTTCGGACAGATTATATTTCTCCTCTTCTCTACCTCCTTCACCAAGATCTCAAGTGCAATGGTGGAAACATTTGGTGCCTGTTCCTCACTATCTTGTGCCATTTTTCTCTCTTTCCCAGAATAACTTCCAACATCTGATCCAACCACCGTGCACTTCTCCTTTAAGAGGTGCTGCCTCACTGTAAATAGTGTGCGTTAGCTTTAATTCATGCTAGCCTCTCACAATTTTGTGCCCTCCGATTAGGCGTGCAGCTATGCAACACCGTGTTTAGCGCTGACATCAAGTTTATTATAATTTTAGTTATGAAGCACCATGAGGTTTGCTTGCTGCCTGCAGCAGAAGCAACAGGCTTGGGGTAATTCCTCATCATATTCCCCATTTGTTGGTTTATTGGCCTGCCAATTTCACAACCAGAGAGTTCAAGGAAAAATTAAAATAAATAATTTGGAAGTTGAAGAACCCTTATCTCCAGTCAAAACGGTCTGTTGAATTCAGATCTGCATCTGTTAGAGTTAACCATTTTTAGAAATATTTTAATTTCAGTTACTAGTTCTTTTCACTATAAATGGTCAATTTCCTGTCCTACGATGCTTCCATACAGCAACAGTTCCTGTTCAGTGGCAAAACCATGAAGCGCCAGGGAACTGTGCACGGTAAGCTAGACTTACACTGCAGTGCGATACTAAAGGGGAACTGCACAGTCGGAGATTTAGCCTTCCCAATGAAACAATAAACAATGGCCCTGTCTTCCTTCACATGTGGGTTTAAAAAAATCCCTGGTACAATTCAACAACAGGGTTGTTCTCCATGGCTTTCCAGACAATATTTATCATTCAGACAACGTGATTTAAAAAATCATCTGGTAGTTTCATGCCATCACTTGTGGAAGATTCTGCTCCTCAAGGATTGGCCTCATCAGCCACAAGAGAATGGGCGCTATATGAAGACACTTGTAGGATCTCTTATTTTATCTTCTAATGAGAGTTGATTGTCCGGTTGATTGGAGGTCTTTATTTCTAATTATTCACTTGAATACACTTGCATACGTACTAAATCAAGAATAGGATGAATTCATGAATTCAGGAACTCAGGAGGCTGACCTTAGCCGCGAGGTCTTACTGAAGGGAATCCTTATCGATGGTCTAATCCCTCATTTACTCTCATTGGTTTATAATTCTCAGTTGAGACCTCCTCATTTGTTCAAATAGATGTCTGTTACTTAGAGGACGATTCATTAATCAAACATTGGCCATTACTTAAGATTGACTGGTATCCATCAGGAATAAATCAGTGTCTCCGTGGGCCGCCTCTTGAGAATAGGGTTCTCATGCCACTGCTGGCCATAGACCTTGCTGTAATTAATTATTTGATACATTCTTATTATGAAATGCACCAAAATATAACGGTTTATTCAACATATGAAACATTCATTATAACAATGTCTAAATTTCATAGAATTAAGCAATATGGAGTGCTGAAGGAGGCCATTTGCCCCATCAAGCCTGCACCGGCCCTTGAAAAGGGCACCCTACGTAAGCCCACACCTCCACCCTTTCCCCATATCCCTGTAACCCCGCTTAACCTTTTTGGATACTAAGGGGCAATTTAGCATTGCCAATCCACCTAACCTGCACATTTTTGGACTGTGGGAGGAAACCCACGCAGACACGGATAGAAACTGCAAACTCCACACAGCCAGTCACCCAAGGCCAGAATTGAACCTGGGACTCTGGAGTTGTGAGGCAGCAGTGCTAGCCATTGTGCCACATCAAACAGTTCAATAGTTAATTCATTACCTGAAACGATGTCTATCTTTTCACAGTCATGGCATGTTGAACAATTTCACTCTTCAGCTATGCACTCAATCAGTACCTAAAAACTTCAATAAATCAATAATCCATCAACATCCCACCTAAAATGGAATTGTTTACTGTGTCTATTATAGAAAGATGAATGCCAACAACAAATATTGTGTTTTACAGAAACTGTACGGAAGACTCGTCTATTAACTGTTGTATTTTCTTGGGCGAAGCGCAGAATATGCAATGTTCAGAGGTTTAATAAACTACAGGTTGCCAAAGATCTTTATCTACAAGTAGAAAAAGCGAATGATGATAATTTAATGAGTGATGCAATTGATTACCACATACTAAACTTTCCAAAAGTTCATGAATGATGCAACACCTTCATTTTAACACAACATGGATAATGAGACATTGAGTATATTCAAGATTGATCGCAGGGTCCTTTGTAATTCTCCAACAAAGGAGCATTGGTTATCACAGCTTTCAGGCCGCCAAATGCCTGTTGAATGTCCGCTGTCCACTGAAATTTTTGACGTTTCTTCAGCAAGTCCATCAGTGGAGCAACCACGCTACAAAACTTTTGCACAAATGTTCGATCAAATCCACTCATGCCAAGAAATCGCATTATTTCCCTTTGTCTTGAGGGTATCGGAAACTCCTCAAGGAAAGTGACTTGGACTTTTCCAAATTCATTTTTGGCTAGGTTTATCACCAAACCCGCCTCCTGAAGTCGATCGAATAATTCCATCAGATGTGTCAAATGTTCTGTCCATATCCGGCTGAAAAGCACCAGATCGTCGATGTATACCGCACAATTGGGTAATCCTTTTTTTCTTTTAAATTTAGAGTACCCAATTCATTTTTTTCCAATTAAGGGGCAACTTTAGCATGTTCAATTCACCTACCTTGCACATCTTTGGGTTGTGGGGGTGAAACCCACGCAAACGCGGGGAGAATGTGCAAACGCCACACGGACGTGACCCAGAGCCAGGATCGAACCTGGGACCTCGGCAATGTGAGACTGCAGTGCTACCACTGCGCCACCATGCTGCCCTACAATTGGGTAATCCTGAAACAATTTTGTGAGTGAACCGTTGAAATGTGGCTGGTGCGTTTTCCATGCCGAATGGCATAACTTTGAATGGGTAAATACCATCTAGAGCCACAAAGGCTGAAATCTCCTTCGCCCTTTTGGATAAAGGTACCTGCCAGTAACCTTTAAGTAAATCCAGTTTGGAAATAGAACCTGATTGTCCCACTTTCTCAATGCGATCCTCCAAACGTGGGATAGGATAAGAGTCCGTTCTTGTAACTGCATTAACCTTTCTATAGTCCACACACAACCATTGGGTACCATCTGGTTTTACGTATCATCACTATGGGTGAGTTCCATTGGTTGCAACCCCCTTCAATTCTGCCATTTTTAAGCATACTCTCAATCTCTTTGTTAACCTGTGCCAATTTTAAACGATTAAGTCTATATGGATGTTGTTTGATTGGAACAGCATTTCCCATGCCGACATCATGTATATCCATTTTAGTACTTCCCAATTTATCTCCACAAATATGCCCATGTGATATCAATAATTCTTTCAGGTCAGTCCGTTTTTCCTCTGGAAGGTAACTCAACAATTTGTCCCAATTTTTAAGAACATCCTCGTTTTCCAATTTAATTTGAGGTATGTCAAATTCACAGTCATCTGGATTTGGTTCGTCACTTTGAGTTAGAATCATTAAAACCTCCTCCTTTTTCTCTCCTTCCCTTTCAAAGTACCTTTTAAGCATATTCACATGACAAACTCGGTGAGTCTTCCTTCTATCTGTTGTTTTTCCTACATAATTGACCTCACTTAAATTCCTTTCAATCTGATAAGGTCCACAAAACCTAGCTTTTAAAGATTCATCTACCACTGGTAACAATACTAAAGCTTTATCTCCACTGGCAAAACTACGAACTTTGGATTTCTTCACATTTTGTGCAACTTTTAAATGTAGTCCAGCCAATTCACCTGCTCTATTTAATCGTTCCCTAAAATTTGACACGTAATCCAATAATGTAATTTCCGATTTCTCACTCACCAATTTTTCCTTAATCAATTTAAGTGGTCCTCTTACCTCATGACCAAAAATTAGTTCAAAAGAACAGAATTTGGTTGATTCATGAGGTGCATCCCTAACTGCAAACAGTACCAATGGAATTCCGTTATCCCAATCCTCTGGATAATCGTGACAATAAGCCCTCAACATTGTCTTTAATGTCTGATGCCACCTTTCTAACGCTCCCTGCGATTCTCGATGGTATGCAGTTGATTTAAATTGTTTTATTCCTATGCTATCCATAACTTCTTTGAATAACCTTGAGGTAAAATTCAATCCTTGATCCGATTGCATTTCTGTGGGTAGTCCATATCTAGTAAAGAATTTAAGTAACTTCTCCACAATCTTTTTAGCTGTAATATTACGTACTGGAATAGCCTCTGGTAACCTAGCAGACACATCCATTATCGTCAAAAGATATTGATTCTCAGTTTTTGTTTTCGGAAGCGGTCCTATGCAATCAATTAGGACTCTTGTAAAAGGTTCCTCAAATGCTGGAATGGGTATTAAGGGTGCTGGTTTTATCACTGCTTGAGGTTTCCCTATCACTTGACATGTGTGACATGATTGACAAAATTTAATTACATCTTTATGTAGTCCAGGTCAATAAAAATGTTTTTGTGTTTTAGCTTGAGTTTTCCTTCTTCCCAAATGACCTCCCACTGGTACCTCATGTGCAACTCGCAACACCTCCTTTCTATACCCTACCAGCAATACTGCTTGCCCACTTTTCATCCGCCTGCATATGTAAAGGTTTCCATTTTCTCATCAAGACATGACTTTTACGGTAATAACACTCTGGTATTCACCAGATTCCTCTTCCATGTATGCTTTCTGATACATCGGTTTTATTTCTATATCTTTTTGTTGTAACTCTGCCAATTTTCCTGAACTAAAAATATCCGCCTCGTCCTCCACCTGTTCTTGTTCTTTTACAACCATCTGATCAAAAATCGTTTCTGATAATTGCACTTCAACGCCATCTTCACTCTTTGATTTCTCCTCCTGTCTTAACCTGTGACTTTGCGACCTTGTTACTACACAATCTGGAAAAATCCCAGAATATTCGTCCTTCAACACATCAGTTGTCTGATTTTCCACTGGCTTATCAACCACAGTAGGCATCACTCCTACGATCCAGCTATATCATTACCCAAGATAAACTGTATCCCTGGACAAGATAGTTTCTCTATTACTCCTACTACCACTTCACCACTCTTCACTGGACTTTCCAGTCTTACCTTATATAATTGAACACTACTCCTCTCACCCTGAATTCCACATATTACCACCTTTTCTGGCAACATTCTTCCCAAACTACATAACTCCCCATCTCTTATCATTAAGAATTGACTAGCTCCCGTATCTCTTCAATTTGTGACTTCTTTACCTGCTCCTCCTGATACACACGAGTAAACTTTACCCACACAAGTAAATTCTTTAAAGAGATCTGGCACCTTCTTATCGATCACCTCTTGATCAGGCTGCACAATCTTTTGCACCTCCTTCGCTTCACTTGGGCTTTCCTTTACCCCTTTGACAAACCCATCTGTCTTATCCTGTTTTACCACATCAGCCTTCCCAGTGCTTTTCTTCAACCACCAACACTGTGACTTTACATGGCCTAGTTTATTGCAGTGAAAACATTTGAAACTTTTCATCTCTCTTCCACCCTCTGTCATGATATTCAAACACACACATCATGATAGACACACCAACAGACAAATCAGAACACACAACACCACAACCAATGACAGAAAGATATAAAAGCACAGACACGACCCCCGGTGGTCAGTATTAGCTGCCGAGGAGGACCAGGACAGATCTGTTACCAAACACACTCAGGGAGACAGCACGTGCAGAGTATCCAGAACGAACTGTATTATAAGAGTTAAAATAAAATAGAGTTGTACCACATACAACTGTGTTGGCTCATCTGTGCACCAGAGCACCCAACACCACATGGTACAGGAGTGGATCGATACCTGCCGGCATACCTCAGTGTACAGAGACAACCAGCAGTGCCCAGGCAAAATGATAGAGCTCCCGGTTCCGCAGCCGCTCCAGTGCTACGGCGATCTCCGCGAAAACTGGCGGCGATTCCGGCAATGGTTCGAATTGTTCCTGGTGGCAGCTGAACTCCAAGACCTGGATGATAGCGAAAAAATTTAATTTCTCCTCACCATCGCCGGTGCAAGGGCAAGAGAAATATTCACAAGGTTCAGGTTCTTCAGGAGGCAGCAAAGGTACGATTACCAGGCAGTCCTGGACAAATTCTCCAAGTACTGTGAAGAAAACGCAATCCAATCGGCAAGTAAAGGTAAGAAAAGCTGCAGTACTCACCTCGTGGCTGGGATCCCGGAGCCCGAATTCCCAGAGGCCGAAATCCCGGGCCTGAGAGAGGGGTGGGTCGAGGTCGGCGGCCATCTTGCTAAAGGTATCATGCTAGCACAGTTGCGCGAGCAGTGCGCAGAACCGGAAGTTTCGTTTGCGCATGCGCGAGATGCTGCGCATGCGCAGTCCAGAAAACGGCCATCGGTAAAGGAACAGCGATCTGAGCATGCGCAGTCGCTTCCTACGTGCTACATACCGAGCGTCAGGATGTCAGAGGCCCCAGACTGCACCAATTTAAAGGGGAAATGTCCCAAATCCAATTTAAAAGGGAAACGTCCCAAATCAAAAAAACAAAAATCTGTTAAAGCTGTAAAACAACCTTCCCTCACCTGGAATGACAGCACATTGCCGCAAATTGACCCAGGAGATGAATTTGACCTCCGAAGAACCCTCCGACAAGCAGTTACCTACGCACAAGCCGATGATTCCGACCTCGAATACTTCGATGACGATCTTTACAGTGTTTCCGGACCTCGCGAGCCCAATGATAGCTCCGTGGTCCTATACGACTATGACTCGGACGAACCTTTCGTGTTGCACATTGGCGGCCCCCACATTGAATCCGACGCAGATGCGGATTCATTTTTCGGATTTGAGGATCTTCAATCCAGCAGATATGACGTTCCAACTTATCAGTACCGGATGATGCTGCAGCCTGACATTAACAGACAGGGAGCGGTGCAAGCACACGGAGAGCGCCCTGCTGCCACACAGAGCGTGGTCCACGTCCCGCTCAACGTTCCCGACTCTATGAAAGAAGACATGCAAGACTCCAGAGTGCAGTCCTCGCATGAACCAGAAGTGACTCCAGTGTCACAAGCTTCCACAGCAAGCTCGTGGACAGACTCCACAATTGCAGAAATGCAAGACTCCAGAGCGCAGTCCTTGCACGGACAAGAAGTGACTCCAGTGTCACAAGCCTCCACAGAGAGCTCGTGGACAGCCTCCACGATAGAAGCAACGCAAGACTCCAGAGCGCAGTCCTTGCACGAACAAGAAGTGACTCCAGTGTCACAAGCCTCCACAGAGAGCTCGTGGACAGCCTCCACGATAGAAGCAACGCAAGACTCCAGAGCGCAGTCCTTGCACGAACAAGAAGTGACTCCAGTGTCACAAGCCTCCACAGAGAGCTCGTGGACAGCCTCCACGATAGAAGCAACGCAAGACTCCAATGTGCAGTCCTTGCAGGAACAAGACCATGAGGGTCTAGCAACCTCTCCTGACCAACCAGCGGCAGACGATGCAAGTCTGCCATGCTCACGTGAACAGCAAGAAGGCTATAACAGCCTACCATGCTCCACTACACAGCAGCATGACCATGACGGTCTCTCATGCTACAATGAAGGGCACAGCGCTGAAGACTGTTCAAGCCCAACTGAAGACAAGCCAAAGGGATCGCCTCGTCCAAGCCCGAAAAAAAAAGGTTTATGCGCTGACCTTCAGGATCATTATAGCCGAACAGAGATTAATAATGCTGCACGGCCACAGAAGGATGCTGAGGATTTGCTAACGAAATTAATTGAATGTTTAACTTGCAAGGAGCAGACTGAGAATTGCCAGTGTTTTAGTACGGATCGAAAAAATGGACAAGACATTGATCCTCAGGTAATGGAAATAACACAACCTGAATCATATCTACAGCAGGGACAAATGTCTCCCTTCAACACAACGCCGCAAAATCCCAACTTCGGAGACCAGCAGTTAGTCAGTAATGACTCTTCAAACCTTGAGGGGAACATTAATTGCATTGAACCTATACACACTCCACTGATTATTGAGCAGAACATTGGAGCAAGAATCCTGAGGACACCGACATCGAGTAGCCAGATAACGAATTTAAAACCCACAGCAGTTTCAAGTGAACCAAGTGTGCTTTCCACTAATGGTGAAGATGCAGATAAGGTCGACCCGATTATCCATTGTACCACACTAACCCCAGTGATTAAGCAGTTATGTATGGGGAGTATAATGTGGGCAATTGAGAACAGTAAAAGAGAGACTGTGACCATGCCAGTCCCAGCAAAATCAGACCCAGAGACCATGAAGGCATGTACATTAGACAAAGATACATATGAGGTACCTGAGAAGAAAAGTGAAACGGAATGTTCTTTGGAAAATAGTACAATGTCGATAGAAACATTGGATCCTATATTCGAGACCATACATATGGGAGAATTTGGGGGTAATAAACAAGGTTCTGCAATGTCTGGGGGAAGATTTAAAATTCCAAAGAAGAAAAGCCCAAATGAAGGACAACGGCAAGACAATGACAGTCCACCGACATGGTGTGCACCACCAGATGAAAACTCTGACAATTTACCCAACCCTAGTGAACAGCAAGCTGCTAATGAGGATCTATCCACGGGATGTGAGACGAGTGACGACAGCATCCCACTTCCCATGCAAAAGGTGCAAGGTGACAGACCTCGCCTAGTGCGTACCGAGGCACTCGACGATCACGGTGGGACCACTGGCGACTGCGGTGGCAGCGCACCGCTTCCACCCTCGATGGCTCGACCCTCTCCACTGGTTGGTGCATTCCTGCATGTTCCGACTCCAGAAGTGCAGCTTCAGGGAATCTCGGCTGCCTCCAGTGAACCTGTTGGGACTCCGGACGGGGGGCATCGACGGAAGGCAGACCGGACTCCAGATGGGGAGCAGCCAAGCGCCGACTCTGATTTGCGCACGCCAGACCTTGCTCCGGACGGACGGTGTCGCGGCCTCGGTGATGGCACGCTCAGGGTGACGGCGGATGCCACGGCGACAGGGAATGGATCGCGTGGCAGTCCCACTGGGTCGGCAGTGGCAACCAGCACCGGCGGTCCAAGATGGACACACCAATTCGCGCCATCGCCAGACGTTGATGCGAGCAACAATTCTCTCTCCAAGGCGACATGCTTCGACGTTTCTCTGCGGAGTCACCCTTCCGGCACAGCAGGTGGCCGGAACCAGCGTGCACGGTCTCGGCCAACTTCCACATCTGGCACAGTCATCGCCTTGCATGATATTAGTGATGGTGCTACTTCGATGGCAACGACCCATCGGCTACAAGATGCCGTCCACCACAAACATAAAAAGAAAAAGACTCCACCTTGTTCCTGGCATGCAGGGCGGATGGATTGGTGCGTAGGCGCAATCAGCGAGCTTTGCGCCGCCTTCCATGCTCGCAACTGAACCGTACGCACACGCCGGATCCTCCACTGGTTCCCAAGGATGACTTCGTGGAGATGCCACGGATCATGCCCCTTCCATCGCCACCAGAACCAAACCACAGCCAAGGCACCACTAACAAAGATGTTGAATGTTATATTTGCACGAATGAAAAAACCAAGCACTGCACGAAGTACAACAAATGGTAAAGTAGAGACTTCGGCAACAGCATCACCTCCAACAGTCCAAGGTGAACCAGTGTGACCCCAAATCTCCACAGCTGAACCGGCTTGAGGACCAGCCCATTCTTGAGGCGGTCACCCATTAGACTGGACTTATAACGCTGTTCATACGTTCAAAAAGTCAAACACTTCTGTATTATAACCTATTGTTGTTTATTGTTCCAGATATCGTCTGACCAGACCAATGTTCAAGTTTTTTTTTTCTCTCGCATCCAAGTTTTGTTATGGTACAACCTTGTTAGTGTGACGCACCCGACATCGCCCCATGTAAATAGTTACGTCATATACACACGCTGTACACAACACACACACACACTCTTAGATGCACTCACGACACAATTATATTTATAACCACGTAGGCACATATCTTTGTAAAAAGGGGGGATGTCATGATATTCAAACACACACATCATGATAGACACACCAACAGACAAATCAGAACACACAACACCACAACCAATGACAGAAAGATATAAAAGCACAGACACGACCCCCGGTGGTCAGTATTAGCTGCAGAGGAGGACCAGGACAGATCTGTTACCAAACACACTCAGGGAGACAGCACGTGCAGAGTATCCAGAACGAACTGTATTATAAGAGTTAAAATAAAATAGAGTTGTACCACATACAACTGTGTTGGCTCATCTGTGCACCAGAGCACCCAACACCACACCCTCCTGGATTTATTTTTAAATCTGAACACTTCACTTGCCCTACCTACCAGCTTTGTTTGAATCAGTAATACCCACATGTCCTGTGGCCATTTCATTTGTTTAGCTACCTCCTCAAATGAAATGAAAATGGCTTCCACTTGCTTCTCGTCAAACCTTGGCAATGCTTGGACATATTTAAATAGATCCCCACCAAGCCTTCGATTATGACACTCTTTCTCACTATCCTCATCACTATCATCCAACTGTACGTTTCCCTTTATGTGTGCCAATGTTAACTGACTGTCCTGTTTCATGGACATTTTCTGAAGTTCAAACTCTCTCTCTTTATCTTTTTCTCTGATCTGTATCTTCCTTTCTCTGTCATTTTGTTCTGCTCGGGCTATTCTTTCTGTTTTCCTTTCTTCTCTCTTTTTTTCCTCTCTCTCTCTTTCTGTTTCTTTTTCCTCTCTCGCTCTTTCTGTTTCTTTTTCCTCTCTCTCTCTCTTTTGTATTCAAGGTGCTTTAATTCTTTCTCATGTTCCATTTGTTTAATTTGCAGCTGAATTTTTGCTATTTCCAATGAGTCAAACTGTATCTCAGGCAACTTTAAATGCTTAGCCACCACCATAATTACCTCACCTTTTCGCATTTTGTCAGGTAATGTTAACTGCAATGTTTTTACCAAATCTATCAGTCTGCTTTCAGTCTCTGCCGTAAGGTACTGCGTTTTACCGTCTCTGATGTGTTTTTTGAGTTGGTTTAACACTGACTGCAACTGGGTGCAGTAAGACGAGAAACAGGCTTCCGACACAGGAGATGGTTCAACACTGTTTTATTGAACCTGCTGATTGCTGTACATAATCTGCTGTGGGTTGACACTCTATTAATCTAAACTGATAACCTCTGTCTGGCTTGACCAGACTGGCTGTCTGTCACATGGAGACGGTGCTCACTGCACTGTGCACCCTATCTCTGTAGCAGTATCCAGTGAGAAAAGGCAGAGTCTTGATGCCTCATGTATTTTATAGTGGTGGTGTCCCCTGCAGTGTCCTGTCTGGTGATTGGTTGTTCTGTGACCTGTGTGTTTATTGGTTATTCTGTATGTCAGTCACTGCCTGTCTGTATCTCATTATATACATGAGTGGATATTATGACAATCTCCACCCCAAAAATTTCTGAGCCTCTGATTGTCCACAACACACTCCCTACGTAAACTAGAATACCACACCTGAAAAGCAACCACAATATGCTCACCCCTCACTGTCTTTAAGTTCACTAAGCCAATCCAATAGATAAACTTTTATCCCCCTCGAGCCCCCAATTTGGTATGGGCCAGGGTTTAGAGAACCCCAAAGTGTATCATGGAGTTCACCTGACCCACAACTTTTACTAGATTGTGGTATGGGGAGCACACAGCCCATTCTACAGGTGTGGTACAGCAGAAATTGAAAAGTATTTTTTAAAGCAAAACAATGTTTATTCTATGAACTCAAGTTAACCTTTTTAAAACATCTAAAACAGTGAACATCTTAGCAACCATTAATTCAAATACAATCTCCAAAGACTACAACACTCAGTAAACCTTTAAGCTTTCCTTTTTAACATCCATAAGACTTAAAACACCTTTCACCAGAAGCACATTAGGTTCACATTCACTACTGAGAACATTTATAATTTTGAATTCACCAAATGATCAAGAGATAGTCTATTAATGGCAGAGAGAACAGCAGTGCACGTGCTTGGTCTGGCTTCAGCTCCAACACTGAAAACAAAACTAAAACACACCCTGCAGCCTGCTCAAAAACGAAAGTAAAAAGCTGACAGACACCCAGATCCACCCACTCTCTGACATCACTGCAGTAATAAACACCCATTTCTTAAAGGTACTCTCACAACAGATATTTATAAACACACCCATTTATAAACACCCATTTCTTAAAGGTACTCTGACATGACAACAGCCACTGATAAATTGTGCAATAGTCTTTTTTCCTGACGTAATCTTTTATTCTTCTACCAAACGAATTCGACTGCACAGCTTATAAACAAAAAGGTTATCTGGGCTATAAGCCATCATGAAATATTCAATATGTAAGACTGCCTGTGTGTTCTCAGATAACAATCAGAATTAATTTTTCCTTTCTTTTATTGTTTTCCTTGTAGCTTTTGCTATTATTTTCTTGGATGCATTCACACATGTGAAAATGCATCGAGAAGAGAACACAAGCTGCCAAAAGGAGATTGGGTTACAGTGACTATAATGGAGACCTGACATAAACATGGGTAGGAATGGAAACTAGACTTAACTGGCTAGAACATGTTCAAGAGGTTCAGGGAAGTACAGAAGAATGGATGACGAGGTGATATTTTTGATCAAGAATAATTTTACAGTCCTATACAGCAACAACGCATTCTCTCTCTACATAGTGTCCTCATTGAAGGCTTTTATGCATTGCTCATGCCATGATATCACTATGGAACAAGGCAAGGAGAGGGTCCCCAGGAACTAGCTGAGACAGTGCACAGATTGAAACCACATTCTTGGCATTATTCTCCACCACAATCTAGCCATCTAGCCAACTAATAGACTTCTGACAATATGCTGGAGGGTTCAAGAGCTGAATTTATTTGCCTGGTGTTAGGAAACAGATAAAAAACTATCCTGTATTAACATTGCTGGATCTTTACTAAAGACACCCTTATAAGAGGAGATAGAAGAGTAAGTATGTAGGCAAATTTCAGAAAAATAGAAAATAATAAGGGACTTCATTTTCTTTAAAATTTGGTTATGAAATGTGAGCATTCTTGCCAAAGCCAGAATTTGATACCAATGCCTAATTGCTGTTGAGAAGGTGGTTATGCCTCCTTGAACTGCTGCAGTCCACAAGGTGTAGGTATACCCATAATGCTGTGATAGGAAAGGAGTTCCAGGATTTTGACCCAGCAACAATGAAGGACTGAAAGTATACTTCCAAGTCAGGATGGTTTGTGACTTGGAGGTGAACTTGCAGGTAGTGATCTTGCTTGCATCTGCTGTTACCAGACCCCTAAAAGAGCCTCTTGTGGACTGACCTCATTGACACTACACCCCTGTATGCTTCACCCGATGCTGGTGTTATGTATTTACATTGTGTACCTTGTGTTGCCCTGTTATGTATTTCTTTTTATTTCCTTTTCTTTTCATGTACTTAATGATCTGTTGAGCTGCTCGCAGAAAAATACTTTTCACTGTACCTCGGTACATGTGACAATAAACTAATCCAATCCAAAGTCAAGATATTCTGGGTGTGAAATTGATCTACACCAGCCTCAGAAGCCTATTTGTTGTCAAATACAGTCTATCCTGCAGTCCACCACATTCTCTTTTCTTTTCCTTCAATTTTCATTTTGCACTGACATAGATCAGTTTCATATCCCCCATCTTTTCTTTAATGGCCTGTAATCAACTGAGTTTGAACAGTCTCAATTCTCAAGGCACAGGCATATGATAATACCTCAACTAAATTGAATACAAAGGGCACTAATTTTTTAATCTCATTCAGACATCTATAAATGCAAGCATTTGGAAAATAGAAAAAGCCTCACTGATGCAATAGGTATTTCACTTGAATCTGTGCTGTTACAATGTCAATGTCATTGCGCCTTATCTGTAGAGTTTAATGCAATAGCTGATTGTATGGAAGATAACTATTGTAATTTTTGTGAACACAAACTAAGCATGCAGGAACAAATACATTTTCAAATGTCAGCTTGGTTCTGTGACAGCATGATTCCAGGTACTGATCTATTGTCGCTACTTCTCATTCTCATGTGAATCCCCACTGGACAGAGATCCATTTGTTTCTTTATGCTGCAAAGGAAGTTATTCCAGGCTTTTAAAGTTTCTTGCTCACAGTGATTCTGGCAGGCAAGCAGTCTCAGCTTGGTAAACCTGTTGTCTACTTGGCTTCCATACAGAATCACAGGATTGCAACCTCACAGAAGGAGGCCATTTGGCCGGTTGTGTCTTCTCCGGCTCTTCTAACGAGCAATTCACCGAATGTCAAAGCCCCCAACCTGCCCCCCATAACCCTATGCATTTTTCCTTTTCAGACAATAATGCAGTTCCATCTCAAGTATCTTGATTGAACCTCCCTGTGCCACATTCTCAGGCAGAGCATTCAAGATCTTAACCACTCACTGAGTGAAACTGTTTTCCCTCAGGTCTCCATTGCTTCGTTTTCCAATTACTTTAAATTCTCTGTTCCCTTCCACTAATTGGAAGTTTTCCCCGACCTGCGCTGTCCAGACCCCTCATGATTTTGAATACCTTTATCAAATCTTCTCTTAATCTTCTCTTTCCCAAGGAAAACAGTCCCAACTTCTCCAAGCAAGCTACATAACTGGAAGTTCTTCATCCCTGGAGTCATTTCAGTACTCTCTCTGGTAACTTCACATCTTTCCTAACATGTGGCACCCAGAACAAGATGCAATACTCCAACTGAGACCAAACTAGTGTTTTCTGCAGCTGAAGCACTTCAATGGCACGAGCGGCACAGTGGCACAGTGAGCATTACTACCTCACAGCGCCAGAGACCGGGGTTCGATTCCGACCTCTGGTGAATGGCTGTGTGGAGTTTGCACATTGTCCCCATGTCTGCCTGGGTTTCCTCCAGATACTCTGGCTTCCTCCCACCGACCAAAGATCTGCAGGTTAGGTGGATTGGCCATGCTAAATTGCCCCTAGGTGAGGTTATGGGGTTAGGGTAGGGGATTGGCTTTAGGTAGAGTGCTCTTGCAGAGGGTCGGTGCAGACTTAATGGGCGAAATACTTCCTTCTACACCTTAGGGATTCTATCTTTCTATGATGAACAGAATGTAGCATCAATATACCAACACTGGATGATGCTATTTTCAGGAAATTCTTTCAAGTATTTGATGTTAAAGGGCATGTCAGTCAAATAGTCTGTTGACCCTGTTGCTCAGTGTCATCACATGCCGGTGAGCACCACATAGTGCAGAAGAATGTGTGGCTAGAGAGAGGGTGCAGGAGGGACGGCTTTAGAATTCCTGGGGAACTGGGACTAGTGCTGGTGGAGGTGGGACCTGTACAAGTCAAACTAGATTTTATCGCACAGGGCGATATTGACACAGGGAGGTTTGCTGGAGCTGTTGGGGAGGGTTTAAAATAGCTTGGCAGGAATATGGGAACTGAACATTGTTTCAGAAGGGAAAGAAGCAAAGCTGAAAAAGACAGAAAATTAGCAAGGAGGCAGACGAAACCAGGGTTGAAAATAAACAACAAAGGATCTTTTCAGGGATGATTTGTTTATAACTCAATGTAAGGAGTCTAACGAATGAAATAGAGGAGCTGAGGGCACATTCAGGCACTTAGTAGTATGGCATGGAAGCTATTACTGAAATATAGCCGAAAGAAAGGCAGGAATGACAACTTAACATTCCTGTTTGCAAGGTTTTCTGACAGGGTAGAAAGACGATAAAACGCAGGAGGGTCATTGCAATATTTGTTACAGAAACCATTGCAGCAGTGAGGAGGGATGATATGCTTGAATGATCATCAGCATTTTCTGTTTCTTTCACCATTCTGGGGGTTACCATTGGCCAAAAACAAGATTGGAGAAGCCATATAAATACTGTGGCTACAAGAGCAAGTCAGAGGCTGGGAACTCTGCAGCAAGTAATTCACTTCCGGACTCCCCAAAACATGTCCGCTATCTACAAGACACAAGTCAGGATTGTGGTGGTAAGCTGTCCACTTGCCTGGATAAATGCAGCTCCAAGAGCACTCAAAAACCTTAACACCATCCAGGACAAAGCAGCCCACTTGATTAATAATGCATTCAACACTGTAAACTTCACTCCCACCACCGACGCACAGTGGCAGCAGCGAGCACCATCTTCAAGATACATTGCAGCAACTCAGCAAGGCTACTTCCACCTTCCAAACCCTCTATCGCCTAGAAGGTCGAGGGCAACAGATACTTGGGAACACCACCACCTGCAAGCCCCTCACCAAGCCACATACCATCCTGACTTGAAACAATATCGTCGTTCCTTCGCCATTGCTGGGTCAAAATCCTGGAATTCCCTCCCGAACATCACTGCAGGTGTACCTACACCAGATAGACTGCAGCAGTTCAAGAACACAGGTCACCACCACCACCTTCCCAAGGGCAATTGGGGATGGGCAATTAATGCTGACCTAGTCAGTAATGTCCAATTCCACAAAATAATAAATAATAAAACAAAATTTCGATTTTCAGCATCCAGGCATTTTGTTTTTGCCATTTCGTTCTTATTTTGGTGGGTTTGGGACTACTGATGCTGACTACATTGCTTTCATCGGCAATATTTTACAACCAAGACGTTCATATTCGTTCACATGATTGATGTGTGTGTTTGTGTGTGCAGCGGGACCTGGGTGTCCTTGTGCACCAGTCGCTGAAGGTAAGCATGCAGGTGCAGCAGGCGGTAAAGAAGGCTAATGGTATGTTTGTCTTCATTGCGAGAGGTTTCGAGTATAGAAGCAGTGATGTGTTACTGCAATTGCACAGGGCCTTGGTGAGGCCACACCTGGAGTATTGTGTGCAGTTTTGGTCTCCTTCTCTGAGGAAGGATGTTCTTGCTCTCGAGGGGGTGCAGCGAAGGTTTACCAGACTGATTCCAGGAATGGCGGGACTGTCAAATGAAGAGAGATTGACGAGGTTGGGATTGTTCTCGCTGGAGTTCAGAAGAATGAGGGGGGATCTCATAGAGACTTATAAAATTCTAACAGGACTAGACAGGGTAGATGCAGGGAAGATGTTACCAATGTTGGGTGTGTCCAGAACCTGAGGATTCAGGGTAAACCATTTCGGACAGAGATAAGGAGACATTTCTTCACACAAAGAGTGGTGAGCCTGTGGAATTCATTACTACAGGAAGTAATTGATGCTAAAACTTTGAATATATTCAAGAGGCGGCTGGGTATAGCACTTGGGGCGAATGGGATCAAAGGCTATGGGGAGAAAGCAGGATGAGGCTATTGAGTTGGATGATCAACCATGATCGTGATGAATGGCAGCGCAGGATCGAAGGGCCAAAAGGCCTCCTCCTGCTCCTATCTTCTGTGTATCTATGTTTCTATGAAGCAAGAAACAGCTGTACCCACCATTCTACATTGTGTCATATATACAGACCCAGGTGCAGTACCTGGAGGAACTTTCTGTGAGGAAACACTGGGACTTGTAAAGGTCACCTTGCTGTCGTAAAACATCTTCCCAATTTAACACCAGTGTCTCAGGAATGTGATGACTTCATTGAGGTAAGAGTAAGCCAGTTCCCATTAATGACCAGGAATATGGGTTTTTCAGTGCTGGGCTTATTAAAGACTAATATGGCAAAAATAGAATGATGAAAACAGCATGATGTAAATAAAGTAACAGGATTGTATTATTGTGGTTTTAACCCTGATCAGGCTTCAGCTGAGCAGAGGCATGGAGTGAGTGCAAAATTAAGTAATTGAAGTAAGTTTCAATTTAAATGCAGCCACTCCATTTTCTGCCTGGAGCAAGTGGGTGTAGAGCAGCTGGGGCTGAAGAGGTTATGGAGGAGGGTGGAGAGTCCAACTGGAGCAGAGAGCATTGATATTTCTTTTGAGCCTAAGGAGCAAATGCCCTTGTTTATTTTGAACAACAAAGTCATCCTAATAATGACACAAAGATTTGCTGGGTGGTAAACAGTGAGGGTGAATGTCTTGGGTCATAGACGGGATGGCCAAATGGGCAGAGAAGTGGCAGATGTAATTTAACCCTGAAAAGTGTGAGGAGATACAATTTGGAAGGAGTAATTTGACATGGAAGTATTCAAAGTTCTGAGGAACAAAGGGACCTTGACGTGTTTGGCCATAGATCTCTGAAGGTGGATTGGTAAATGGGTGGTGGTAAAGGCAATTGGGACACTTGCCTTTACAATCAAGGCATAGATTACAAAATCAGGCAGGTCATGTTGGATAGAACTTTGGTGAGGCCACAGCTGGAGTACTGTGCGCAGTTCTGGTTGACACGTTATGGGAAGGATGTGATTGCACTGGAGGGGGTGCAGAGGAGATTCACCAGGATGTTGCAAGTCAAACCAGCAAGAAGAATCTTTATGTTGAGGCCAGCAAAAAACACACTGGCCCAGGTCTTCTGAGGAGTTACAATCATCATTGGATTGCTGCTCCACTCGAAAATCCCTCTGACATTATGCAGCTCAGTGTTTCTCCTGGGACGTTCCAATTCCATATTTTCTGGAAATGCAGAGGGCAGCATTCATTTTTGCGGGTAGAGAGACAGAACATGTGCCCTTTTTATGACACTAGCTGTTGTATGGTAAGTTTAAATGCCCAGTCTGAATGTTAATTAATGAGTGAGTGGATGAATGAGTGACTATGTAGGTTGGTTGGGTGAGTAGGTGTGAATTAGCTAAATGGGTAGGTAGGTAGGTAGGGTGGGAGGTGGGTAAATTGGTTGAGATGGGTAAGTGGGTAGGGTATGCAGGTGAGTAAATAGATAGGTGAATAAGTGAACAGGTGGGTGAGTGGGTACCGTGCTAAATAGGTAGGGTGGTGAAGTGGATGATGTGGGTGAGGTGGCTGATGTGATAAGTGGGTAGGTTGGTAGGTAGTTGAGTGGGTAAGTGGGTAGAGTGAGTAGGTTTGTGAATGGGTAGGTGTGTAGGGTGGATAGGTGAGTGAGGTGGTTGTTGGGAGAATGGGCAGTATCTTGTTTTTATGATGCTCAATGGCTGACACCATTGCCGTTGATCTAACTTTATTAATAGATATTTTCGTGACAGGAACACACAACTGCAAGGCATCTGTAGCCTTGTTCCAACCATTTCTAACATGTACTATCTGACCTTCAACCCCCAGGTCAGATGACCTCATCCGTAGTACAGAGTGTACTGTATGGTATTGTCGTGGCTCGAGCCATACACCGGGGGCTTCCAGAGGTTAACAAAATTGATGAAAGGCAAATAGCAGTTTGATAATACGCACAGAACACTATCCAACAGGGACTGCATTCTCCATTCCTGTCTCTAACTGTTGACTCCAACAGAGGATTTGTGCAGTTCCACAACGGAAAAATTGGTGCCACACCTGCACCGATTCCGCTACCGATGAGGGGCTAGCACCGGCACCACGTGAAACACCCACGGAACAAGCAGAAAATGGTGGGAGAATCGCCGGGTCCGTGCTGGACACGCGCAGGGCTGACAAGCCGCAGCTGCGCGTACACTTACACCCCTGACACACGCACTGATCGCACCCGAAAAGATGCCGCCAGTTGTGCTTGACCATATACCCGACCGTCCTGACCCCACAACCCACCTCCCAGCTATCCCCCACTATTCCCCCCAGCCGTGGCAGAAGCCCCCTGGCCAGCGGCATGACTGTCGGCGAAGTATGGCGGTGCTGGAAACTGTCCATACACTCTTTCTCTCTCTCCGCAGCCACCATGCCAGGCTCACGACTGTTGACACCACACGTGGCCCGTGCAGTCAGGAACTCGGCCCATCGGAGGCAGAGAGTTGCAGGTGGGCCTGCTTATGAGATGCAAACGTGGTTGCAACTATGTGCGGCGCGCAGCGCAATGACACTGATTTGGAGGTGGCGGAACATCGCGATCTGGCGCCAAAGCAGCACCTGCCGCGATTTCGGCGTTGGGAGCTATTCTCCATCCGATTCCCGTTCCCGATTTTGGTGTCGAGCAACGGAGAATTCCACGCAGGGTCTTTACTCTTCAGTTCCCTGATCTACACTGCCCAAATCGCTGCTCCCAGGCCCTGCTCAAACGCCCCATTGGCCAAGGTTCATACCCTCCCGTGCAACTGGCCCGAGCCAGTCATCTGGTGAGTGGAGCTCGGCCCCTTAAAGGGGCCACGCTACCACAAGTACCTAATACTGAAATCCACCGCCACAATCAATTATTATCATGACATTTCCCTTTTTTTAATACAAAACATTTCAGACTAGTTTCAGTCTTATATATTCTTTCACACTCTGTTTTGATCAGTCTGTTTTATCTTTTACTCATCTCTGCACTCTGTGTTTCTTTCACAATACTTCCACGGGATGTTCTGAATGATGACAGAAGTAATTTTGGCGGACAAGGGGGGCTTCTCCTGCTCTATATCACTTTCACTACTTAGATTCAGGACTCTCAGGCTTTAGCTAATTATCTATTGCTTTACTGGTGGATTCTTGTTCTTGATCTTCAGCTCCACTAGTTCAGAGCATGGGTCGTGTTTCATTTGTTTCTGCACCTGCTGATTCAGTTTGAGCGGGTCCTGCGCCCTGTAGCTCACTGATGGTGGACACAGCAGTAGGGCGCTGTTGTAAGCTTATTCTTCCCGCCATCAGGAGCTGTGCTGGAGATGATCCAATACCCTCTAGTGGAGTTTCCCTGAACTCCAGCAGAGCCCTTCCTCTGTCCGCCTTCATTTTCTTCAACAGCTGTTGTTAAGGTCTGCACGGTACATTCCACCATTCCGTTGGGTTGTGGATATTGGGGATATGATGTAGCTTGGCAAAGGTCCCAGGCCTGTGGGAATTTGCGAAACTCGGTGCCTGAGAATCGTTGACCGTTATCTGAGATGAGCACTTCAGGTGTGTCATGGCAAGCAAGAATCAAATTAATTACAGTGATGCTCTTACTCTTTCTCAGACTCAAAAAACTTTGATTAATAATCGACTGCTTGTAGGCACTCGCTGCTGTCAAACATGAACAAGTCCACTCCAATTTATGCTCGCTTTCCAGGCCAATAAATTACACCTCGAGCTCTTCTCCTGCGTGTTGCTACGCTAAGGTGACTTTCATGGGTGCATTGCAGCATTTGTTTCCTCAGTGTTGCAGGAATTATTATCTTTTCTCCCTTGAACAGTATTCCCTCTGCTGCATGAAATTCCTCACTAAAGTTCCAGTACACTTGTACAGAAAAGGAGCTCCGCTCCAACATGTGGGCCAGCCATTTTTGCACAATTTGCTGCAGTTTTCTCAGGGTGGCATCGTTCTTGGTCACTTCCCTGATCTCATCCTGTTTGGTTACAGCCACAGGTAAGTTGTTTGTCAACATGTGAACCTGGCTTCTGATACATTGTCCTCGCCTTCCGAGACGGGTGAATATGCCTGTTACAGAGTGCCTACGATGTATATTTATTTGCCCAGTTTGCATTTCATTCTGACCTGATACTTCTGCAAATGCAGTAATAATCTTTGGATTCTTGGCGGTGCACATTTCGGGGGGTTTTTATGCACAGCTTCCAAAGGCTTATAATCAGATGCTGGGCGCGATCCAACAGCCATGCTGCGCTGGAAAAGCAGCTTGCCGTGGCACAGCGCGGCCGATGAAAGCTGAGAGATCCCGCTCCCAGGATCTACCCGGCTCGTGAGATCTAATGCGATCTCGCGAGACATGTGAATCTGGCCCATTGTGGGCAGGAACAGTTTTTGGCAAATCTGCATATTAGAGCGAGGCAGTAATCCTCACTCTAATGTGCAGATTTCCGAGGTAGCTGAGGCTTTGGGATTCATTCCCTTCACCTCGGAGATCTCGGATGAGCGCCGTTCAGCACTGGATCCCACAAACAGGGACCATTTAGAACAGCATTCATGGGGGTCTCTCAGGAAGCCCCGGCAGCATGCCCTTTGGGAAGGCTGGTGCCACCTGGGTACCCTGACAGTGCCAGCCTTGCACCCTGGCACTGCCATCTGAGTGACAGCCTGACACAGCCATGGTGGCACTTCCAGCTGACATGGGCACTCAGGGTGCTGGCATGGGTGCTCCAGGGTGCTGGCATGGGCACTGCCAAGCTGGCATTTTTTGTGCATGTGCAATCGGGCCAGCTGTGCCCAGTGTGGGTGTTGGTGGTGTGTGTCAGGGATCATTTCATGGACCTCCGAGAAATGGCGTCCCGATCTCTCACTGCACTGGGAGTTCCACTCGATGTAACACCCCAGTGAAGCGTGAGATTGGGACGCCACAGTACAAAACAGATCTATGTGTGGCCTTGGCCAAGCGGTCCCCACTCAGGCCCCTTATTCGACACAAGTCGCATTGAATAGCAATGTGTTTCTTGGCATGGTGAGTGCCGGGAAACAGGCGACTAAACACACTTGCTAGGGGACTTTGTTCCTCTCCAAAAACCTCTCCAAGTCTTTCCCACATTCTGGGGGTTGCATGTTCACGACTGCTTCGATTTTTCTCTGGTCTTGGTTCAGTCTCTCACTTGTTAGCACATTTTTCAAGTATTTGATTTCATAAAAATCTACTTTGCACTTTTCCTTCTTCAGCTTGAATTTCCTGGGCGGGATTCTCCAGTCGCCAATGCCAAAATCGCATTCGGTGATCGGTCATAGAATACCCGTTTCCAACCGAAATCGGGGGCGCCGGCGCTTTTGCAATGCTCCACCCCCCCTGAGTACGCCACACGCTGTATCAACAGCCTCAAGACGATGCCTGAGGCCCACCCCCCGATGCTCCGCCCCTGACCAGCCGAGTTCGGAACTCGGCGTGGTGGCTGCGGACTCAGTCCAGCGCCGCCACAGTCAGGGGAGGGCCGATCCGCGGGCAGGAGGTACTTTATCAGGGGCTGGGGGCACTGGGGGGTAGTCCGGTGCTTGTGAGCCGGCCAAAGGTGGGGGACACTATTTCATAGGCTGGGTCCACCTGCGGCTGGCACCATGTTGCACAGCATGGCCGCTGCAGGCCGCCACCATGCGCCTGCGGGGCCACGGTCCCGGCAATTCTCTGGGCCATATCAGCAGCTAGAGCCTGGTGCTCTACGCTGCTCGAATGCTAGCCCCCAGCCAAACGGATGATCGGCGGCTGTTTTGCGCAAACTTTCCGGGCGTGAGGGCATAGCCTCACAATTGGAGAATCCAGCCCCCTTTCTCTAGCTCTTGTCAGCAACTGCCTCAGTCATTGGCCGTCTCCCCGTGTGGTTCCCCAGTCCAGCACATCTCCGATATACGTTTCCATATCTTCTAATCCTTCAAACAGTTGCTTCACCATTCTGTGGAACACCTCAGGAGCGGGACTAATACCAAAAGGTAGGCATAAAAACCTGCTGCACACATATGGTGGGTTGAAGATAGAGGGCAGGAGCTGCGTTCTTCCAGCTTAACCTGCCAGAAGCCCAAAGTCGCATCCGAGTCTGAATAGTCTTCACCATCAGCTAGCTTATACATGATCTAACTGATAATGCTCTCTTTGTGCTGCCTGGCTAGGCCTCTGGGTTACAGACAGACTCGCAGGTTCACACCTAAGTTTTCCAAAGTTACAATTGTCAGTTCTTCAATTTTCTTGATGATGTGAAGTTTTCTGCTCAATTCTGCTTTCAGTCGGTCCCTCAGCATTACTGGGACTTTCCTGGGCAGGTGCACTTTGGATGTCACAGTTTAGTCGCTCTCGATGGTGTGTTCTCCCTTTGGGCAATCAACCCTTTGAACACATCTTTGTAATCACTGAGGAGGTCATTGTTGGTGACAGTCGTTATTCTCTTGATTCGCTTCAGATTTCACAAGCTTTGATTCCAACAATGGGCTTTGCATCGGTTTTCACACCAGGAATGGAAGAACTTGAAACTATTTTTTGTGGTTCACTTTACGAGTTCATGGCTTTCGACAGCAATTTTGTCAGTCTATAAATAGGCAGTTTGGATACGATTCTCCGGAAAGATTTCTAAGTGTGCCCCCCTGCACAGGGCGCCCCCCCCCCCCCCCCCGCATGTCCTTGTCCCCCCCCCACCTAAAAAGGCCAAGCAGCACTTAAACAGCACTTGCACAGCCAAACCCACTAAGCTCATAGCCAGGGCGCCGAGACATTCAGTCCCAAGGAGACGGGAACTGGGGAGGCGTCTAGATGTGATCGAAGCCAGGAGGGATGGCCTGCTCCCCCGAAGGTCCCAGAAAGTGAGCCATGGGGCACCCATTGTCGCCTGGGATGAAATGGCAGTGCCGTCAGCTCGGGAAACGTGACCAGGAGGACTAGCCTCCAGTGCTGCAAGAAGGTCAACAAGCTCCACCAACGCCCCACCCGAGACCTTTCCACCACATGCGAGCATCCATCTCTCCCACCCTCCACGCACCCCCCAATCCTCCCCTCACACCCTCTCACTTCAACCTCCTCTCCCTTCACCCCCCCCAACCCTTTTTTCATCACCCCTCCACCACTGTGAACCATGCGTGTGGCTAACGATGCCCTCTCTGTGTCTCTGCAGGAGAAGCTCTCCCATAATTGCCGGGAGAGGGCCCAAACTGGCGGTGGCATGCCGGATACCGTGGGCAGCACGGTAGCATTGTGGATAGCACAATTGCTTCACAGCTCCAGGGTCCCAGGTTTGATTCCGGCCTGGGTCACTGTCCGTGCGGAATCTGCACATCCTCCCCGTGTGTGCGTGGGTTTCCTCCGGATGCTCCGGTTTCCTCCCACAGTCTAAAGATGTGCAGGTTAGGTGGATTGGCCATGATAAATTGACCCTCGTGTCCAAAATTGCCCTTAGTGTTGGGTGGGGTTACTGGGTTATGGGGATAGGGTGCTCTTTCCAAGAACCGGTGCAGACTCGAGGGGCCGAATGGCCTCCTTCTGCACTGTAAATTCTATGATATGAGAATCCTCACCACCTTTGAGGGACATGCCCTGCAGGTCGAGGGTGAGGAGGGGTTGAGTGAGTGGAGGGGAGAGTGGGGTGGCACCATCGGGAGAGTGGGACATTGTTGAAAACCTGTGAAACATGAAAAGCCCTTCAGCACAACTAGTATGATGCCTCTGTCACTTCCGTCTGCAATGCGCGCTGGCATCCGAACTCTTGGCCCATCTCCCCAGGCATGCACGCCCACCCCTCCACACATTTCCCTCCTCTCCCCCCAGGCACACCGCGTGCAGGTAATGGGTGTGAGCGAGCACTCAGCAGACAGGCAGGGGTCAGGCTGTGGCATAAATGGAGGAGCAACGGCACTCAGTTTTCCGCGGATTATTATCCCCCGCCCTAGATAGTGACCCGCTGGCAGTGCCGACACAGTCCCAGCACCCTGGATTGATGTAACACATGCCCTGGGAGAATGGGAAATGGTGAGGGGGTGGGGAAGGTAGCGATGATAAACCAGGCTACGCCCTGTGTGAAGTGAGTGAGTTTGAGGGCCTCCCTGGCCCTCCGGGCTTGCCGGACCCTCACAGCTGCTGCCTGTTCTGCAGCCTCTGGCTGGTCCTCTGGTTCCTCCCCGGGATCGTCCTCCAGCCCCTGCTGGTCCGGAGCCTACTCATCATCCTCATCCTCGACTACCTCTTCCTCCTCGGAGGTGACCACAGGTTCCTGATCCCCATCTCCAGCACTTCGTCCCACTGCTGTGCCAGGTTGTGGAGGGCGCAGCAGACCACCACAAAGTGGGCAACCTCCCGCGGGGTGTTCTGCAGGGTACCATCAGAGCGGTTGAGGCATTGGAATTGCACTCTTCCCAGTCTGATGTGCAGCTCGGGTGGCCACATGGACCTCGTTGAACCGGGTCTCCGCTTCGGTCTCTAGCCTCCATACTGCTGTCATTAGCCAGGTCCTCAGCGGGGACCCTTTAACACCCAAGAGCCTACCAGCCATCCTGGGGTAGTTCTCAAAGGGGCCGGGGATGTCCGACTGCCCCAGGATGTAGCTGCGTGCACACTTCCTGGGAAGCGTTCACAAGTGCATGATTTGCATGTTGTGGTGAGGAATGAGCTGTATGTTCAGGGAGTGGAACCTCTTCCTGGTGATGTAGGGCACTCCAGCTGGCCTGGTGACATGCATGCAGTCTATCAGTACCTGGACGTGGGACATCCTAGCAACGGCGGAAAAACCTGCTGCCTGGCATCATGTTGGGCTTGGTCCAAGTTGAAGTTGATGTAGTTTTCTGCCGAGTAAACAGGGCGTCCGTGACCTGTCGGATGCACCTGTGGGCTGAGGCCTTTAACACAGGTCCCCGCTCGCGCCCTGGAATGATTGCAAGAAGTAAAAGTTCAGGGCTGAGGTAACCTTGACGGCCACAGAGAAGGAGTGCTCTCCTTCACCACATGGTGCCAAGTCCACGAGGACATCTCCTTGTTGAGGTAGAGCCTCCTGCGGCACGCGCTGTCCATCATTTGTTCGAACGACCAGTGATGCTTGTACACTCTGGGCCGTCGCGGGCCACCCTCTTTGGGTCTCACCCAGGCTTGATGGGTGGCTGGGTCCTCAGGTAGTGGGACAGGGTCCGGCACATGGGCTGACACTTTGAGCCTCTGCAGACACTGACGTCTGACCGCCCAGCCTACCAATAGCAACACTATGGCCTGTTCTGCGGGGTCCAAAATACAGTCCATATCGTTCATCATCTGTAAGGATTTGGGGGAGGATCTTAGGATATTAGAATGTGTTAGAGCAGTGGCTCCCACCCTGGGATCCTTCACTCCCATATGATTTTGTGCCCCCCCACCCCACAACCAGAACACCCTGCCCAAGCACACCCGGCGTAGTGAGCCCCACTCAATGGGCCCCAGAACCTGTACCCTTGACACCCGTACATAACTTTACTTGGCCTGGGCACTGGTCCCCTCCCCGTTGCACTCACACCACCCTCTGGCCGTGGGCATGTCCCCGGTGCTGGGGTCCTTCTCCTGCGTGTTCGGATCTCAGCTGTTGCCTGTGTGGTGTTGCCTCCAGCAGAGTTTAGTTACATTGTCCAGTTATCACGGTCTGATTGGGATGCTAGGCAATGACTCCCACATGTTACATGGCCCGCCGTCCCACGGGGACCCACTTGGGATGTGTGAAGTGCTCACTTGACCACAATGGCCAATTCCCTATAAGCTATAGCCTTCAGCCGCATGGCCAGAGGCCTCCACAGTCGGTGGGCATTACACATAGGTGGGGCAGACAGGCAGGGACAAGGGTTTCTCTCAGAATGAGTACAAATGGTACAGGGGTTGGAATGGTCGGAGCCGTGCATGTTTGCTCCCCCAGCGGACCGCCCTCACTCCCCCTCCACTCCCCCCTGAATGCTGAATCCCCCTCCCATGGTGGCCCACCCCATCCGAGGGTTCCCTTCACCCCACCCGCCGAGCACTGGAGTGGCAGGCCCAGTGCCCCTGGGCTCTTTGCCTGTGAGCAAAGATGGCTACTCACCTCCTCGGCTGCCCATGGACAACCATTCGCCAGGTTCACATTTTTAGGAAGGTGTGCTAATCGGCGCCAGCATGGCCACTGGCTGGGGAGGCCGCTGAATCACAGGAGGCTGTTGGATTTTTAAAAATTCATTTACGGGACGTTGGTATCACTGGTTAGGCCAGCATTCTATTGCCCATCCCTAGTTGCCCTTCAGAAGGTGGTGTTGAATTGCCTTCTTGAACCACTGCAGTCCCGGAGGTGTAGATACACCCACTGTGCTGTTAGGGAGGGAGTTCTAGGATGTTGCCCCAGCGACAGTTAAGGATTGGGGTTATATTTCCAAGTCAGTGGTGAGTGACTTGGAGGGGAGCCTCCAGGTGGTGGGGTTCCCAGGTATCTGCTGCTTTTGTCCTTCTAGATGTTAGTGCTTGAAAGATGCTGTTCCCGGGACTTTGCTGTGTTACTATAGTCCATAATGTAGATGGTACACATGGATGCCACTGTTTGTCGGTGGTGCAGGGTTTGAATGTTTGTTGAAGGAGGAGCAATCAAGCGGCTGCTTTGTCTTGGATGGTGTCGAGCTTCTTGATTGTTGTTGGAGCTGCACTCATCCAGGCAAGTGGAGAGCATTCCATTACACTCCTGACTTCTGCCTTGTATAATAATAATAATCTTTATTGTCACAAGTAGGGTTACATTAACACTGCAATGAAGTTACTGTAAAAAGCCCCTCGTCGCCACATTCCAGCGCCTGTTCGGGTACACAGAGGGAGAATTCAGAATGTCCAAATTACCTGAATGCACGTCTTTCGGGACTTGTGGGAAGAATCCGGAGCATCCAGAGGAAATCCATGCAGACATGGTGAAAATGTGAAAACTCCACATGATGGACAGGCTTTAGGGGGGTCATGAGGTGAGTTACTCCCCATTGGATTCCTAGCCTTTGACCTAGCCTGGTAACCACATATTTAATATGGCTAGTGCAGTTTCTGATCAATGGTAACCCCCAGAATGTTGATTGTGGGGGATTCAGTGATGGTAATGCATTGAATGTCAAGGGGTAGTGGTTAGATCCTCTCTTGTAGGCGATGGTCATTACCTGGCACTTGTGTGCTGTGAATGTAACTTGCCAGTTGTCAGCCCAAGCCTGGACATTGTCCAGGTCTTGCTGCATTTAGACACGGACTACTTCATTAGCTGAGGAGTCACGAATGGTGCTGAACATTGTGCCGTCATCCGCAAACACCCCCACTTCTCACCTTATGATGGAAGGGAGGCCATTGATTAAGCAGCTGAAGGTGGTTGGGCCTAGGACACTACCCTGAGGAACAGTGATGTCCTGGAGCTGTGAGGATTGAACTCCACCCACCATTACCATCTTCCTTTGTGTTAGGTATGACCCCAACCAGCGGAGAATTTCCCCCTCGATTCCCATTGACACCAGTTTAGCTAGGGCTCCTTGATGCCATATTCGGTCAAATGCTGCCTTGATGTCAAGGGCAGTAACTTTTCACCTCACCTCTGGCATTCAGCAATTTTGTTCAAGTTTGAACCAAGGTGTAATGAGGTCAGGAGCTGAGTGAACCTGACGGAACCAAAACTGAGCGTCCGTGAGCAGATTAGTGCTGAATAAGTGCTGCTTGATAGCACCGTTTTTGGCTCCTTCCATCACTTTGCTGTTGATGGAGAGCAGACTGATAAGGCGGTAATTGGCTGGGTTGGATTTGTCCTGTTTCTTGTGTATAGGATACACCTGCACAATTTTCCACATTGCCGGGTAGATGCCAGTGTTGTAGCTCTACTGGAGCATGTGTGGCATTTTCTGGATCACAAGTCTTCAGTACTATTGCCGGGATATTGTCAGGACCCATGGCCTTTGCAATATCCAGTGCCATCAGCCATTTCTTGATTTCACGTGGAGTGAATCATATTGGCTGAAGACTAACATCTGTGATGCTGGGGACCTCCGGAGGAGACCAAGATGGATCATCTACTCATCCATTCTGGCTGAAGATTGTTGCGAATAGCTCAGCCTTGTTTTTTGCACTTTATGCTGGGCTCCTCCATCATTGAGGATGGGGATGCTTGTGGAGCCTCCTCCTCTATTGAGTTGTTTAATTGTCCACCACCATTCACGGCTGGATGTGGCAGGACTACAGATCTTAGATCTGATGCGTTCGTTGTGAAATTGCTTAGCTCTGTGTATTAGTTGTTGCTTATGCTGTTTGGCGCACCAGTAGTCCTGTATTGTAGCTTCACCAGTTTGACACCTCATTTATCGGTATGCCTGACGTTGCTCCTGGCATGCTCTCCTGCACTCTTCATTGAACCTGTGTTGATCCTCTGGCTTGGTAGTAATGGTAGAGTGGGGGATATGCCGGGCCATGAGGTTGCAGATTGTGGTTATGGTTGAATACAATTTTACTGCTGCTGATGGCCCACAGCTCCTCATGGATGCCCAGACTTGAGTTGCTTGATCTGTTCAAAGTCTATACCATTTAGCATGGTGGTACTGCCATACAACACAATGTAGGCATCCTCAATGAGAAGACAGGACTTTGTCTCCACAAGGACTGTGCGGTGGTCACTTCTACCGATACTGTCATGGACAGATGCATCCGTAGCAGGCAGATTGGTGCGGATGAATATGTTTTTCCTTCTTGTTGGTTCCCTCACCACCTGCTGCAGTCCCAGTCTAGCAGTTATGTCCTTTAGGACCTGGCCAGCTGGGTCTGTGGTGGTACTACTGAGCCACTCTTGATGATGAACATTGAAGCCCCCGCCCAGAGCATATTCTGCACCCTTGCCACCCTCAGTGCTTCCTTCAAGTGGTGTTCAACACGGTGGAGTACTGATTCATCAGCTGATGGTGGCCGGTATGTGGTAATCAGCAGAAGGTTTCCGTGCCCATGTTGAACCTGAAGCCATGAGACTTCATGGGATCCAGAGTCGATGTTGAAGACTCCCAGGGCAACTCCCTCCCGACTGTATACCACTGGGCTGCCGCCACCTTTGTTGAGTCTGCCCTGCTGGTGAGACAGGACGTACCCAAGAACGTTGATGGAGGTTTCTGGGACATTGTCTGAAAGGTATGATTCTGTGAGTATGACTACGTTTGACTAATTTGTGAGACAGCTCTCCCAACTTTGGCCCCAGATGTTAGTGAGGAGGACTTTGCAGGGTTAGCAGGACTGGGTGTGCCGCTGTTGTTCCCAGTGCCTGGTTCGATGCTGGGTAGTCCATCTGGTTCCATTCCTTTTTTATGTTTCCGTAGCGGCAGAATGAGTGGCTTGCTGGGCAATTTCAGAGGGCAATTAAGAGGATATGGGATGGCTCCCGTTATTTGCATAGAAATATGGCTTAAGTGGTGATAATTGGCTTCTCGCCTCGCTACAGCGGGATCCCGATTTTGCCTAGGGGGGCAAACTGTTCAGCACCCGGTGCGGTTCCCATTTTTGACCTCTCACACTATTCACCAGCCTCTTCACGCTCTCGCTCGAGTGAAATGAGGTCAGAGAATCTTGCCCTTTCACTTTTGTTTCAGTTAGCCATTTACCTTTACTTAGGTTAACATACAGGCTTATGGGAATGAAATTCTCTTGTGCACCTGTGTCAAGTTTGAAATTCACCATCATATTGGCAAATTTTAAACCAACCTTCCATTCATCTTCTGTGGAATTTATTGTTACTGCACCAACAAAACGTTCAGTTAGTGTGCCTGCGTCATCATCTCAATTGCAGCTACCAGAGCAGGTCAGAAACTAGGAGTCTTACGGTGAGTAACTCACCTCCTGATCCCCCAAAACCTGTCCACCATCTATAGGGCACAAGTCAGGATTGTAATGGAATACTCTCCACTTGCCAGGATGAGTGCAGCTCCAACAACACTCAAGAAGCTTGATGTGGTGGTATGTATTAAGGGTAATACGGTACACCATGAATGCCGAGGAGCTATTGGAGGACAGATGCTGGGTCCCGATTGGATCTGCCGCCTACTGGGCTCCACCCAGATAGGCGGGGTATAAGAACCCGGTTTACTCCCCGCAGCTGCATTCTGTGACTGAGCTGCTGGGGAACAAGTCTGAACAAGTCTGCTCAATAAAGCCTCGATTGAAGTTCTCTACGTCTTGCCTCGTGTGTGATCGATGGTGCTACACTTGACACCATCCAGGACAAAGCAGCCCTCTTGATTGCTCCCCTTTCCACAAACATCCAAACCTTCCATCACCGACAAACATTGGCAGCCATGTGTACCATCTACAAGATGCACTGCAGCAACTCACCAAGGCTACATCTTACAAACATCTTACAAATCCATGACTGCTACCTTCTAGAAGGGCAAGAGCAGCAGATATCTGGGAACCCCTCTATCTGGAGGTTCCCCTCTATCTGGAGGTTCCCCTTCAAGTCACTCACTATCCTGACTTGGAAATATATTGCCGTTCCTTTACTGTCACTGGATCAAAATCCTGGAACTCCCTCTCTAACAGCACAGTGGATGTACCTACACCTCAGGGACTGCAGCAGTTCAAGAAGGCAACTCAGTATCTTCTGAAGGGCAACTAGGGATGGGTAATAAATGCTGGCCTAAAGAGCAACGGCCACATCCCGTTAATGAATGAAAACATTTTGTACACTTTCTTCGACTTGCACATCTTAGCAAAGTGATCTAGCGATCGCAGTTCCTACCTTGCTTTCCATAGGCTGGACAACTACATGGTCAGTGCTATATTTCGCATCGACTGCATTGAAATGATTTAAGAGCAGTTTTGTTCATTTTACCTTCGGGCTGTCGGTTTGTTATCCCCCAGTGCTGTTTCTGTTAAATTGCATCTAACTGCTTGATCATGTGTGGTTTGTCAGCTTCCATCAGCTGCCGTGGGCAGCACGGTAGCACAGTGGGCAGCACTGTTGCTTCACAGCGTCTGGGTCCCAGGTTTGATTCCGGCTTGAGTCATTGCCTGTGCAGAGTCTGCACGTTCTCCCTATATCTGCGTGGGTTTCCTCCGGGTGCTCCGGTTTCCTCCCACAAGTCCCGAAAGACATGCTGTTAGGCGAATTGGACATTCTGTGTCCTCGGACAGGCGCTGAAATGTGATGACTAGGGGCTTTTCACAGTAACTTCATTGCAGTGTTATTGTAATCCTATTTGTGACAATAAAGATTCTTATTATTATCACCTGTCTAATCTGGCTGTTGTCTCTACTGCATTGCGGGTATATATTGCTTCCTCCAGCAAGAGATTCACTTCTCGAAAGCTGCTATTTCAGATGAATGTTTCTTCAAGTTCTCCAAATTCACACAATTTCACTCATTTCCTCAGCATAGTTACGTACTAACTAATCTTGTCACTGCATGCACATAGAAAATCTTTCATATGTGCTGTTTTTAATAGTGTTCACTAAGCTTCGAATATTTCCATTATTTATTTCATGTAATTTTGTTTCTCACAACTTTCAAATGTGACTGAGTTATAAACTTCTCGGGCTTCGTCCCCTGTTATGTGAAGAACGATGGAAGACTGTACCTGTGGGTCTTTCTTATCACTGTCCATCACTGAGATGCAGCTCGACGCACTGCCAGAATCTCGTGCAATTTTCAGCAAGGTTTCCCTCCAAACTAAGATCTGTTGGTGGTTTCAGAACCTCCATCGTGTGTTCAGTTTACTTTTGACACCATGTCTTGTTATAACATACATCGATGCACGGGTAGGATGAGTGGGTAGGCTTGTAATGTGGATAGGTGGGTAGGTGGGAGAGTTGGTGGGAGAGTGGGCAGCGTTGTGATGATGCTCGACGATCAACACCATTGCTGCTGAATGACCCTTATTAATGACACATTTTCATAACATGAATGCACATGACTGCTAGGCATCTGTAGCCTTATTCCAACCAACTCTTTAAAAATAAATTTAGAGTACCCAATTATTTTTTTTCCAATTAAGGGGCAATTTAGCATCGCCAATCCACCTAACATGCACATCTTTGGGTTGTGGGGGTGAAACCCACGCAGACATGGGGAGACTGTGCAAACTCCACACAGACAGTGACCCAGTGCCAGGATTCAAACCAGGGTCCTCAGCGTCACAGTCCCAATTCCAACCACTGCGCCACATGCCGCCCCGTTCCAAACATCTCCAACATGTTGTGGGGGTGAAACCCACGCAGACATGGGGAGACTGTGCAAACTCCACACAGACAGTGACCCAGTGCCAGGATTCGAACCCGGGATTCGATAATGGCATAGTGTAGGTTAGATGGCTTTTGTTTCGGTGCAACATCGTGGGCCGAAGGGCCTGTACTGCGCTGTATCGTTCTATGTTCTATGTTCTATGTGCTATTTGACATTCTACTCCCAAGTCAGGTGACCCCCTATGTAGCCCCCAGAGTGTACCGTATCTAATGTTGGAGGCCACAATCAATTATTATCATCTCAGGTAGGTGACTGTGATGGGTAGGAGAGCGGGTAAGTTAGTAAGTGAGGTGGATCAGGTGGATTATTGGGTTGGTGGGACGGGGTACAGAGGGCTCAGGGTCAGTTCTGGAGTTGCCCAGATGTTAGACTGGTTTTTAATCTATTATTTCTTGAACCACTATTCATGTAAGTACCATGGAACCGTCTGAAGTCTCCGACTCTGGATTTATGGAGAGTCCAGGGGAATGGTGACCCTGTCCTTCTGAAGTGGAAACCTCCTGGGCATTTGTCACGTAGGTCTGCATGTCAGGAATTCTACAAGGTACTGACACACATCTTCAGTCGTACGCCTGGTCTCCAACGATCATCCGGAAGATTGGCCCAATGAAAATCCAAAGATAGGTTAATAAGTCAGTGAGTTACACATGACTACATCAAACAAACAGCCACAGAAATGGTTGTGCATGCATTGTGAACTAATTATGAACAGATAGCTGGAATCTAGCAGCAGTATTATGTCATAATATACACCAGTACATTATGGTGCAGACACACACACACACACTGATGGACATGCAGTGGGACCAATCAGCATACACAACACCGCAGCCAATCACCAGTGAGAGCACACGCACTATAAAGGCAGGGGGCAGGAGAGTTCCCGTTCATTCTAGTAGCAGCCAGCTCGGAGCACAGAACTCACAGCCTGCAACACAGACATTCACCATGTGCTGAGTGCATCACCTGGTTAAGACTAGGCAAGGGTCAACAGTTAAAACTGGTATTGCATTTACCCACAGTTCAAGTATGTTAATATAGTTAACCTTATAATAAAATAGAGAATTAAGTGTTGGTAACCTGTTTGTGATCCAGAACACCCAACACATCATATTAGACATTTTAATTTTTACAGCATGTAAAACTAAACAATTATATTGTCCTAATCAGGCAGCAAGCTGAAACCTATAAACATTATCCAAAGCATTAACAATGATAATAAATGTGGAGAACAACGATGGAATAGAATATTAAAATTAAAATTCCTTGATAGATTTGTCAGTAAATGAGGAGAAGCATTAATCAATTTGCCTTTTTATTAAATGCTCAGCATTCAGAGTACTACACTAGATTAGGGTAGCAGTTTTTGGGTCGAGGTCAGTTAAATGTGATGTTGTAAGTCGGGCCAGTGACCCTGATTCACGATTAAGTCGCACCCATTGATTGCAATGAAGGCAGCACACTGGTTTAGTACACGTCAATTTTATTGACTGTGTTATTACAATGTAATGATATGATTCCTGTACTTGTACATAGATGTAAATGACTATGCTAATATACTAGTTATTAGTTATGTTGGACCTTTAAGGTAAAGGGAGCAGGATGTTATATATATGGGTTATTGTAGTTGTGTGCAGTGTCACAGAATCATATGTGTTATGGGAGAGGCCTTTCAGAACCCCAAAATGTATCATGGAGTTCAACCAACCTCTCCCTTTAATGGATTTGTTGCTTTTCCTAGCACACGGCTTGTCCCCTAGGTGTGGGATTACAATTATGGACAAGTGGGTTTTTAAACACAAAACACTGTTTATTCCATGAACTCAACTTAACATCTTAAATAAACATTGGATCTCTTAACACCCCTTTACTTCAAAAATAACTCAGAAAATATTGCAACAGGAAATAATTCCTTAAAATGTTCCTTCAAACTTCCAAGAGACTTAACACCGTTAAACAGTATCAAATCAGGTTAAAGGATATATATATTTTCTGTAGAATGGCAGAGATATATTAAGCTTGGTTGATTTCAGCTCCAGCACCTTGCTTTCTTCTTGCAAACTCTATGGAAACACACAGACACACCCAAGCTGCTGTCTCAAACTGGCTTTCTCCTTTTAAACTGCTCACAGCAAAATAGCCAGGCACTTTTAAACTGCTCTCAGCAAAACCAGCCAGGCAGTTTTCCAACTTGCAAAACCAAAAATGCAAAATGGCTGAACTGAGCTGAGCTCCACCCACTCTCTGACATCACTGTTTTCTTAAAGGTACATTGCTTACACATCCATTTCTTAAAGGCACTCTTGCATGACACATGACATGCGTGATGTCATTGACTGCTTTGCAGGCTTTTGGAGAGTCTAATGTCAAACCTTGAACAGTGAAGATACGACTGTTATATTCCTTGCCTTTTCCTCCAAGATAGCCAGATATATAGTGTTGACAAAGAATATAAAAATAAGAAGTTTGAATCAAAACAAATTTATTTTTCACTACTAAACTTGATTAGGTTTGCATGAGTAACAGATACTAAACTAATAATACTGCATCAGTAGTATAGTAATCAATATTCTCTCTATTACCAACACTATAACTTGACCTCGTGCTATATCTCTACAATGAATTTTCACTCTGCTCTCATCAGCTTCTCATCATGTTCTCCCAGAATTCCGAGAGATGCTGCCTTTTATACAATAACTTAGTAACACCATCTGGTGTTTGATTTACACATAGTTTCTGATGTTAACCTTTTACTATATTTGTACTATACGTATCATTACATCCCCCTCTTGTTTTAGACATTTCTTTTCTACATGACTAAAAATAAAAAATTATAACATTAGTACAGAATACATTGATATGTATACTAAGTTAACAAGTGAGTTAAAAAAAAAATTCAAACCGTTCATTTGTGTTTCTTCACACGTTAAGTCTGTCTGATTTCTTTCTTATTCTGGACGATCTTCACAATCCAGTAAGTGGAGAGGTAGAAGTCTTGAACGTCTTCTGGAAGACACCTGGTATCTTGGAAGATGTTATTGTGGTATGAAATAAACTTTCATTGAGTTGAAGATCAGGAAATAACGGACTGGAAGATTGAACCTGCAAAAGTTATCTGCAATTTCTTCTAACAATTGAACTTTCATTCATCTGAATGATGTATGAACGAGGTGCTGCTTTCTGTATTACCTTAGGAAGAACAGACCATCCTCCAGTGGGAATACGAGTCCTCACTTGATCACCTGGAGTCAGTGGTTCCAGTGGTGTCGCATGTATATTGTATTATTTCTCCCGAATGTTTTGTTAATGTTGCATTTTCTTGATGACTGGCTGAAGATCTGGATCAGGAAGACTTATGCAATGTTCTGTTCATCAATAGTTGAGCAGGAGATAAGCCAGTTGCTAGAGGAGTAGCTCTGTAATTCAATAAAACTAGGTACATGTCAGAATGTACCTAGGGACAGCATGGTACCACAGTTGGGGAGCACGGGAGCACAGTGGTTAGCACAGTTGCTTCACAGCTCCAGGGTCCCAGGTTCCATTCCCAGCTTGGGTCACTGTCTGCACATTCTCCCCTTGTCCGTGTGGGTTTCCTCCAGGTGCTCCGGTTTCCTCCCACAGTCCAAAGATGTGCAGGTGAGGTGGATTGGCCATAATAAATTGCACCAAGGCTAGGTGGGGTTACTGGGTTATGGAGATAGAGTGGAGGTGTGGGCTTAGATGGGTTGGTCTTTCCAGTGCAGACCTGATGAGCCAAATGGCCTCCTTCTGCATTGTAAATTCTATGAATCAGAATCAAGAGATTTTTTGAAAGGTCGTTCACGATGTGAACTCCTTTTTCAACCTTGCCATTGGATTGTGGATAGAGAGGACTTGAAGTTATGTGAGCACAATTGTATGCTTTAGCAAATTCTGTCCACTCATAGCTATCAAAACAAGGTCCATTGTCTATCATAACTTTGCAAGGTATCCCATGTCGAGCAAAAATTTCTTTTGTTGCCTTGATCACGGATTTTGCAGTTAAGTCAGGCAATTTGGCTACTTTGGGATAGTTTGAGAAATAATCAATGATTAGAATATAATCACAACCCATGAAAGTGAAATAAATCGATTCCAACCTTTGACCATGAAGTCTTCTCAAGATCATGAGGTAGAAGTGTTTCTTTACTTTGAGTTGATTGGTTGCGTTGACAGGTTTTGTGAAGGATTTAGGTTATTCCGGACCTGATAATACTTTATTAATAACCTATGCTCTAGGTTAATCCACCAAAAGAGGGAAACTTGTTTTCCTGCCACGACTCAGAATAGATCTCATGAAGGGAGAATACTTTTCCGGGTCTCACACAGTTAAAGAGGATTTTCTATGGGGAAAGTTCAGATACATCACTCATAACTAAATCTTTACCTCTAACGTCGTGGGTCCTTAGTCATTTAAGACTTCCTAAATGAGTGTCTAGGAGTTTAGACTTTGTGAGTGAGTCTACACAGTATAATTTTAATCAAAGTATTTTTATTATAAAAAATACTCCCGATAGATACGTACAGAATTGCAGAGTTAAAAATATAAATCGAATAACAGTCTTTAGTTATCTGTTAATACACTAACTTCTCTCAATAGAATGAGATATCTGAAACATGGAAAATCCTAAAGTATCTCCTATCAATTTCTTAATACATTTCTAAGAAGTTAAACAAAACCATACTTACAACACCTGTGGTTTTGTCTGACGAGACAAGCTTTTAAGAACAGAACTCACTCTCACCCCGAAGGGGGTTCAGAAGAAATGTGTTGTAACTTTTTTCTAAGATGCCTTCTCGTTATATACATAAATTTCCCTTATCGGTCAAGGATGGCAGCTGTCATTTTGTCATTTATGGTTGGTTAATTACCTATAGCCAAATGGCTAATTGGATGTATTATCATTAATAGATTTTTTAATGGTCGTAGGGTCTGTGTAAATGTCAGGTGTCCTAAGATATATTGGCAAGGGGGGCCCGTATCGAGGCCTGTCTTTTTTCAGTGTTGTCATGTTCTTTAGATACCAAATACTTACACTTTAGTGAGGGTGTTATTCTAAGTGTCAAGAGGTATAGTTAGGGAAAGAATTGTGTATCTATTTATCTGGAGGATTCCCTGTCCTTATGTTTTGACTATCTATAGGTGCAGGGAGTCATCCCAAAGAATTTTATGGTCTGTCATATGGCCTTTATTTGTTTGTATTAATGAGTCTTTGAAACCAACTTCAAGTTTCTCCTGTCAGGTGGTAACCTCTACCTGACCTTTAGCTGAAGTGGTTTTATTCCACATTGAATTAAAAAGCTGTTTGTATTAATGCCTTATTTTAAACCGAATTCTGCGGCGAACGTGACATTCATCACAGTTTCACATTCAAGAATCAGGTTTGTTATGTCCTTGTTAATGCCTGGCCAATATACCGCCTGTCTCGCTCTTAGTTTCCATTTCTCTATGCCAAGATGATCTTCATGTATTTTCTGTAGTGTCATGTGTCTTAGTGTCATAGGAATAACTGTACAATTGAGACGGAGTAGAAAACCATCTACAACAATTAGTTCAGATTGAATGTTTCTGAATTTGGAACAGTGTCTTTGGGCCAGCCATTGTTCAAATGGTTAATGACACGTTGTAACATTTAATCTTTGTTTGTCTCACCTCTGATGAGTTTAAGTTTGTCATCTGAAGCAGGAAGGGTTTCAGCTCGAAGCTGTACTTGAGCTTCAATCTGCTGAATGATCTCTGGTGGTCGTTCTTCTGAGTTGATAGAGCAAGATAATGGACCAGCAATTATCAAATCGTTGCCCGGAGTATAAGTTGAAAATCATATCGTCTTAACTTTATCAGAATACGCTGTAGTCCAGGATGTGAGCCGTTTAGCTGCTGTTGTATAAAGAGTCAAAAGTTCAGCTCCTTCTCAAAAACCCCTTTATTTTCCGTTAACACAACTCTGTACAAAAACTCTATCATCACATCACATGCCTCAAAGGCCATCTGAAGCTTCTTTACATATCAATTTTTGGATACTTAACATAAATGAGACATTTAATTGGAATGTCTCTTAATCCATTCCTTAACACAGGAGTCATGTCATTCAAATCTTTATGAATGATGCGATCAAGTGGTCGGTGATCAGTTTCGACCGTGAATGTTAGTAGGCCATAGACATAGTTGCGAAACTTGAGAATTCCAGTAAGTAAACCTAAACATTCTTTTACTATCTGAGCATACCTTTTCTCAGTGGATGTCATTGATCACGATGCATAAGCAATGGGTGTCCACAAAGAATCATCATCTCTTTGTAGAAGAACTGCTCCAATTCCACTTTGACTTGCATCCGTTGAGATATTTGTTTCTCTTTCAGGGTCAAAGAAGGAAAGAACAGCTGCGACAGTCAATGTTGACTTCAGGTCCATCCATTCTGGATGGTGCTCATCAGTCCATAAAAACATTGTGGAGTTCTTGAGATAACGCAAAGCTGTAGTTCTTGAAGAGTGGTTTGGAATGAACTTTCCAAGATTGTTGGACACTTTCCGTATCCCATCTCTCTTCCTCATCGGCCAGCATGCCGGTTTCACGATTTTGAAAAGCACATGTGAACTGCGCCATCGGGAACTCGGCACATTGGAGCAGAAGAATCCGGAGGATACCGGGTAGGGCTCGCTAATGATATGCAAATGGTGTATACTGTACGTGCGTTCCGGAATGCATTGGTGCTGATGTTGAGGTGACAGAGAATCGCGATTTGGCGTCAAATCGGCACCCAAAGCGATTTCGGTATCTGAAACAATTTTCCGCCCAATCGGGTTTCCCGATTTCACCATCAGCCAACGGAGAATCCCGTCCAATGTTCTCCTGCCGGTTTTGAATTGGAACTGATTTACGCTCTCGCGAGGAGTGCAGATCAGGAAGCAATTCACTATCCTTCGCCATGAAAATGTATACATGGCGTGAAGTACAAGAGATTCCCAATGGACTCCACTTTTTTGAGGGGGAGGCCCAAAAGTGAAGTCCTGTAGTTGGCCACCATCTAATGCCTCCCCCCCTCACATTGCAAATCAGCCCCCCCATTTCCCCCTCCCCGCACCACAATCAGCCCCCCACCCCTGGATTTTCTTCGGTCCATACATTGTCCCATGTATGGAGGTGACCTCACCCCCCCAGCCCCCACCGAGACCCCCTAAATAGCAGGGCTCGCCATAGACCCCCTAAATAAACATCTTTAGACTGTGGGAGGAAACCAGAGCACACGGAGGAAGCCCACGCACACACGGGGAAGATGTGCAGACTCCGCACAGACAGTGACCCAAGCTGGAATCGAACCTGGGACCCTGGAGCTGTGAAGCAATTGTGCTATCCACAATGCTACCGTGCTGCCTCTTCTACTTCTTCTGAACATGGAACCTTGTTCAGTCTGAACTAAGTATGATCTGGGTGCGACTTGTCTTAGAACTTTAGCTATGTGTTGCCATCCACTATCAGGATTTTATCTACATATGTAGATTCCTTCTTTTAATTTTGATAAAGGTTTTGTGTGGTTGTCGTAATTCTCTTTTTGTTTCTGTTTTTGTAACCTCAGGAGGTTGTGTATTCTTCCTGCTCGTCTAAACCGTACATGAGGGTCTGTTGCTTCACTGGTTCGAAAAAGTGGTGTGGGTCTGATGTGGGGTGGAAATTCCCAATCTTATCACGGACACCTCTTAACTGGGTAATGGTTAATGGGGTTGGGTGGCTGCCTGTGCAGTCGGTGGTGCGGGTGCTTTTCTTTTCGGGGCCTGGGGGTCTCTATTCTGATTCTCGGTCTCACTCAGGTACCGTTGGGCCGTTTCACTGAGTTTCTGCCAATCGGGGCCGTCTTCCTGATCTGACTATGGGCCGAAAGTGTCTCTGAACCCATTCCGAACAGATAGCCGGGATTGCAATTTTGCAATTTGCTGCCTGCACGCTACATGATCCACCGAACTCTGCCTCTATTCCATGGTGGCACTGTGGAGTGCTCGGAGGGCTGCCTTCAAATCATCGCATTGTTTCTTCAACTCTTCTACCTGGTTCTCTGTTCCTTCTCTTACCATTGCAGCACATTGCGTGTCCTGGTAGGCCTTATCATACTGAATCTGGAAGCTGCTAAGGTGGGCGAGACAAGATTGATGTGCCCTCTTGACATCATCCATCTCCTTGTCCTTCGCCGCTAGCTGCTCTCGGAGTTACTCGTTTAATCTCTCACACTCGCTAACATTTCCCTCTCTACTTCTCTCCTTCTCCTCAAGCTATCTGCGCAGCTTCGTCACGACCTCCTCTGTGCCTCGCAATTGTACCAAGCAGGACACGATTGCCATCGGCTTACGAACCTTACTTAAACTTTTCTTGTGGTTCTCGGTCAGGCTGTCCCACCAAGTCTGTCCTATGCTGCCAGGACCTGCTTCCTCATTTGCGCAAAATTCCGACCATAGGGGCCATCCTTTCCCCTTTAGGTATCTCCTAAGCTCTTCTTCCCAAATGGGACACTGTTGGTCGCTGCGACCTCGGGCTCTTGTGGATGCATAAGGCATTCCATTGTCTTCATGGCCATCTCTACAATTATTTCTGTCTCTACTGGGAATTTGGAACAATGGGGAATAAAGCGGAGGTGCAAACATGGGTACGGCTCAAGCTATTTTCTGATTTACGCAACTCCCGAATGTTTCACGCAACAAAATCTATCGAGGTTACCTTATATCCCTTTGTTCGTACACATGCAAATTACACATTTCCGAATTTTGGAGGTTTGATTGATATTGGTTTCGCTTGTGGTTCCTTTTACTTTGCCAATTTGGATTCTAATTCAACGCTTTTGTGGGCTTTCTCGGAGTGACACGGTCACTTCTAGGTCGAGTCCCACCAGGGTCGCCAATAACTGTTGCCTTTCTTTTCTTGTGCGGCTCTGCTCTAACTACGGCAATCAGTGGGTTTGCCCTTCTTTCTTTTGGTATCTATATTCTAATGCTCAGAGTCGGCAGGTATCAAATGATACCACCACAAGGTTCAACCGGCTATCGATCAAAGAGCCAAACACCAGTTAGTTAGTTCAAGGTCAAGGGTACTTTATTTACACACAATTAGTCCTGCAACATAAACACTACTAGTTAACTGCACCTATCGACTAAGACAACCTGTTCTTAACTTCAGGCACCTGGCTTAGGTCAGAGGAACAGTGGCCGTTGTTCGATTCTGGATCTATCGAGTCTGGAGAAGTAACTGCTGCTCAGCGAGGCTCATCTGGGCAGGCCATAGACCTGATGACAGCGGTGTGGCTCTGTACTTCAACAGCGCCAAAGATAAATCTTTGTTGTCATCGATTGCTTTATGGAACAGTTTTTTGACGATTCCTATGCCTTTCTCTGCTTTGCCATTTGATTGAGGATACAATAGGCTTGATGTGATGTGATTAAAATTATACATTTCTGCAAATTGTGTCCACTCCCAGCTTGTGAAACAAGGACCATTGTCAGAGACAACGTGTAATGGTATCCCAAGGTGAGCAAAAATGATTTTGCTGCACGTATGACAGATCTTGTCATTGAACATTGAATCATTCAGCGTAATCACCTCGGGATAGTTGAAATAATAGTCGATGATGACTCGATAGTCACGCCCTTTAAAGTATGACTCCATACCAACTTTGATCCATGGATTGGTGATGAGTTCATTTTGTTCCATACTTTCTTTGCATTACACAGATTGATGAATTTGGCAATGCTGCGTTCCTGCACATGATTGTCCACATCCTTGTTGATTCCAGGCCAGTACACAGATTGTCTTGCGTGTCTACAACATTTTTCAATGACCCTAATGACCCTGGTCTATCTGCCCCTAGATACCCTGTCAGAGGCATATAGGAATAACTATCCTGTCTTCTTTGAGTAGGAATCCACCAATACTGTGAAGTCATCTTTGCTACTGCAAAAGACAGATCAAGATCCATTGGGCCATCCTTCTTTGAGGTATTTGATCACCCTCTGGAGCGTCAAATCCTTTTCTGTTTCTTCTTTAATGATTCATAGTTTTCTGTCAGACACTGGTAGCATCTCAGCAATAAGTGAAGCTTGTGCTTCCACTATGTGCAGTATATCAGTATCTGATGTGTCAGTATCAGAGGTCGCTCTGGATAAGGTATCAGCAACAACTAAGTCTTTCCCTGGTTCTTTATTGAAGTCTTGGTTGTGTGAATCCTTTCAACTAGGTTTAATTTATCGCAAGCATCCACCCCAATTAGCGATGACTTATCGCAAAGTCGATAGGCATTTCGATTTCGCCATTCCTAACAATGAGACGGCAGGAACCTCTTGTGGCTATGGTGTCACCATTGTAGTCGGTCAGTCGACAGTGCTGTACTCTATGCTTGTCTTAAATTATTTTCTGCAATAAGGTTTGCGTGTGCTCCTGTATCAATTTTAAATGGTATATCTGAGCCATTTATTTCAAGAAATACAGTCCGCTCTTTAATTATCTTTGAGAGCCGTTGTGCTGGTTTGTTATTACAATCCAGTGCATTGTACGAGTAACTGCATCAATCATGATAGTATCCTTTAACCTGAATGGTGTGGAATCTTCAGTATCAGTTAGGATCTTTGGTCTTTTTTAGTCACTCCGAATACTTTGGATCCTTCTTTAGTCATGGTAGGATTTTAAAAATGTGTTTGCTGGAGAAGCTGTTGAGAAATGACACTGTGCTTCAAAGTGGTTGAAGTGGCAACAATTGGAACATTGTTTGCCTTTTGCCGGACAGTTTTTTTTTACTGTGGGCATGGCCACAGCATGTGCACATCATCGCGCTTGTGATGTCACTCTCAAAATGGCCAACACCATTGTGCGCTGTTTTCTTTGCTGCGACACAGCATTAATGGCGTCGGCCACATTTCACGATTTCAGAGGATGCTTGTTCACTGGCATTTCACATATTAACTGCATCTTCTGGAGGCAAAATCAGTCATCTTAGCATTTTTTTCATGCAAATGTTCGTCATTTACCCAAATACAACTTGATCGCGAAGCATTGAATCAGCAACGGAGGCTCTTAACTTTAAAGCTGTCATGAAAAAATCTACCGATTCCCCTTTTAGCTGCAGTCTTTTTCTGAGCATGTAGCGCTCATAGGTCTCCTTCAGCTGCTTCTTGCAGTGAGCATTACATTTCTGTAGCACTATGTTATATTTTGTTTAATCCTCATCAGCAGCAAATTCAAAGGCGTTATAAAGCTTGAATGCTTGTGCTCCAGCCAAATTAAGAAGTGCTATTTTTCTCGGATCGGAAGCATTTTCTAGTGTGGAGGCAGATAGGAAAACGTCCAACTGCTGTTTAAAGTTTTAACATAGTTTACCATTTGTTCTGAAGTCGCCAGGCTTCTTTAAACTCTCCATCTTACGATTTTTCTTCAGTGTAGATTTTCTGATCTGTGTCGTGCCATGATTGTTTTCTTCAATCTTCTTAAAGCTAACGGCCGGGTTCTCTGACCCCGCGCCGGGTCGGAGAATCGCCGGGGGGAGGGGCGCGAGAATCAGCCACGACACCCCGAAGCCGGCACGCCGATTCTCGGGTGCCCATGGGATCGCCGCCGCACCGGTCGGGTGCCGTTGAAAGCGGCTCCCTCGGCGATTCTCCGGGCCTCGATGGGCCGAGTGCCCGCCGAGTTCAGCCGCATCCCGCCGGCATGGGTTACGTATGGTCTCACCCGGCAGGACCTCGGAGTTCTGTCTGTGGGGGCCATCCTGGTGGGGGGGCAGGGTGATCCAACCGGGAGGTGGGCCTCCAAAGTGGCCTGGCCCGCGGTCGGGGCCTACCGATCGGCAGGTGGGCTAGTTCCGTGGGGGCCTATATTCCTCTGCGCAGGGCCCCTGTAGGACTACGCCATATTGCCTGGGGGCCAGCGCAGAGATGGGAATCGACGCGCATGCGTGGACTTGTGCCGGCCGTGGCACGCATTTGTGGACTTGTGCCGGACGTGGCGCACATGCGCAAACTCGCGGCGGCTGTGGCGCACATGCGCAGACTCGTGCGGGCTGTGGCGCAGCCGGATTTTGGGCGCCGGAGCTGCGAAGACCACTCCGGCGCCATACTAGCACCCTAGGAAGGGTTGGATAGCTGCCAGGTGAGGCCCGTTGATGCCGGAGTGGCTCGTGTCACATTCCATGCCGGCGTCAGAACTTGGCCGCAGGATTGGAGAATCCCGGCCAACCTGTCTAATCTAACTGCTTATTATTTGAAATAGACACCTGGTACCATGTGGTGTTCTTTGTGTTGCTAAATTCAGGATGGTTGGCGCAGTGTTCACAAAGACCACAAAAACGCTTTAACTTGAACAAAGCTATAAATGTATTAACACTACTTATTGAATTTGACATTTACTCCTATAAAATACACAGTTGATAATTAACGTATAAGCTACACTCATCTACAACTTATCTCTACACTATTATAAACTATAATCTGCTCTCACTCACACTATCTTTAATTCCGTCTGCATTCTCGCTATCTCCTTCACTTCTCCCCGCCAGGCTTAGCATTAATGTCTTATATTCTGTAACTCTACCTCCCTATAGCGGTTGATCTCGACAATTCATTAACGTTTGCAGTTCTTACATTTATGATAATATCACACATGTGATTCCAGAGGACCGGAGAATCACACAGGCTGGCGAATATGGTGCTCAGCTCACTAAGTGGATGCAAATCGGTCATTAAGACCTATTTGCGTTTCCCGCTAGCGCGCAGGCACGAATGATGATCCTTCTGCCAGTGAGGGGCTGGAGCATCGGAAATGGGCGCCGATCCCGTTTTTTTGCCCGACCCCCGATTCTCCACTGCATCGGGAACCCCGCTACCGGTCGCAAGTGGCAGAGAATCCAGTCCCCTGTTGCCAGTACGCACAGTGACAGAGGGAGTGAAAATGTTTACACTGGTGTCAATCAAGTAAGCTCCAAATGAATCCAGACTTTCTGAGTTTTCCCAGCATTTTCTGTTTTGATTTACGTAAGCTGCTGTGTCCTGGAAGGTGTCGAGCCTCTGGAAATTTGTTGAAACTGCATTCAGCCAGAATTCCGTCACATTTTTGACTTGTGCCTTGTCGATGTCCGTTGGGCTTTGAGGAATCCAGACGTGAATTACGGGAGGAAATCTTTTTGAACAACGTTTGTGAAACTGAGGCTGGCAATTTCTGAACCCACTCACCATGTTAATGCTCATCATACTTGTCCCTCACAAAGTACTGTATGAATCAATAAACAATTTTGCATTAAACACGTGGAATAGGCAACATTTCCTGAAGCTCACTCGAAGAGAAGAAAGTAATATCTGTTGTGAAATAAGTTAATGAGGCAATTAATTATTTCTTAACAATAATAAAAATAAAGGTGTTTTATTAAAGAAACATTCCCAAAGGCTGCATTACAGTGTAACTTGCATCAAATGTTTTGATTGATTAAGTAATCAGTTTAAAATATATAACAATCATGTGGTAACAAAAATAGACCAACACATTAAGCAGGTAATAGGTAAGTGGTAGGCATGGCATTAAAAGAAGGGTAAAGTTGAATTAAAATTGTATTAAATTTACAAACCAGTACTCCATTCCTACAAAGGAAGGCACTGAAGTACATATGAATTTCATTATTTAAGTGCTCCATTGAGGTCCTGAATCATGCAAGGAATTGGCACATTTCTGTTCTACATCTAACAGCATTGACGTTTGTTGAGATTCTAAGTTGCTTTAATTGCCCTTGGCATGGTGGTGGCAGCCAGTTCTGAAATCGGGTACTTTGCACAAGGGATTTCCTGAACTTAATGCAAACATTAATGCATTTTATTTGTAAAGTTTTGAACTTTGTGACATGAAAGACATTGTAGTACAACTAGTACTGAACATCTAAGATTAATCTCAGCATGCAGTTCTGTATTTTGTTGATCTTGTTGTTTGGTGTGCGTTTAAGGCCAGAGTGCTACACAAGCACAGCGTATTAAACCATGGGACATATGTAGCCAGTGTAGATCAATAGCTTGCAGACAGGGAGTCTGACATTAATGCGGATCTGAGGAAGAACATCCATTATATTTTCGCATATTGCCCACTTGGCTATCCCACTTCAAAGAGGTTTGAATGTGTATATTCAAGATTTTCAAGGCTTTCACCTCTGTCTGCTCGTAATTACTTAATTTTCTGCAAAAGGGAAAGTGCTGATGTCCACCAAAGTCTACTCAGATGGTACTACATTTAGTAGCATTGAGCTGCATACTGTTTTACCTACAACATTCAGTAAAGTATGAAGAGCTTCCTGAACCTCAATGACCCCACTCTGTCATGTGAGAGTACCTTTAAGAAATGGGTGTTTATAAATGGGTGTGATTATAAATATCTGTAGTGAGAGTACCTTTAAGACATGGGTGTTTACTACTGCAGTGATGTCAGAGAGTGGGTGGAGCTGGGCTGTCTGTCAGCTTTTTACTTTCGTTTTTGGCTGTTTGCTGCAGAGTGTGTTTTAGTTTCGTTTTCAACGTTGGAGCTGAAGCCAGACAGAGCAGGTGTACTGTTGATCTCTCTGCCATGAAAAGACTATCTCTTGATCATTTGGTGAATTCAGAATTATAAATGTTCTCAGTCGTGAATGTAAACCTAATGTGCTTCTGGTAAAAGGTGTTTCCTTTGTCTTCTGGATGTTGTTTGGGAAGTTATTAAGCATTACTTAGTGTTGTATTCTTTGGGGGTTGTATTTGAATTAATCGTTGCTAAGATGTTCACTGTATGTTTTAAAAAGGTTAACTTGAGTTCATAGAATAAACATTGTTTTGCTTTAAAAAATACTTTTCCATTTCTGCTGTACCACACCTGTAGAGTGGGCTGTGTGCTCAATGACAGCCTTACCACAATCTATTAAAAGTTGTGTTCAGATGAACTCCATGATACACTTTGGGGTTCTCTAAACCCTGACCCATAACAACCCCATGGCCTAGACTCTGCAGCTGTCCTATCCTCCAAGTATTTTCAGTATCTTAGAGAGCACCATTAATTAGGATTAGGAAAAGAATTCAGTCTAGAGGCATATCTGCTTTTAATTGAACACTTTTGCATAGACAGCCATGGTGCCTGGCACTCTGCGTGCAGTCAGTGAAGAAGTCAGCAATCCTTTGTTTAACTTTATCAACTTTTTAATCACAACTGTATGATCAATCTCGTCAAATGCCTTTGAAAAATCTGGCATGATGTTGGCTGAGGTTGTTCCCAGCCGATCGCCAATTTTACAAAGGGAGTTCACAACATGAATCAGACAATAAATTGTAAATCTTTCAGTTCAACTACCCAAATGATAGCAGCCAATTAAGAAAATAAGGATTTTTATGACTAATATTACCTCCAAGTCAAACATCCAACAAGTAATGACTGAACTCATAGCATTCTGTTGCCTAACAAAATGCAGATTGAATTTACATTACTGTTAGTTCTCAGTTTTCGTTTGATTCTTCTTAAACAGACAATCTCAATATTCATCATTTGGCGCAGGTGTAAATTGATAAGCAAGACAATTTGAAGACTTTGATTAATTTAGTCCAAATCTCATCTCAAAAAGAATTGTCGTCTGTTGAATAGAAAATAAATGGCGGAATTCTCCGTCCCGGAATCTAAATGTTGACGCCGGGGCAGAATTTTGGGCTTCCACGACAGCAAAACTGGCATCGCATCTGGAGCGATTCAGCAGCCGTAGAGGGGCGAACACCGGCGCCACATGGAACACAATCGATTCCAATGAGAAACGGAGCCGGGTTCACCAATCTGTGATTGGCTCTTAGGAGGCTGACAAGCTGCAGCCGGATATAAAACTTCACTCTCCACACACCCTCATCCCAGCCAACAAGATGGCACTGGTTGCGCTGGAGCACAACCATTCTGCTGATGGGCCAGCTGGGGCCAGGTGCACCTTTTTTCAAATCTTTATTATCACAAGTGGGCTGACATTATCACTGCAATGAAGTTACTGTGAAAATCCCCTAGTCGCCACATTCCAACGCCTGTTCGGGTACACAGAGGGAGAATTCAAAATATCCAAATTACCTAACAGCAAGTCTTTTGGGACTTGGAAGAGGAAACCGGATCACCCGGAGGAAACCCACGCAGATACAGGGAAAACGTGAAGACTCCGCACAGACAGTGACCCAAGCCGAGAATCAAACCTGGGACCCTGACGCTATGAAGCAACAGTGCTACCCACATGGGTGGCCTGGGGTTACACCCTTACGATCCGTGGCCCGAGGAGTACAGTGGGCAGTCAACGGCGGCGTAGCTGCATGGCTGCCTTTCAGGCTGCGGCAATGGTGTTCCATGCCAGTCCACCCCAACCCCACAGCCCACCTCCTGGCCACCCCCTTGCTATTCCCCCCAGGTCTGGCAGAAGCCCCCCGACAATTGTCAGCAAATTGTGGTGATGTTGGACACTTTCTGTACCCCCTCTCCCTTCCTCAGCAGCCACGGTGCCTGTTTCATGGTTTTTAGAAGCACAAATGAACTTCGCCATTGGGAATTCCCCCAGTGGAGGGCGAGAATCGCAGAGGTCCAGTAGAATACCAGGTCAGGCCCACTAATAGTATGCAAGCAAAGTTCACTGTACGTATGGAGTGGAATGCATTGACCCCGCTGTCGAGGCACCGGAGAATTGCGGTTTGCCTGAGACCAGTGGCCGCTACAATTTCAGCATCAGAACCAATTCTTCGCCCAATCGCGTTTCCCGATTCCAGCATCAGCTGATGGAGTATCCCGTCCGAAATCTTCAGAGATGAGTCACCTTGGCTTGTTTTAGAAAGAGCAGATTGTTGTTGCCGTCAATTTGAAGGTATTGACCACCAGTAAATCTAATACAAAAATGATGAGGGCGATTCTCCGAGCCCCGCGCCGGGCCGGAGAATCGGCGCAACCGCGACACAACGCCAGCGTGCGATTCTCCGAAGTGCGGAGAATCGGCGCCATTTGCGCCGGCGCGTTTGACGTGGCGCGAGCCGCAGGCCACTGCAATCGGCGGGGCCGCCGATTCTCTGGCCCAGATGGGCCGAGCAGATACGACAGAGCCCCGCCGGCGCCGTTCACCCCTGGTCGCTGCCGGCGGGAACTCTGCGCGAAGGGTCGGAGGGACGGCCTGTGGGGCGGGGAAAAGTGATCCTTCACCTGGGGGGCCTCCGATGGGGTCTGGCCCGCGATCGGGGCCCACCGATCGGCGGGCCGACCTCTCCCCCCCGGGCCTACTTTGTTGTGCAGCCGGCCCCTGAACATCGACGCCGTGTTGAGTCGGGGCCGGCACGCTGAAGAAGGCCTCCGTGCCGGCCCCGACTCAAGAGGCACCCATTTGGCGCCGGAAAGGGAGGCTGGAGCGGCATGAACCACTCCAGCGCCATGCTGGCCTTCTGTGGAGGACAGAATCATTCGTACCTGGGCCCGTTTTGTGCCGTCGTGAAACGGCGTTCACGACGACACGAACACTTGGTCTCCATTTTGGAGAATCGCCCCCGACAAACATAAGAGTTTTGTTTGTTCATTGGATCAAGATTACATCGAGTGGAGCTTCCAATGCCCTTTCATTTTGTACTCAGTTCCTTACTTAAAATTATTCTCCTCCTTATGTTCAAATACCTTGACGACCTCACCCCTCCTCAGCTCTGCAGCCTCTTTCAACCCTGCAAACCTTTGAAAACTCTGTATTCCTGCATTTCTGGTTTGTATGCACACCACACTTTCATTACCCACCATTGGCTGTCATGCCTTCTGCTGCCAAGGTTGCAAGCTCTGACATTGCCTCCTTAAATCTTGCTCACTCTCTATACTTCTTTAAGACACTCATTGAGGAAGCTTTTAATCTCTCATTTTAATATATACTTCTTTCACTCCATGTCATTTTTTCCCTGATCACACTCTTGCAAAGAGTCCTGGGACATCTTGTTATGTTAAAAGCACTCGACAAAAAGCAAGTCGGTGTTGTCATACTTTGAAAGAAAATCATTTTTGGATGTCATATTTGCTTGTTGGAAGCAAATAAATAGATGATTAAAAATTTACCCTAAAGAGTATCCAACATGACCCTGGTAAAGAGGTCAGATGATGCTTGCTGGATATCTGTAGGCTTTTTCTGGTTTTCATTGAGGAAGGATTCTCAGTAATGAAACATAGTCATTGTTATCCTGAGTGTTGCTATAGAAGTGTTAAAGTGAATCATTATGTGGCTCATGGGGAATTCTGACAGCTTGTTAAATATTCTTGCAGCAGCAGAGGAGTCATTTCTAACAAGCAGAGAGACGTCAGGTTGGGGTGTAAATTTAATTCAACTGCTTCCCTCGGACAGGTTTCTTTCCATGGTGAGTGAGCGACAAAACAGCTGCCGTCTGGTGACAGTCCAAAGTTTCCCAAATGCCCGATTCCAAAAGGCAGTAGGAGATGGATTTTTTCCTTGTGATAGACCTGAGGAAGCAACTCATTCTGTGACCTTTTCATGTACATCTCAACAACCTACTCAAGAGATTCTCACTCGAGCTGTCGATTTTCAGTGTTTCATGCTGACAGCACTTCGGGTGAAATATTCAGCAATTAGAAGGGGAGTGTTGATGGTAATGAAGGGGAGAAAAGTCAGCTGCAATAAGTGGAAGGAGGAAGGGACGGTAATGATGGGGGAAGCACTAGGGCAGATCTGGGAGTGATGATTGAGCCGAAAGAAAGGGAAAGCTGACTGTTGTGCTTTCCATTGGGATGGAAGGAAACTGTTGCTGTTAATTGGCAGAGAGTGGGCTGGGAGAGTTACAGCATGATCTGGGAAAGATGAGAGAGTAAAAGATTGAACGGAGGGATAGAAGGAGTGTGCCAACTTAGCTAGGGTGTAGAAGGAGAAGATTACCAGTTTGAATTGAGTGGGGGAGAGGAAATGGCTCTGGTATAAGTAGGGAGAGTTTGAGAGGAAGGCAAAGGATTGTGTAGAGTTGTAATACTGATATAAATACCAATCATTCATGAGGGGTTGTGTAAACACATTGTGTGTTAATTTATTTAGAATAGGCACTTGAGAAAATTTATACATAGGTAGAAAACTTGAAAATGTCAGCAGCAGAGCTGCACGTGTGTGCTCTACTCAAAGGCAAAAGTGAAACCAGGACTGGATCATATGATCACAGATTCACTACAGTGCAGAAGGAGGTCATTTGGCCTATCGAGCCCATACCGACCCTCTGAAAGAACACCCTACCTAGCCCCACACCACTACCCTACATCCATAACCCAATAACCCCACCTAACCTTATGGATGATAAGAGGCAGTTTAGCATGGCCAATCCACCTAGCCGGCACATCTTTGGTCTGTGGAGGAAACCCATGAAGACACAGGGAGAATATACGAACTCCATACATTGGGCAGCATGGTAGTACAAGTGGATAGCACTGTGGCTTCACAGCGCCAGGGGACCAGGTTCGATTCCCCTCTGGGTCACTGTCTGTGCGGGGTCTGCACGTTCTCCCCGTGTCTGCGGGGGTTTCCTCCGGGTGCTCTGGTTTCCTCCCACAATCCAAAGACATGCAGGTTTGGTGGATTGGCCATGATAAATTGCCCTTAGTGACCAAAAAGGTTAGATGGGGTTATTGGGTTACAGGGATAGGGTGGAAGTGAGGGCTTAAGTGGGTCGGTGCAGACTCGATGGGCCGAATGGCCTCCTTCTGCACTGTATGTTCTATGTTCTATGTTCATACATGCTGTGACTCCAGGCTGGAATTGAACTCGGGTTCCTTGCGCTGTGAGGGAGCAGTGCTAACCACTTGTCACCGTGCCGCTCATGATACATTTCCCTTCTCCTGATGTCATGCTGCTGGCCCCTGAAGGCATGTTCCAATCACCCCTTTCTTTTTAAAGTTACATCCTGCCCTCCAAAGCGGTATAGTTGTATGCAATACACATTCATGTTTAGTTACCATTGCGTTAGTATATAGAACTGAAGTATCAATGAGTCTGTAAAGCGGAGAGGTAATCTGATAGTATGCCCAGATAGAACATAGAACATAGAACAGTACAGCACAGAACAGGCCCTTCGGCCCTCAATGTTGTGCCGAGCCTTGTCCAAAACTAAGATCAAGCTATCCCACTCCCTGTTATTCTGGTGTGCTCCATGTGCCTATCCAATAACCGCTTGAAAGTTCATAAAGTGTCCGACTCCACTATCACAGCAGGCAGTCCATTCCACACCCTAACCACTCTCTGAGTAAAGAACCTACCTCAGACATCGCTCCTATATCTCCCAACCTGAACGTTATAGTTATGCCCCCTTGTAACAGCTTTATCCATCCGTGGAAATAGTCTCTGAACGTCCACTCTATCTATCCCCCTCATCATCTTATAAACCTCTATTAAGTCGCCTCGCATCCTCCTCCGCTCCAAAGAGAAAAACCCTAGCTCCCTCAACCTTTCCTCATAAGACCTAGCCTCCAAACCAGGCAGCATCCTGGTAAATCTCCTTTGCACCATTTCCATTGCTTCCACATCCTTCCTATAGTGAGGTGACCAGAACTGCAGACAACACTCCAAATATTGTCTCACCAGGGTCATGTACAGTTGCAGCATAACCCCACGGCTCTTAAACTCAAGCCCCTGTTAATACACGCTAACACACTATAGACCTTCTTCACGGCTCTATCCATTGTGTGCCAACTTTACGAGATCTGTGGACATGAACCCCAAGATCTCTCTGTTCCTTCACATTCCTCAGAACCCGGCCGTTGACCCTGTAATCCGCATTCAAATTTTTCCGACTAAAATGAATCACCTCGCACTTATCAGGGTTAAACCCCCATCTGCCATTTTACGGCCCAGCTCTGCATCCTATCAATGTCTCTTTGCAGCCTACAACAGCCCTCCACCTCATCCACTACTCCACCAATCTTGGTGTCATCAGCAAATTTACTGACCCACCCTTCAGCCCCCTCCTCCAAGTCATTTCTAAAAATTACAAATAGCAGAGGACCCAGCACTGATCCCTGTGGTATACCGTTGGTAACTGGTCTCCAGTCTGAAAATTTTCCATCCACCACCACCCTCTGTCTTCTATGTGATAGCCAGTTTCTTATCCAATTGGCCAAATTTCCCTCTATTCCACACCTCCTTACTTTCTTCATGAGCCGACCATGGGGAACCTTATCAAACGCCTTAAAATCCATGTATACAACATCAACTGCTCTACCTTCATCTACACTCTTAGTTACCTCCTCAAAGAATTCAATCACATTTGTAAGGCAAGACTTACCCTTCACGAATCCGTGTTGACTATCCCAGATTAAGCTGCATCTTTCCAAATGGTCATAAATTCTATCCTTCAGGGCCTTTTCCATTAACTTACCGACCACCGAAGTAAGACTAACCAGCCTATAATTACCAGGGTCATTCCTATTCCCTTTCTTGAACAGCGGAACAACATTCGCCTCTCCAGTCCTCTGGCACTATCCCCGTGGACAGTGAGGACCCAAAGATCAAAGCCAAAAGCTCTGCAATCTCATCTCTTGCCTCCCAAAGAATCCTAGGATATATCCCATCGGGCCTAGGGGACTTGTCGACCCTCCGGTTTTTCAAAATTGCTAATACATCTTTCCTCAGAACATCTACCTCCTCCAGCCTACCCTCCTGTATCACACTCTCATCCTTAAAAACATGGCCCCTCTCCTTGGTGAACACTGAAGAAAAGTATTCATTCAACACCTCTCCTATCTCTTCTGACTCCATGCATAAGTTCCCACTACTGTCCTTGACCAGCCCTAACCTCACCCTGGTCATTCTTTTATTTCTCACATAAGAGTAAAAAGCCTTGGGGGTTTCCTTGATCCGACCCGCCAAGGACTTCTCATGCCCCCCTCCTAGCTCTTCTAAGCTGTTTTTTCAGCTCATTCCTTGCTACCTTGTATACTTCAAGCGACCTAACTGAACCTTGTTTTCTCATCCTTACATACGCTTCCTTTTTCCTCTTGACAAGACATTCAAGCTCTTTTGTGAACCATGGTTCCCTCACACGGCAATTTCCTCCCTGCTTGACAGGGACTTACCTATCAAGGACACGCAGTATTTGTTCCGTGAACAAGCTCCACTTTTCATTTGTGCCTTTCCCTGGCAGTTTCTGTTCCCATCTTATGCTCCCTAACTCTTGCCTAATTGCATCATAATTACCCCTCCCCCAATTATAAACCTTGTACTGCCGTATGGCCCTATCCCTCTCCATTGCAATAGTGAAAGACACCGAATTGTGGTCACTATCTCCAAAGTGCTCTCGCACAAACAAATCTAACACTTGTCCCGGTTCATTACCCAGTACCAAATCCAATGTGGCCCCACCTCTTGTCGGCCTATCCACATATTGTGTCAGGAAACCCTCCTGCACACACTGTACAAAAATTGCCCCATCCGAACTGTTCGACCTATAGAGGTTCCAATCAATATTTGGAAAGTTAAAGTCACCCATGACTACTACCCTGAGACCTCCACACCTATCCATAATCTGTTTTGCCATTTCTTCCTCCACATCTCTATTACTATTTGGGAGCCTATAGAAAACTCCTAACAACGTGACCGCTCCTTTCCTATTTCTAACTTCAGCCCATATTACCTCAGTAGGCAGTTCCCCCTCGAACTGTCTTTCTGTAGCCGTTAAACTATCCTTGATTAACAATGCTACTCCTCCACCTCTTCTACCACCTTCCCTACTCTTACTGAAACATCTATACCCCGGAACTTCCAACAACCATTCCTGCCCTTGTTCTAACCATGTCTCCGTAATGCCCACAACATCGTAGTCCCAAGCACCAAACTACGCTCCAAGTTCACCTACCTTATTCCGGATGCTCCTTGCATTGAAGTAGACACACTTCAACCCACCTTCCTGTCTGCCGGTACACTCCTGTGACCTTGGTACCATCCTCAGCACCTCACTACTCTCAACACTGACTTCTGGACTACAGCTCGTTTTCCCATCCCCCTGACAAATTAGTTTAAACCCCCCCGAAGAGCCGTAGCAAATTTCCCACCCAGGATATTGGTGCGCCTCTGGTTCAGGTGCAAACCGTCCTGTCTGTACAGGTCTCACCTTCCCCAGAATGTGCTCCAATTATCCACGCAACTGAAACCCTCCCTCCTACACCATCCCTGCAGCCACGTGTTTATCTGCACTCTCTCCCTGTTCCTCAACTCGCTAACACGTGGCACCGGCAACACACCAGAGATGACAACATGGTTTGTCCTGGCTCTCAGCTTCCACCCTAAATTCCTATTTTAAATCCCCGTCCCTTCTCTTACCTATGTTGTTGGTACCGATGTGTACCACGACTTATGACTGTTCCCCCTCCCCTTTTAAGGATTCTGAAAACACGGTCCGGGACGTCACGGGCCCTGGCACCCGGGAGGCAACATACCATCCGTGAGTCTCTTTCGTTGCCACAGAACCGTCTATCTGTCCCTCTAACTATTGCGTCCCCAATAACTATTGCTCTCCTGCTCTCCCTCCTTCCCTTCTGAGCCACAGGGACAGACTCAGTGCTGGAGATCCGTTCACCATGGCTTACCCCTAGTAGGTTGTCCCCCTCAACAGTATCCAAAGCGGTATACTTGTTACTGAGGGGAACGACCACAGAGGATCCCTGCACTGACTGCTTCCTCCCAGCCCTTCTCACCGTCACACATCTAACTTGATTCTTCGGAGTAACTACATCCCTGAACTACATCTATGACCACCTCTGCCTCCCAAATGATCCGAAGTTCCCTAACACGGTTTCTGAGGAGATGGAGATGGGTGCACTTCCCACAGGTGAAATCAGAAGGGACACTGACGGCATCCCTCACCTCAAACATTCTGCAGGAGGAACATTGCACTGCCTTCCCTGCCATTCCCTCTAGATAGCTTGCAGATAAAACAAGAAAAAGAAAGAAAGAAAGAGCTTACCTGATATTCACTCAACCCCTTAGGTTAGAGGAGGTGGAAGGGTGAGGGACACTACAAGTGTAGTGGCTCGGGTTTAGGAACCGCCCAACTTAAATACAGGTAAAACACTTAACCAGCAACCACTGCACTCCGCACGATAACAGCAATCAGCTGTTATGGGCCCGCGCAAACAATTTAAATCTTCACTACTTACCCAGCAGTCACTCCATCCTCACTCCGACCGGATTCAGCTGGAAACCACCAACAGTAAGTTGTTTTTTAAAATTTACTCCCCTTCTCAGCAAGCACTCACTTAGCAACCACTGCGCTCCACACTATAACAGCAATCTTGCAAAGATTACCTTGTCTGGAAGTTGTTTTAATTATTCACAGTGATATGTGGATTTGTCATTATTCACAGTGATATGTGGATTTGTCATTCTTGGATGTTATTCTTGGTTGCATTTGTGATCTTGTCCTGGATGGAATGGAACTTTACGATGCTTGAGAAGCTAGAATAGATCAGATTTGTCCTTGGTTATGCCTCACAATTGTGACTTTGTGTGCAATAGCTTCATAGGGCCTTGGTTCTGAACAAATTCTCGTCATCTCGGCTGGTTGTCACATACCTCCTGTGGGATCCTGGGTGTGAATTTGTTGTCCCAACTGGAAATTTGGCAATTCTGTACCCATAATTTTATTATGCATGTTAGTCATCTTCATTTGCAAGTTTAAATGTTGCTCCCTAACTTATGACAGAGTAGAATGGTTAAGAGTTTGTATATTGGTACGCATCGATCTGCCAAACATGTGCTCTGCCAATGATGTAATAGTTGCACTTAAAGGTGTGATTCTCAGATGTAACATTGCAATGTGTAGATCTTGCTTAGTCAATCTACATTTGAGAATTAGAGGTTTTACCATGTGAGTAATTTGTTCAACTGGGCCATTAGATCTAGTGTAATCAGGAGAAGAAATGGTGTGATTGATACTCTACTTCTCACAAATATCCTGAAACAGATAACCAATCAATTGTGAACCGTTATCTGTAATGATTTCTTTAGGCACAGAAAATAAACTGAAAATAGTACTTAGTTGCGTCAGTTGTGCTTAACGTATTGAGCAATTGTTGAATAACGGGGTACTTGGTAAAGTACCGTTGATGACGATGAAGTCAGTGTCATGGACATGAAAGAGAATAGATGCGATTTTGTTCAAAAGGTGGGTAGGTACATCATATTGGATCAATGATGCTTTGTGTGAACTTGGCATAAGTTCTAGACTTGCGTCACACTTTTTAACAATGACTTCAATGTCATTGTTCATACCGAGGTAAGTTCAGTGAAATCACACGCTTGAGAGATTGGAATGCACTTGCCTCTCTTTGATGTAGTCAATGTTTACAAACATTGGCGTTTCATCACTTAGGCCACTGAAGTGTGGAGGGTGATGAATGAATCAAAGCTGCAAATGGTTGGTAGAAGCTGTCATTCACAGACCACTACTAGAAAGCTATGAATGGCCTGCAGTGAAAGGATCTGTGGGGACCAGACATATGTTACAGCTGCTCTCCTTCCAGGACTGGACACATGGATCTGCAAGGTAAGTGTTCCAGCTCTAATTCTTCTCACTGGCAATGTCTGGACTACTCTGTAGCTTCCATACAAGAGTCTATTTTCTGCGGGGGTAAGTATGTGTGGGGTGTGGTCTGTGGGGGGAGTCCCTCCAGGAAGGGGGTCTCTGTGGGGATCTTCCTATTACAGTGGTCCCTGTGGAGGAGTCTCCCTATTACAGGGTTCCCTGTTGGGGGGCTCCCTGTTACAGGGTCCCTGTGGGGAAGTCTCCCTATTATAGGGGTTCTGGGCAGGGTGGGACATTCCCGTACTTGGGGTTGGGGGGGCACCCAGACAATCCGGGGCTGGCGTCTGCTGTGCAGTGCGGGGAGGGTTCGGGGCTGATTTGCTGTGGGGGGAGGGTGGCTGGCAGTGGGACTTCGCAATTGGGCCGCCCGCTCAAACTGACTGCCTGATAGTGGGATTCCACGCCATGCATAAATTTGCATAGCATGGAACGCTGAATGGCTTCTCAGTTTGCACTCCCAGGGCAATCGTAAACCAGTTACAAATCAGCTCCGGCAGGAAAACGCTCCTAAATGGAGAATCCCACCATTAGGGCAGGATTCTCCGATTCTGAGGCTATGTTCCCACGCCGGCGTGGGAATAGTGGCATTTTATGCCAGACAGAATGGTGTAAAACGGCCACCGATCCTCCGTTTGTTTGGGGGCTAACATGCCGGCAGCGTAGAATGCCCAGCTCTATGCTGCCAATATGGCCCGGAGAATTGCTGGGTCCATGGCCATGCATGGGCACGAAGGCGGCCTGCAGCAGCCGTGCTGTATGACATAGCGGTGGCCGCTCATGGATCCAGCCCGCAAAATAGTGGCCTCCCATTTGGCCGGCTCGCCCGCCCCGGACCACCCCCCACCCCCCCACAGTCCCCCCAGTCCATGATAAAGTCTCCCTCTGCCCGCGGATCGGCAATCCCCCGACTGTGTCGGCGCTGGACTGAGTCCGCAGCCACCACGCCGGGTTCCCGACGGATGAGACCACATGCGACCGACGCCGTCGGGAATTTGGCCGGTCGGGAGCGGACAATCGGGGGATTCAGTTTCCTAAGGACACCGATACGTCACGCAGCGTACTCGGAGAGTACGCCGCTTTGGAGGGGCCGGAGCATCGCAAAAGTGGTGTCGCCCGCGATTCGGTCGGGAACATTGATTCTCCGGCTGATCGCTGAACGCGATTCTGGCATCGGTGACTGGAGAATCCAGCCCTTCGTCTCTCAACCGGAGAATTCCACCTGTAATTTTGAAGTAGGTTGATTTAGTTCAAAGGGAGACAAATATAAGTTGTACAAATTGTAAGTAAGTGTGGCAAAGATAGGGGGCGGGATTCTCTGTTTTGCCAGAACCCGGGGGGGTTTCCCGACGGCGTGGGGCTGCCCCACAATGGGAAACCCCATTGACCGGCCGGCGTAACGGAGAATCCCGCCGGCGGGTCAGGGCAGAAATGTGGTGTGCGGGGCGGAGAATCCAGTTTGCTTTTAAAATATAAGAGTTAAAATAAAGCAAGCAGTTTGATCAGACTGCAGGAAACAATAGAGGCAAGAGATCAATGGGAAGAAGCACATTTAAGAAAAGACTGAACCTGTGTGAGGGGGTAGCTGCCTAGGATATGCTAGAAGAGAGCATGGTAGCTGTTCTGCTCTCCCAGAAGACTGTATGAACAAGGCCTGACCTTGCTGTCAGCCTCAGAGGTTACCCCAAGAGCAAAAGGGCACTGAGTGCCAAAATTACTGGAATTCTATAGGTTGAAAATCTATAAAGATTGTTACCAATCAGAAAAGGGAAGGTTCACTCTGAGTAAAGTTTAAGCTAAGATCTTTTGACACTATTTTAAAGTACTGTTTATTGTGAGAAGCCATTCTTGTGTTTAAGTGTACTTTAAAATTTTTCTTCATCTTTTCAAATAAATGTTTACTTTAATATAAAATTATTACAAATGGTCAGAGATGCCATTTCATGATTTCAGGACACCTCCTCAAAATATACAAATTGCAAATTGTTTTGGCAGATTTGTGATTTGGGCTACTCAGTATTTGCCATCAGCCATGCCTTAACAACCGAAATAAAGGTAACTATGACAGTATGAACACGGAGCTGGTTAAGGTGAACTGAGAAACTCAGTGAAAAGGTATGACAGAGTTACAGTAGATGACTTTTATGGAGATATTCTACTCTTAGCAACGATTTATCCCAGTGAGAACAAAAGACTCTTTGACAAGGATGTGTCATCCATGACTAACTAACAAAAACAAGCATAGTGTTGGAAGAAACACTGTACAAATCTGCAAAGATTGGTGTTAGGTTAGAGGATTGGACAGACTTTAAGGACCAGAAAGAATGACTAAAAAGCTAATAAAGAGTCAAAAAGCAGAGTACAAAAGAAAGGTAGCTCAGAATATAAAAACAGACATACAAGTTTTTATAAGTATTTGGATCGGAACAGAGTAACTAAAGCTAGCGTTGGTCCACCAGAGAGTGAGTCTGGGGAATTGATAACTTCAAACTAAGAAATGGCGGAGACGTTGAGCAGGTATTTTGTGCCTGTCTTCACATTGGCACACTTAGAAAACTTCCCAAGGATAATTGAAAATCAAGAGGCGAACTGGAGGGAGGAACTTGAAACTATCACCATCACCAGGGAAAGGGTGCAAGGAAAACTATTAGACCTAGAGGCTGACAAATCCCCAGGACTGGGTGGTCTGCATCTTGTTGTCTTAAAAGAAGTGATAGCATAGATAGTAGATGCTTTGTTGATAAGCTTCCAAAATCCCTTAGCTTCTGGAAGGATCCCAGTGGAATGGAAAATAGCTAATTTAACACCTTTATTCAAGAGAGGGAGTGGGCAGAAAGTAGGAAACTATAGGCAGTTAGCCTAACATCTGGCATAGGGAAGGTGCCAGCATGCATGATGAAGGCAGTTATAGCGGGATACTTAGAAAATCACGATGTGATCAGGCAGATTGCTTCCCCTGACTCATGCTCACTCATCGTGGTTTGGTTCAATCTGCAAATTCTACCACTTTACATTAAACACAAGCACAAGCTGTTAACACAAATTAGAACCCTAGGTGTCACAGCACAGATCTAAGATACTTCACAGTCTGATTGTCACATGTCTACATCTTGATAGTAACCTTTAAATAATTTCTTAAAAAATAAGTAGCCAAGCACGATAGCACAGTGGTTAGCACAGTTGCTTCATAGCTATAGGGTCCCAAGTTCGATTCCCGGCTTGGGTCACTGTCTGTGTGACGTCTGCACGTTCTCCCTGTGTCTGCGTGGGTTTCCTCTGGGTGCTCCAGTTTCCTCCCACAGTCGAAAGATGTGCAGGTTAGGAGGATTGGCCATGCTAAATTTCCCTTAGTGTCCAAAAAGGTTAGGTGGGATTATTGGGTTACGGGGATATGGTGGAGGTGTGGGCTTAAGTGGGGTGCTCTTTGCAAAAGCCGGTGCAGACTCTATGGCCTCCTTCTGCACTGTATATTCTATGATTCTATAATTACCAGGTTAAATTCTACAATTTGGCCATAAATATGGGAAACATTCACAGGCAAATATCATTGGAATTTTCTTTGTTATTACAATGTGCGTGAGTTTGTCTTTTTAGGTGTTTTTGGAAAAGTCCTTACAGATGTTCATCTGAGATTTAGAATGTATTCTAAATAATTTCTATTTGAAGAATTTACTATAGTTCTTTTTTCGGTTTAATTCTCAATGTCAATTGCTGCCTTAAATTCTTTTCCTGTCAAATTTCATTCATTCCATTGTCAACGGGTCTCCTATAGAAGTAAGTTCATACATAACACACACTTGTCTTTGCTAAACTTCAGCCTGTTATTGGTGGCTCTTTCTAGTTCCTGGCTACTTTTGTTGCTGTCCTTATGAATGGATTTCAAATAATGGTTATGTCCATGCTTATGTCAGTACTATTTATCTGTATAAACAAAAAATTATATGATGTGGAGATGCCGGCGTTGGACTGGGGTGAGCACAGTACGAAGTCGTACAACACCAGGTTAAAGTCCAACAGGTTTGTTTCGATGTCACTAGCTTTCACTGAAGACTGGGTCAGTGACGTGTATATGTTGTTGGTGACTATGTATGGGGTAATGGTGGATTCCAGATTATATTTCTCTTTGGTGTTTATATTTAAACTGTTGAAGGTTATTTGGGGGTTGGTAGGATGAAGGGATTGTTGACCAGGGGATTGTCATTGTATTTGTTACCGTTGATTATTTGTTGGTGGTGTATATATGGATGAAAATGTGAAAAAGGAGGAGAATAAATATATTCTCAGAATAGACCCAGTCTTCAGAACAGTGACCACGACACCACACAACCCTGTCATGGCAATCTCTGCAAGACGTGCCAGATCATCGACATGGATACCACTATTACACGTGAGAACACCACCCACCAGGTACGCGGTACATACTCGTGCGACTCGGCCAACGTTGTCTACCTCATACGCTGCAGGAAAGGATGTCCCGAAGCGTGGTACATTGGCGAGACCATGCAGACGCTGCGACAACGAATGAACGGACATCGCGCAACAATCACCAGGCAGGAATGTTCCCTTCCAGTCGGGGAACACTTCAGCAGTCAAGGGCATTCAGCCTCTGATCTCCGGGTAAGCGTTCTCCAAGGCGGCCTTCAGGACCCGCGACAACGCAGAATCGCCGAGCAGAAACTTATAGCCAAGTTCCGCACACATGAGTGCGGCCTCAACCGGGACCTGGGATTCATGTCGCATTACATTCATCCCCCACCATCTGGCCTGCGAAATCCTACCAACTGTCCTGGCTTGGTACAATTCACACCTCTTTAACCTGGGGTTACCCCATCTCTGGATCTGTAAAGATTTAATCACCTGCTAATGCTCGCATTCCAAGCATTGTTTGGCATCTTTGAATTTGTCTATATCTGTGTTTCTGGAACAGACCTCTTCATTCACCTGAGGAAGGAGCAGCGCTCCGAAAGCTAGTGACATCGAAACAAACCTGTTGGACTTTAACCTGGTGGTGTAAGACTTCGTACTGAACAAATTATATAGCAGAAAACACGCTAAATGGAGCCCAACTGTCAATCCTCTGGCTCCTTTATGTTGTGTGAATCACCAATGCCACTTGATCACTGAACTATTTTAACTCACTGAGGTGAGTTAGCTGGTGTGTAAGAGTGGAAAATTAGTGATGGTGAAGCTGACAGTGTGTTTGAATGGTTTGTGGAAAAATAATACAGGCAAGAAATCTTTGCAACAAGTTGTATTTGGGCTGGAATCCAAAAACATGATTTAGTGAATTCCTCTTTGTGTACCCGAACAGACGCCAGATTGTGGCAACTAGGGGCTTTTCACTGTAACTTCATTGCAGTGCTAATGTAAGCCTATTGTGACAATAAAGATTATTATATTATTATAATAAAGTGAGTTCTAAGTTGCCCAGATCCTTGTCCTTCTCTTTCACTGAACTCCGTCTCAACATCTGATGAGACCGGACATCCGAATTCACAGCACCCCCGGCAACCCTTGACAGCACCTTGGAGGAGAGCTCTGAGGTTACCCCTATCTCTGGATATGTAAACACTTAATTAACTGCAAATGCTCACATTCTAAGCATTGTTTTGCATCTCTGAATTTGTCTATATATATGTTTCTGGAATATACCTCTTCATTCACCTGAGGAAGGAGCAGTGCTCCGAAAGCTAGTGTTTGAAACAAACCTGTTGGACTTTAACCTGGTGTTGTAAGACTTCTTACTCTGAGGAAAGAGGCATCATACCCATCACCTGCATCATCCACCACCACAGAGACTCACCTCGGTGAGCGATCATAGCAGACAGGCTTCTGGATCACTATCGGGTGAGCAGCACACAGCAGCTAATGTACATCAGGTGGAGACAGAAACATCCTAGGGATCGGGCAGTCAGAGGTCATTGGATCCCAGGAAACAGCTGGTCCCCAGGCACATACTAAGCCTCCGAAAGGATTCTCTCATAGTTGCTGGAGATGCAAAGGCAGAGCCGGGAAATCCAGGAATGTTTGTCAGCAACATTTGTGCAACTGCAAGCTCCTGAGAGGTTATAGGGGTGTGAAATACAGTGTAAACAAACAATCTCAATCAGTGCTACGAAGCAGATAGCAGCTAGCTGAACGGCAGAGTCTTGTAAAAGTTAATGGAGTGTGTAATCAAAGGGTCTCCCAAAGACTCCCTAACTAAAGGCCCCCTCTCACTGATTCCCAAGAGAGAGAGAGAGAGAGAGACCCGCCTTTGTCTAAAATCTGTAGTTTCACAGCAAACCCATATGGTGCAGTAACATTGTAGCAGCTAACCAGAAGACTGTGGATCAAAACAGGCAGCAGGACGGGGCTGAAAAGAAGGAACACAGGGCAGACCACAACATCGTAGCAGCTTACAATGAATTAAAATGCATGTAAATCACGTTCTTGCCCTTTCTAGGTGAGATCCAGAGCATGCCAGCACGAAGGGACTGAGAAGATTGCAAACTGATTTGTGCCCAGTCCAAATCCCTTTTTAGGCCTTCCGCCACATTTTTCCAACATACCAGGATTTGCTCCAATATAGTGTGGCTGGAAATTTTCCCCAGGGCATTTTTTGCATGAATACTTTGCACACTATTAGGTTTGGTTTTGTTGAAAAATGTAGGGCGGGATTCCCCATCCCACCACCCCCATTTTCCAGCGCTGCACAATCCCGCCGGCAGCGAGATTCTCCATTCCCAAAGTGAGCTAATGAGGAACCCGCAGGCATGGGTGCACGGCCGGCAAAACAAAGGATCCCACCAATGGAGAATTCTGCAGGTGAAATCTGGTGGTGTAGTTCTATTGGTTATAGCAAGGGGCGGGATTCTTCATCCCGCTGCACCAGATTTCTGGTGCTGCACGTCGTTGGGATTTTCCGTTTCGTTAGCTGGTTAATGGGGCTTTCCATTGTGGGGCACCCCATGCTAGGGAACTCCGGGCTGCCGGCAAAACGGAGAATCCCGACGGCAGAGAATTCAGCCCAAGATGTTTGCATTTCTCTTTCAATGTTAATGGTCCATAACAGAACTGCAAGAATGTCTCCTTAAACATCTGACCACCGTTTCAGCACCATTTTTCCTTTTAACTTATTTACCCAACCCATGTTAGCCAACTCTATCTTCATACCCTTGTAATCGCCTTTATTTTAAGTTTTAGACAACAGTTATGGATGTACATTTTCCACTCAGTCTGAATGTGAAATTCCAGAATGTATGACCACTCTTGACTCGAGGATCGTTTTCTATGAGGTCTTTAATTAATCCTGTCCCATCACACGTTATCAGGTCCAAAATGGCCTTATTCCTGCTAGGTTCCCAAAAGTATTGTTTTAAGAAATGTCTAGAATACAATCTGTGAACTCATCTTCTAGGCTACCTTTGCCAGTTTGATTTGTCACCCATGATAATTGCAGTAGTTTTCTTGACATTATTTTTTTGTGTATACTTTGCCCTAGTGCGCAGCTACTATTAGGGTTCTATTAACGACTGCCTTTCCTTTGCTATTATCTCCAACCAAACTGTTTTGACATTAGGTAGATTTCCTGCCACAAGTACCAAGTATTCTGTCACACCTTTAGTCCACTTCATCCTGTCGTGTCTGTTGGTCAGACTCAGTGAAATTGTGGCATCATCCTCTTTGCCTCTGTCAAGCCTTCTGTCTTCTTTAGCTGCCTCTGTCACCTTTTGCTTTATAAATTAAAAACAGAAAATGATAAACAAAAATACTCAGCAGATCTGGCCCTCCCCAGATGCTGTCAGACCTGCTGAGCATTTCCAGCCATTATGATTTATATTTCAGTGTTTGTGCATTCAGAATATGCTGCTTTTCTATGTTAAAACTTTTTGTAATGTGGTTCAAAACAGCCATGAAACATTCAACCAAAATAGCTATCAATTAATTCCTTGCGTTAAACACAGTTCCATACCTACTTGCAGCTCTTTCAGCCTGTTGTTGCAATCGCCAGCCAGTACCATCTTTTTAAAGGCTTACTCTAATTTTCATAACCTTGTATTTTTCATTTTACATAAATGTTTACACTGATTCCAGTTCCAATGGATATGGCAAATGATGGGCCCATGAAATTTGCTATCTGAACATGGAACTCATTTGCCATTAATGAAGAAGCTGAGCAACTTCTCACGTGGAATTCCTAGACCAGATCAGTTTTATTTTAACAAATTAATGACCTACTGGCTCTTTGTTGTTCACACAAAGAATACAAGATGTTAATTTCACCGTTGTTATTTTACAAATGACTGTAGGATTCAATCCTCAATTTGCTTAAGTGGTATGAATAACCCATTTCAGATTGTACTGAGTATGGAATACAATGGCAGCAAAAGGACATTAAAGGCAGATAGAGAGGTAAAAAATGCAAGAAGATGCTGATGATTCGATATATTCTTTGTTCATTATTCTTTCATCACTTCGTGTCAAATTGAGTTCAAAAAGCAGTTTTTCAGCAAAAGCAGTGTTGCCTTGGTGGCTGCTGTTACCATTTTTATTCTCCTTATCTCTGGAGGACTTGTTATGTAACCATCAAATTTTCCAGATGGTTTAACATAAATGAAGTAATTTATTGGTCCCTGTCAAAAAGGATTAGGTGTATTTAAGATTCACATATTAAAGTCAGATTTAAGCCCAATATAGCACTTACAACACATTTCAAATTAACACAATATTACACTTTGTGGAAGCAATAAGCATCATACTCATCTCCTCAGCAAGACGTGACATTCTGGTGTCATGTGAGAGTACCCTTTAAGAAATGGGGGTTTAAGAAATGTACCTTTAAGAAATGGAGCTGCTCATGTTACTGGAGTGATGTCAGAGTGTGGGTGGAGCTGATCTCTACTTCTGTTTTTTTTAGTTTCAGTTTGAGAAGAGTTTGGGTGTGTCTGTGTTTTTCAGCGAGCTGCATCTGAAGTCTGCCATCCAAAGACTATCTTAATCATTTGGTGAATTCAGAATTATAAATTATTTCAGTATTGAATGTAAACCCTAATGTGATCCTGTTTAGAGGTTTGTTAAGTTTTTGCATGTTAAAAGAACAGCATACAGATTACTTAGTGTTGTATTCTTTGAGGGGGGTGTATTTGATTTACTGGTTGCTAAGCTGTTCACTATTTGTTTTAGAAAGGTTAACTTGAGTTCATAGAATAAACATTGTTTTATTTTAAAAAAACACTGGTCCATTTTCTGCTGTACCACACCTGTAGAGTAAGCCGTGTGCTCCCCATACCACAATCTATTAAAAGTTGTGAGTCAGGTGAACTCCATGATACACTTTGGGGTTCTCTAAACCCTGGCCCATAACACTGGTGACACCAAACTAGAATACATACAGTTAAACAAGCCCTTGAGAGAACCAAGTGTACCAAAGTGTCTTCCTTTTTATTGGTGTAGATTATGTAATTGTTTTCATACTTTATATTTTTGCAATTATATTATACTTTATGGTGGCACAGTCGTTCGCACTGCTCCACACAGCGCCGGGGGTCCAGATTCAATTCCAGCCTGGGGTGACTGTCTGTGTGGAGTTTGGACTTTCTCCCCATGTATGCGTGGGTTTCCTCCGGGTGCTCCAGTTTCCTCCCACAGTCCAAAGGTATGCAGATAATGTGGATTGGCAATGCTAAATTGCCCCTCAGTGTCCAAAGGTTAGGTGGGGTTACGATGATAGGGCAGGGGATTGGGCCTAGTTAGGGTGCTCTTTCGGACGGTCGGTGCAGACGTAATGGGCAGAATGGCTTGCTTCTGCACTCTAGAGATTCTATTTTAGCTCCCATGTTGGTTGAAAATGTAATTTAATGTTATATATCAATGTGATAATATAATATTTAATGACATTAGAATTTTCTGATGATCAATGGTAAATAGTGTGCTAGAATGCAATTTACATTGTTGGATTGTATGTCTGTAAACAAATATTAGCAAAGCTTTGTCAAACACTTTATTGTGATACTGGTAGCCCTTTAATTTGACAGGTGGTTAGCAGCAGGGTCACATTACGACTGGTTTTGCTGCCAACAAATATTGCCAAAGGCACACTGTTCCTTCAGAATAAATTAAAATGAAATAATGTACAGAGCAGAGTTATTGTCCTGTAATCGCCTGCAGATTAAATTCCAGTAATCTTGCAGTGATTATGTCACAAATGTAATTTTTCAGTGAAAGTGTCATTACACATCAATTGAATGCTGTATCTTAGTCATTAATGTTGGCTGTGATGTCCACTTAAAGAAACTAGCAACGGCAAACGTGACATTTATATGTTTAAAAATAATTTTGAAAAGTAAATGCAATTCCGTATATATTGACAATGACTGCATGCACTGATTACAGTGAATTGCAATTTCATTTTGAGGGCCACCTGATAATCAATCACTTGAACTCCATTCTGCCTAAACTGTTACCTGAATCTCTCTATGGTGTTTTATGGAAGTCTTAGAAGGGGAAAAGTAAATAAAAAGTGCAACACTTCAGGGTCATATACTGCCAATGGGCGGGATTCTCCGACCCCCCCGCCGGGTCGGAGAATTGCCGGGGTTCAACGTGAATCCCGCCCTCGCCGTCCTCCAAATTCTCCGGCTCCCCAAAAAATGGGCCCGGCGTGAATTGCGCCACCCGACTTGGAGAATGGCGGGGACCAGCGCGACTCAATCGGCCCCGGGGCCGCCCGAATTATTCCGCACGCGATGGGCCGAAGTCCCGCCCGTTTTTTGCCAGTCCCGCCGGCGTAAATTGGAGTAGGTCCTTACCGGCAGGACCTGGCGGCGCGACGGCCTCCGGGGTTCTTTGGGGGGCGTGGGGGGATCTGGACCCAGGAGGTGCCCCCACGGTGGCCTGGCCCGTGATCAGGGCCCACCGATCCGCGAGCGGGCTTGTGCCATGGGGGCACTCTATTCCTCCGCATTGGCCGCTGTGGTCCTCCGCAATGGCCGATGTGGAGACAAACCCTCCCGTGCATGCGCAGGGATGATGCCAGCACACGCTGGCGCTCCCGCGCATGTGGCAACTCATGCCGGCCGGCGGAGGCCCTTTGGCGACAGTTGGCGTGGCGCCAAGCCCCTTTCCTGCTGGCCGACGGGGCGCAAACCACTCTGGGGCGGGCCTAGCACCTGAAGGTGCGGAGGATTTCGGACCTTTGGGAGGCCCGACACCGGAGTGGTTCACGCCACTCCTTGGCGCCAGGACCCCCGCCCCACCGGATAGGGGAGAATCCCGCCAAATTGTTTTTTATTACTGAAGCTCAAAACTAGAATCACTGATTGACTAGATTATTGTGATAGAAACAGAACCAAAAGAAATATGGCATCGTCATTAATGTATCTACAAACAGCAATTTTTCATCTGATTATTTTGTACAATATTTTAAAAAAACTTTTAAACTCTGTCAGCGACAAAATTAGAGAAGCTAATGGATAACATCCTGAGTTTAATGGTGCACAGGGGTTGACCTGGCATATTCTCAGTTGAAATGACATGATCACTGAAATACCCCAGGATAATAGTTGTATGTTAATTCAGCTTCCTTGCACCATGAAGGCCCAGTAACTCCTGAATGTCAATTCCTGTCACATCATTAGTATTGTCCATTTAAAGGGAAGTATCTGCACAAAAGAACAACAAAAAGAATATTCGTCAAAACACTGCAGGGGTTAAATTAAACCACGTAGCCAGCATGCAGCCCGATAAGGCTTAAAAATGGCGTCAGACATGTATGAGCACACTTACAATAGGAAATGCATAAAACATCATCTTGTTTAAGAGTTTTGTGAATCATGCCTAATGGCCAAGCAGAGCTGCAAGTGTGTAATGTTCATTTCAGGCCACTCTTGCCATACGCCAACCAGCAACCTTAACCTCATAGATCTGAACCTGGTATTAAGCAAAATGAAGGATGTTCCTCAACCCTGCTATTCAAGTGGGTTATAAAGTATTTTGTAAGTTAGTTGTTGTGTTATTTCTTCTGACTGCTGGTCAAATTGTATGTCTTTTTTGAAGGTTTCTTATATTTGGCTTAAATTTGATACCAGCTGGTCTTGTGATACTTGTTTGTAATTATATGAAATATTGTGCTGATAGAAGTTGCTGCCAGGCATGGTCTGGTTGGCTTCTGGTTATTGAAAATGACTAGGAGATTGAAGAGAATCTATGCGGAGAAGGACTAGTTGCAAGAACGGGGTGGAAATGAAGAGGGAAATACAAAAGGAAGTGGAGGAAGAAGAAGGAAGGCTACAAAGTTGACAACCCCTTTCTGCCTGGACTCTGTATGATCCGGTTATTTATAATAATATAAGTAACCACAGCTAAATCTCCCCATTCATCAACAGTCCCACACTGCTTACATTTCCTTTCTTTTATCATTGACCATCACATCACCCACTTACTGATAACACAGAAAAAGTGCCAGGAAATCTCATTCATAATCTAATTATGTCACTTTGCTCACTAAATATGTGTACAAAATTGTGCATCCCTTTTTTATTTGTTTTCCCTGTCCCTTTACCTTATCTTGTGCAAGGATAAAGCATTTTCCCAGTGGCTGCAACATGGGATGTTGAAGGCTGCTGACCCTCAATTGAAGTGAATGCAGATGCCCTTGAAGGGCTTTCTGAGCCGAGATATCCTGGTTTCAGGCTTCACCCCCTTTACCTGGCCAACAGCAGTCTAGGCTGTTCAGTAATGGGGAAAGAGACATTCCAATTAGTTGTCTCATTTATGTTAAGTATCCAATAATTGACAATAATATGTAAAGGGACTTCAGGTAGCCTTTGTGGCAGGTGATGTGATGAGAGAGTTTTTTGCAGAGTCTGTGAAAGTAAAATAAAGGTGTGTGTGAAAAGGAGCAGAGCCTTTGACTCTTTATACAACAGGAGCTAAAAGTCTAACATAGGCTGATTGGATAACAAGCAGCAGCAAGGGAATGTGCTGACCCTTTTGCACTTATGACCGATGTCTCACCACATGTAGGTTTTTCCTCTATCTTATCTGCCAGGAAACAGAGGCAATTTTAACAATCTATATTTGTATGGTGGGATATTAGAAATAGGGTATAGACTAAGTGAGTTTAATTTAGTATTTTGTGTGTAAGAAAGGGTTAAAGCTCCAGTTAGATTCATGTTCAAGAAAGGTATTTGCATGTAGGGGGATTTCTGTTTAATTTAAAACTGTGTCTGTATTGTGCTTAGAGAGTTTATGATGTGACAAGCAAACTGAGCTTAAAGAAGGACTGAGTTGTTGCTTAGCAACTGGGGCCACATTTAAGTTAGGAAGACCTTTTGAGCTTTGTTTTAACTGGACAGAAGGCAGTTGGAGTTTAGCAGCTCGAGAGGAAACAGCTCTCAAAGTTCTGCCAAAAGCAGGAGCAGAAGCAGGCCAAGGAGTAATAGAAAGAAAGAAAGTCCCAGAAACTAAAGAACAGATAGTTTTAGAAACCGGGGAATAAAAAGAGAAGTCCCAGGGAGATTGCAGTCGAAGGAACAAAAGAAACTGAAATTTGAACAAGGTACTGTTCACTGAAATTCAAATAATAGGCAGAGAGTGTGCTCTGAGTTAACGAGACGGCTGCAGGAACTAGATTTAAAGTGGGGAATCCGACATCAGAGGTAAATCAAATGTTTGGTGACATCTTAATGCAGCCTGTGAAGCAGTAGTGTTCTGATGGCATAGCTGGGTACCTGGGAGATTGTGTGGAAGCTTGAATGCACATGGCAATCCAAGGTAGAGGAATAACGAAAGGACAGCTGGAAAACATGGAAGTGGATCTTTGCAGAAAAAAGCTGAGAAAAAGTGTTGTTTCGAAGAAGGTTCCAAAGTGGGACTTCTCAAGAGTGGAATTTGGAAATACTCAGATGATAATCATCTCAGTGGATCTGCAGAAACATCCACAGAAGTCCAATTAAGTGGCGTCTGACCATAGTTGGCCTATTGGTTTGCCGGGATGTGTATTTACTGAGAACAATATAGCAGAAGATATATTTTGTACCTTGTGTTATCCTTAAAATCTGCATACATTTGTGAAGATAAGTGGGAGTGAAGGAATATTGTATTACAGTCACACTATACATGTTGAATAAATGTTTTGTTTCTGTTGTTAAAAGATAACTGGTAGTCATGTGACTATTCGTCCATGCATCTGAAACAAATGTAAAAGTTACAGTCTTTTGAGCCAGGGTTCTATTCTGGGACCTTCCCGTCCAGTGGTAATATCAACTATGATGGTAACGTAGCAGTTAAGTGGGTGTTGTATATTGTTCATTAGGTAGGTTCTGTTTGATTGCCAAGCCTCACCTGCAAAGCCTCACCTGCATCACTGCTTAATGAGCCCTTCATGGACATTATTCATTAATGTGGCTTTGTGAGCTCTTGAATCCTTTATTAAATAGCAATAATAATGGGAGACTGTAAGACAGACATACAATTTACAGTGCAGAAGGAGGCCATTCGGCCCATCGAGTCTGCACCAGCTCTTGGAATGAGCACCCTACCCAAGTCCACACCTCCACCCTATCTGCATAACCCAGCAACCCCACCCAGCACTAAGGGCAATTTTGGACACTAAGGGCAATTTAGCGTGGCCAATCCACCTAACCTGCACATCTTTGGACCACTAATATAGTGGTACTGTCATGGAATTAGTAATCAAGAGACCCAGGGGAATGCTTTGGGGACCTGGGTTCAAATCCCATCATGGCAGATGGCAGAATTTTAATTCAATCAATAAGAATTAGTGATTGAAGGTTTAATGATGACCATAAAACCATTGTCATAAAAACCCATCTGGTCCACTGCTGTCCATTAGGGAAAGAAATCTGCCATTCGGACCTACATGTGACTCAATCCCAGGCTCACAGCAATGTGGTTGACTCTTAACTGCCCTCTGAGGTAGACTAGCAAGCCATCAGTTGTTCAAAACTGCTAGACAGTTTACAAAAAGGATGAAACTAGATGAAACACCTGATATCAACCTAGGCACCACAAAAATGACAACGGCAATCTCAGTCATGCAAATCCTACAACATCCTCCTGACTAACATTTTGGGGTTTGTGATATATTTTGGAGAGTCGTCTCATAGACAAGCCAAGCAACAGCCTGACATAGTCAGACTCATAGAATGATACTTTAGAGATAATGTTCCAAACGCACCTGCCACTATCCCTGGGTATATCCTGCATCCACAGACAGGCCAAATCCAGCAAAGGTGGTGATACAGTAGTACACAGTTGGGAGGGGGTTGCCCTGGGAGTCCTCAATATCACCTCCGAACCCAAGAAGTCTCAATGGCATCAGGTTAAACATGGGCAAGGAAACCTCCTATTGATTACCAAGTATCACACTTCCACCTCTTTCCTTCAGCTCATGAATTATTATTCTTGCACATTGAAAACCACTTCAAGAAAGGACTGAGGATGGTAAGGGTGCAGAATCACTCTGGGTGGGGGAACGTCAATGTCCATCACTAAGAGTGGCTCGGTAGCACCACTGCTGAACAAGTAATAAAGGACATACCTGCTAGACTATGTCTGTGGTGAATAGGCAAAGCTACTTGACCTCATCCTCACCAATATAACTGCCACAGACGCAACTATCCTTGAAAGTATTGGTAGGGGTGACAACCGCATGGTCTGTGTGGAGACAAAGTCTCATCTTCACATTCAGGATATCCTCCATTGTAATGTGGGGCACTACCATCATGTCAAATGGGATGGATTTCAAACAGATCTAGCAACTCAAGAATGGGCAACCATGAAGCACTGTGGGCCATCAGCAGCATTTTACTCAAGTAGAAGCTGTAAGCTCATGGGCCAGTATATCCTGCACCATTACTACCAAGCCAGGGGATCAATCCTGGTTTGATGAAGTGTGCAAGAGGAATTCCAAGTGTAGCACCAGGCATACCTAAAATCGAGGTGTTAACCTGGTGAACCTACAACACAGGACGACTTAGGTACCACAGACAGAGCTGAACGATACCACACCAACAGATTAGATCTAAGCTCTGAAGTCCTGCCACATCCAGCCATGAATAGTGGCAGACAATTAAGCAACTCACTGGAGGGGGAGGCTCCACAAATTTCCCCATCGTCAATGATGGGGGAGCCCAGCAGATCAGTACAAAAAATAAGGCTGAAGCATTTGCAACCACTTTCTGCCAGAAGTGTTGAGTGGTTGATCCATTTCAGCCTCATCCACAGCTCCCCAGCATCACACATGCCAGGCTCCAGCCAATCGGACTTAGCCCACATGGCATCAAGAAATGGCTGAAGTCACTGAATGCTGAAAAGGCTATGGGTCCTGACAATATTCAGGCAATAGTACTGAAGACATGTGCCCCAGAACTTGCCGTGCCCCTAGCAAAGTTGTTCAAGTATAGTTACAACACTAGCATCTACCTGGCAAAGTGCAACATTACCTGAGGACATAAGAATATAAGATCTAGGAACAGGAGTAGGCCATCGGGCCCCTCGAGCCTGCTCCATCATTCAATAAGATCAAGGCTGATCTTTTTATTGACTCAGCTCCATTTAATAATAACGATAATCACTTATTGTTACAAGTAGACTTCAATGAAGTTACTGTGAAAATCCTGTAGTCGCCACAATCCGGCGCCTGTTTGGAGAGGCCGGTATGGGAATTGAACCCACGCTGCTGGCCTTGTTCTGCATTACAAGCCAGCTGTTTAGCCCACTGTGCCAAACCAGCCCTATCTACCCGCCAGCTCGCCATAACCCTTAATTCCTTTTACTGTTCAAAAATGATTCAATGTATCTTTGCCTTAAAAACATTCCATGAGGTAGCCTCAACTGCTTCAGTGGGCAGGGAATTCCACAGATTTCACCTTTTGGGTAAAGAAGTTCCTCCTCAACTCAGTCCTAAATCTGCTCCCCCTTATTTTGAGGCTATGTCCCCTCGTTCTAATTTCACCTGCCAGTGGAAACAATCTCCCTGCTTCTATCTTATCTAACCCTCCATGATTTTATAGTTTCTATAAGATCCCCCCTCATGAGTATAGTCCCAGTCTACTCAGTCTCTCCTCATTAGCTATCCTCTCATCTCTGGAATCAACCTAGTAAAGCTCCTCTGCACCCCCTCCAGTGCCAGTACATCCTTTCTCAAATATGGAGACCAAAACTGTACACAGTACTCCAGATGTGGCCTCACCAGCATCCTATACAGCTGCAACATAACCTCGCTGTTTTTATACTCCATCCCTTTAGCAATGAAGGATAAAATTTCATTTGCCTGCTGCTCCTGCAAACCAACTTTTTGCGATTCATGCACAAGGATACCCAGGTCCCTCTGCACAGCAGCATACTGCAATATTTTACCATTTAAATAATAGTTAACCCATTTTGCTGTTATTCCTACCAAAATGGATGACCTCACATTTACCAACATTGTACTCCATCTGCCAGACTCTTGCCCACTCACTTAAACCAGCTATATCCCTCTGCAGACTTTCAGTGTCCTCTGCATACTTTGCTCTACCACTCATCTTAGTGTCACCTGCAAACTTTGACACATTACACTTGGTTCCTAACTCCAAATCATCTATATAAATGTAAACAATTGTGGTCCCTGAGGCACACAACTAGCCACTGATCGCCAACCAGAAAAATACCCATTTATCCCCACTCTTTGCTTTCTGTGAGTTAACCAATCCTCCATCCATGCCAATGCATTACCCATAAGGCCATGAACCTTTATCTTATGCAGCAGCCTTTTGTTCGGCACCTTGTCAAATGCCTTCTGGAAATCCAGATACACCACATCCACCGGCTCCCTGTTGTCCACCACTCTCGTAATGTCCTCAAAGAATTCCACTAAATTAGTTAAACTTGACCTGCCATTCATGAACCCATGCTGCATCTGCCCAATGGGACAATTTCTATCCAGATGCATCACTATTTCTTCCTTGATGATAGATGTATTTGCTCATGTATTTGCTTTGTTTGGCCCCTTGTTCCATACTGTAACCAATCACTATTTGCCTATGTACCATTTGTCAATGTACTCTCTCAATTATTCTTTGTGTCTACTATGTACGTGTTGTGTACATTCCCTTGGCCGCAAAAAAATGCTTTTTACTGTACTTCGGTACATGTGACAATAAATCAATCAAATCAAATCAAAACAAATTCAAGCATTTGCCCCACTAAGAAGTTAAGCTAACCGGGGCCTATACGTACCCATCTTTTGTCTACCTCCTTTTTTAAGCAGTGGCGTTACACTTGCTGTTTTCTAATCTGCTGGAACCGCCCCAGAGTCCAATGAATTTTGGTAAATTACCACAAGCGCATTTGCTATTTCCCCCGCCATCTCTTTTAGTACCCTGGGATGCATTCCATCAGGGCCAGGAGACTTGTCTATCTTTAGCCCCAGTAGTTTGCCCAACACTACCTCCTGAGTTATAATGATATTTCTAGGTCCTCACCTGCCATAGCCTCCTTGCTGTCAATTATTGGCATGTTATTTGTATCTTCCACTGTGAAGACCGACACAACATACCTGTTCAATGTCTTGCCCATTCACATTATTAAATCCCTCTCTCATCCTCGAAAGGACCAATATTTACCTTAGCCACTGTTTTTCATTTTATATATTTGTAGAAACTTTTGCTATCTGTTTTTATATTCTGAGCGAGTTTATTTTCATAATGTATCTTACTTTTTTTGTATCTTTTCGTGACTTTCTGTTGACCTTTAAAGATTTCCCACTCCTCTAGTTTCTCACTAATCTTTGCCACTTTGTATGCATTTTCTTTCAATTTGATACCCTCCTTTATTTACTTAGATATTGATGGCTGATTATCCCTTTTCCTACAGTCCTTCCTTTTCACTGGTATATACTTTGCTGAATGCTGTGAAAAATTGCTTTGAAAGTTCTCCACTGTTCCTCAATTGTCACGTCATAAAGTATTTGCGCCCGGTCTACCTTAGCCAACTCCTCCCTCATCCCATTGTAGTCTCCTTTGTTTAAACACAAGACACTGGATTTACGTTCTCACCCTCCATCTGTATTTTAAATTCAACCATACTGTGATCGCTCCTTCCGAGAGGATTCCTAACAATGAGATCATTAATTATTCCTGTCTCATTACACAGGACCAGATCCAGGATAGTTTGCTCCCTCGTAGGTCCCATTATATTCTGTTTGAGGAAATTATCACGGATATTAACGCTCCCTCAAGGCTGCCTTGACCGACCTGGTTTGACCAATCGACACGTAGATTAAAATCCCCCATGATAATTTCTATACTTTCTTTACATGCATTAGTTATTTCTCTGTTGATAGATAAGGGAATAGTGTAGATGGGCTTCAGAGTGGTTTCACAGGTCGGTACAACATCGAGGGCCGAAGGGCCTGTACTGCGCTGTAATGTTCTATGTTCTATCAGGCCTGGGGATTTATCGGCCTTCAATTCCATCAATTTCCCCCACACCATTTCCCTACTGATACTGATTTCCTTCAGTTTCTCCCTCTCACTAAACCCTGTTTTGCCCAATATTTCTGGTACATTATTTGTGTCCCCCTTTGTGAAGCCAGAACCAAAGTATGTATTTAGTTGGTCAACCATTTATTTGTGCCCCATTATAAATTCCCCATGTTTTGACTGTAATATTTGTCTTCACCAATCTTCCTCTTCGCATACCTATGGACATTTTTACAGTCAATTTTTATGTCTCCACAAAGTTACTCTCGTATTCTATTTTCCCCACCTTAATGATCCCTTTGTTCTCTTTTGCTGAATTCAAAACTGCTCCCAATCCTCAGGTCTGCTGTTTTTTCTCGCCAATTTGTCTGCCTCTTCCTTGGTTCTAATATTATCTCTAATTTCCATCGAAAGCCATGGTTTGACCACCTTTCCCATTTACTTGTTGCACCAGGCAGGAATGAACAATTGTTACAGTTCGGCCTTGCACTCTTTGAATGTTTACCATTGCCTCGCCATCGTCCTTCCTTTAAATAATCCTGACGGTATCATATCTGTTTATATATATTTGCGCAATTAATTCAAAGCCAAAGCCCGGCCCCCCCCCCCCCCCCCCCCGACCAGCAGCACGGCTCACCCCTTCCCCCCTGCCCGACTGAGGCGGTGCTGGACACATTCCGCAGCCGCCACTCAAGGTTCCCGAAAGCTGAGAGCACACATGTCCTGTCGGGAACTCCATCCATCGGAGACGGAACATCAGGGGGGGGGAGGGGGGGCCTTTAGGTAACGTCCTGAGGCCGTCCCAACGGCGTGCGCCATGCTCCCAAATGATGCCGTTGTGGAGGGGGCGGAGCATCTAAGATCAGGCGCTGTCCCGATTCAATTGTAAAAAGGGATTTTCCGCCCGATCGGCGATTACGAAATCGGCGTCGGCAAGCGAAGAATCCCGCCCCCTATATAGTAACAGGTTAAGTGCAAGCAACACCACCAGAGATGGACACCTGGAGGCAGGTCCCGATGTCCTGTCGAGTAGTCATTAGCTAATCCATTGGGTGTTAGGCCACCCCACCCAAGGCCTCATTGGCTGAAAGCCAGAGAAGTTTCTGGAAAGCGGTGGGCTGTGTGAATGAAACACCTGGACCTCCCAGCAGCGAAGACCCCATGCAGAGGCAATGGAGATGTCTGACCAAAGGTGGAAAGAAACAGCATGCGAGACCCACCTTCACAATGACGGATCTGAGAGTTTCAGAGAACTGGACTGTGGTAGTCTGTGTAGAGGTATTATGGTACCTAGTAATGCTGGAACACCATTGGTAGACATTGTATGTTTCCCATTGGTCAAGCTGTATGGTAGCTCCACCCTGCAAGGCGGGGTATAAGAGCCCGTGTCGCCCCAGCAGCCTTCTTTCTGTACCTGAGCTGCTGGGGAAACATCTAGCTTATTAAAGCCTTCAGTTGGACTACAACCTCGCTCTAGTAGTCATTGATCGTGCATCAATTTAACAAGCTAGATTTAAAAGGATGGAGCTCAGAATCAAGCCGGAGTGTCTGCAACTCAGCCCCCACAGCAACCTCAGCGGCAACCTTCAAGCACTGGCTGGCGTGTTTTAACGGATATCTCGGAACGGCCGAAAACACACCCACGGGAGAGCAGAAACTGCAAGTCCTGCACTCGAAGATGAGCCCAGAAATTTACACCCTAATCGAGGACGCGGAGGACTTCGATGCAGCAATGGAGCTGCTAAAAGCACATTATATTTGCCCGGTAAACCAGGTCTATGCCCGACATCTGCTAGCGACGAGGCGACAAATCCCTGGAGAATCGCTGGAAGAATTCTACCGTGCACTCCTGCTGTTGGGGAGAAACTGCAGCTGCCCGCAAGTTTCGGCGAGCGACCACACAGAATGTTTGATCCGGGACGCTTTTGTTGCAGTTATGCTGTCCTCCCAAATCCGCCAGCGATTGCTGGAGAAAGACACCCTAGGCCTCAAGGAGGCACGGGCCCTTTCCGGCTCCCTGGATGTGGCCTCCCGAATTGCCCGCGCTTACATCCCCAACTGCGCGGCAGCCCCCTGAGCAGCGTGGAACGACCCCGAGACATCTCCCATCCCCCCACAAGCTTGTGCTGCAAGACAGCCTGGCAACCCCTGGGGGCCCCGCTGATATTTTTGCGGGCAGGCCAAGCACCCCCAGCAGCGCTGTCCAGCCCGCGCATCCACCTGCAAGGGATGCGGTAAAAAGGGCCACTTCGTGGCGGTATGCCAGGCCCGGGCGGTCACTGCGGTCTCCGGTGGCAAATGCGGACCCCCACCACAATCCTCTCCATGGTCCCCGTGCGGCCAGCGGGCGCCGCCATCTTCCTCCTCCAGGGCCACGTATGGCTTCCGGGCACCGCCATCTTGTCCCATGGATGCCACGTGTGATGGATGGGCGCTGCCATTTTGTGCACCCCCAGCCATGTGCGACCAATGGGCGCCGCCATCTTGGATGGACTCCCAGGACCCCAGCTCGGCTGACCACACACTGCCCGAACAGAGCATTCAACTGCTGCCGCGATTAGCCTCGGTAACCCTGGACCAGCCCCGGCCTCGAACACTCTCAACTGCTACAACAATTGTACTAATCAACGGGCACAAGATCTCCTGCTTAATCAACTTTGGGAGCATGGAGAACTTCATTACACCCCAACACAGTAAGGCGCTGTTCTCTCCCCATCCATCCCGTTAATCAAAAAATCTCCCTGACCTCCGGTTCCCACTCAGTAGAGATAAAGGGGTTTTGTGTAGAAAACCTCACAGTCCAGGGAAGGGAGATTAAAAATTACTGGCTCTACGCCCTTCCCCACCTCTGCGCGGCCACATTCCGAGGGTTAGACTTCCAGTGCAACCTCCAAAGTCTAACTTTCAAATTCGGTGGCCCTATACCCCCTCTCACTGTCGGCAGCATAAGACCAGAAGACCATAAGACATAGGCGCAGAAGTAAGGCCATTCGGCCCATCGAGTCCACTCCACCATTCAATCATGGCTGATTTCAACTCCATTTACCCGCTCTCTCTCCATAGCCCTTAATTCCTCGAGAAATCAAGAATTTATCAACTTCTGTCTTAAAGACACTCAACGTCCCGGCTTCCACCGCCCTCTGTGGCAATGAATTCCACAGACCCACCACTCTCTGGCTGAAGAAATTTCTCTTCATCTCTGTTCTAAAGTGACTCCCTTTTATTCTAAGGCTGTGCCCCCGGGTCCGAGTCTCCCCTGCTAATGGAAACAACTTCCCTACATCCACCCTATCTAAGCCATTCATTACCGTGTAAGTTTCTATTAGATCTCCCCTCAACCTCCTAAACTCCAATGAATATAATCCCAGGATCCTCAGACGTTCATCGTATGTTAGGCCTACCGTTCCTGGGATCATCCGTGTGAATCTCTGCTGGACCCGCTCCAGTGCCAGTATGTCCTTCCTGAGGTGTGGGGCCCAAAATTGCTCACAGTATTCTAAATGGGGCCTAACTAATGCTTTATAAAGCTTCAGAAGTACATCCCCGCTTTTATATTCCAAGCCTCTTGAGATGAATGACAACATTGCATTTGCTTTTTTAATTATGGACTCAACCTGCAAGTTTACCTTTAGAGAATCCTGGACTAGGACTCCCAAGTCCCTTTGCACTTCAGCATTATGAATTTTGTCACCGTTTAGAAAATAGTCCACGCCTCTATTCTTTTTTCCAAAGTGCAAGACCTCGCACTTGCCCACGTTGAATTTCATCAGCCATTTCTTGGACCACTCTCCTAAACTGTCTAAATCTTTCTGCAGCCTCCCCACCTCCTCCATACTACCTGCCTCTCCACCTATCTTTGTATCACCGGCAAACTTAGCCAGAAGCCCTCAGTCCCGTCATCTAGATCGTTAATATATAAAGAGAACAGCTGTGGCCCCAACACTGAACCCTGCGGGACACCACTCGTCACCGGTTGCCATTCCGATAAAGAACCTTTTATCCCAACTCTCTGCCTTCTGCCTGACAGCCAATCGTCAATCCATGTACCTTGCCTCGAATACCATGGGCCCTTATTTTACTCAGCAGTCTCCCGTGAGGCACCTTATCAAAGGCCTTTTGGAAGTCAAGATAGATAACATCCATTGGCTCTCCTTGGTCTAACCTATTTGTTATCTCTTCAAAGAACTCTAACAGGTTTGTCAGGCACGACCTCCCCTTACTAAATCCATGCTGACTTGTCCTAATCCGACCCTGCACTTCCAAGAATTTAGAAATCTCATCCTTAACGATGGATTCTAGAATTGTGCCAACAACCGAGGTTAGGCTAATTGGCCTATAATTTTCCATCTTTTTCCTTGTTCCCTTCTTGAACAGGGGGGTTACAACAGCGATTTTCCAATCCTCTGGTACTTTCCCTGACTCCAGTGACTTTTGAAAGATCATAACCAACGCCTCCACTATTTCTTCAGCTATCTCCTTTAGAACTCTAGGATGTAGCCCATCTGGGCCCGGAGATTTATCAATTTTTAGACCTCTTAGTTTCTCTAGCACTTTCTCCTTTGTGATGGCTACCATATTCAACTCTGTCCCCTGACTCTCCGGAATTGTTAGGATATTATTCATGTCTTCTACTGTGAAGACTGACGCAAAGTACTTATTCAGTTCCTCAGCTATTTCCTTGTCTCCCATCACAAAATTACCAGCGTCATTTTGGAACGGCCCAATGTCAACTTTTGCCTCCCGTTTGTTTTTAATGTATTTAAAGAAACTTTTACTATCATTCCTAATGTTACTGGCTAGCCTACCTTCAAATTTGATCCTCTCTTTCCTTATCTCTCTCTTTGTTACCCTCTGTTTGTTTTTGTAGCCTTCCCAATCTTCTGACTTCCCACTACTCTTTGCCACATTATAGGCTTTCTCTTTTGCTTTGATGCATTCCCTAACTTCCTTTGTCAGCCATGGCTGCCTAATCCCCCCTCTGATAACCTTTCTTTCCTTTGGGATGAACCTCTATACTGTGTCCTCAATTACTCCCAGAAACTCCTGCCATTGCTGTTCTACTATCTTTCCCACTAGGCTCTGCTCCCAGTCAATTTTCGTCAGTTCCTCCCTCATGCCCCTGTAATTACCTTTATTTAACTGTAACACCTTTACATCTGATTCTACCTTCTTTCTTTCAAATTGGAGATTGAATTCGACCATATTATGATCACTGCCTCCTAAGTGCTCCCTTACTTTAAGATCTTTAATCAAGTCTGGCTCATTACATAACACTAAGTCCAGAATGGCCTGTTCCCTCGTGGGCTCCATCACAAGCTGTTCCAAAAAGCCCTCCTGTAAACATTCAATGAATTCCCTTTCCTTGAGTCCACTGGCAGTATTATTTACCCAGTCCACCTGCATATTAAAGTCCCCCATGATCACTGTGACCTTGCCTTTCTGACATGCACTTTCTATTTCGTGGTGCATTTTGTGCCCCCGGTCCTGACCACTGTTAGGAGGCCTGTACATAACTCCCATTATGGTTTTTTTGCCTTTGTGGTTCCTCAACTCTACCCACACAGACTCCACATCATCCGACCCTATGTCGTTTAGTGCTATTGATTTAATTTCATTCCTAATTAACAAGGCAACCCAGCCCCCTCTGCCCACCTCTCTGTCTTTTCGATAGGTTGTGAATCCCTGGATGTTTAAATGCCAGTCCTGAACCCCCTGCAACCATGTCTCTGTAATGCCTACCACATCATACCTGCCAGTCACAATCTGGGCCACAAGCTCATCTACCTTGTTCCGTACACTGCACGCATTTAAATATAGCACCTTTAATTCACTATTGACCGTCCCTTTTTGTTTTCTTAGTGTGGTGGACCTTGGTTTACTGAGCCTTTCCATACACTGTGTCATATTTTGCGGGATGGGGACTATCGTAACCTCTCCTGAGTTTTGTCTGTTCGTGTTTTTTTTTGTTCCTAAGCAGCTACGCTCCCCACTGATTACTTCACCTCTTGGTTCCCTGACTTTCCCTTCCCCCCCAATCTTTAGTTTAAAGTCCTATTGACCACCCTATTTACTCTTTTCGCCAGAACACTGGTCCCAGCTCGGTTCAGGTGGAGACCATCCCAACGGTATAGGTCCCCCCTGTCCCAAAACTGATGCCAGTGTCCCATGAAAAGGAACCCCTCATTCCCACACCACTCTTTCAGCCACGTGTTAACTTCCCTTATTCTTGCTTCCCTATGCCAATTTGCACGTGGCTCGGGCAGTAATCCGGAGATTATGACCCTTGAGGACCTGTTTTTTAATTTGAATCCTAGCTCTTTATAATCTCTAAACAGGTCCTCTTTCCTAGACTTGCCTATGTTGTTGGTACCGACATGGACCACAATAACTGGATCCTCCCCCTCCCTCTCCAGTATCCTTTTGAGCCGGTCAGAGATGCATCGCGACCCCCAAGGTCGATCCGCCTTCCCTGTTTGTGAACCTCACCACGGATTGCAAACACGTCACCACCAGGAGCAGACGGTACAGTGCCCAGGATCGGATCTTTATTAGGTCAGAGGTCCAACGGCTACTGCGGGAAGGAGTAATTGAAGCTAGCAACAGTCCCTGGAGAGCTCAAGTAGTGGTGGTAAAGACCGGGGAGAAGCATAGGATGGTCATCGACTACAGTCAGACCATCAACAGGTTTACGCAGCTGGACGCATACCCTCTTCCCCCGCATATCCGACGTGGTAAACAGGATCTCACATTACAAGGTCTTCTCCACGGTGGATCTTAAGTCCGCCTACCATCAGCTCCCCATCCGCACTAGTGACCGCAAGTACACTGCCTTCGAGGCAGATGGGCGGCTCCACCACTTCTTAAGGGTTCCCTTCGGTATCACTCATGGGGACTCGGTCTTCCAGCACATGATGGACCGAATGGTTGATCGGTACGGTTTACGGGCAACATTCCCGTATCTCGATAATGTCACCATCTGCAGCCACGACCAGCAGGACCACCACACCAACCTCCGAAAATTCCTCTAGACCGCAAAGATCCTTAACCTTACGGATAACAAGGATAAATGCTTCGCACCGACCGCCTAGCCATCCTCGGCTACATAGTGCGAAATGGAGTTATAGGCTCCGACCCTGAACGCATGCGCCCCCTTATGGAGTTCCTCCTCCCTCACTGCCCCAAGGCCCTGAAGCGCTGCCTAGGCATTTTTTCTTACTATGCCCAGTGGGTCCCCAACTATGCGGACAAGGCCCGTCCCCTGATCCAATCCACAGTTTTTCCCCTATCGATAGAGGCCCGCCAGGCCTTCAGCCGCATCAAAGCAGACATTGCAAAAGCCACGATGCGCGCCATTGACGAGTCCCTCCCCTTCCAGGTCGAGAGCGACGCGTCCGACGTAGCTCTGGCTGCCACCCTCAACCAAGCAGGCAGACCCGTGGCCTTCTTCTCACTTACCCTCCACGCTTCCGAAATCCGCCACTCCTCAGTCGAAAAGGAGGCCCAGGCCATTGTAGAAGCTGTGCGACATTGGAGGCATTACCTGGCCGGCAGGAGATTCACTCTCCTCACTGACCAACGGTCGGTTACTTTTATGTTCGATAATGCACAGCGGGGCAAGATAAAAAACGATAAGATCTTACGGTGGAGGATTGAACTCTCCACCTATAACTACGAGATCTTGTATCGTCCCAGGAAGCTAAACGGGCCTCCTGATGCCCTGTCCTGCGCACAAGTGGACCGCTTCCGAGCCCTCCACGAGGAACTCTGCCACCCGGGGGCCACTCGTTCCTTATATTTTATCAAGACTCGCAACCTGCCCTACCCATCGAGGAGGTCAGGACAGCCACCAGGAAATGCCAAATCTGCGCGGAGTGCAAACCGCAATTCTACCGGCCAGAGAAAGCGCACCTGATAAAGGCTTCCCGTCCCTTTGAACGCCTCAGTATGGACTTCAAAGGCCCCCTCCCCTCCACCGACTGCAACACGTACTTCCTGAACGTGATTGACGAGTACTCCCGGTTCCCATTCACCAACCCCTGCCCCGACATGACCGCAACCACTGTCATCAAGGCCCTCCATAGCATCTTTACGCTGTTCGGGTTCCTCGCTTACATACATAGTGATAGGGGGTCCTCCTTTATGAGCGACGAACTGCGTAAATTCCTGCTCAGCAAGGGCATTGCCTCGAGCAGGACGACTAGTTACAATCCCCAGGGTAATGGACAGGTAGAGAGGGAGAACGGAATGGTCTGGAAGACCGTCCTACTGGCCTTACCGTCCAGGAATCTCCCAGTCTCCCATTGGCAGGAAGTCCTCCCAGATGCCCTCCACTCCATCCGGTCACTGCTTTGCACCACGACCAACCAAACACCTCACGAATGTCTCCTTGGCTTCCCCAGGAAGTCCTCCTCTGGGACCTCACTCCCGACCTGGCTGGCGGCTCCCGGACCCATCCTGCTCCGAAAACACGTGCGGGCGCACAAGTCGGACCCGTTGGTCGAGATGGTCCATCTTCTCCACGCTAACCCCCAGTACGCCTACATGGCATACCCCAACGGCCGACAAGATATGGTCTCCCTATGAGACCTGCCGCCCGCCGGACCCCACGCACTCCCCTGCCACCAGTCCCACCCTCCCTCCCACCAGTGCACCGTACAGCCGTCCCCTTCCCAGGAGGATCGGTTCTTCCGTCGGCCTTGTCTAGGCCCCCCCACCCACCGACGCACCCCGCCGGTGCTCCCTTCCCAGGTCAATCGGCTTCCCCACCAGCGCCGTCTAGGGGTGTTGAAGCTGCCACAGAGATCGAGGCCACGCTCCCGGAGTCACAGATGGCCGAGACTCCACCGGCATCACCATCAAAGCTTCGACGATCAGAGAGGACGACCAGGGCCCCCGATCGACTGATTGCTTCATTTTAAAGTGTATATAGTTAATTGTGAAATTGTAAATAGTTATGACAATAAGACAAAACGCTGTACGTAGGTATTACGGTACCTCCATAACTATAACTTCTACCACGTTACCATGTTGTAATACCATGCCACCACCCCCGCCGGACTCTTTTTTAACAGGGGGTAAATGTGGTAGTCTGTGTAGAGGTTACCTAGTAATGCTGGAACACCATTGGTAGATATTGTATGTTTCCCATTGGTCAAGCTGTATGGTAGCTCCGCCCTGCAAGGCGGATATAAGAGCCCGTGCCGCCCCAGCAGCCTTCTTTCTGTACCTGAGCTGCTGGGGGAAACATCTGGCTTATTAAAGCATTCAGTTGTACTACAACCTCGCTTTACATAGAACATTACAGCGCAGTACAGGCCCTTCGGCCCTCGATGTTGCGCCGACCTGTGAAACCACACTAAAGCCCATCTACACTATTCCCTTATCGTCCATATGTCTATCCAATGATGGCTCTCACTGTCCACCCTATCCAATCCTCTGATCATCTTGTATGCCTCAATTAAGTCACCTCTTAACCTTCTCTCTAACGAAAACAGCCTCAAGTCCCTCAGCCTTTCCTCATAAGATCTTCCCTCCATACCAGGCAACATTCTGGTAAATCTCCTCTACACCCTTACCAATGCTTCCACATCCTTCCTATAATGCGGTGACCAGAATTGCACGCAGTACTCCAAATGCGGCCGCACCAGAGTTTGGTACAGCTGCAACATGACCTCATGGCTCCGAAACTCAATCCCTCTACCAATAAAAGCTAACACACCGTACGCCTTCTTAACAATCCTCTCAACAGTAGTCACTGATCGTGCATCATGGCCCAACAGCTTAACCAAAGTCATCAAAGCAATTTGGAGAGCAAAGAGGGGATGTGAGGAATCGCTAGGGAAAAAGTAAGGTTCATAAGGGACCAAGGGGGGAATCTGTGGATGGAGCCAGAGGACATTGATAGAGTGTTAAATGAATATTTCACATCTGTCCTCATCCAAGTGAATGAGGACGCAGATATCGAACTCAGGGAGAGAGACGGTGAGGTTATTGAGCAAATTTTCAAGGGGAGGGACCAGGTATTGGATGTGTTGGCAGGCTTAAAAGTTGAGAAATCTCCAGATCCGGATGAATCGTGTCCAGGTTGCTGTGGGAGGTGAGGGAGGAGATCAGCAGCCCTGATCCAAATTTTTAATTCTTTTCTGTCTACGTGAGAGGTGCTTGAGGACTGGAGAACTGTGAATATGGTCCCACTATTTAAGAAAGGCTGTAGGGATAAGCCAGAGTCCTCCGTCCAGTGAGTCTCATGTTAGTGATGGGTAAACTCATTATAGAAGTTCATATTTCTATGGGTGCATGGAAATATTGAAGAGTGTGATTACTAGGTATGCCTATATGAATTTAATATATGATTTAATTGCGGAAATGTGGGAACTCAATGACCAGTTAAAAGTGAGAATTATAAGCATGGTCTTGAGGGATGTGGAATTAGTGTTGGGATTTCCTGTTATCACATCTCCCCGAGATAAAGGAGAGAGATTTTGCAAGTGATAATGAGTTTACGTGTTTGCAAGAGAAAGTGTGCAGAGGAGATTGACCGGGATGTCGCCTGGGCTGGTGCATTTCAGCTGTGAAGAGAGACTGGTTAGGCTGGGTTGTTTTCCTTAGAACAGAGAAGGCTGAGGAGCGGCCTCATCAAGGTGTATAAAATCATGAAGCTCATGGAAATGGTAGATAGGAACAATGTTTCCCCTGAATAGAATGGTCAATAACCAGGAGCATGTTTTATGGTGAAGAGGAGGAGATTTGAAGGTGATTTGTGGAAAATCGTTTTCACCCAGAGGGTGGTGGTAATCTGGAAGTCACTGCCTGAAAGGCTGGTAGAGGGGGGAACCCTCACAAAATGTAAGAAACATTTAGATGGCACTTTGAAATGCCATAGCAGACAAGGTTACAGACCAAATGCTAGAAAATAAGATTAGAAGAGATTGGTGTTAGATGGCCACCGGATATATGATGGGCTGTAAAGCTCTATGACTCTATGATGTGAGAACGAATTAGAGATTTTGAATCAGTACAGAATGGGTAATGAAATGAAAAAAATGAAAATTGTTTATTGTCACAAGTAGGCTTCAAATGAAGTTACTGTGAAAAGCCCCTAGTCACCACATTCTGGCGCCTGTTCAGGGAGACTGGTACGGGAATTAACCGTGCTGCCTTGGTCTGCTTTCAAAGCCAGCGATTTAGCCCTGTGCTAAACCAGCCCCTAATGCAGATAACCAGCTAATGCAGATAACATCAGGAATTAGAAATTGGTTTAAATGGGCAACAATATAATGACATGAAAGAGACTAGAAAATTCTGTTTTATCTTTTGATTAGGGGATTTGACGCCGGTATCGGCAGCTGGAGCAGCGAGGGTCGATCCAGTGCCGTGCTGGCCCCCTGTAGGGGTCAGAATTTCTGCTCCTGAGGGCATGTTGACGCCGTCAAGAAACGCGACGGCGTTTACGACTGCGTCAACACTTAGCCTCAGGAGCAGAGAATCCCGCCCATAGCCTTCCAAACTTGAACTAGAAACATTATTATTACACGCAAGTGGCCAACAGCCTTCACGGATGTGTCGTTACGCCTCCAAGGTGTCCAGTTGAGGTGAGTCACCACCGCCCTCCTCCTGTAGTCCCAATATCCGGTCACCTGTACCAGCCAGCCTCCAGTCCAGGCCACAAAAGTAGGAGCTGTAAAAGCAACACTTCAGCATGTTGCAGTTGATTTGGGCTGCCACCCTTCCTCACCGGCAGCAGAGCACCTGACGTCCTCCCTCTCCTGCAACAAGGCATTCCGATGAACCAGCCACCACCCTTCTCTCCTCCTTCCTCCAAGAGTCAGCAGCAGTGGTCCATCAAACAAGCAGAAAGGGAGGCAGGCAGTTGTTAAATCCAGCTTCAGGCTGAACCCCAGGCCAGGCCTTACCAGCAGAATGTTCTGCCCCCCTCTCTCTCTCTCTCTCTCATGTTTGCAAATGCCTGTAGCAGTCTCTCAGCAATTGAATTGAGAGCCTCCACAGCTCATGTGTGCTCTCTCCACAATCCTTAGTGAGTGTGAGTCTTGGAGTTCAATGTTTTGGAGCTAGGCGTTCAGAGGATTAAAAATTGGGTGCCAATCCATGGCACACTCATACATTACCATGCTGACAACATTTGCACAATTAACTTGTCTAGGAAGGGTAAGGAAGGGTACCAGCCTCCCAGAACAGGTGCCGGAATGTGGCGACTAGTGGCTTTTCACAGTAACTTAATTTGAAGTCTACTTGTGACAATAAGCAATTTTCATTTCAAGGGAGTTGCTTAGGCAACTGCCTTCCCCTTGTGGCAAGCAAGGAACACCTGATGCATGTGAAGACTGCAATTAACATGTTAACTTCATCCTTAGAGTCCATCCTCATTATCCCAGCTCTCATGGGCTGAGGATTAAATGAATCTTTCAACTTGAACAGCCATCCACCCATACACTACTCCCTGATAGCCTGGCCTCCAGAACCAGTGACCTTCAATTTCCATACAGCTCTGCCCCTGGCTTCACAGTGCTGCCTGAGCGTGGGGGTTTATTCTCACTGCAGTAATTCTCCCCACTGTCTGAGGGTCTTCAGGCCTCATGAGAATGGGCAAAAAACATCACTTGTCAGAGTCCGCCACACTGCCCATTCAGCCTGGCTCTCATGGAAATTTGCTCAAGATCTTTAGTCACCCCCAGTGCTGACTCGGCGGATTCACCTGCTCCCACCCACTTTCCAGCTGCCATTGTATGTCGTCGTCACGAGTCCAGCAAACAGGCACAGGAAGTGCTGCCTATAAACCAGTCTCCAGACTCCTTTAAACCTAGAGGCTCACGGGCATGAATGGCGGCGAAGGCCTGCAAGCGCACCCCCCTCCCCCAAGATACCAATACTGAACCCCCCTCTACCCTCCTCGAGTTGAACTTATCTGCGTCCCCCGCGTGCTTTCCACTGTCTCCTCTGCAACTGGCTCCCTGGATGGTAAAGACGAACTGATCGCTCACCCCCGTTATCCTCTTCGGAGGCGAGGTTGCCAGGTCCACGTTTTCATACAGCTGTTCTAAAGCATGCTGGTGTGACACATCAGCGGCTGATGAATATTCATTGAGGGGATAAATCCCGGTGGGAGGGCTCGCTAATGATATGATAATGTATTAAAACAAGGGGCGGGATTCTTCGGGAATCGGCGGGGCGGGCAACTCCGGCGCGAAGGAGTGGCGTGAATCACGCCGGAGTCGGGCCGCCCCGAAGGTACGGAATCCTCCGCACCTTCAGGGGCTAGGCCGGCGCCGGAGTGGTTTGCGCCGTGCTGGACAGCGCAGAAGGAGCTTGGCGCACGCCAACCAGCACCAAAAGGCCTCCGCCGGCCAGCGCAAGTTGGCGCATGCACGGGAGCGGCAGCGTGTGCTGGTGTCATCCCAGCGCCTGCGCGGGGGGGGGGTTCATCTCCTCATCGGCCATCGTGGAGGTCCACAGCAGCCGACACGGAGGAATAGAGTGCCCCCACGGCACAGGCCCGCCCACGGATCGGTGGGTCCCAATCACGGGCCAGGTCACCGTTGGGGCCCCTCCCAGGGCCAGATCCCCCCACGCCCTTTCTTTTTCTTTTTCTCGTTACACCACAGGTGAGGGGCCTGGAAAATCGGAAAACATGATCTCCCTGGTGAGAATCATGTTTTCCGATTCTCGCTAAATTTTCTGCCCACTTCGCCATTCTCGCTAACGGCTATCATGGGCTCAAATTCACCCCCAGTTAGTCAGAAATGGATTTCCTTTAACAAATTCATGCTGACTGCCTTCGATGAATCTAATTTTTTCTAAATTGTGCATAATATTGTTGCTCAGAGTTTTTTTCCAATAGTTTGTCCACCACTTAGGCTGACTCTGCTGTATTTACTCGACCTAGATCTTCACCATTATTTAAACAACAGTGCAATGTTAGCAGTCCTCCATGGTTATAGCCAATGAGAATAATAAAATGATGTTTGGACACTCTGTTAATTCCTATTGGTCTTTCCATCACAATATTTTACTTACTAGTGGACTTTTCACTTATGAGATCAAACATTAGAAACCTGGATTAAAGACAATTTTAGCCCTTGTCAGTTTTGTGTATAGTTGTTGGCAGAAACTGATTACTTGAACACAGACTTCCACGCGTTGTGAAACTGAAATATGTTATCCTTTGAGTGTCAGAAAGGAAAAACTTTCAGCCAGTATGATGCAGCACGGTAGCACAGTGGTTAGCACTGTGGCTTCACAGCGCCAGGGACCTAGGTTCAATTCCCAGCTTGGTCACTGTCTGTGTGGAGTCTGCACGTTCTCCCCGTGTCTGCATGGGTTTCCTCCGGGTGCTCCGGTTTCCTCCCACAGTCCAAAGACGTGCAGGTTAGGTGGATTGGCCATGATAAATTGCCCTTAGTGGCCAAAAAGGTTAGGAGGGGTTATTGGGTTACGGGGATAGGGTGGAAGTGAGGGCTTAAATAGGTTGGTGCAGACTCCATGGGCCAAATGGCCTCCTTCTCACTGTATGTTCTATGTTTTATGTTCTATGATGGAGAAAGGAGAAGAAAGAATGATACCTCATGTGAGCATGTCCTAGTCATGTCCCAGTATATTCTAGACATTCAGTCAATTCCAATACTTTTAAACATCCCAAAATGCTACAAAAGATGGCTGCCTGGAGATCACCTGACTTCTCGTGGCGATTGAAACACTCCCCTGTCTCAAGAGGGAGCAAAAGATATTTTCCAGACTGATGTTGACCCAATGACTTTTCCTGAAACCAATTCAAAGGGGAATTTCAAATGGAATGGGTCACTCAGATACAAAGGCACTGTCTGTCTCAAACTTTCAAGGTGTAAAAGTCATCACAAAGGATTTATAATTGATCTAGATGCCCACCTTATTTGGAAAAGGACTTTGGACTTGTAACAGGTCACATGGTTAAACAGCCATGTTTGTTGCCTGCTTTTAAAGCAGCAAGAAGCTGTTCCGGAGAATATCCATCAGGCAGCCATCAAAGCCAGCTGCACCTCACTTAAGCAGCCATTGCAACAAACAGCCATACCTTGAAAGTGAGCAAAAGACTCTCCCCAACCTTTTCCAACTTCAAGTTCATCTGAGAAACAACCTACTGGAAAGTCGACTACAGGAGGCTTTGCAGCTTATTGAAAATCCTTTGCTTTACAAGACCTTCACTTCGACCAAAGCATCATCTTATCTAAGAAACTGCAGGCCTGCAATGATATATACTGGGACAATTATAAATTGTAATTGTATTGTTTTCTTCCCCTCATCTGTAACTATCTTTGGGTGAGTGAAAGTGTGGGCAAGCTGAGTGAGTGAGATATCATGGGCGGGATTCTCCGACCCCCCGCCGGGTCAGAGAATCGCCAGGGGGCGGCGTGAATCCCGCCCCCGCCGGTTGCTGAATTCTCCGGCGCCAGGGATTTCGCGGGGGCGGGAATCGCGCCGGTCAGCGGTCGCTGGCAGCGGCCCCTCCGGCGATTCTCCGGCCCGCAATGGGCCGAGTGGCTGCCTGTTTTAGGCCGGTCCTGCCGGCGTAAATTAGAGTAGGTACTTACCGGCAGGACCTGGCTGTGCGGGTGGCCTCCGGGGTCCTCGGGGGGGGGCGCGGGGGGATCTGGCCCTGGGAGGTGCCCCCACGGTGACATGGCCCGCGATCGGGGCCCACCGATCCGCGGGCGGGCCTGTGCCATGCGGGCACTCTATTCCTCTGTGTCGGCTGCTGTGGACCTCCGCGATGGCCAGCGTGGAGATGAATCCCCCCTGCGCATGTGCTGGAATGACGCCAGCACACGCTGGCGCTCCCGCACATGCGGCAACTCCCGCCGGCCGGTGGAGGCCCTTCGGCACTGGTTGGCCTGGCGCCAAGCCCCTTCGCTCCGGGCCGGTGCGGCGCAAACCACTCCGGCGCCGGCCTAGCCCCTGACGGTGCAGAGGATTCCACACCTTTGGGGCGGCCAGATGCCAGAGTGGTTCACGCCACTCCTTCCCGCCGGAGTTGCCCGCCCCGCCGATTCCTGCAGAATCCCGCCCCATTTTTGTGAGCCTTCGGGACAAGTGTGTGACAGTAAATAAATTCTCTCATTTTAAATTTACAAAAGGCTTTCTTCTGGAATTGGTAAAATTGGGGCAATCACTCTGAAGGTAAGAAGGCACAAGCCCCTCACATACAAAACACGCTGATCACAGGCAGTAAGCAAATACATTAATTCTGACTGTGACACTGACATTTATGCCACTTCGAGCAGCTGCAGACTACACTCATTTTCACATTCTTACACTGTGAGCTCAAAAGCTATGCGAATAGAAAAATTGAAGATGTCTTTTCTTTTCAATAATATATTCCCCTTTAGTGCTCGCAGAGCCAATTAGTTCAGAAGCAGTTTGCCATCTTGCTCCCCGGGCATTAGATGTTTGCAAAAATAGAGAGGCCCTACCACTCCAGTATTCAAGGATATTAGTGATACAACATTTATTCAATATTTACTCTTTGCAGGTTTGGATTTTATCAGTGTTTCATGTTTAAATGATCTTTTCTGGTGAACTTGCCAGTTTTTAAAGCCACAGGCAACTAAATTTGTCAGGTACAGGTCTCACGATGCACAATTAACCCATGCCCAGTGATTGCAATACAGGCAGCATGAAAACTTTGTCAGCGCCATTATGGAAGGAGTTCCCAGGTTTTCACTCAGGAACAATGAAGGAATAGCAATATATTTCCAAATCAGGATGGTGTGTGAACTTGCAGGTGGTGAGGTGTCCATACACCTATGGCCCTTATCCTTCTTGCTGTAGATACCTTAGATTTGGAAGGTGCTAGACAGAGCCCTGGCAAGTGATTGCAGTGTATCTGGTAGTTGGTGAACACTGGGGTCACAGTGTGCAGGTGTTGGAGGGAATGAATGGTGGTGGATAGGGTGCCAATCAAATGGCCTGCTTTTTCCTGAATTGTACCTGGTTCTCCTGGCTAGAGGTATTTGCAAATGCTTTAGACTTTAGGTTGCCCCATCATTGAAGATGGGAACATTTGTGGAGCCTTCTCCTCTGGTTTGCTATTTAACCGTCCACCAACATTCACGACGAATGTAGCAAGACTGAAGAACTTTGATTCTGATTCATTTGTTGTGGGATTGCTCAGCTCTCCCTATTCCTTGCTGATTCCATTATTTAGCCTGGTTTCAATGTTGTGTTGTAGCATCAACAGGTTGGAACCTCATTTTTATGTATGCCTGACGCTTCTCTTGGCATGCTCTCGTGCACTCCACATTGAACCAAGTTTGATCCCCCAGCTTGGTTGCAATAGCAGAGTGAAATTTGAGGCAGGCCATGAAATCATAGATTGTAATAAAAACAGAAAATTCTGGAAATACTTAACAGGTCAGCAAGTAGAGAGAAATACATAGGGCGGGGTCCTCCATTGGCAAAATGCGATTGGGCGGAGAATCGGTTCTGACACCAAAATCGGGGCAGGCGCTGATGTGACGCCAAATCGCGATTCTTCGTCACCTCGACAGCAGTGCCAATACATTGCGGAACGCACATACAGTAAACACAGTTTGCATGTCATTAGCGGGCTTGACCCGGTATTCTCCAGAGCCTCCGTGATTGTCCACCTCTGATGGGCTTCAGTTCCCTAGGTACGGTTCATGGTGCTTTCAAAAATCATGAAACCGGCATGGTGGTGGCTAAGGGAGAGAGAGAGGAGGTAGGGCATGGAGAGGAGCAACCGTGGTGCGGGGATGGGTGGGTGGGGGAGGGACATGCGGGGGCGAATCCCACAGTGCCAACTGGGGCCACCATGTAGCCCGATGGACCTGGTTGAGCATGGGGATACATACCATGCTAACATGTCGGTCTTTCACCCCTGCAGACAATGGATATCAGAATACAACCAGCAATGCTGGCCTTCCTGCTAGTTGTCGCAGCCCTGGGGGATGCCTTGCAGCTGTACGAGCTGGTGCTGCTCAAGGAGGAGGAGGAAGCTGCAGCAGCGGAGTGGGCAGCAGCGGAGCGGACAGCAGAGGGACAAGTGGCAGCCACCCAGGTTGGAGAGCCGGTTGCCAAACAGGCCGAGGAGGAGGAGGTGGCAAGGATGCTCCACATGAGGCCCCATGTGTACCGGCACCGCCTGACATCCAAGGACCTGCCGGATCAGGCATGCCGTTGAAGATTCCAGCTGAACAGAGAGACAGTGCGACATACTTGCCAGATGATGGCACACCTAATACAGCAGCGATATGGGGGAGGACACCCGCTCCCGGTGTGGTCACGGTGACGGACGCCCTGAACTTTTACGTGATGGGATCCTGCCAGGCGGCGAGTGAGGATCTGTGTGGAATCTCACAGACCTCGGTGCACATGTGCACCCTTGGCGCTATGGAGGCCCTATAGCGACCGAGCCCACCAGGATGCCCGGGCAGCGGGGTTCACCGCCATGAATGAGATGTCTCGGTTCCAGGGGGCAATATATGGGATGCATGTCCCCTACGGGCACCTGCGGATAACAGGTACACAAACGGAAAGAGGTTCCACTCGATGTGGAGCTGATATGTGATCATGAGCTGCGCATCATGCACGTCTGCACCCGATACCCGGGCAGTGTGCATGGCTCCTTTGTCCTGGCACATTCGCCGATTCCTGACATGTTGAGACGCCCCCTTGGCTGGGGGGGGTTGGCCCCTGGGTGACAGGAGTTATCCACTGCAATGGTGGCTGAAGACGCCTATCCAGAGGCCACAGACCGACGCGGAGACCCACTACAACGAAGCCCATGCCATGACCAGGAGCAGGATCAACGGGTGCAACGGCCTCCTGAAAATGCGATCCAGGTGCCTGGACCGCACCGGAGAGGCTCAGCAGGACACTGAGAACATTGCACACATTGTGGCAGCCTGCTACATCCTCCACAACATCGCAGAGCAGAGGGGCAATGTGTTGGAGGAGAAGGAGGAATGCCAAGCCTGGTCCGACGAGGAGGATGCAGGGGAGGGCGAGGATGGGCAGGACAATAGAGCCCAGGACAATAGAGCGCCAGGGACAACGCGCAAGGGACTCTCCGATCGCCTCCAGATTCACCGACTAGGGGGTGTGACTGGCCAGGAGCACGAACGCTGCATCCCAACCCCACACTCCACGCCCTGCCCCTCCTCGGCCATCCTCCACCTGCAACTCCTTCTGTGACACATACCTGCTGCACTACGGGGTGGGGCCCTGGGTTGGCAGTAATAACGGGTCTGGTCCATGGGATGGAGGATGATGACAACCCGCTCTGGGATGAGTTCCGGTGCTCCACATTGTATGATGATGTTTGACTCCTGACCACGGTAGTACTTTCCACCGTCCACCTGTGTGATCCCTCCTTGCGAGCTGGCTCTTCCATCACACGGTCCCACCAGATCCCTGGGGTGGTGGTGGTGGGGGCAGTCGGGGAGGAGTGGGGGCTACCCAGAGGGTCTGCCCATTTCGCCCCCTCACAATGACCGCCCATCCCCCCCCCCCCCCACCACCACCCCGGCCAGCCTGTCCTGGGCCTTAGCCAGTGCCTGCACAGAATGCCCCAGGCCTTGAACATGCTGATCCATAGCCGAAACCGTCGGCCCCCCAAGCCTCCACTGCGGATGCCACCCGTGCGGTGTTGGCCTGGGTGGCACACATTGTCGGCAGAACTTCCAGCTGTTGGACTCTTCGAACTGCACCTGCAAGTGCTGCATGCTTGCTGACAACCCCTCATGTAGTCCCTGGCTCTGCCTCTGCATCTGCACAATCGATGGGGCTGTCTGTTCCAGAAGCCTGAGACCCATCTGGGTGGCAGCTAGTCCCTGGGGTCGGCCTGCCCTCTGACTGTCCGCGCCCTCGGGTGCTCCACATGATTAGACCACGGGCCGGGGGGAGGGCAGTGGGTAGGGTGTGTGGGTGGGGTTGGGGGGTGGTGGTTTTGGCGTGAGCGTGATGTGGGGGTGAGGATGGTGTGTGGGTGAGGGCGGTGTGGAGGTGACGGTGGTATGGGGGTGAGGGTGATGGGGGGGGAGTTTGACACATGTCACAGGGAACCTCGACTCAGCAGGGTTTCACTTCCTCACCCGTGGGCGAGCTCCACCTCGGCGACCTGCCGTTCCTCTGGGCCGCAGACCACGTCCTGGGCCGTCTGCTCAGCCACAGTGAGGGCCGCAGGTCTGGCAGTCTCCCTCCTGTCTTCTCCCGCCCCCAGCAGTTGTGGCGCAGCCTTCTCCTAGGGTGGGGAACAGAAAGTGACAGTGCCAGACAGTCCAACGCAGGCAGCCTGGTGGGTGGTTAGCTTGTGGCCTCAGTGGTCAGGGCACTCGGCTATTGGGGCCAGTATGGTACCGGCATGTGGTGCAGGATTGCGGTTCAGCTGTCCTCGTGTGGGATGGGGGTTGATACCAGAGGCACACTGCTACCAACTCACCCTGGCCAACTTGAGGAGATCGTGCAGTACTTTCCAGCACTGCTGGCCCGTCCGGACGGTGTTGCTCACTACGTTCAGAGCCTCTGCCACCTGCGCCCAGGCATGATGAACAGCGTGGGGCCGGCAGCCTTCTTCACAGGCCGAGGTACAGGGTCACCGTCCTATCCTCCACAGCTTCCAAGGGGGTCTTGAGCTAATTTACACAAACTGTGGTGCCGTTCCCCTTAATGCCACGTTGTTGGCTGGGATGGAGCGTGTGCAGAGTGCAGTGTGTAAATGCAGCTGCAGCTTGACAGCCTTGAGTGTGAATCACAAAACCGGCATATCGGGCACCATTTCCTATTAGAATCGATCATGTTCCTTGTGGCGCCGGTGCTACCCCCTTAGCAGTCCCGGAATCGGTGCAGGTGCGGCGCCAGTTTTTCTGTCGTGAAAGTCCACAAATTTTGTGTTGGCGTCAACACTTGGTCTCAGAAACGGAAAATCCTGCCCTTAACATTTCAAGTTGATGATGATGATCAGAATGGTTCGCAAAAAATCATTCCGCACTCGTCGCATTTATCCCTATTGATATTTACAATTTTAAACAACTCTAAAATGTAGCAGCTAACAGAACTCAAGCAGCTACTAACTTGTAAGCAATTGATGATCCCTTTGAATAGTACTGTTAAGGAGCTTCATCCCACATGTTCAGCTTTACAAGGCTAAAAGATAGTGTTGGTTGGAATGTTGAACTCAAAAAATGGTGACACTGGCATCAAATCAGAGTTGCATGGTTATTGGTGCATGATCTGCCAGCTCTGCATACTTCTGGTCAACAGTTACTGTATATGTGCTCACCCCTTTGCCAATATGGGTTCCAGTGTGATTTACCCCACAATTGTGTTTGATGGCATTTTGTAATTCGATGGGCACTTGGGGCACTAAAACACAGATACCAGCAATCTCAATTTTTGCCAGTGTTCGAAAGAGGTACCATTAAGTTACTAATATTGAATTCATGACACAGTTCTTTCTGTAGTGAAAATTATCTCCCAAAGGTCTGCTCAAGCTATGATGCATTTCCTCTATATTTTATGGTACTCAAAGTGTAAAATGTAATACAGGTTTTGCAGCCCTTATCCGGAATTCCGAAAACCGAAAAATTACGAAATCTGCACTTATTTTCGAGCGCCATCATGACATCACGATTGGGAAATTCCACAAGGCTCGGGGAAGGTCCCCAGGCAATGTGCAAGTCTCAACGCACTGCACATGCGCAGGTCGCTACATGCCTCACATGCACAGTTTTCAACGTGCCTCACATGCCGTTTCCAACGGGTCACACATGCGCAGTTCCCAACACACCGCACGTGCACTAGTTCCAACGCACCGCACATGCGCAGTTCCCAACATGTGCTGCACATGCGCAGTTCCCAACATGCACCGCACATGTGCAGTTACCAACACGCCACAGATGCACGTTATATACCGAAATCCCAGAAATTCTATAATCCAATACACACTTGGCCCCAAGCATTTCGGATAAGCAATGCTCAACCTGTACTAGTAAAATCCGACAGATACTAACACCTTCTGTTCAAAAACCAAATTGTTCATCCAAATTGTTAACTAGACAAGTACTGGCTGTTCATCCGTAAGCTAACTCTGCTTCTTATTCAGTATACATCTCTTTCATGGCACCGACATTTAACATATTGAATTGTGTACCATCCCTAATGTTAGTAATGGATTGTAGCCTGATTCACATTGAATTGATATTCTGAAACAATTTATTTTGTCTGAAGATATATCGAAGTCTGTCATTAAATAGTAAGGCTTTTTAAGAGTGTAATGTCTTCCTCCATTTCACTTCACTTCACCAGTGATGGCATCCTGAATCGCATCACCTGAATGACATTTAATATCCCATCTTATAATGCCGCTTTCTTCACAGCTTGAGTAGACAACATCCAACTAAAATGGGTAATCAAATATTAAGAAAAATCTAAAAAATTAGTAGCATTTTCTGTGGAGCAAGGAATGTTCTCTGACCCATGTATACATGAAATCGTAAGTGCATGTTATTTTTGTACAATCCAATCAGATTTTAACAATACACTTTTATAACAAACATTTCATGCATTGTGAACTTGCACAATAAACCTGGTCAACCATTCGAAGGTAGCAAGTACAATTTTATGAGACTATCTTTTTTTTTGTTAAGGCGGAGGGGCGGGGGGAGGGATAAGGGCAGAAACTGAGATGCATTATTCTGAGCAAAATGTACAACGTTAATGGAAACTTACAGCTAAATAAATTCAACTAACATATATATAGATCGAGTGGCTGTAAGTGGAAAATGATTTTGACTTTTCAATTTATATTTAACGTTGGTGAAAGATACAGTTATTGGGTAATAATGTAAGTGAAGCTGGCTGGATTTTACATCCAGGGCTTTGCATTTTCCTCTTATGCAGTCAGTTCACATCTTTCATCTTCATGCACCACAACTGATGTACAGACTCAGTGTATCCATAGAAACAACAAAGTGATGTCAAAGAGGTAGTAGTGCAATTACTACACCTTATTCCTGATCTACATAATAAGTTAAAGTGCATATCCTGAACTGTGGCATTTATTAAAAGTTGTAAATTAACTAATGTATTACTGATGTGTATTCATTTGCAAATTATTTTTAATACAGAATTTCTGGTGATACAGATGTGATAAATTTCCATTATCTCACATATCTGTGCTAACAAACCCCATAAAAGCTATCACTTATTCAATCCAAAGCTGGAATATTCCACTCACAGTTAGACAAAGTCATTGTACACACACAGCTTTATGTTGCTTAATAAATAAATCAGCTTGTATATTAAACAATGAGCCCGATTCAGCGACCGCCTTGCGCCCGGCTCGGATCGGCACACCCCGTGTGAATAGTGGAAAAGGCCAAGATCGAGATTCGTGCCGGGTGCGGAACCGTTTTGTGATTCACCTGGCCCGCTGCCGATGGCAAGTTCTGGATCACGGCAAACAATGGCGGGAATATCATTAATCCTCATTTGCATTCATTTCGATCTCATGAACGAGATTGAAAATTGAAGTCGAATGCCTCCCGGGAATTACCCAACTCCCCAGCGGGAAGTCACGCGGGCGTCGTTTAGTCCTCCTTTTAAAAACATGAAGCTGGCGCAATAGCTACTGAAGGGAAGTGAGGAGGTGAGTAGCCATCTCCATTTTCTGACATGCAGCTCAAGGGCACCCAGAGCTGTTGTCCCAATGCTCGTGGGGAGGTGGCGGGGGGGGGGGGGGGGGGGCAGGGGCCCTTAAGGGAGTTGGGCTTGATTGGGGGGTTGAAACAAACACAATATTGTGGAGACCCATAACAGGGTGAACCACAGCCGTAGCCTGTCTATCCTACCTGTCACTTCCAGGACAGAGACCTGCTGCTCCTTCACTCCTGAAATTCAATTTCACTCCCTTTGACTGTGAGCAGCCTCTAGCTTCATAGATGAATGCTATTTCAAATGCTTCTTAGTTGTGAGAGCACTTCACACTCCTCAACTCTCAAGTGTCTCCTTGAGGGCACATGTGCCATGTCTCTGGATGATTAGCTCACTGAATGCTCAGTAAGCTTTGAAACCTGAACAGTGTGCTTGAACTCCAGGAGCGTCAGCATCATTGAGACAGCTGCCAACAATCAACCACCACAATGCAGGGCTTCAGGACTGCCGATCTTCTCATGACTAAAGGGTAAGTATGTGGATCGGGGGAGGGCAGCTGAGAACATTCTCCCTGATATTCCCGGCAAAGGTTTGGGATCTGGGGTCTAGGCGCTCCTGCTGTGGCCAGCGGTGAATGTGTGGAGCAAGGTTCTCCAGAACAACTGGCTCGCTGGATTGCACTCTGAGAGAAGACGGGATACGCAAGGGTGATGGAGGCTATGTGGGTTTGAGGGTCCCGGGGTGGAAACTCTAACTGAATGTCTGTCTCTCTCCTTCTCTAATTCCTTACAGATGTAACGATGACCGCTGGTGTGGATTCCACTGAGGCTGCCTTTGCGCTGCTTGCGGCAGCTGAGGCGGGCAGACACCGGAGACAGTAGCAAGGCCAACACAGCCTGGAGGCGGCACCCATGTGCAGGGAGCCACTTCACATCCTGAAGATTGGGCCGCCTATCAAGCTGAGGAAGGATCCAGAGGGGAGGCCAGCGACAGCCCTAGATGTACAGGCGTCGTTGTTCATTTAATCAGCAGGTGGACAGCATGTGCCGCAGAAGACTGCAGACCTGGCATCCCATGGAGGAGGAGGCCACCTGCTCCTGGTGGCCATGAAGGCCACTGCAGCCCTGAGTTTTTATGCCACCGGGTCATTCCAGAACTCAAGCGGGGACTTGTGTGACATCTCACGATTTATAGCCCGGGAGGTTGCTGATGCTCTTTATGTCTGGGTATAAGACCATAAGACATAGGAGCAGAATTAGGCCACTCAGCTCATTGAGTCTGCTCCGCCATTCAATCATGGCTGATATTTTTCTCATCCCCATTCTCCTGCCTTCTCCCCATAACCCCGATCCCCTTATCAACTTATCAACTATACCAACTTCCAGCTGTACCAGGCCCACCAAAATGCCTGGGATGCTGGATTTGATGCCATTGCCAGGATGCCCCAGATCCAGGGGGCGATCAATGGCATGCATGGAATCAGGGAGTGCCCTTTATTAACAGGATGGGGTTTCACTCCCTGAGCATTCAGTTAGTGAGTGACCACCGCATCCAAATCATGCACGTTTGCCCGCTACCCAGGGAGCTTGCATTACAGCTACATCCTGGGGCACTCGGAGAGCCTAGATGTCTTCGAGGACAACCCCAGGACAACGGGGTGACCTATGGAGGACAAGGGATACCCACTGATGTTATGGCTGATGATGCCGGTGTGGACGCCTGCGACCGAGGCGGAGACCCATTATAATGAGGCCCACCCACGCCGCCACACGTGCTGTCATTGGGTGGTGCATTGGGCTGGGTCACTTTGGTGGTGCCCTGCAGTACTCCTCCAGAGGGTCTCCTGTTCTGTGGTGGTCTGCTGTGCGCCCCACAATCTGGCACAGCAGCTGGGCAACATGCTGGAGGAGGAAGAGCAGGCAGATGAGGGACTTGAAGGCTTCATCTGAGGTGGAGGAGGAAATGGTCCAGGAAGGACTGGAGGATGAGCCCGAGGAGGAGCGAATGGATGGAGAACAGGGGGCGGTGAGAGTACGACATGCGAGGAGGACTAGGTAAATCCACATCCAAATTCTCCGTGTCCATCAGCTCAAACCCTCACCCCATTTCCTTCCCTCCCCCCAATTACCACCCCATCATTTCACTCCCTTACCCCAAACCCCCTCAACCATTTCCCTCCCCACTCCCCTGCCGTACCCACCCTCCTCCCCCACCCCTCATTACAGAACCCACACCCCGACCACTCTCTGGTGCTCCTCAGTTTCTGCAAAAGTCTGACTCGTGTTGTTTTGCTGGCAGTGCGCTCACACCCATTCTCCGGGCAGGGTCTGCATCGGGGACTTGTGATATTGTACCACTGTGCCCTGGGGCGGGGGGGGGTTCTAAGGGTGGATGTGGATTTACCTAGTCCTCCTCGCATGTCGTACTCTCACCGCCCCTTGTTCTCCATCCTTCCGCTCCTCCTCGGGCTCATCCTCCAGTGTCTCCCAGATGCACATCAGAGGTGGAGGCAGCCTTCTCCTTTCTATGCCATGTGGCCTTTGATGTCCTCGGCAGACGTCCTCTGGAGGGCCTGGAGCCAGGGGTCCCAGCCGACTTACTGGTGTCACTGGCATCGCTTTTGCCACCCTGTTCTGCCCATTGCCCTTGAGACACTATTGTGTCAGATTGAGGGGATTCGGAAGAAATGGAGACCACCAGCGCCTCCTTGGTGGCAGACCCCAGTTGGTCTCAGTGATTCCTCTGCCCTGATTGTGCCCTTAGGGCCCTGGGGGCTCCATGGTGAGGTGGGCAGATGGCATGAGCTCCAGAGGTCTCCAGTCGTGGATGCTCCCATTATCTGCGCCATGGTGTCAACGCTGTCAGCGATGCTCCTCAGTAACTGGGCCATGCTCTGGAGTGCCTCGGCAACATTCACCTGCGTCTGGAACATGGCCCTCAGCGACAGGGAAATTACATCGAGGCTCTCAGCCATGGTTGCCTCAGACTGAGTCACATCTTCGATTCCACCACTCAAGACACAGACGATGTGCTCCAGGTTTCCACTGTGGTCACCACCCTAGCCCTCAGTTCCACACATTGTCGGCACCTGAAGGCTTTGGGACGCCTCCAATCAACTTTTCAGTCGCTGGAATGTCATTGATACCCCCTCCTGAATGTCCAGCTCCGGGAGAATCTTGTCCAGAGGCACGGCTCTGGCTGGGATCCAGTTCTGTCCTGGGACAACAGACGTCCGACTGTTGTCTCTGACATAACCTGGGGTTAAGCAGGCCATGGGACACTCTGAGACTGGGAGATTGATATTCCCAATATGGGGAATACACATTCCCCCACTGAGGGGCTGGGCGCTCCCTGCTACATCCTGTATAAAACTTGAGGGCCTTGAACTGGAAGCTGGCTCCTGCAGCAGAGTAACTGCTCTGTACTCTTGTTCTGTTGCATTAAACCTTTTCCCTTTAACTCAGTGTGGACTCCTTTCCGGACCTTATATTAATTTCCCTTAGTTGTTCTTCCCATCACCGGATGTGCATAAGCAACTGTGTGGTGCTCACAGAACCTGTCCACTAATGTCGCCCACAGAGCTGCGTGTCCCTGAGCTGGTGAAGGTCCGGGTGATAGCTCTGATGCTTAAATGGTGGTCTCCATGGAGGTGGTCTCTTGGGTGGCAGGGGGGCGAGGTGGGTACAACTCCGGATGGTCCAGCCTCATCAGATGGAGATCCTACAAGATAATGGACATGTGGTCAGTGAGAGGGAAGGATCATTTTGTCTGACATGAACGACTCACTTGTGGCAGGTCATCGGGGTGAAGGGGCAGTGGATCCTCACCTCTCTGGTGCAGACCAACCCCAGTCGGTGACTGTCCTCTCCTTGGGCAACTCAACGATTTCCAGGGCTCATTCCTCATCGGCAGTTGAGGACTCAAATCTCTGGGACTCCATCTCCCCCTTGGCCCTTTCCTGGGTTGGATTCTGTGCCCCGCCGCACCAGATATCTGGTTCAGCACGCCAGTGGGATGCTCCGTTTTGCCGGCTGGTCAATGGGGTTTCCCATTGGGGGGCACCCCCACAACCTCGGGAATCCCCGGGCTGCCGGCAAAACGGAGCATCCCGACGGTGGAGAATCCAGCCATCTGTTTATTATGGGTGATCTTCTCCTGCGAATATAAAGAGAGGGCATTGTAAGCCGCACGTTTAATGGTCAGGTGGCCTATAGCAGGCGGCATGTGTGGGCACCATACCTGGACATGAAGGGGTTGTGCTGGTGGGTGCCAAGGGGGTTCTGAAGAACAAGCTTGAAGATCGGATGTGGGGAGGGTACGAGTTGTCAGCCAATGATTTGGGAGTTGGGGGCTGGGAATTTGAGGTGTTGCAGGTGGAACCGATGCCAGGAGAGAGATGGTACCTACCCTTGCAGCTCGGTGGGGGTCGTTGGTCTTCCGACATTGGACGCTGGCCCTCCTTATCATGCTGCCCACACTGACAGCTGCTGTCACTGTCTCCCAGGTGGCAATATTGACCCTGTTGCTGGTCCCCTGACCCCCTCAGGGGAACAGGGTGGCCCGCCTCTCATCCACAGCATGGAATAGACTGGCCAGGTCGGCATCCCCAAAGCGAGCAGCAGGTCTGTACGCTGCCATACTTGTGTGTTGACTGGGAGTGAGTGGTGAGGGAGCGTTTAAAAGCAGCTCCCCTTGTTAGCGATGAGCTGCTGAGGCACGAGTTGAGCGAATCAGAAGGTGAGGTAGCCAATAATGTCGAGAATCGAGGGCCATTGAATATCGGTGGTGATCTCGCCAATATGGCCGTCGGAAACATCCTGCCAAACACTCCCAAAACCGGACTTTGAAACTTTTCCGTTGAATCGCACCCAATATTTTTCTCCATTAACTTCTACTCTTTAATTACTTATTTGTGTATTTTCCTGCTGTATCTTTGTGAGGTGTTTCACATTTACTGACAAGATTATCACCCAAGCAAAAGACATTTTCATTATTTCCTAGATTAATTTATTTTGGATACAGATCAAGCAACAGTATTTGGCGAGTCAAAAACTCAAGAGAGGGCACTACAACTCATTTGAACGTGACACCATGAACTTCTGGCAAGAATAGGGATATTGGTTACCCAGCCAGAATGGATAATTGGATAATCCGCCTTTCCCCTTTTTTCCTGGCTTCAGAGTAGAAATGTGAAAGGTCCAATCCATGGCCTTGGGTTTGGCTTTGGATAATGAATTGTGTGGGAAGATCTAATTAAAACAAATAGCTAACAATTTTTAAAAAGCTTTACCGCAACAATCAATGGGCCAATACTATAATTTAGGCATGTGCCTGGCTCCTGTTATTTTTTTTCCCACAGATTTAGTTAGTTGCATAGTTTAGTAAACTTTGTAGTGTTGTATTGCACAATACATATTGCATTAACATAATACTGAACAGAGAACAATAGAACATAAAATTAATTCCATTCGCCAGAAGAGTTCTGAATTATAAATTTGACAGATGGTGAGTTGTCAATACTTCATTACTTATGAAATAAGTTCTGCGCTTCAATATAATTAATGGAACATAGTGTGAGGTAATCTATATTTTCCAACTTTGTCTCTGTGTGTTTTTGGGTTGGGTCCTGCCTTGGAGCAGGGGCCAAGCTGTGGTTGAAGAATGTCAAGGGACCTGGTGTGCAATGCATAAGTTGATGTGATGAGATTCAGGTGAGCAATGGCAGTTGTTAGCCCAGTGGAGCTTGGGAGCTGGGGCCTGGGATAAAGGCAGTGAGCAGTTACGGTTCTCTGCCCTGTGCAGCTGGGGAGTATTTGTTGGCTCAACACAGCTGAGGAGCCAGGGTACCTGAGAAAGCCCATGAAAGGCACTCATTGGGGGCAGTCAGAGCTGGGATCCTATTGCCTGACAGGTCATTGCAGACAGAAGAAGCAAGTGAGCCTTCAGGCTGATTTGGAGCTGCTGTCGAAAGGAAATCAAAGGTTCATTCCTCAAAGGAGAGGTGTTGAAGTCCCTTGTGCGAGAGACACAGGAAGGGATTCTCCCTTGTTGACTCCGAAATTGCGAAACGCGACTGGGCGGAGAATCGGTTCCGCTGCTGAAATCGCAGTGGGTGCCGATTTGACGCCAAATTGCGATTCTCCGTCACCTCGGCAGCGGCGCCAATGTGTTCCAGAACGCATGTATAGTAAACACCATTTCCATATCATTAGCGTGCCTGACCCGGTATTCTCCAGGGCCTCCGCAATTCTCCTCCTCCGATGGGCCGAGATCCCGACAGCGCGGTTCACGTGTGCTTTTGATCATGAAACCAGCGTGGTGGCCGCTGAGGGAGATAGAGGGGTTATGGAAAGGGTCCAACATCGCCATAGTGTGCTGACAGTTGTGCTGCTGGCTGGGGGCTGCTGCCAGGGAGTATGGCGGGGGGTTTCAAGGAGGCGGGTTGTGCGGTCAGGGTGGACGGACATGGAACACCATTGCCGCAGCTGCACTTGCCACTGACTGCCCACTTAGTGCCATGGGTCATACAGGTGTCCCCCCAGACCAGCCCCCGAGGTGCCCTCTGGCCCCAGCCGACCCATCAGCTGTATGGACGTGCCCCAACACAACCAGTTCCATCTTGTTGGCTGGGATGAATATGTGTGGGGATTGTAATGTGTAAATGCGGCTGCAGCTCGTCAGCCTCCTGAGTGTAAATCACGCACCCAGTAAATCCCGCACCGTTTTTTATTAGAATCAATTGTGTTCCACGCGGTGCCGGTGCTAGCTCCTTAACAGACACGGAATTGGTCCAGGTGCGCCGGCAGTTTTTCTGTTGTGAAAGTCCATGAATTCTGCCTCAGCATCAACAATCTCAGAAACGGAGAATCCTGCCCAGAGTTTGAAAGACTTTGGGAGAATCTTTTCCGACTCCCAAATGGGGGAGGCGCTGGTTTGATGCCAGCTTTCGAGTCTCCGTCCCCTCCAAAATGGCATCATCGGGTTGCGCGCCACATACCTTTGGAACGGCATTGGCGTGTCATCGGAAGGGCCTCCCCGATGCTCTGCTCCCGATGGGCTGGATTTCCGACCGCGTGGTTGATGTGTGGTCTGAGTGGTCGGGAACCCGGCGTGGCAACCGCGGTCTATGTCCAGCCGCGCCACAGTCTGCTGGGAACCGTGATGCTTGCCGGGGGCTCCACTGAGAGCTGGTAGGGGGTGACCAGGGGGTGGCCAGGGGTTGTCTTGTGGGGCCGTCTTTGGCAGGTTGGGTTCGCGCACGACCGGCGCAATGTTGTATGACGTAACCACTGCAGGTCGTCGCCGTGTACGTGCGCGGCCACGGACCCGACCATTCTCCAGCCATTTTTGGCACGGGAGCCGGGTGTTTTACCCGGCGCCGCTGCTAGCCCCTCAACAATCCCGGAATCGGTGAGGGTTCATAAAACGCCAGTTCCCACACTGGTGTCGGAACTTAGCTGCAGTAATGGAGAATCCAGCCCTTTGTAAATCAGGGTGATCTGTAAAATTTAAGTACACTGCTGAGTAAATTTGTAAATTAGGGGCTGGTTTAGCACACGGCGAATAGCATCTTCCGGAGATAGCACAGGCAAATCGGTAGCATGAGCATCGTATGTCAGCTTTTGCCGGTTCCTGAGTTGCTGCACCTTTTGCAGCACTGGGAGGTGATCCAGGTCTGGAAAGTGGATGGCTGGAACAGTTGTCCACAGATCTCTACTCATGAGGAGTTGAGCCGGAGACATACTGGTGGATAGACGGGTTGCCCTGTATGCCAACAGCGCAAGGTTGAAGTCAGAAGCAGAGTCCGCAGCCTTGCAGAGCAGTTGCTTCACTATATGGATCCCTTTCTCAACCTTCCCGTTGGACTGTGGGTAGTGTGGGCTTGAGGTAATGTGGTTAAATTGGTACGACTTGGCGAATTTGGACCACTCTTGGTTGCGGAAGCAGGGACCATTGTCAATCATGACAGTGAGCGGAATACCATGCCTGGCAAATGTCACCTTGCAGGCCTTGATGACTGTCCTTGGTGTGAGGTCTGACAGCTTCACAACTTCCGGCTAATTTGAGAAGTAATCTATGATGAGCACATAGTCACGCCCATTGGCGTGAAAAAGGTTGATTCCCACCTTGGACCACGGAGCGGTCACGATCTTGTGTTGCTGGAGTGTTTATTTTGTTTGAGCAGGCTGGAAACGCTGGCAGGTCGCACCATTGAGGACCATGTTGGATATGTCCTGGCTGATTCCAGGCCAATAGACAGCCTGCTGGGCCCTGTGCCTACACTTTTCGTGGATTTGTTTGAGCACTAATCTCTGCAGACTGTGAAGAGTAACGATACGATCTAGATTGAGGAGGATCCCCTCGACGACTGTCAGGTCGTCCTTCACATTAAAGAACTGAGGCCATTGCCCTTTTTGCCAGCCATTTGCAAGGTGGTGCACTACACGCTGCAGAAGAGGGTCTTTGGCAGTCTCTTCACGAATGCTGATCACTCTTTCATCTGAGGCCGGGAGGTTGCTGGCATACAGCTGCACTTGTGCCTCAATCTGGCGGATGAAGTCAACCTGTTCACAGGGCGAGGTGATGGAGCGGGACAGGGCATCCGCAATTATCAGCTCCTTGCCTGGTGTGTATATTAACTTAAAATCGTACCTTCGGAGTCAAAGGAGAGTGCACAAAAGCCTGGGCGTCATGTCATTCAAGTCCTTATGAATGATATGGACAAAGGGTCTGTTATCAGTCTCCACTGTGAATGTTAGTAGACCGTAGAAGTAGTCATGGAACTTTACAATGCCGGTTAGGAGACCCAGGCACTCTTTTTCTATTTGGGCGTACCTCTGTTCAGTAGGAGTCATGGCCCTTGACGCATAAGCAACTGAAACCCAGGACGAGGAGTCATCCCTCTGGAGGAGCACCGCACCAATGCCGTCCTGGCTTGCGTCCGTGGAGATTTTTGTTTCACTGTCCGGTCAAAAAACGCGAGTACTGGAGCAGTGGTGAGATTTGCTTTGAGCTCAAGCCATTCTGCTTGATGTGTGGGTAGCCAATGGAATGCAGTGGATTTCTTCACCAGATGCCTGAGAGCCGTGGTGTGTGAGGCCATGTTGGGAATGAATTTTCCCAAGAAGTTCACCATTCCGAGGAAGCGTAGTGCCGCCTTCTTGTCTTCCGGGGTTTTCATGGCGTTAATGGCCTTGACCTTGTCCGAATCTGGTCGCACACCCTGCTGGGATATCTGGTCGCCCAAGAACTTGATGGTTGACATGCCAAAGGAGCACTTGGCCTTGTTCAGCTTGAGGCCGTTTGCATGGACACGTCGAAAGACCTGTTGAGACAAGATACTTGTTCCTCGGGGGTCGTGGACCATATGATTACATCATCTACGTCGACACGTACACCCTCAATGCCCTCCATCATCTGCTCCATGATCCTGTGGAAGATTTCAGAGGCTGAGACAATGCCGAACGGCATACCGTTATAACAGTACCTGCCAAATGGTGTGTTGAACGTGCAGAGCTTCCTGCTGGACTTGTCCAGTTGTATCTGCCAGAAACCACGCGATGCATCTAGCTTCGTGAAGAATTTGGCATGCGCCATCTCACTGGTCAGTTCCTCCCGCTTCGGGATCGGGTAGTGTTCGCACATTATGTTCTGGTAAAGTTCATTGGGATTTTTGTGTATCCGCAATTCTCCTGAGGGCTTCTTCACACAGACCATCGAGCTGACCCAGTCAGTCGGATCCGTCACTTTGGAGATGATGCCCTGGCCTTGGAGCTCCTGTAACTGTGCCTTTAAACGTTCCTTCAGAGGAACATTGGAAGAGGACATGGCATGGAGTCGCTGTACGAGGTTCAGTAGCTTGCATGCATGGGCACCGGGCAGGGCTGCCTTAGCAGTTTGACATTGATGGTCTTGTTGGAGACGAATAGATGACAAGATCCTAGTGCAGTTATGGCATTGCCATGGTAATCGAGGAGCTGGCAGGCTGGTGGAAGAATTTTGGGTTGCTTTTTAATGCGGTCAAAATCAGCTGGAGAGATGAGGGGCGAAATTCTCCCCCAACGGCGCGATGTCAGCCGACTGGCGCCCAAAACGGCGCCAATCAGACGGGCATCGCGCCGCCCCAAAGGTGCGGAATGCTCCGCATCTTTGGGGGCCGAGCCCCGACATTGAGGGGCTAGGCCGGCGCCGGAGGGATTTCCGCCCCGCCAGCTGGCGGAAATGGCGTTTGTTGCCCCGCCAGCTGGCGCGGAAATGACATCCTCGGGCGGCGCATGCGCGGGAAACTGTCAGCGGCCGCTGACACTCCCGCGCATGCGCAGTGGAGGGAGTCTCTTCCGCCTCCGCCATGGTGGAGGCCATGGTGGAGGCGGAAGGGAAAGAGTGCCCCCACGGCACAGGCCCGCCCGCAGATCGGTGGGCCCCGATCGCGGGCCAGGCCACCGTGGGGGCACCCCCCGGGGTCAGATCACCCCGCGCCCCCCCCCCAGGACCTCGGAGCCCGCCCACGCCGCCTTGTCCCGCCGGTAAATACCTACTTTAATTTACGCCGGCGGGACAGGCAATTTCTCGGCGGGACTTCGGCCCATTCGGGCCGGAGAATTGAGCGGGGGGGCCCGCCAACTGACGCGGCGCGATTCCCGCCCCCGCCCAATCTCCGGTACCGGAGACTTCGGCAACCGGCGGGGGCGGGATTCACGGCGGCCAACGGCCATTCTCCGACCCGCTGGGGGGTCGGAGAATGACGCCCGAGATTAGCAGAAGCACCTGTGTCCAGCTTGAACTGGATGCTGCATTGAATTACATGTATGACAGCACGCCATTCGTCCGCGGAATCCACATTGAGGATAGATAGGCAGCTTGCTGAACTTGAGGAGGCATACTCACATGTAGTTATGATGGCCACACGATAGGGGGACTCAAGGCAGTCGTCCTCTGGATCCGTAATGCTACCAGGATCAGAATCCAGTCAACCTTGCTGTACACATCGAACGCGCTTCCGTTGGAATTGGGATCGCTGGCCCTTCACTGGTGGTGCAGGCCAGCACAAGGCTGCATAATGTCCAGGCTTCCCGCAATTTAATGCCTGCCTTTTGCGGGGCATTGCCGCTTTAAGTGGGAGGTGCCGCAGTTCCGACACGTCATGACATTGACGTCGTTACGTTGCGTGCGTCGTCGCACAGGCGCATTGCGATCAGTTGACGTTCACACCTGCGCAGTTTGGTTTTCGGCTGCTTGGTTCTCCAGTTCATGCTGCGCATGCGTGGGGCCCCGGGAAAAGCGCGCAAAATGGCCGCTTTCATCGATACTGAGGCGCTGCATCCGGGCAATGGCCTGTACACTCTCTGCCTCGTCGGAGGCAAGTTTTTCGTATTCTGCCGATTTGAAACGGGAGTACCAATTTCTCACATGTTCATGCACTGTACACGTCTCGATTGCGACTGGCAGGGTCAAGTGCGTAATTTTGAGGAGTTGCTCCCACAAGGAATTAGAGTACACCCCAAACACGATGGAAGATATAGCGCTCAACGCTCTCATTTGTTTCGACTTCACAGTGACTGTCGAACTTCTCCAAAACGGTCTTGAATTTGGTCTTGTCCTGGACATCGGTAAAATTAAGCGAGTTGAAAACCTGGATGGCTTGGTCCCCCGCAGTTGATTTTTCTGGCATCCTCGAGGTCTGAGGCTTCAATGTAGAGAAGGAACCTTTGCTTGAAGACCCGCCAGTTGGCGCCATGTTTGCTGGAGATCCGTAGCTGTGGAGGGGCCTGGATTTTCTCCATGCCGCTGGAAGGCACTTGCTGGTCGTCACGGAATCACTCGAGGTAAACCACTTAGACATAGTAGACTACTGGTACCATGTTGTGTTAATCACCTTGGGGTAACACGGACTCCAACTGGATGCAGCTGTAATTGAAAGGACAGCACGGTAGCACAGTGGTTAGCACAATTGTTTCCCAGCTCCAGGGTCCCAGGTTCGATTCCCGGCTTGGGTCACTGTCTGTGCGGAGTCTGCACGTTCTCCCCGTGTGTGCATGGGTTTCCTCCGGGTGCTCCGGTTTCCTCCCACAGTCCAAAGATGTGCAGGGTAGGTGGATTGGCAATGCTAAATTGCCCTTCGTGTCCAAAATTGCCCTTAGTGTTGGGTGGGGTTACTGGGTTATGGGGATAGGGTGGAGTTGTGCGGTTGGGTAGGGTGCTCTTTCCAAGAGCCGATGCAGACTCGATGGGCCGAATGGCCTCCTTCTGCACTGTAAATTCTATGAAAGTAGACTCCAAACTTTGATGTTAGTTCAATACGCTTTATTGACCTTGTTAAGCAGTGCACACAGTTCGCTGTGGGTTTGACACTCTACTAATCTCAGCGTGCTTACTATAACTAACTAGACCAGACTAGCTCTGAGCCACGTGTAGAAGGTGCTAACTGATACATACACCCTGTCACTGCAGTTGTCACCAGTGGAAAGAGGCAGAGTGTTGATGCCTTGTGTGTTTTATAGTGGGATACCACCTTCTAGTGTTCTGCCTGGTGATTGGTTGTGTTCTGTCCTGTGTGTTGATTGGCTGTACTGGGTGTCTGTCACTGCCTGTCTGTATCTCATTATGTGCATGAATGCATATGATGACAGGGGGATTATGGGGGAACAGGCTGAGTGGCCGGGGTGCCACCCCATGAGACTTGGGCGGTGCCCAGGCACAGACCGCCATTGCCGCAGCTTGCAAGGCAGCAATCTTGTTGCTCACCCTACTGACCACCCACATTGGCCTGTGGTTCTGCCAAGTGACACCGGTCATATGGGTGCCCCCAACCCCACACCCCACCCTCCGCTATTCCTCCCCACCTGGCCGGCATCTGCTGGTGGGGCATCAGGGGACTCACCCAGGGCAATGCACACTGTAGCCCAGACAGGGCGCCGGGCGGGGGCTAGCAAGTGTCGGCTAGCAACGGCAGTGCCAGACGACACTAACTCTGCATCGGGGACAGGCACCAGAGCCAGAGGCCATGGTGCCCGGCACTGACGGGGCCAGGGCTGCGGGGAGGTGGGGGGAGGGGGCATGAAGGGGGTGGAGCCCACAGTGCCAACCGGGGCCATCAGGTAGCCCATCAGAACAGGTTTGGCACGGGGGTACGTACCATGTTAACATGTAGGTCTTTCACCAATGGATATTGGAATTCAGCAATGGCGGACTTCCTGCCAGTTGCACAGCCCTGGGGAATGCCCTGTGGCTGTACAAGGTGGTACTGCTCAAGGAGAAGGAGGAAGCTGCAGCAGTGGAGCATGCAGCAGAAGAACAGGAGCTGCCCAGGTTGGAGAGCCAGTCGCCCAACAGGCTGAGGAGGAGGAGGTGCTAAGGAGGCTCAGCATGAGGCCTCGTGTGTACCGGCATTGCCTGTCATTCGAGGACCTGCCGGACCGGGCATGCCATCGAAGACTCCGGTTGAGCAGGCAGCCAGTGCGACATATCTGCCAGATCATGGCATACCTGACACCGCGGGGGTATGGGGGAGGACATGCGCTCCCGGTGGCCATCAAGGTGACAGTCACCCTGAACGTCTACGCAATGGGGTACTTCCAGGTGCCAAATGGGGACCTGTCACATCTCACAGACCTCGGTGCACAGGTACATCTGCACCGTCACAGAGGCCCTATCCATTTCAATGTGGACCAAGCCCACCAGGATGCCCGGGCTGTGGGGTTCATTGCCATTGCCGAGATGCCCCAGGTCCAGGAGTGATTGGCGGGATGCATGACCGCCTACGCGCACCTGCAGATGACGGCTGCTCGACACAAACCGACAGGGGTTCGACTCGATGAACATGCAGTTGATATGTGACCATCAGCTGTGCATCATTCGCGACAGTGCCCGATGCCTAGGCTGTGTGCATGAGGCCTTCATCCTGGCACACTCGACGATTCCTGACATGTTCGAGAGATCCCCCCCATCCCGCAGCTGAGGAGTTGGTTGAGTGACAGGGTTTATCCTCTGTGGTCGTGGCTGATGATACCTATCCGGAGGTCATGGACCGACGCTGAGATCCGCCACAACGACGCCCATGCAGTGAACAGGTCTGTGATCGAGTGTTGCTTTGGCCTCCTGAAAATATGGTTGAGGTGCTTGGACCGCTCTCGAGGGCCCCTCCAGTATGATGCTGAGAGGGTCGCCCGCATCGTGGTGGCCTGATGCATCAGCCACAACATCGCGCAGCAGAGGGGTGACGTGCTGGAGGAGTAGGATAAGCATCAGGCCCCATCTGATGATATGGATGTGGGGGAGGGGGATGATGGGCAGGACATGGGGCCCAGGCAGGCACAGGAGGCCGCAAGACGCGTGTGCCATGGCCAACGCGCAAGGGGCACTCTGAGCGCCTTCAGGTTCACTGACTGGGGGCCTTCCATCCCCCACCCCTCCTGGCCACCCTCCCGCCTGTACCCACTGTGATACATACCTGCCACACTATAGGGTGCTGACGTTGGGTTGGCAGTAAAACCAGGTCTGGTCCATGGAAGATGATGATAACCCTGCGATGAGCTCGGGTGCTCCGCATCGTTTGACAAATGTCTGCCTTCCGCCCACAGTAGCACTTTCCACTGTCCACCTGCGTGCTCCCTCCATGCAAGCTGGCCATTCCATCACATGGTGCGAACGGATCCCTGGTGTGATGGTGACAGTCGAGGGAGGGTGGGGAGCCCAGACGACCCTCAATGTCCGCCTATTCCCCCCCCCCCACCCCTCCCCTACCCCCCCACCACACTCCCTGGCCAGCTCAGACCAGCCCACCTCTCACACCCATATGACAGAGCACCGAGGTAAGTTGTAACAGTGTGAACAGGTGTTTAATGTGACAATGTACATATTGATTTGTGCCATAGCCCCTATCATTAAACTGTGCCTGGCACCCATGCCAATATAACTGGTGTCTAACATTCTGGCATTTCGGACCCTAATGCTTCATCTTAGTGGATCCCAGATGGTACAGGGGAATTGGTGGCGGCCTGCTGTGATTCCCACCTGCGATCTGGTTTCCCGTTGGTGGCCGCCTTCTGGGCGACCAGGTCTGGATGGGCCTGGCTGCTGCTCGGGTGTACCCGGGTAGTCTGGTGCTGCCCTGTTCTGCCTGCTGCCCACCAGGGGCAGGATGGGGAGGGTCCGAGGTGCTGCGGTGTTCTGGCACCCCCCCTGCAGGAGTCACCGGCACGGGCCATATCATCTCCTCCTCCCTCGGGGTGCCAGATGGCCCCGGGCTACTCCAAGGGATGGGCGTGCAAACGAAGCTATCCCCAGAGGTTCCCCTGCCACTTGGTGCTGTCCTGGAAGCTCGCCCTGGTCTCGACCAGGGTCTATATGATGACGGTCATGGAGCTCAGGGAGTGGGCATTCGCCGTCTGAGACTGCACCACATCACCCATTGCCACTACCTTCTGGGTTTGTGTCACATCAGCCAGTGACTGTGTCATCTCCCTCTGTGTCTGTGCCTCGTCGGCCAGCACCTGGGAATGCACCGACGTTCCCAGCCATGGCCTGCTGTGACTGGGCCACGCTCAGGAACGCCACTGTGATTTCCAGGTGGCTCTGGCACATGTTTAACTGTGAGGCGGCAACCCTGACCTGGGCCTTGGCCACTGCCTGCACAGAATGCCCCAGGCCTTGGACATGCTCATCACTAGCCAAAAACCATCGCCCTTAATGTCTCCACTATGGACGCCACCCGTGCCGTGTTGGCCTGGGTGGCACGTATGGTCGGCACCACCTCCTGCTGTTGTATGTGGTTGGACTCCAACCTCCGCCTGTTGGTTTTGGATGCTCACCGACAACCCCTCATGTAGCCCCTGGCTCTGCGACTGTTTCTCAACTATAGGTGGGAGTCACATCTGTCCATTCCAGAAGCCCAAAACCCATCTGGACGGCAGCTAGTGCCTGGGATCGGCCCTGCCTCCAACCATCCGCCCCCTCGGGTGTTCCTACCTCCACCTGCTGTACCGGAACAGCTGTGTGATGCGCATCAGATAGTGTCCCAGGAGCCTCTTCACTAACATGCCCAACTGAGCTGAGTGTCTATGGGACGGTGGAGGGTGTTGAAGACAGCTGTGATGGGAATTCAGTGTCATCTCCGGACTTGAGCTCTAGGATGTCCTGAGGCTCGAGCGGAGGGCTGGTGTCCGAACTGCTCTCAGCATTGGTGCCCGGCTCACGGGGTGGGAGAGTGGGGGTGGGGGTTGGGAGGTGGGGGGGGTGCTCCGGCTGTGGCAGTGGCTGGAGGCGGGGGAGACCAGGTAGACCCTCCCATCTCCAGGAGGTCCTGCCAGACACACGACGAGATGCATGATTAGATCGCGAGACTGGAGTGAGGGTGGGGATGCAGGGGTGGTGAGGGTAAGGGTGAGGGTGTAGGGTGAGGGTAGGGGTGAGGGTGGTGTGAAGATGGTGTAGGGGTGATGTAGGGTGAGGGGTTGAGGGTGGTGTGGGGTGAGAGTGGTGTGAGGATGGTGTGGGGGTGAGGGTGATGATGAGAGTGGCATGGGGGTGAAGGTGGTGTGAGGATGGTGTAGGTGTGAGAGTGGGGGTAATGATGAGAGTGGCATGGGGGTGAGGGTGGCATGGGGGTGTGGGTGGTGTGAGGAGGGTATAGCAGTGAGGGTGGGGGTGAGGGTGTTGTAGAATGAGGGTGATGTAGAGTGAGGGTGGTGTAGGGGTGAGGGTGGGGGTGATGATGAGAGTGGCATGGGGGTGAGGGTGGCATGGGGGTGTGGGTGGTGTGAGGAGGGTATAGCAGTGAGGGTGGGGGTGAGGGTGTTGTAGAATGAGGGTGATGTAGAGTGATGGTGGTGTAGGGGTGAGGGTGATGATGAGGGTGGTGTGGGGTGAGGGTGGCATGGGGGTGAGGGTGGTGTGAGGAGGGTATAGGGGTGAGGGTGAGGGTGTTGTAGAATGAGGGTGATGTAGAGTGATGGTGGTGTAGGGGTGTGGGTGGGGGTGATGATGAGGGTGGGGTGAAGGTCGGGTGTGGGTGGTGTTGTGGGGGTTTATCACACGGAACCACAACTCAGCAGGGTCTCACTTCCTTGTAGCGGCCAAATTCCAACCCGGTGGCCTACCTTTCCTCCGGGCCGCCGATCACGTCCAGGGCTCTCTGCTCTACCATGGTCAGGGGCCGCAGACCTGGCGGTCCCCCTCCCGTTTGCTCCCGCTCACGGCTGTTATGGGCGGCCTTCTCCTGGGGGCAATGCAAATGGAAAACGACAGTGTTAGGCAGTCCGACGTATGCAGCCCAGGCGGTGGGTACCTGGTGGCCTGAATGACCAGGGCACACGGCCATGGTGGCCGGTATAGGTGCCGGCATGTGATGCAGGATGGGGGTTCCGCCGCCCTCCAGATTAGGGGGTGTCGAGTTATGTGGGTAATTGCCAGGGAGGTCGTGCTCAGGTGCCCTCTTTGATCCACATACTTACCTATTGATCGTGAGAAGATCCATAGTGCTAAATCATTCTCTTTTGTGTGTTATTGTTGGCAGCTGTCTCTGTGCTGGTATTGCTCCTTTAGTTTAGGCACACTGTGCAGTCTTCAAAGTTTGCTGGACATGCAATGCATTAATCATCATCTGATACATGACACGTATGTCCTTGAGGAGGCACTTGAGAGTTGATGAGTGTGAAGTGTGATCACAACAAACAAGGCTATTTCCTCATTTGAAATACCTTCAGATGTGAAGCTAGAGGCTGCTCACAGTCCAGGGGGGTAAAGTTGACTTTCAGGATAGAAGCAACAGCAGGGCTCTGTCCTGGAGGTGTTCGTTAGGAAAGACAGGCTGCAGCTGTGCTTGCCTCTGTTATGCGTCTCTGCAATGTTTAAGGATGGTCTGAAGGCATCACAGACGCAAAGCCCCTCATCCCCCGGCCCAGGGGTGACCCCCCGACCGAGAACAACCTCTGACCAAGCCCAACCCCCCTGCGAGCACTGTGCCAGCAACCCCTGTACTCTTGCATGCTTGATAATGGAAATGGCTGCTCACCTCCTCGCTTCCCCTCAGCAGCCATTGCGCCAGTTTCACGTTTTTAAGAGGAGTACTAATAGATGCCCGCAAGATTTCTCGCTGGGTAATTACCAGGAGACTGCTGAATTTGACTTCAATCTCGCTAATGAGATTGAAATGAATGGAAATAAGTGTTAATGATATTCTCGCCATCTTTAGACGAGATCCGGAAATCACTAATGGGAGCGGTGAATTGTAAACGTGTTTATGCCCGGCGTGAATCTCAATATTTGGCCATTCCCGCTATTCACCCAGTTCTCCCCGATCTGTGCTGGGTGCAACGCGATGATTAAATCGTTCCTGTGACCAATTTAAGAAAACAGAACATTGGCTATAGATAATGTTAAACTAACCAGAACTGATAGATTTTGCTTTCACGCCTGTGTAATGAATCACACGTACTTAAATCAATACGTATAGAAGTTACAACAGGGCAACAGGTTATTTGGCCCAATTACTGCATGTCAGTGCTTCATTCACTCATATGTGCTCTGACTAAAAAACGGTCTTTGGCTCAATGCTTGCCGATGTCTCATTTAGAGCTGTTTTTGTGATGTTGGGTGCTCTGAGGTACAGACGAACCAACACGGTTGCGATTGGTACAACGCAGTTTTATTCCAACTAGTTATTTACACATCTGTCTTGGTACTCAGCACGTGGTAACAGGATGAGTGTCTTGTTAATGAGGTCCTGGCCTTGTCCTGTCTCCAGATGGACTGGCCAGCAGGTGTCGTGTTTCTTGTCTTATACTGTGTCTGCTCTTGTCTGTGAATGGCTGTCGTGTTATGTGTGCTAATTGGTCTGTTGGTCTGTCTATCATGATGTGTGTGTTGTGATGTGTGTTTGAATATCATGACATCCCCCCTTTTTTACAAGATTATGTGCCTACGTGGTTATAAATATGAATGTGACTTCCGAGTGCGGTGATGACCAGCTAAGTCGCACGTTTCGGCAGCTCCCGGTGGAAGGGACTTTTGGGCTCTTGATAGGAGCCCCAACGGCAATTTTAACGGCTAAAAACACTGTGCGGTAAACCAGAAGGGAATCCCCCCTGGACACGGATGGAAAAAGGAGAGGAAAGTGGCCGGATTGCGGTGGATCCTCTAGAGCAGCGGCAAGGAAGGCAAGCACAAAGCAAGATGGCGTCGGAAGGAGGCAGTTTAATATGGGGCCCTGACCAACAAGAGTTCCTGCGGCGTTGCGTGGAAGAACTTAAAAAGGAGATGAAGAAGGAGCTGTTGGCCCCGATATTACAGGCGATTGAAGGGCTAAAGGAGGAGCAAAAGACCCAGGAGCAGGAGCTTCGGGTCGTGAAGGCAAAGGCTGCTGAGAATGAGGACGACATACAGGGCCTGGTGGTGAAAACGGAGATCCACGAGGCACAACACAAAAGATGTGTGGAAAGGCTGGAGGTGCTGGAGAATAATGCGAGGAGGAAGAATTTAAGGATTCTTGTTCTTCCCGAAGGTGCAGAAGGGGCGGACGTCGGGGCATATGTGAGCACGATGCTGCACTCGTTAATGGGATCGGAGGCCCCGACGGGCCCATTGGAGGTGGAGGGAGCCTATCGAGTTATGGCGCGAAGACCGAGGGCTGGAGAAATTCCTCGAGCCATAGTGGTGAGATTTCTCCGATATCAGGACAGAGAGATGGTCCTCAGGTGGGCAAAGAAAACTCGGAGCAGTAGGTGGGAGAACGCGGTGATCCGCGTATATCAAGATTGGAGTGCGGCGGTGGCGAGAAAGAGGGCGGTTTTAATCGGGCCAAGGCGGTGCTGCACAAAAGGAAGGTTAAATTTGGAATGCTGCAGCCGGCAAGACTGTGGGTCACACATCAAGGGAAACACCACTACTTTGAAACGGCAGAAGAGGCGTGGACATTTATTGTCGAGGAGAAACTGGAATAAGCGGGCTAGAAAAATAACGTTTGGGACATAGTGGTGGGGCGAATATGTGGGGTGAAGATGGGGGGAAAAGGGGGAAGAGATGATTTCCCAAGTTGATAATCCTGCGACCCTGTAACTTTTCTCTCTTCCCCATGCCGTGGGGGAGGGGGGGAGGGAGGATGAGGAGCTGGGGGCGCCGGCCATTGGGGGCGGGGCCAAATGGGAAGCGCGGGCTTTGTTCCCGCACTATGGTAATCATGGCGGGAACAGGGAAGCAGGAAGGAGGGGGCCTAGGACAGTGGGAGCCGAGGTCACGGGGGGAAGCCGAGGTCGGCCAGAGTTTGCTGACTTCTGGGAGCAAAATGGGGGGTACAATTACGCTAGTGAGGGATCTAGGGGGGGGGGGTTAACTGGGTTGCTGCTGCTGGGGAGACGGGGGAGCTGGTATGGGGTGGGGTGGTCGGGGCAGGAGGGCGCCGTTGGGGGGAGATACGGCTACGTGGGAACCGGGTGAGGAGCAGGATTGAAAAAGGGGATGGCTAGTCGACAAGGGGGGGTTAAAGAGCCCCCCAACCCGGCTGATCACGTGGAATGTGAGAGGGCTGAACGGGCCGATAAAGAGGGCACGGGTACTCGCACACCTAAAGAAACTTAAGGCAGATGTGGTTATGCTGCAGGAGATGCATCTGAAACTGATAGACCAGGTCAGACTACGCAAAGGATGGGTGGGGCAGGTGTTTCATTCGGGGCTAGACGCAAAAAACAGGGGGGTGGCTATACTAGTGGGGAAGCGGGTAATGTTTGAGGCAAAGACCATAGTGGCGGATAGTGGGGGCAGATACGTGATGGTGAGTGGCAAATTGCAAGGGGAGGCGGTGGTCTTAGTGAACGTATATGCCCCGAAGTGGAATGATGCCAACTTTATGAGGCCTATGTTAGGACGTATCCCGGACCTAGAGGTGGGGAAGTTGGTAATGGGTGGAGATTTTAATACGGTGCTGGTCCCAGGGCTGGACAGATCGAGGTCCAGGACCGGAAGGAGGCCGGCTGCAGCTAGGGTGCTTAAGGGCTTTATGGAGCAGATGGGAGGAGTAGACCCCTGGAGATTTAGTAGACCTAGGAGTAAGGAGTTTTCATTTTTCTCCTATGTCCACAAAGTTTATTCACGGATAGACTTTTTTGTTTTGGGAAGGGCACTGATCCCGAAGGTGACGGGGACGGAGTACACGGCTATTGCTATTTCGGATCACGCTCCACATTGGGTGGACCTGGAGATAGGGGAGGAAAAAGAACAGCGTCCACCCTGGAGAATGGACATGGGATTATTGGCAGATGAGGGGGTGTGTTTAAGGGTGAGGGGGTGTATTGAAAGGTACTTGGAACTCAATGATAATGGGGAGGTCCAGGTGGGAGTGGTCTGGGAGGCGCTGAAGGCAGTGGTTAGAGGGGAGCTGATATCTATTAGGGCACATAAAGGAAAGCAGGAGGGTAGGGAAAGGGAGCGGTTGTTGAAAGAACTTCTGAGGGTGGACAGACAATATGCGGAGGCACCGGAGGAGGGACTGTACAGGGAAAGGCAAAGGCTACATGTAGAATTTGACTTGTTGACTACGGGTAATGCAGAGGCACAATGGAGGAAGGCACAGGGTGTACAGTACGAATATGGGGAGAAGGCGATCAGGTTGCTGGCCCACCAACTGAGGAAAAGGGGAGCAGCGAGGGAGATAGGGGGGGTGAGAGATGAGGAGGGAGAGATGGAGCGGGGAGCGGAGAGAGTGAATGGAGTGTTCAAGGCATTTTATGAAAGATTATATGAAGCTCAGCCCCCAGATGGGAAGGAGAGAATGATGTGCTTTCTGGATCAGCTGGAATTCCCTAAGGTGGAGGAGCAGGAGAGGGCGGGACTGGGAGCACAGATTTTGACGGAGGAAGTAGTAAAAGGGATTGGGAGCATGCAGGCGGGGAAGGCCCCGGGACCAGATGGATTCCCAGTTGAATTCTATAGGAAATATATGGACTTGCTGGCCCCGCTACTGATGAGAACCTTCAATGAGGCGAGGGAAAGGGGGCAGCTGCCCCCGACTATGTCAGAGGCAACGATATCACTCCTCCTAAAGAAGGAAAAAGACCCGCTGCAATGCGGGTCCTTTAGGCCTATTTCCCTCCTGAATGTGGACGCTCAGATTCTGGCCAAGGTAATGGCAACGAGGATAGAGGATTGTGTCCCAGGGGTGGTTCATGAGGACCAAACTGGGTTTGTGAAGGGGAGACAGCTGAATACAAATATACGGAGGCTGGTAGGGGTAATGATGATGCCCCCACAAGAGGGGGAAGCGGAGATAGTGGTGGTGATGGATGCCGAGAAAGCATTTGATAGAGTGGAGTGGGATTATTTGTGGGAGGTGCTGAGGAGATTTGGCTTTGGAGATGGGTATATCAGATGGGTACAGTTGCTGTATAGGGCCCCGATGGCGAGCGTGGTCACGAATGGACGGGGGTCTGATTGTTTTTGGCTCCATAGAGGGACGAGGCAGGGATGTCCTCTGTCCCCGTTACTGTTTGCACTGGCGATTGAGCCCCTGGCCATAGCATTGAGGGGTTCCAGGAAGTGGAGGGGAGTACTCAGGGGAGGAGAAGAACACCGGGTATCTCTGTATGCGGATGATTTGTTGCTATATGTGGCGGACCCGGCGGAGGGGATGCCAGAGATAATGCTGATACTTGGGGAGTTTGGGGATTTTTCAGGGTATAAATTGAACATGGGGAAAAGTGAGTTGTTTGTGGTGCATCCAGGGGAGCAGAGCAGAGAAATAGAGGATTTACCGTTGAGGAAGGTAACAAGGGACTTTCGGTACTTGGGGATCCAGATAGCCAAGAATTGGGGTACATTACATAGGCTTAATTTTACACGGTTGGTGGAACAGATGGAGGAGGACTTTAAGAGATGGGACATGGTGTCCCTGTCACTGGCGGGTAGGGTGCAGGCGGTTAAAATGGTGGTCCTCCCGAGATTCCTTTTTGTGTTTCAGTGCCTCCCGGTGGTGGTCACGAAGGCTTTTTTCAAAAGAATCGAGAAGAGTATTATGAGTTTTGTGTGGGCTGGGAAGACCCCGAGAGTGAGGAGGGGATTTTTGCAGCGCAGTAGGGACAGGGGGGTGCTGGCACTACCGAGCCTAAGTGAGTACTACTGGGCCGCCAATATTTCAATGGTGTGTAAGTGGATGGGAGAAGAGGAGGGAGCGGCGTGGATGAGATTGGAGAGGGCGTCCTGCAGGGGGACTAGCCTACAAGCTATGGTGACGGCACCGTTGCCGTTCTCACCGAAGAAATACACCACAAGCCCGGTGGTGGTGGCTACATTGAAAATTTGGGGGCAGTGGAGACGGCATAGGGGAAGGACGGGAGCCTCGGTGCGGTCCCCGATAAGAAATAACCATAGGTTTGTTCCGGGGAGAATGGATGGGGGATTTGGAGCATGGCAAAGAGCAGGGGTAGCACAATTGAGAGATCTGTTCGTAGATGGGACGTTTGCGAGTCTGGGAGCGCTGACGGAAATATATGGGTTGCCCCAAGGGAATGCATTTCGGTATATGCAACTGAGGGCTTTTGCAAGGCAACAGGTGAGGGAATTCCCGCAGCTCCCGACGCAGGAGGTGCAGGATAGAGTGATCTCAGAGACATGGGTGGGGGATGGTAAGGTGTCGGACATATATAGGGAAATGAGGGACGAGGGGGAGATCATGGTAGATGAGCTGAAAGGAAAATGGGAAGAAGAACTGGGGGAGGAGATTGAGGAGGGGCTGATGCCCTACGTAGGGTAAACTCATCGTCCTCGTGTGCCAGGCTAAGCCTGATACAATTTAAGGTGTTACACAGGGCGCATATGACTGGAGCACGGCTCAGTAAATTTTTTGGGATAGAGGATAGGTGTGCGAGATGCTCGAGAAGCCCAGCGAATCACACCCACATGTTCTGGTCATGCCCGGCACTACAGGGGTTTTGGGTGGGGGTGGCAAAGGTGCTTTCGAAGGTGGTGGGGGTCCAGGTCGAACCAAACTGGGGGTTGGCTATATTTGGGGTTGCAGAGGAGCCGGGAGTGCAGGAGGTGAGAGAGGCTGATGTTTTGGCCTTTGCGTCCCTAGTAGCCCGGCGCAGGCTATTGTTAATGTGGAAGGAAGCCAAACCCCCGGGTGTGGAGACCTGGTTAAACGACATGGCAGGGTTTATAAAGGGGGGGGGGGGAGGGGGGGGGAGGAATCGGACGGACTCTCAGGGATGTTATTGTATATGTATAGGCACTTGTTTTAGGTAATGTATATTGGACTGTTAGATTGTATCTTTGGAGAGTATTTATTTTTGACAAGGCAGTTGCCATTTAGTTTGGTTTTTGTTTCTGTTCATATATTATTTATTTATTTGTTTAAAACTGGCCACTGTTATTTATATTGCTTTATTGTTGTTTAAAAGAAACACTCCGTACTGTTATGTTTGGCCAAAAAATCTTGAATAAAATATATTTTTTTAAAATAAATAAATAAATAAATATGAATGTGTCCTGAGTGCAGCTAAAGGTGTGTGTGCGTGATATTTACAGCATGTACATGTGGCGTAACTATATACAAGGGGCAATGTCAGGTGTGGCATGCTAACGAGGTTGTACCACAACAAAAGAAGAACGTTGAAATGTGGTCCGATCAAACGAGACCTGGAACGATAAAACAGTGCCATGTTACAATACAGTAGTTGCTAAAACTTGACGTGTGAACAGTCTCATAAGTCCAGTCTAGTAGGTGGGCGACGAATTCGGGTTGACCGCTTCAAGGGTGGGTCGAGAACCACCGGCTGAGGTGCGAGCCTGGCCACGGGTGGTGACAGAAGTGGCATGGTATATGGCAGCTCCACGAAGTCGCTATCAGGAACCAGTGGAGGACACGACGTCTGTGTATGGTTCCGTTGCGAGCGTGGAAGGGCTCGTCGATTGCGCCTACGCACGGATCCATCCGGCATGCGTACCAGGAACGAGTGGGGAGCCACGCGTCGGAGAACTTCGGCAGGTGCTGACCAGCCACCGTCTGGTAGATGAATGCGGACGTTGTCTCCAGGGGCCAGGGAGGGAAGATGAGTTGCCCTTGTGTCGTACGATCTCTTCTGGCGATCGCGCTGCAGTTGCATCCTATGCAGTACTGGAGCATGGTCTATTGTTGATGCCAGGATGGAAGGCACAGTGGTTCTGAGGGCGCGACCCATCAGCAGCTGTGCTGGCGAGAGACCCGTGGCTAGTGGGGCCGAGCGATAGGCCAGCAGGGCGAGGTGAAAGTCCGATCCGGCAGCAGCAGCCTTGCAGAGGAGCCGCTTGGCAATGTGAATGCCCTTTTCTGCCTTTCCATTGAACTGGGGATGCAGAGGGCTGGACGTCACATGTGTGAAGCCATACGAGGCTGCAAAGGACGACCATTCATGGCTGGAAAAACAGGGCCCATTGTCCAACATGACAGTCATCGGAATGCCGTGGCGAGCAAAGGTGTCTTTGCAGGCCCTGATGACAGCAGGCGACGTCAGATCGTGCAGGCATATGACTTCTGGGTAATTGGAGTAGTCCATGATGATAACATAGTCCATGCCAAGCGCGTGAAATAGGTCGACACCCACCTTCGCCCAGGGGGACATTACCAGCTCATGGGGCAGAAGCGTTTCAGGAGGTTGCGCCGGCTGAAACCTTTGGCAGGTTGTAAAGTTGATCACCATGTTGGTAATATCGTCACTGATGCCCGGCCAGTATACCGCCTCTCGGGCCCTCCGTCTGCACTTCTCGACCCCCAAGTGGCCTTTGTGTATTTGATCGAGAACCAGCTGGCGCATACTGTGCGGAATGACAATCCTGTTCATCTTCAGAAGGATCCCATCAATGATGGCTAGGTCGTCTCGTACATTATAGAACTGTGGGCACTGCCCTTTGAGCCATCCTCCCGCCATGTGGCGCATCACTCGCTGTAAAAGGGGGTCGGCCGCTGTCTCTCGGCATATGCGGGCCAGACTAGAGTCGTCAGCCGGCAGATTTGCCGCTGTCAAGGCCACCTGTGCCTCGACCTGACATACGAACCCCTCCGCATCTGGCGGCGTGCTCACTGCTCTGGATAGGGCATCCGCCACGATGAGGTCCTTCCCTGGAGTGTAGACCAGTTGGAAGTCATACCTCCTGTGTTTCAGTAGGATGCGCTGGAGGCGAGGGGTCATCTCGTTCAGGTCCTTGTTAATTATGCTGACCAGGAGGCGGTGGTCAGCTTCGACCGTGAACCATGGAAGACCATAGACATAATCGTGGAACTTGTCTAAACCGGTTAGCAAGCCCAGGCATTCGTTTTCGATTTGCGCGTAGCGCTGCTCTGTGGGGGTCATAGCCCGCGATGCATAGGCAACCGGGGCCCATGACGACGTGTCATCCCTCTGCAGGAGCACTGCTCCAATGCCGGATTTGCTGGCATCAGTTGAGATTTTGGTGGGACGAGACGTGTCGAAGAACGCCAACACTGGTGCCGTGGTGAGTTTGCGTTTGAGCTAATCCCATTCCAGCTGGTGTGTGTGTTGCCACTGGAGCTCTGTAGATTTTTTTGACGAGGTGGCGCAGAGTCGTTGTGTGGGAGGCAAGGTTGGGACTGAATTTCCCTCGGAAGTTGACCATGCCAAGGAATCGTAGGACAGCCTTCTTGTCGGCCGGCTGCGGCATGGCTGTGATGGCGCTCACCTTGTCTGCATCCGGACGGACCCCTGACCGGGAGATGTGGTCCCCCAGGAACTTCAATTCGGTCTGGCCAAAGGCGCACTTGGCTCGGTTGAGGCGCAGGCCGTTTTCCCGTATGCGGGCAAAAACGCGTTGGAGACAATGTATGTGCTCCTGCGGTGTGGTGGACCAGATGATGACATCGTCCACATATACGCGCACCCCTTCGATGCCTTCCATCATCTGCTCCATGATTCTGTGGAAGACCTTGGATGCCGAGATGATGCCAAATGGCATCCGGTTGTAGCAGAATCTGCCGAAAGGGGTGTTGAAGGTACATAGCTTTCGGCTGGACGGGTCCAGTTGGATCTGCCAAAATCCTTTAGAAGCATCCAGTTTCGTGAATATCTTCGCTTGGGCCATTTCACTGGTGATCTCCTCCCGTTTGGGTATGGGATAATGTTCCCGCATAATGTTATTATTGAGGTCTTTGGGGTCTATACAGATGCGGAACTCGCCAGAGGGCTTCTAGACACACACCATGGAGCTGACCCATGGCGTGGGCTCCGTGACCCTGGATAGGACCCCTTGGTCCTGGAGATCCTGCAGCTGCAACTTGAGGCGGTCTTTAAGTGGCGCAGGAACCCTGCGAGGTGCGTGAACGACCGGGATGGTGTCCGGTTTGAGGCGAATTCGGTATGTGTATGGCAGTGTTCCGATGCCTTTGAATGCCTCCTGGTTGTGGGCGAGGAGCGATTGGAGCTGTGCATTGAACTCAGCATCCGGGAAGTCAGACGTGCCGTCTGGAGAGAGAGAAAGAATTCATTGCACAAGGTGGAGAGCCTTACATGCCTGTGCGCCCAGCAGGGAGTCCTTCGATGAGCCAACTATCTCGAACGAGAGTGTAGCCGTGTGTGTTTTGTGTGTCACCTGGAGCTGGCAGGATCCCATGGCCGGGATAACGTTCCCGTTGTAGTCGACCATCTTGCACCGGGATGGCTGGATTGGTGGTCTGACCTTCATGGCATAGAATGCTGACCATGCTATGAGGTTGGCAGATGCGCCAGTGTCCAGGAGGAAAGTGATCGGCGATCGGTTGACCGTCAGGGTGGCACTCCATTCATCGGCCTGATTGATGGTGTTGACCCGGTTCACATCAATGACCGCAACCCGGAAGGCGTCTTGGTCATCTGTGTCGTCGGTTTGGATGTCCTGATGTGGAGGCTGGATGGTCCGCACGTGTCTGCGAGGTTGTCGGAGATGTGGAAGATCCACAGGTTGAGCCGCTCGACAGTAGGCAGCGTAGTGGCCCATCTTGCCACAGCGTAGGCATTGTCGGGTTTTTGCAGGACATTGCCCTTTTAAATGTGCAGCTCCACAGTTGCCGCACGTCATGACGTCATGGCGTTCGTTACGCCACTGTGCATGCGCAGTTCGATCTTGCGTCGGGCGCGCCTGCGCAGTGCGTCCCTCAATGTTGCCGTTGGTTTTGGCGCGCACAAACGCGGGAGGCCTCAAAAACCGCATGAAACGGCCGCCCTCGTCCGGGCCGCGGGCCGGGAGAAACTCGATTGCCTGGATGCGTTCGGCCTCGTGGGCGGCCTGGCTTGCCGACTCGATCGCTTGGGACCCCCTCCGTGCCTGAAATTGGGCATAGCGGCTGGTCGCATTTTCATGCAGGACACAGGCTTCCATTGCAGATGCTAAGGTCAGGCCTTTAATTTTTAGAAGCTGCTGGCGTATGCCACTGGAGGCAATGCCAAAAACGATCTGGTCCCGGATCATGGACTCTGAGGTGGTGCCGTAACCGCAGGACTGCGCGAGTATGCGGAGGTGCGTCAGGAAGGACTGAAAGAGCTCATCCTTACCTTGTAGGTGCTGCTGAAAGATATACCTCTCAAAGCTTTCATTGAGCTCAACGTTGAAGTGCTGGTCGAGCTTGAGGAGGACCGTGTCATATTTAGATTTGTTCTCGCCTTCCGCGAACACCAAGGAGTTGTATACATCGATGGCGTGCTGACCTGCGGTAGTGAGGAGCATGGCAATCTTTGTTTCGTCCGAGGCGCCCTGTTTTTCATTGGCTCGCATGAACAGTTCGAATCGTTGCTTGAAGAGCTTCCAGTTGGTGCCCAGGTTCCCAGCGACTTGCAATGGCTGCGGTTTGTTGTGGGTGTCCATGGCTCAGGATGGCAGATTTACCGGTAAGTATCGATTTATTCACTGGTACCATGTGGTGTTGGGTGCTCTGAGGTACAGACGAACCAACACGGTTGCGATTGGTACAACGCAGTTTTATTCCAACTAGTTATTTATACATCTGTCTTGGTACTCAGCACGTGGTGACTGTGTGAGTGTCTTGTTAATGAGGTCCTGGCCTTGTCCTGTCTCCAGATGGACTGGCCAGCAGGTGTCGTGTTTCTTGTCTTATACTGTGTCTGCTCCTGTCTGTGATTGGCTGCCGTGTTATGTGTGCTAATTGGTCTGTTGGTCTGTCTATCATGATGTGTGTGTTGTGATGTGTGTTTGAATATCATGACAGTTTTCTTAGCAGTTTTAGTCAGTGGTGATTTGTCATTGCCCTCCACCCTCAGTGGAAGGGCAGGGAGATGGTCTACCTCAACTGGAATGCAAATTCAACCAAATGCTGTTCGAGTTATTCCGAATCACATTTAACCAACTGAGCTAACTCACCCCCACACCCCTTCCAGCCCCCTTTAAATAAAGTGGTGCTACAATTCACTTAGGCAGGCTGAGTTGCTGTGGCAACATGCACTTTTCCATGAAATGTTGCAACCTGGAGCTGTGGACAGTAGAGGCTTGAAATTCTTTCAATCACATGGCTGACGAGGAATCTCTCCCACTCTTGTTGCTGGCCAATGTTGGAAGGATTTGCTGGTAAATAGGTAAGCTGTTAGACTGCATTCTGAATGCACCTTCCTCTGTCGACAAGTCCTAGGGTGGGACTTGAACCCAGAGCATCTGGCACAGAGGCAGTGATGCTATCCATTGTACCACAAGACCTCCAATGTCAGTGCAAATAATCCTAATCACATTCCCCATGCTATCTCCATTTTCTTTGATCTCCTCTTTCTTCATCCAGCTAACAATAAATGTTATAAATGTTGACCTTAGCCCCAGTTTTAAATGAGAGAGTGTGTAGGGCTGGGGTGGGAGCCTACATGAGTTTGAATCCCATGCAATTTCAACTCCAGACATTATAACAGTAGAATTAATGGGCTGCCCAACTTAACGACCGGGATTCTCCGACACTGCGCCGGGTCAGAGAATTCCTGGCGGGAGGCGCGAATACTGCTCCGACGCCGGCTTCCCTATTCTCTGGCGCCGTTTTTCAGGCGCCAGCAGGATTCCTGCCATGCCGGTCGGGGACTGTTGACAATGGCCCCCCCCGGCGATTCTCCAGGCCCCAATGGGCCGAGTGGCCAACGAGGTTTGCCCAGTCTTGCCGGCGTGAATTACTCACCTCACACACGACGGGACCTGGAAGGTAAGTGTGCGGGGGCCGTCCTGGAGGGGGGGGGGTCCGACCCCGGGATGGGCCCCCACGGCGGCATGGCCCGTGATCGGGGCCTACCGATCGGCGGGCGGACTGGTTCCGTGGGGGCCTACTTTACTCCGCGCCGTGGCCCTGTAGGGCTCCGCCATATTGCTGGGGGGCCGGTGCGGAGAAGGGAACCCCCACGCATGCGCGGAAATTCACCGGCCGTTCCGCGCATGCGCGAACTCATGCCAGCCCTTCGGCGCCGGCTGGAGCTGCGGGAACCACTCCAGCATCAACCTTGCCCCCTGGAAAGTGGAGAATTCCTCACTTTCGTGGGCCGTTGATGCCGGAGTGGTTGGCGCCGGTTTTCACTCCAGCGTGGGGACATAGCCCCATTATTGGAGAATCCCGCCTAACATGTAGCAAAACTCTCAATTTTTCGATACAATTTCCAACAATTTCTCCCAAATTCTATTGAAGCAGGAACGCACTTCGTAAAGAGACGTTGGGTTTATTGATGTCAGATTTTGCTATTACACTTCTGAAAGAAGTACCATTAAGAGATTGACCCTCAGAATGCCTTCATATTTTCTGATGTATCCCTGGAGGTACTCATGCAGGAGGGACAATTTCTCAAAGGACTCTCAGGAGCAGCTTCAGAAGAGAAGTGATCTTCAACTCCAAGAAAAATTGTCACAGCCATATCATCCAATGTTGTACAATAACTGAAGAGGGCACTGAAGATCTGAAATTTTAATTAACTTAGATGACGAAGGAAAGAAATGACCACCTTCCCCCAATACTGTCAGAAAAGAGATAATTGCTCTACGGTATTCTCCGGGGACCTACTTTATGTAGGCAATAGTAAGAGAGACACACTTATCTCTCTGTATTAGGTTGCTCCACTATGGGCATTGGGAGGAATTGCTGAGAATGTAGAGACAAGACAGCCTCATCTTCATTAACTTTTAAAAAAAAATTTTTTAGAGTACCCAATTCATTTTTTCCAATTAAGGGGCAATTTAGCGTGTTCAATCCACCTACCTTGCACATCTTTGGGTTGTGGGGGCGAAACCCACGCAAACACGGGGAGAATGTGCAAACTCCACACGGACAGTGATCCAAAGCCGGGATTGAACCTGGGACCTCAGCGCCGTGAGACTGCAGTGCTACCACTGCACCACCGTGCTGCCCCTCATCTTCATTAACAAGGAGAAACTCCTGTGGAGAAATCAACTAGGGGGCAAGGTTTCTGCACAGGATTCTGCAACTTCAGAAATGCTAAGATTCGGCTGCACCTCCTGTGCTGACCTCCAGCTCTGACGGGAAGAAGACCTTGGGGCAGCACGGTGACACAGTGGTTAGCACTGCTGCCTCACAGTGCCAAGGACCTGGGTTCAATTCCGGCCTTGGGTAACTGTCTGTGTGGAGCTGGAACTTTTTCCCCGTGTCTGCGTGGGTTTCCTCCGGGTTCTCCAGTTTCCTCCCAAAGTCCAAAGATGTGCAGGTTAGGTGGATTGACCATGTTTAAAATTTGCTTCTTAGTGTCCAGGGATCTACAGGTTAGGTGGTGTTACTGGGACAGGGCAGTGAATGGGCCGAGGTAGGTTACTCTTTCAGAGGGTCGGTGCAGACCCGATGGGCTGATTGGCTTTCTTCTGCACTGTAGAGATTCTAAGAGACTTTCAGCTGGAACTGAAGCTTGGGTGTCAATTAGCTGTCACCCTTGAATAACAGAAGATAAGGTAGGAAACACATTGGTAGATTCGGTGGACTAATACCTGAATGCTTCTCAGCCGCTAAAAGCACAGCTGATTCTTCTCAGAAGATTGCAAAGATGTCATAAGATCCACCTATCAATGGGAAAGATAAATCATCCTCTAGGACCTCAAGCTCCAAGCGACCACTTTGTCCTGCAAGGGATTCTCCCTCATCACTCTCAAGGAAGAGCTAATTCAGGTCCAGCAGGTCTCCATGGGGATAGTCACCATCTGCTGCAGTGTCTTGGATATCTGCCTTCTCTGGCCTTACTTCATGAAGAACTGGGAGGTTCATAATTTCCATATCTGCTGTGGGTCGAGCGGAAGGCGTCTCTGTGAAATAAAGGAACTTATTGCTGCTCGTATAAACTTTCTAAGCGTCTAAGGGCAGCATGGTGGCGCAGTGGGTTATCCCTGATGCCTCATGGCGCCAAGGTCCCAGGTTCGATCCCGGCTCTGGGTCACTGTCCGTGTGGAGTTTACACATTCTCCCCGTGTCTGCGTGGGTTTCGCCCCCCACAACCCAAAGATGTGCAGGGTAGGTGGATTGGTGACACTAAATTTTCCCTTAATTGGAAAAAATGAATTGGGTACTCTAAATTTAAAAAAAAAACTTTCTCAGCTTCTGAAGACTGGATTTCCATTACTTCCAAATAAAACTTTGAAGATTGTTGTATGAAAGACAGTAAGTTGTTCAAATGATGAGCATCATCTGGTTTTGAGGATTCCGAGAATTATTGCCACTCAATAAGGATGTACATTGATTATGAAGAACATAAAATCATCTACATGTTTCCGCTTGTAGCTAAAAGGCGCAATAATCCTAGGCGGGATTCTCTGTACTACCGCATCTATTTTCTGGTGTGGCGTGTCCCCGCCAGCAGTGGGATCTTCTGTCTAGCAGCTGGACAATGGAGTTTTCCACTGTGGGCACCCACGCCATCGGGCAGAGTGTGCTGCCGGCGAAGTGGAGGATCCCGTCGATGGAGAATCCAACCCCCTGCCTTTGATTGGACGATCTATGCCACCTGGACCTTGCAACTTGATGCATCTTTGATGAAGAGTCATTGGCTGAAGCCAGCTGAGGTCATCAACTAATATGTTAACAGCAGCTCCTGTACTAATTTTAAAAGTAGTATTAAAGTATTGAACTTGGACTATAACTTATTGTTGATCTGAATTATCTTGACCTTCAATTTCTTGGAAGGAATATGTTTCATAAATACTTTATGGTCTCTGAATTCGATTTAAATTACACGTTTTTCAGAAATGCCTGCAACGTCCACTGGAAGAATGACACGCTCCCCCTGCTGGGCAGTCTTGGAGGTTATGCTGGGTTTTTTATGTTGCAATGCAAGAATCTCAAAATGAAATGAAATGAAAATCGCTTATTGTCAAAAGTAGGCTTCAAATGAAGCTACTGTGAAAAGCCCCTAGTCGACACATTCCGGTGCCTGTTCGGGGAGGCTGGTATGGGAATTGAACCATGCTGCTGGCCTGCCTTGGTCTGCTTTCAAAGCCAGCGATTTAGCCCTGTGCTTTCCCACACTTTTGCTTTGTTTGGCAGGCTACAGGTTAGGGCCACTTCCCATAGACCTACACAATCTACGGAATCATGTGAAGCCTCGGAGTCACCCCAAATTTGGAACCTGATTCGGGTCTCATCACACACTGAACAATCATGGGGAATTCAAAAATGTATCTAGCGCTGTTGAGGAGTGTTCAAACCAATGTGGCAGGGGGATGGGAACCAATGCACAAAGTCAGAGGGTAGTAAAGAGAGGACAGAAACAAATGCTAGTAAGGAGAAAAGTGGAAGGCAGAGAAACAGATTGAACTGCCTCGTATGGCAGGGGGGGTGGGAACCAGAGCAGTAGGTCAGCGGGAGAAATAACTGAGGGAGAGCTACAGACTAAGGTCAATAAGATTAAGAGGAAGAGCAGGAAGGGAGTGGTTGGTCAACGCAGCGGGGCTGGTGGGCTGAAGTGCATTGGTTTCAATGCGAGGAGTATTTCAGGTAAGACAGATGATCTTAGAGCTTGGATTCGCATGTGGAATAATGATGTTGTTGCTATTACAGAAATTTGGTTGAAAGAGGGACAGGATTGGCAATTAAACATTCCAGGATTTAGATGTTTCAGGCAGGATAGAGGGGGATGCAAAAGGGGTGGGGAAGTTGCATTATTTGTTAAGGAGAATATCACAACTGTGCTGAGGGAGGACACCTTGGAAGTTTCAGGCAGCGAGGTAATCTGGGTAGAGCTCTGGAATAGGAAAGGTGCTATCATAATGTTGGGGGTTTACTACAGACCTCCTAACAGCCAGCGGGAGATAGAGGAGCACATACGCAGACAGATCTTGGAAAGATACATAAACAATAGGGTTGTCGTGGTGGGTGATTTTAACTTTCCCTTTATTGACTGGGATACACTTACTACTAGAGGCATGGATGGAGCAGAATTTGTAAGGAGCATCCAGGAGGGTTTCTTGAAACCATATGTAAATAGCCCAACTTGGGAAGGGGCCATATTAGTTGTGGTGCTGGAAAATGAGCCCGGCCAGGTGATCAAAGCTTCAGTAGGAGATCATTTCGGGAACAGGGATCATAATTCTGTAAGTTTTAAGCTGCTTATGGAAAAGGACAAGAGTGGTCCTCAGGTGAAGGTGTTAGACTGGGGGAAGGCTAATTACAACAACGTTCGGCAGGATCTGGAGAGTGTTGACTGGACGAGGCTGTTTGAGGGAAAATCAACATCCGGCATGTGCGAGGCTTTCAAATGTCAGTTGATCAGAATTCAGGACCGGCATGTACCTGTGAGGATGAAAGATAAGGGCGGCAAGTAAAGGGAACCCTGGATAACGAGGGATATTATGAGTCTTGTCAGAAAGAAAAAGGAAGCATTCATAAGGTCTAAAAGGTATAGGACAGATGAAGCCCTCGGAGAATATAAAGCAGTAGGAAGGAACTTAAGGTAGGAGTTCGGAAGGCTAAAAGTGGTCATGAAATGTCATTAGCAAACAGGATTTAGGAAAATCCTAAGGCGTTTTATACATATTTAAAGAGCAAGAGGGTAGCCAGAGAAAGGATTGGTCCATGCAACAAAATTGGAGGGAATCTATGTATGGAACCAGAGGAAATGGGAGAGATACTAAATGAATACTTTTCCTCAGTATTCACCAAAGAGAAGGACTTGGTGGATGAGGAGTATAGGGTAGAATGTGTAGATATTCTGAGTCATGTTGATATTAATAAAGAGGTGTTGGGCATCTTAAAAAATATTAAAGTAGATAAGTCTCCAGGCCTGATAGGATCTACCCCAGAATATTGCGGGAGGCAAGGGAGGAAATTGCTGGGGCCTTGACAATAATCTTGTATCCTCATTGACTACAAGTGAAGTTTGCAGAGGACTGGAGAGTAGCCAATGTTGTTCCATTGTTTAAGAAGGGCAGCAGGGGTAATCCAGGAAATTATAGGCCGGTGAGCCTTATGTCAATGGTAGGTAAACTATTGGAAAAGTTTCTTAGAGATAGGATTTACTCACATTTGGAAACAAATGGACTTATTAGTGATAGACAGCATGGTTTTGTGAAGGGGAGGTCGTGCCTCACTAATTTGAACAAGTTTTTCGAGGAAGTGATAAAGCTGATAGATGAGGGAAAGGCAGTAGATGTTGTATACATGGACTTCAGTAAAGCCTTTGACAAGGTACCTCATGGTAGACTGGTACAAAAGGTGAAGTCACATGGGATCAGAGGAAAGCTGGCAAGTTGGATACAGAACTGGCTTGGGCACAGAAGACAGAGGATAGCTGTAGAAGGGTGCTTTTCTGAATGGAAAGCTGTGACTAGCGGCGTTCCACAGGGATCAGTTCTGGGGACTTTGTTGTTCGTGGTGTATATAAGTGATTTGGAAGAAAATGTAGCTGGTCTGCTTAGTAAGTTCGCAGACGACATGAAAATTGGTGGAGTTGCGGATAGTGAAGAGGATTGTCAGAGGATACAGCAGGATATAAACTAGTTGGAGTCTTGGGCGGAAAAATGGCAGATGGAATACAAGTGTGAGGTAATACACTTTGGAAGGTCCAATGCATGTAGGAATTACACAATAAATGGTAGATCTCTTGCGAGTACTTACAGGCATGTCCACCGATCACTGAAAGTGGCAACGCATGTGGATAAGGTGGTCAAGAAGGTATATGGCATGCTGGCCTTCATCGGTCGAGGCATTGAATATAAAAATTGGCAAGTCATATTGCAGCTGTATAGGACCTTAGCTAGGCCTCATTTGGAATATTGTGTGCAATTCTGGTCACCACGCTACCAGAAGGATGTGGATGCTTTGGAGAGGGTACAGAAGCAATTTACTAGGATGTTGCTTGGAATGGAGGGCATTAGCTATGAGGAGAGGCTAGATAGTGGGCAGCACGGTAGCCTTCTGGGTAGCACAATTGCTTCACAGCTCCAGGGTCCTAGGTTCGATTCCGGCTTGGGTCACTGTCTGTGCGGAGTCTGCACATCCTCCCCGTGTGTGCGTGGGTTTCCTCCGGGTGCTTCGGTTTCCTCCCACAGTCCAAAGATGTGCGGGTTAGGTGGATTGGCCATGATAAATTGCCCTTAGTGTCCAAAATTGCCCCTAGTGTTGGGTGGTGTTACTGGGTTATGGGGATAGGGTGGCGGGTGTTGACCTTGGGTAGGGTGCTCTTTCCAAGAGCCGGTGCGGACTCGATGGGCCGAATGGCCTCCTTCTGCACTGTAAATTCTATGAACTATAAACTCGGCCTGTTCTCACTGGAACGACGGAGGTTGAGAGGTGACCTGATAGATGTCGACAAGATTATGAGTGGCATGGACAAAGTGGATACTCAAATGCTCTTTCCTAGGGTAGGAGAGTCATGTACGAGGGGACATACATTTAAATTGCGTGGGGAAAAGTTTAGAACAGATGTGCGAGACAAGGTTTTTACACAGAGGGTGGTAAATATATGGAAAGCGCTGCCTGGCGAGGTGGTGGGAGCAGGTACAATGGAGGCATTTAAGCGGCATCTAGACAAATATATGAATAGGGTGGGAATGGAAGGATACAGACTCCGTAAATGCAGACGGTTTTAGTTTAGGCAGGTACCATGATCGGTGCAGGCTTGGAGGGCCGAAGGGCCTGTTCCTGTGCTGTATTGTTCTTTTTTCATTGTTCTTTGTATCAAAGGCTTTAAGAATGGAGTCAAATTACGCAGTTGACTCCTGCACACTCAATCTTTGGAGGACATCATTTTCTACTGGACTTATTGAATAAAGAAAAGGAGTTAACTTAAAGCTTTGACTCCTTTTTGTGAAGACCTGATGCTATTTGGTACTGGGGAAATGTTTTTTCCAGAACTCTGACTGCTGGCCTCTCTATGGGGCCCTCAATGTCTCCAGGGTGCCTTCTTCTTCTGCCAAAATATTTTGAGCTGCTTTTAAATGTTTATCCACTCATTGGTTCCTGCGATAACACTGATATGTTTTTTTTAACATCAATGTCTACATGGCTGCCACCATTTTCTGAGATTTGTTCATCTACCTTGGACTCCAGGCATGGGACTTGGTTATTTGATAAATTGTGAACATACTCTGGTATCTGACGTTATGCCAAATTAGTGCCAACCCCTGCCAACCTATAACTCCCACACAAACCAATGGCTCCTCAAAGTCCCTATGCCAACTTAGTATCAACCCATGTGATCCTATCCACGATACGTTGCCCTGACATCCTCCATGTCAATTCACCCAGTATCCACCCATGGGCCGACTTCAGCAGCTGTGGTGAGATGAAATAAAATAAAGTTTGCAGTATCCATTAAGGACGTCACTATATTAAAAAGCAGTCTAATTGATAAAAATCTACTGAATATATTTAAATCCCATCAAGGTCTTAATCCCTTATGAAACAAACATTTGTATTCATTGTCCCACATGAAAGACAGCTAATCTCTTTTATCACTGCCAATTAAACTGAAATAATGATTGATTTTGGAAGCAGTCAAGTAGCATTAATCCTATAATGACAGCCTTAAGGTTTTGTAAATTGCGAATGGGACAGATAGATCCTGTCCCTCTACCTCCGCTGAAAATGGTGGATGCCGGGTTTGGGGGTAGGATTTCCCGATTTCCCGACAAGAGTACTGCATACAATTCTGGGGCGTCATTCTCCGACCCCCCGCCGGGTCGGAGAATGGCCGTTGGCCGCCGTGAATCCCGCCCCTGCCCCCGCCGAAGTCTCCGCTCCCGGAGATTGGGCGGGGGCGGGAATCTGGCCGCGCCGGTTGGCGGGACCCCCCGCTGGATTCTCCGGCCCGGATGGGCCGAAGTCCCGCCCAGGAATTGCCTGTCCCGCCGACGTAAATCAAACCTGGTATTTACCGGCGGGACCAAGCGGCGTGGGCGGGCTCCGGGGTACGGGGGGGGGGGAGGGGCGATCTGACCCCGGGGGGTGCCCCCACGGTGGCCTGGCCCGTGATCGGGGCCCACCGATCCGCGGGCGGGCCTGTGCCGTGGGGGCACTCTTTCCCTTCCGCTTCCGCCACGGCCTCCACCATGGCGGAGGCGGAAGAGACTCTCCCCACTGCGCATGCGCGGGTAACTGACAGCGGCCGCTGACGCTCCCGCGCATGCGCCGGGAAACTGACAGCGGACGCTCCCGCGCATGCGCCGCATTTCCGCGCCAGCTGGCGGGGAAACAAACGCCATTTCCGCCAGCTGGCGGGGCGGAAATCCCTCCGGCGTCGGCCTAGCCCCAACATTGAGGGGCTAGGCCGCCAAAGATGCGGAGCCTTCCGCACCTTTGGGCCAGCGCGATGCCCGTCTGATTGGCGCCGGCTTTGGCGCCAGTCGGCGGGCATCCCGCCGTTGGGGGAGAATTTCGCCCCTGGTCTCCATATTGTAAAAAAGGATACTGAGGCCCTGGAGATATGATTTACAGGGATGACACCAGAAATTAGGGGTTTGCATACAAGAAAGGTATTAACATGTTGTGGCTCTTGAAAAAAAGGCATTGTGGTGTTCTAACTTTAAAATTATGAAAGATTTTGGGTGGAAGATGGAATCTTACCATATTTTGTCAAAGTGTTGGTTCTGGTGAGAAAAAGGTATGGATTCTACCAGCCCTGGTGGTGGGAAATCGATTGGAATATTATCCTCTTAAACAATATTTTTTTAATCACGTGAGTCACCCATGCTCGTGGCAGCCTACCACTGAGTTGCCACGACAACTCAATATCTGCAATCACTGAGGAGCTCCATATAAACGCTGGCCACTCTATGGGGCCCTCATTGTCTCCAGTGTGCCTTCTTCTTCAGCAGTCGCTCCAGATCCAGTCAGGGGGGAAGTCAGGAAGCCAATGTCGAGATTCTCCAAGGGAGCCCTGACCAAACTCCTGGGTGGTCTGCAGCAGAGGCGGAATCATAGAATCATCCGGCCATCAAGTCTGCACCGGCTCTTGGAAAGAGTACCTACTGAAACCCACACCTCCACCCGATCCCCGTAACCCAGTCACCCCACCTAACCTAAGGGCAATTTAGCGTGGCCAATCCACCTAACCTGCACATCTTTGGACTGTGGGAGGAAACTGGAGCATCCGGAGGAAACCCATGCAGACACGGGGAGAACGTGCAGACTCCGCACAGACACTGACCCAATCCAGAATCGAACCTGGGACCCTGGAGCTGTGAAACAACTGTGCTAACCACTGTGCTACCATGCTGCACATAATAATGTCATATACCCACGTTCCCGCAAATGCCCATCCACCAAGGTCACCACTCTTTGGGAGGCAGTGGCAGCCTTAGTGAGTGTCAGGTTACTGCAGCAGAGGATGGAGAAATAGTGCCGCAAGAAGATGAATTACCTACTTTGTGTAACCATGGTAAATATGCCTCCTCATGTCTCACACTACACCTCTTCACACAGCCTTGACACCTCCACCATCTGAACTGGCAGGTCTCCTGCCTACATTCTCCCCATCTGTCCCTTTGCAGGACAAACTTGAGCATGAGCATTGTGAGTGGACACAGGTTGGGTGGATTGGCCACGCTAGATTGCCCCTTAATTAGAAAAATGAAGAAAAAGACAGGCTTGCGAAGGGATATAAAAAGGTTATTGAATGTAGTAATGATGCCATCGACTGGACAGGAAATGGAGGTAATAATTTCCATGGACGGGGAGTAAGAGTTCGACCAGGATAAATGGGAGCATCTTTTTGAATTGTTGGGGCGGTTTGGGTGTGATCCAGGGTTAATTGCCTGGATTAGGCTGTTGTCTGGGGTTCCAACAACTAGTGTTCGCACTAACACAATAAGTATGAGGTATCTTCGATTTCACAGGGGTACAAGGCAAGAATGCCCACTCTCACTGTTACTTTTTGGGTTGGTGATTGAGCCACTGGTGATTGCGCTTTGGGCATCGACAAAGTGGAGGGGAATATCGAGGAGGGAATGGAACACCAAGTGTTTCTTTATCCGGACGACTTGATGGTATATGTGACAGACCCAATCTGCAGTCTGAGCAGGATTGTGGAGATGCTGAATAAGTTAGGCTCTTTTTCAGGGTACAAACTAAACATGGGAAAGAGTGAAGTGTTCCCAATAAGTTCCCAGAGACAAGATAGGGGCCTGGAGAAGTTGCCATTCCGGCTGGTCAGGTCGTGTTTCCAGTATCTGGGTATACAGGTGGCACATAGTTGGGCTCTGTTGAACAAGTTGAATATGGCCAACCTGGTAGAAGGGGTGAAGGAGGATTTAACGAGATGGGATGTTCCCCCATTAACTCTTGCAGGGTGGTTTCTAACAGTGAAAATGACGATCCTTCCAAAATTTTTATTTCTTTTCCAGAATCTCCCAATTTTCCTACCTAAATCTTTTGTTGGTATGATTAATAGGATAATTTCAACCTTTGTGCAAGCAGGCAAGGTGCTCCGGATCTGGAGAGCCATTTTGAAGAGGGACAGGCGGTCGGGGGGTTGGCGCTGCTGTATTTGATTAATTATTATTGGGCGGCAAATGTTGAGAAGGTTCGGTAAGGTGCGGTAATTGGTCGTGGAGCGATGGTCGGTTCAGGGGCGGATGGAGGAAGCTTCATGCATAGGGTCAAGTCTGAGGGTATTGGTGATGGCTCTGCTTCCATTCTCACCGGCCAAATACTCTACGAGTCTGGTACGAGCCTTATTAAGAGTTTGGAATCAGGTCCAGCAACATTTTAAGCAGGAGGAAATGATGCTGTGGGCACCAATATGTGGAAATCATGGACGGGATTCTCCGTTTCTGAGACTTAGTGCTGATGCCTGTGTACTTTGCACAACTCTGCTCCATCCTCTCTGATCTTTTTTTCATCTTCATACAAGCCAAACTGGCACACAAGCGTGAGTTCGGCCCAGACAGGGAAGGGATGGCCAAGATCATTGCCCTCACTTAATTCAAGGAGGCGAGCTTGCTGGGGAGGACTGGGATCCCTCTTGTGGAGAAGGGGAGATCGGCCTATCCCAACAATGTAGTACAGATCAGCAAGTCCTGACATTCACAATGATTCACATGTAGTTGCATATAGCTCATGCTACAGAACCACAAGTCTATTCTCTATTTTATAGTCACCAGTAGATTGACGCCCTCCACGCAGTTGAGCAACAATTCATGCTCCCAGTCCACATCTGAGAAGGGGCTCACAAAGATTCCTCACAATGCTCACCCCATACCTCCCACCAGCGCAGAGACACACACCTCAGTGGGACGCAGCTCTAGATTAGACAACGAGTCATTTTCTGGAGAACACCTCACTGACACGTCACACAGCAATTGGAGGTAGTGAAGCTGAGGGAGCATGCACCCATTCAGTCTAGTCAGATGAAGAGCCTCTGGAAACATCTGCCAATTCAATGGTGAATCCATTGACAGGTGGCAAAACATCAGGTAGAGATTCAGCAGTCACTCAGCAGACTGGAATGAATGATGGAGAAGTCCATCTGCATCCTATCCAATGCCATGGCTCCAATATGTGAGCACCTTCATTCCACTATGGAAAGGTGCCAACCACCATGGAGATGTCGGTCCAGCAGGTCTTGCTGGATTTGCGCTGGGCCTTGCACTCCATGCTGAAATATCCTGGTGGGCACCATCAGGCTTAGGTGGAATGGGGATGAGGCACCTTGACCTCCATCCTGGTGCAGCATCTCCAGCAGGAGTCAGGTCAGGGCCCATGGGCACACACAGGGAGGATGATCGTCAGCTGCACACCCTGTCGGCTTCTCCTTACAACAAACCACGTGTGTGCAGCATCTCACAGTCTCCTCTGCTTGTGCCCACATCCACTCTAGCAATGCAGGCCTGCAAGGGCGCTTCCGCCCCTGAGCAGGAGATCCTTATCTGTCCGGGGCCCTCCAGGCTTTGGGCCACCAGAGAACGCCCACCAAAGTCATCATGGGCATTAGGGCAAAGCCGTCAGCAGGCTGCCTCCACCTCTGCTGCAGATGTCAAGGCTGCACCTGGGCTTTTTGGTAGGATTAGGAAAGTTTTAAAATGTTGATGTCACTTCTGGTTCATGGGTGTGCTATCACTCGCAATAAATTGCACTTACTGAAACTCATTGGATGGATTTGTGAATGTACTGGTCAACTGAAGGTGGTGTGAGTTTGTACTTCGGAATCCTCTTTTGCCAAGATTTAGCCATCCTCCCACCCAGTGTCAGTGTCCCACTCTAAGATTAAGATTCATGTGATGTCAGCTTTGGCTGCATTAATCTCCTTACCCTTGTATATTGTCCGGGAGATGTGTTTAAATCTTTTAAATGGATGATGGAGCTGTTTAAAACCCTTCTTCCTCAAAGGACACCATTGATGAGGGCAGCTTATCAGCAGTGATTCTCTCACAGCATTTGGAACTCCTCAGTGGTAGACCCAACATGCACTCTCAGCAATTGGTTGGACATCCCCTCAGATGAAAGGGAATGGCTTTGAGCGCTCAGGGAGATGTGGCCATTTGGCCTCACTTAACTCTGCTCCTCCTGCAACCTGTCAGCAAATAAAGCATCACAGGAATATCTCCCATGACTTAGTTCCTCAATGGCATCATCACGCTCTTTCTGACCCTCAACAGCCCCCTGAGCTTCCTGGGCCTGCAGATCTTCATCCTTCAATTAGCTTGCATCCTCCTCCAAGTTTCCCCCCTGGCAAGGCCTCGTCTCTTTGCATAGCCAGATTGCGAAGGGCACAACATACAGTGGTCATGCAGGAAACCCTATTGGGTGTGTATTGCAATGATCCAGCTGAGCAGTCCAAAACATCTGAAGCGTATCTTCAGAAGCCCTGTGGTCGGCTCTGTAAGGGGGCATGTGGAGCTGTGAACAGCATTGTACCGCTCCTCAGCACAAATGTGAGGGTGACTCACTGGTGTCATCAGCCAGTGTTTAAGTGGAAACCCTTTACCCCCAAGCAGCCATCCTCGCAGACGGTCTGGCCCCTCAGAAATCCCAAGCACCTAGGAATGACTCAGGATAGGATTCATGGGAACTCCAGGATAGCATGTACACATGCTCAGGATGTGTCTCCGATGATCACACATCAGTTGCACATTGATGCGATGGTAGCCTTTACAGTTTATAAGCAATAGGGGTTGCTGCCATGGAGCCAGTTTCACCACAGAGTGAAGTCGATTGCACCCTGCAGTCTTGGGAATCTTGAGGTGGCGGCGAAACCGGTGAATCTTACAGCCTTCTATATTCAGCCCTTCAACACTCCGAGACACACATTTGAATCAACACCCCGTATACCTCACACAGTGTAACCAGCCTCTCTCCCCCACCAGCCACTATAATAATAATCTTTATTACTGTCACAAGTAGGCTTACATTAACACTGCAATGAAGTTACTGTGAAAATACCCAAGTCGCGCCCCTCCCCACCCACACATATGCACAACAGTGTAATCAGCCCCTTCCTCAATGAAAAAAGGAATATTTGTTCTAAAGCTACTTTATTACCAGCAAACAGTAAAGAAAGTGATTAAAAATGAGTAGACACAACAAATGCCCGAACCTTAAGACATCCTCAATAAGACAAATGGAATTATAGATTTATTTTAAATCAAAGGAACATACCAAACATACAATGTCACAATATTCTCAACAACTTGAAATTTATCACCACAGCATTTCCCTGCAATTTTTAAAAACAAAGTATTTTGAAGGTAAACAGAATCAAATTACAAGTAATTCCAATTCAGAAGTTATTGCACATTTCCACAATGGATGAAAATAAATTGCAAAGCTTTGTATTATTAGCACACTGGAAAATGAGCATCCAAATACTTTGTACAGTTTCCCATTACTTACTACTTGCGCAATTATATAAAATGGGGAATTTTTTTGTATTCTATGTATTGATTTAGGTTGTTATATAAAGAAGTCCCACTATTAACATCTTCCTTCAAAAAAAAAATCAACGGCGACATAGAATTATGATTAGGGGTATATGATTTTCACAGAATACGATTTTTGCCAAAGTCCCTGAAGCCCACGACATAGAATTTTTTTTTTTACAGTGCAGAAGTAGGCCATTCGGCCCATCGAGTCTGCACCGGCTCTTGGAAAGAGCACCCTACCCAAGGTCCACACCGCCACCCTATCCCCATAATCCAGTAACCCCACCCAACACTAAGGGCAATTTTGGACACTAAGGGCAATTTATCATGGCCAATCCACCTAACCTGCACATCTTTGGACTGTAGGAGGAAACCGGAGCACCCGGAGGAAACCCACGCACACACGGGGGAGGATGTGCAGACTCCGCACAGACAGTGACCCAAGCCGGAATCAAACCTGGGACCCTGGAGCTGTGAAGCAATTGTGCTATCCACAATGCTACCGTGCTGCCCAATAAGGGACATAAGGGAGACTGGATGATTTGCACTGATTTATTTTACTTAAATTCTGGGAGATTTCTGCATAAATAATTGTGACTTCCTAACATTACAGTGCTTCAGGGATTGGGTGGAAACAAATAAGCTCCACAAAAAATTGTTATCCGAATTGATAATAATTGGAATATAGCTTTGGTTCTCAAACTGTTTATTTTAAGTTTTGTGCAATTCATAAGTTCCAATAATGCCACTAGTATATTGAGGGATTTATTATTTCTAACAGAGGAACAGAGCAGAATTAACATCACTTGATAGCATCCTTAACTCACGAGTACTTCAGATATGTGCATGGTGATTCAGTTTCCACAGATCAGCAGAATTAGTAGTTCCTCCATATTGTTCCCTAGGTGATGGCATTAGCTCTTATTGTTTAAATAAAACAGAAATGACATAAAAGTCACTCTTGATTATTTTAACAGGTTTAGATTTCATGTTACCTCTGATGATGAGGCAATTCTAGACAAGCAGAAATTCCTTAATATGTAGTCCGAATGACACAACGCAGGTTTATTCAAAATTTACCACATTTTCTGCTGACTCACACTCCTCTCGACTTACAATCGGCAAGTAGCCATGGGCAGTTCATTCTCACATGCCAACAACCAGTCACCTGTTTCTTTACATCCGTTTTGGACAGGCAGTAGGGTTTATTAAGTACCAGGAACATAGGGACTTGGACTTAGGGGTAGAAGTGGGCCATTTGGCCCTTCGAGTCTGCTTTGTCAATCAATACAATCATGACTGATCTAGTTGTGGTCTCAGCTCCACTTTCCTGTCACCCCCCTCGACTCCTTTTCTATCAAAAATCTATCGAACAAATGTATTTAGCAGGAGTCTGAGCTTGTGTTTCAAATTACTGACATGTTTTACTGGGGGTGGGTTGTCTCCCATTCCATTCTCAGTTAAGAATGCCCGAATGAAACTGCAAACTCAATAGTCGAAAAATTCCTGTGAATCGATGTAGAGATCCATCATTAGCTAGGCTTGTCCTTTTCTATTTAATCTCCAGGATATTTTGCGCATTATATTGCTGGAAGTGTGTGAGATGGAAATGGTGTCATACTCTCTGCTAAGCATCTGGGATCTGAGTGAGAACTGCTTATCTTGTTGACCAATGAAATTGAAGGATTGTGGAGTGAACTGTGCAAGGAATTGTAATTCAGAATTTTGTGTTCAGCATCAGGAAAATAAATGATTGTTTTTAATAAATCCAATATGTAAATCAGGAGAAGTTTATTTACTGAACGAGTTGTTAGGGTGGGATACTTGCTCTAAGAAAACGTGGTTGAGGCAAATATGTTTCTAAAGGAAATCAGATAAGAACATGAGAGAAAAGGGAGATGAAATGCTCAGATTCAGTAGATTTGATTGGATGCTGCTCATGTGAAGCATAAACACAAGCACAAACAGCTTGAGCTATGTTATCTTTTTAATAAGAGGTAAAGAAAAGAGCAAGAACAATAATTTATTAAAAGAAAATCTTCGACAACAATCAAAAGCTGAAGGATTGAGACTCTACACTTGTAATAGTTCATTTTCAGTCTCAGAGCATTTGGCTGGAAATAATTGAAACCTAACATATGATTAAAAGTAATGGATTTGAAATGATGTGACTTAGTTATGTGTGGCAAGTTCAGTTACAGTGCAGGCACAGGAACCTTCATATCGTTCAATAAGGAGATGGACTGTGAGATGCCATTTACACAAAGCTAACTGTTGAGCAACAAATCTCCAACAGCCACCACCCAATCTTCTCACTTAATCAGGCACCTTCCTTCGCCTGGATTTGCTGCAGCATTTACACTAAATAACGGCAAACACTATTAGCCTCACCATTATTTTGATATCATTTTATGGGCCATTATAATGTTCATTTGCAATAGAAATTCAAACCATGAAATGAATTGTTTTGTTTTGTAAAGTTGACCTTGTACTTGCTGCTGCCTTCAATATGTGTGGGAGAAGGACAATATTTATGTGGTTACTGTATTAATCTAAGATATTAACCAATAGATTTTCTCCATCACCTATCTACTTGTTCTTAAGCATTGAATTGCCTGCTCTGCTGGCAGTATAAATTCTCTGGTTTGCATATCCCTTCCATGGGAATTCATTTCAAGATCTATACTAGCTTTTATCTAGTATAATATACATCTGTGGAAGTTAAGGCACATAGTAACAAAACATGAATGAGTTATCAGCTTTTGTCTGCCATGTACGTACACTGCTGGAGCTGAACATTGAGAAATAAATACTACCACATCTTAACGAATCATTAGCTTTCATCTAATGTGTACCATGTGTTGAAATATTAAGATTCTTTGCTTATGTATATTATTTACGAATACATTTTCAGGTTAGGAAAACACAAAAATAAACACTTTTATGAAAACACTGCTCCAGATGTCACTATGCACATGCCAAAGAGCAAAGAGAGCTCATGTAATAAGTTAATCTGGAAAATATTTTCAGCAAAATATATAGCATTTTAACTCTACAAAGAAAAACACTTCCGCGCATAAAAGCAAGGTCGTCTGGAAAAACGAAAAGGATAATGCATGCAAAATTTACCAGCAGCGTTGGATGTAATTTTGAGTAAGTATTACATGAATAGAAAGATTGGGCACATTCAAATATTATAATATACTAGATAAAAAGATTGTGTTATTTGGTAGTGCTACCGAGAAATTGTTGATATCAACTTGCCAATTCTTTCACTTTCAGTTAATTATATAAAAGTGCCATTGTTAAATCGCCTGAGAAGAAATTTCCCAATATGACAACTCAAAGACAACTCTCTAATTGGTAAGCAACATCAATATATTTTCTGTCTCAATTTCTAATACCTCATGTGCTACTTTATGACCTGGCCTAGTTCTCTACTAAGCTCTTCTATCTTTCCATCAATATCTTTTTCTTAAGGACCTATTTCCCTTCAGAATTAAAATTCAAGTTCAAAGCTCAGGTCTTTGGGTAATTGAGATAATAATAAAGTCAAAATTTTAAATAAACCATTAAAAAAAAAGAAATATTATCAAAGTAGTATATTTGAAACATTTTCCAGTGCTAATTTGTATTATATACAGCCTCAAACATTTGTTTTATATCACTTTTAATCGTTTAGCTAATTGAATAAAACAAATTATTAGAAGTATTCACCATGATGGGAAATCAATAAAACAATTTTACATGCAGAAGTGAATAACATTGTATTATTTACACAAGTATGTAGTTGTTCCATGTTAGGTCTCAATTTAATAGGTGAATGATATTCCCAGTGGACTCCACCATTTCTGTCAGGGACAGGCATTACATATTGATGTTGGTGTTGCTGCTTTGGGCTACTTACCAGATTTTCTTTTACTTCATATTAATCTGTGAAATTCATTCATCCCATTAGTGCAACTGACAAAAAAAAGGGACTTTGCCGCTATAACATACTGTCGAGAAAATCTCATTTATCCCAAAGTCATCATTTTGATGCATTAAAAAGGAATTGAAAGTAGTGAGTTGTATTTTGATTTTGTTGAAGAAAAACTTGCCCTTAATTATTTGTAGGGAAAACTAGTCGGTATAAAGCTGTTCCCACTAGAGCAGTTTCACGTACACTAAGCCATACGGACACAAATGGTCATCCCTTCAGAAAACGATCAATAGGAATTTTGGCTGGAATGTGCTGCTGAGGACAACATTCTGAAAGAAGCAGAATATTATTGCAATCTGCCACCTAAGATTCTTCATTTTAATTGTTAGTGTGCATTGCCAACTCATTCACTCCATTAGGAGATGCTGTCTGCTTTCCCGTTCACAGCAAAATCATTTCAATTTTTTACAGAAAGAAATATAATTTGTTGCACATATGAGCATTAAGAGCTCATATGTGATGCTAAATTTCTACAGCCCATTTGGTCAGGCCATATTTAGAACATGGTGCCGGAAACTCCATTATAATTGTATCCTGGACCTCTAGAAATTACAGCGGAGATTTACTAGGACTATGCAAAAATGTAAGGATATAGTTAGAAAGGAGGCTAAAATATATTGAGGCTTTTTGCACTGAAACAGAAATAATTTAAAGGGAAATCTATTGGAGTGTTTCAATGTTATGAAAAGATTTCAGGGAGTGAATAGTAAAAGATCACAACCAATAGTTGGTGGACTCTGACAGAATCCTGGGGTGTCACTATATTTTTTTATCATTTAAGTTGTGAATGTAATTCAACTTCATTTCACTGGGTAGGATTTTTCATTGCATGGAGACATGTCTGTATATTTTATTCCAATACTGGCAGTAGCTGCCATAATCTAATATTGCAATGGCTCTGTCGCTGACACTTATTATTTTCTAATGATGCGGAGCAGACAGAACATGGTGCAATTCGTAAAGTAAGTTTATTGGGGCTCATCCCTCCTCCCATTAAATATTAAAGCTAGAGTTCAGCTTCATCGAGGATGACACTTAAACTGTTTTCTAATCTGTCAATGAGGGTGAAATTATTCTTCGGCAAGTGTGAAATGACCAATAGTAAATTGGTAGCCAGCTTTACTCTGCCTTATTTTCCATGAAAGTAATTTGAAAGGAGAATCAGGTGGAGTGTAAAATGGGATGTTGTTTCAGTGTTGTGCTGACAAATCAAGAAAAGTGTTTCCCCTCATTCTCTTTTGTAAAAAGGTAAATATCCTGGCAAGAAAGCTAATTCTAGCTGACCTCATCTCTAGGTTAGTAAGTAACAATCTGTGTAACGTGTTCCCATCTTCTTTAATTTCCTGGAGGGATATGAGTAATGACAGGTTAACTCGCAATAAAATAAATTCCTGAAGATATTCAGACAAAATTTCAAGGCAATAGCCTACTGTAACAGTGTACATTATTCAAATCTTACTGGTTGAATTCAATTTTTTTGTGGTGCCCACTTATTTCATATCACATAGCACTGTAGCAGTGAAGCAAGAAAAAAATGATGCCATTCAGTGGAAGTTCTATGACAGGAGAGAGCAAACTGAAGTAAAAGAAATTCAGTAGGTTGGCGGCAATAAATTCTGAACCAATGTCAAGTTCATTGAGTCCTTCAAGTCATGTCAATGATGGTGTCACCATTCATTTGTTAAGCAATTATGTTGTTTAAAACATCAGGTTTTAAAGGTTGATCATGTTTCAGCTGTGACTAATTTTCATAATGAAGTCCGTATGGTGAAGATGCCTCACAAATAAATTGTTATTCCCTCTTCAAGACTGGGTGCCACTACTGCAATGTAAAATTTGGATTTCTTTTTCTAAAAAAATATATTATTTTACATAACTTTTTTTCACCAAATTAAAACTGTGAACAAATAATGTCTTCAATAAAAATAAAATGTTATAATATATTGCAGTACTTTACTTAAACCCACAGTGAGCACACAAAATAAATCTTCTCCAAAATCTTTCAGCACTGAAGCTAAAAAAAAGCTAATAATATGTTACAAGGTTCCAATCCATACAACCCACAGTATTTCCCGGTATACAAGAGTCAAATCAAAACTTGTTCTGATTATAGATTGAATCATATGGTATACTCATATAACATTCCATCCGGGCAAGAATCTGGAATGCGAAAACTTAATTGAGTTCAGTCCTTCACATGAGAAATTGTGCACTTTACCCTGTCAAATTGTATTGTTGTCACTCTGGTTCATTCTTTCTTCAGTGGATATTTTCAATGTTTAAGTATTATAAAGAATAAAAGATCTGTCTGGTATTTCAATACATGAACATGTTTTGCCTCGGAGACATTATATTGATATTTGAACCCATCACTGTGTGGCTATCTTGTAACAAACTCTGCAATATCCATTACTTTTGCATATATACAAATACAATACTGTTAGTTTCACATCCATGTAACATATGGCATAGAAAGTTACATATTACTTCCCATTTCCATTGTGTCTTTTGAAAGGTACACTATCCAGTACACCAGATTAAATGCTCCAAATGATAATGGGAAAAGGATCCTGGCATACTGGTCTATCTTGCTTGTGCCAGTATCAGGTGGTGGTTGAGCAGATGGAGAGAGGTCAGGAGGGGAACACATAACTGATGGCACATTGCTGTTAGTATCTGGTTCTACGTTGGCTGCTGACTCTTTCTGAGATGCCAAGGAATTAAATCTTTTCTTTAAGTTGGAATTAGAATCAGAATGCTACAAAATAAAAAGAAAAACTTCTTGTAGAAAATATAATGAATTCATCAACTTTTCTGGTAAAGTTACTGTGCTCTGGTTTCAAGATTTGTATCCTTTCCTGGAACTGAAATTAAACGTGGTCAAACATATTTAATCCAAATTACACAAATAATCTACTCATTAGATGCACTCAATTTCTAAACAATTTGCAAGAAGCTCGGATGGGAGTATAAAATCAATCCCACGAGGCTGGGTTAGCATATTGTTAAAGGGCCAGGTCACTGTAATCGCATACTTGCAGTCTGCCTGTTGTGCAGCTCACGTGAACTCTCAACAAAAAAAAATTATACAGGGTATCTAATCCATTCATTCAAATCAAGCCTCTTTAATTGCTATGCACTGTTGATAATACAAAATAAATGCACTCCACTGACACCCACAAATGAACATCTACAAATACACACAACTCGCTGAGCTATACAGCACAAATGCAGAAGCACAGAGGCATGTGCAGATGAACGCCAAATAATGTACGTTGCACATAATGTAAGTAACGGATGTGCAAAACATCATTACCATAATTGTAAAGAACCATACATAAACACACATACAAATAAACACATGCTACAGATTTTGTGGAGGTACAAGGATTAATTGTTTCACTATTTCCATTTAATTCAGTAAAATAAATTTAAACCTTTAGGAATGCGATTGTGATTTGTTTCATACTTCTAATCGATATTAAAAGATAAAAGAGGAAATTAGTCCAATAAAATGGAATGGCCAGTAACTTCCGAGTTCTCTGACATCATAACTAGGGCATCCCTAGGTAAGGATTGCATGGCAATTGGCCAGAAAGTTCAAACTTCATTGGGCAATTGCCCAATTGCCCTGTAATGGAAACTATCCAAAAGTGCAATGGAAAATGTAACCTTCGGATGGTTCTGACTGTCTGACCACAATAGTTACCCTGGAAAAGTTAGAAGTAAATCCACTTCTAACTCCCGTGTAACCCCTGCATTCATGGTGCAGACCCGGCCCCGTTTCCCTCTGATACAACTCTCACTGATCATCATTTTATGAAGGATAACAGGAAAGGTGTACACTGGAAGCATGCAGACAGCACAGATCATGATGTCAGCATAGAACAAAGATTTGACACCAAATCTACCATTTTGGATCCTTCAGATTCTATTAGAACTCACTCTTAAACATGCACAGCTGCCTCTGCCCAGAACCACACCCATCCCACTGCCCATATCCACGAGTATTATTCAATGTTTTTGGCTTTCTATGCAGTAAAACTGTAATGTCAGTGGAAGCAATCTTAGAATAATTTATAGCATACTCGGCTTATCAAGTCCATGCTTGTTTTACATGGGACAATCTCAGTCAGTCCCATTTCCCCGCTAAATCGCCATAGTCCTCCAAGTTTATATTCCTCAAATGCCTTTCCAATTTCCTTTTGAAATCATTGTTTAATGCCTATTCAATTGCCCTCACAGCTACCTGCTAGTAAGCCTGCAGAACTTGGGTGCAATCTAACTGCCTCGCCGTGCCTGACTCGCAACGTGACGAGGCCAGTAATTCTCTTGAGAGGCTTCTCACGAGATTTACGATGCTCATTATGCCTCGTGAGATCTAACGAGACGCCGCGATCTGGATCCCGATCCCAATGTGCAGTTAAGCTCACATATGTTCACACTGGAGTTACCCATGGCATGGGACTTAATGCCCTCACCTTGGCGACCCCAACCAGGTGCCGTTTAACACTGATTTCCACAAATATGGACCAGGCGTACCAGCACGTGTGGGGGGGGGGGGGGGGGTCTCCCGGGTGATCAGAGACCTCCCGGTGGTCGGGTTCTGGGAAGAGTGGTACCCTGGCACTCTCGATGCCACTCGGACACAGTGGCACTGCCACCCTGGCACTGCCATGGTGGCACCCAGGTGACACTGCCATGACGGCAGGGGAACTGCCAGGGTGCCAGGTCGACAGTGCCAAGGTGCCCAGGTGGCATCTTGCCCATGCCAGGGATCGGGCCTGGCTACCCATGCCCTTATGAGGCAGGGTGTTTGAGGACCCCTCCTAATTGGCAAATTGGGAGGGGTCCAAAGGACACGGTGGGGGGTCCAGATATTAGGGCACTATTTATAAATGGTGCCCCAATCTCTTCCTGCACTGGGGAGCTGAGCTCGTCAGTGCAGGAAATGAGCCTAGGAGGGCCTTAGTGGGGCCTTCCTCAACGAGGCCCAAAGTGAAGCAGAGTCCCATTTAATAGCGGGGTCATTCTCAGGACTGAAAGCACTGGGAAATACCCCGCTAAACACGCCCGAAACGTGACTTTGTTTCATTTCCATTTTATCGCCCCCCACATTTCTGCACTCCTGGGAGTGTGTTTCTAAAAAACTGAAATAAATACCTGCAACTATTATATTCTATGCAGCAAGATATTACGACAGGGGAGAATCTTCCAGTAGCAGTGAGGTTGTTGGCGGCGGGTCCAGAAGTGAGCACCTTTTCTGCTCGGGACTTGGATGGATGGCCTTGCAAGACCACACAGTAGCCAGCTAGTTAGCTATGCATGGTCGAAGAGTGAAACAAATCATGAGATGGAGGTGGGCACAAAATCGGTGCCATTACTGTTATCTCACAGGGTTTGCAATCCGGGGTGAGGTTTGCAAACAAGGAAGGTGGATCGACCTTAAGGGTCGTGAGGCCGCATACGGTGCGGGGGGGTAGGGGTCTGCCGAATTTTAAAGTTCAGCTTTGGAGGTGGCACTGGAAGTCCAGGCTGAGTAACAGGGCAGCGCAGAGGTGGAGGAGGACGTAGAACCGGAAGTTGCTAAACTCTACACCCTGGACGGTGAGGGTCGCGATGCAGTAACCCCGGATTTCCACGGAAGGGGATCCGGAGGCCGGAGGCGAGGGAGCAGCGCCTTACCGTAGTGGGGTGGATGAAGCTTTCCAAGCTTCCGGAGTCAAAAAGACAGGAAGTCTTGTGCCCATCGATTTTCACCGTCGTCGTTGCGGTTGCGAGGTTGTGGGGTCGGGACTGGTCAAGGGTGATCGAGGCGAGCTGCGGCTGATGCCAGGAGGCCCCGGGTGGCAGGCGATGAGTGACCAGATGAGCTTCCTGACGAGCAGGAGTCCCGAGGAGCCGTCCAAAATGGCGCCGAAGATGGCGGCGCCCATGGCGGGCAGCATTAAAGATTGCGGTGCCCACGGGCCGCACGTGGCCTACAGAGAAGAAGATGGCGACACCCATGGGCTGCACAGAGGGGGGGGGGTGTAGGAACGCTGGGCCTAGAAACAGCGGCGACCGACCGGGCCTGGCACACAGCAACAAAATTTACCTTCTTTCCGCAGCCGTTGCAGGTTGCGCTCCGCGCCGAGCAGTGCCGCTGGGGGTGTTTGTTCTGCCCGCAGAAGTAGCATTTGGGCCCCCCGGGGTTGGCTGGCTAACCGCGTGGTGCAGGCTTGCGGTGGGCTGGGGTCGGTAGTTGATGGGGCCCACGATGCCCATGAGGGTGCTGTGCGGTCGGGGGCGTACGACTGGACGTTACGGAAGGCCACTGTTAACGAGTTCGCAAGCTGCCTGGTTCCCGCAAGATCAAGCGTACCCCACTCCAATAGGCGCTGGCGGATGTACACCGACCCCATGCCCGTAACAAAAGCGTCTCTGATTAAAAGTTCTGTGTGCTGGATTGCCAAAACTGCCTGGCAGTCACAGTTCCTCGCCAGGATGTGCAGGGTATGCCAGAAATCGTCTAGGGACTCACCGGGGAGTTGCCGTCTCGTTGACAGGAGGTGCCTGGCGTACAGTTTATTGACCGGCCGAACGTAATGTCCTTTCAGGAGCTCCATTGCTTCAGCGTAAGTGGGCGCATCCCGGATGAGAGGAAAAATGTCAGGGCTCACCCATTAATAAAGGACCTGGAGCTTCTCTGCGTCCGAGGGTTCTTCAGCTGATGTTCGGAGGTAGCTTTCGAAGCAGGCTAGCCAGTGGTCAAAAGCGGTTGTAGCATTGGCTGCTTGAGGGCTCAGCTGAAGGCGATCAGGCTTGATGCGAAGTTCCATCGTTTTATAATCTTTGCTCAATAAATTGAGGCACTATCAATTACTACAAAGACGAGAGTAGTGAACAATCGAGGCTTTCCTTGAGCAAAAATGTGTGGCCTCCTGTAGCTGCTACCAGAATGGGAGCAGCACCGGCGAGCACACACATTTATACGCCGCCTACTGGGCGGAGCCAGCAGGCAGGGATTTACCCATGAACTTCCAGTACAGGAGTCTTACCGTACTACATCTAATATACATCTAATACAGTTAATGGTGACTACCACAACAGTGCTTTGCTTCCTGAAGTCAATGACCAGCTTTTTAGTTTTGCTGGCATTGAGGGAGAGATTGTTGTCGTTACACTACTCCGCTACATTCTTGATCTCCCTCCTGTATTCTGACTCACCAATGTTTGAGATCGGACCCACTATGGTCATGTCATCAATGTTGAGGGTCAGCTTATAATCACTGCATAGGCATATGGTTTTGTCAAGTTTTAGTACCAGGACTACCGGCAAATCCCAATCAGAAAGCCGTACTGACCAGATAATACTAAGGCCTTCTAGTCAGCTGAGTTCATCCTCGACTTTCACAAGCAACATATAGGGGACCGGGCATGCCCGTAAGTACTTAGGCTAGGCCTCAGGGTCCACATATATTTTGGCCACAGGCCTTCCTGGAAGACTTCTAGGCACTGCCCCAAAACTTTGTGAAGTCCACCAGTGCCCACTTGGAAGATCTGTTGCCAATCCAGTCACGGCCCTATTATTAATGGGAACCTAACGGACTGCTGCCAGTAAGTAACTGGGGTCATCAGCATGCCTGCTATGGCTAGGGGTTCCCCCGTATTAGCCTTGCCTTGGTGTCCCACAAACTCAACCTGACCGAGAGCCAAAGAAGTAATTTCAACGTTAACTTGATTGTCACCTTGCCGGTTACCGCCACCCACATTCACGACTGGAGGCAAAAAGATTCCATATTGGCGAAAGTTTGTCACATTGTCTTATATGGGGGCCTGCAGGGGAAATTGCCCGAAGAACCACGGGCCTCTGAAGCCAAAGCGCAGGAGCTCAGCGTGTCCCACCAGAGGAACCGTCTTCCAGCCACGTCGCACATGGGGATCTGGGGGCATGGTCCCCGACACCAAGATACAAGTGATGGGAGACTCCGACTTGAAGAGGAAGACCCCGGCGTCCAAGGTTTCCAATGACGATATGGCCAGCGATCAATTGCCAATGGTACCCCCAGACGGTCATCGAGGAAACGACAATCCCCGCAAGCTATACAACCCCCGACACAGGGAGGATCCCATAGGACTGGAAAGTGGCTAATGTAACACCGGTGTTTAAGAAGGGAGGGAGGGAGGCAGAAGATGGGAAATTATAGTTAGCCTGACTTCAGTCATTGGTAAGACTTTAGAGTCCATTATTAAATAGGAAATCGCGGAGTACTTGAAAGTGCATGATAAAATAGGACTGAGACAGCACGGCTTCAAGGGGAGGTCATGTCTGACAAATCTGTTAGAGTTCTTTGAGGAAGTAACAAGGAAGTTAGACAAAGGAGAACCAATGGACATGATTTATTTAGATTTCCAGAAGGCATTTGACAAGGTGCCGCATAAGAGCTCTTGGTGTTAAAGGTAAGATCCTGACATGGATAGAGGATTGGCTGACTGGCAGAAGGCAGAGAGTGGGGATAAAGGGGTCTTTTTCAGGATGGCAGCTGGTGACGAGTGATGTGCCTCAGGGGTCGGTGCTGGGGCCACAACTTTTGACAATATACATTAATGATCTGGAAGAAGGAACTGAAGGCACTGTTGCTAAGTTTGCAGATGATACAAAGATATGTAGAGGGACAGGTAGTATTGAGGAAGCAGGCAGGCTGCAGAAGGACTTGGACAGGCTAGGAGAGTGGGCAAAAGAAGTGGCAGATAGAATACAATGTGGAAAAGTGTAAGTTTATGCACTTTGGAAGGAGAAATGGAGGCATGGACTATTTTCTAAATGGAAAAATGCTTAGGAAATCAGAAGCACAAAGGGACTTGAGAGTCCTTGTTCATGATTCTCTTAAGGTTCGCCTGCAGGTTCAATTGGCAGTTCGGAAGGTAAATGCAATGTTAGCATTCATGTCGAGAGGGCTAGAATACAGAACAAGGGATGTTTGTCTGAGGCTATATAAGGCTCTGGTCAGACCCCATTTGGAGTATCGTGAGCAGTTTTGGGCTCCTAAGGAAGGATGTGCTGGACTTGGAAAGGGTCCAGAGGAGGTTCACAAGAATGATCCCTGGAATGAAGAGCTTGTCGTATGAGGAGAGGTTGAGGACTCTGGATCTGTACCCGTTGGAGTTTAGAAGGATGAGGGGGGATCTTATTGAAACTTACAGGATACTGCGAGGCCTGGATAGAGTGGACGTGGAGAGGATGTTTTCACTGGGAGGAAAAAATAGAAGCAGAGGACACAATCTCAGGCTAAAGGGTCGATCCTTTAAAACAGAGATGAGGAGGAATTTCTTCAGCCAGAGGGTGGTGAATCTGTGGAACTCTTTGCCACAGAAGGCTGTGGAGGTCAAATCACTGAGTGTCTTTAAAACAGAGCTAGAAAGGTTCTTGATTAATAAGTGGATCAGTGGTTATGGGGAAAAGGCAGGAGAATGGGGGATGAGAAACCTCGAAGCCATGATTGAATGGCGGAGCAGACTCGATGGGCCGAGTGGCCAAATTCTGCTCCTATGTCTTATGGTCTTATGACCCATCCCCGCAGCCACTGGAGTTGTAGCCATAGGCAAAGAGGAACAGTCGCCCTCCTGCTCCACTTTCTTCAGAGGGACTTCTGGACTTTGAGGGGGGGGATGTAATAACTCCCAGGAGATCCATTTGGGACAACCCAATTAATCTCCCCATGAGCCTCGTGGAGTACCAGCTCCCCCGCTGAAAGTCGGCCCAGGCAGGAGCCGTGCTGCAGAGTAGTCCCGACTTAAGACTGGGACTGGTATTTGTAAATACTGTTGAAAATAAACCATTCTTTTGAATCCTTTCCGGACTCCTTCGTGAATACTAAAACATACCGACAAAGTTACCCCGATTTATCACTTTCTCCCTTATTCTGAATCATCTGATGATACTTCTTCATCATATGCCTGCTTTTCTTCTTGCCCTTCACTGTCAGGCTGTATTGACAGGCCAGGCAGCAGTTATTGTGTAGGGAGGATTAGTGCGAGGGAAGTGGCAGAACTGGAATAATTCATGTTAAATTGTGGGATTTTAGAAGGTGTATAGGGAGGGAACATGACACCATTCTGGCAGGTTTCGGCAACACTACTACCAGCAACCATTCATAGAATCCCTTCAGTGCAGAAGGAGGTCTTCAGCCCATCAAGTCTGCACCAGCCCTTGGAACGTTCACCCTACTTAAACCCACTTCTCCACTCTATCCCCGTAACCCCACCTAATCTTTTTTTTTGACACTAAGGAGAGATTTATCATGGCCAATCCACCTAACCTGCACATCTTTGGAATGTGGGAGGAAACCAGAGCACCCGGACAAAACCCACGCACACACGGGGAGAAAGTGCAAACTCCACACAGTCACCCGAGGCTGGAATTGAACCCGGGACCTTGGAGCTGTGAGGCACAGTGCTAATCACTGTGCCACCGTGCCGCCACACAGTGACTGTCTTCCCAATATTTCAAACCACCATTTCTGCCAAACGGCTCAGGAGATGTGCCTATTCTTCATGGTTCTCTTCTACCTTTTGCTACTTTAACCTGCAAGAGAGATTAAAAAGTGCCAGTGAATTGCAATGTGCGTGAGTGGTGTGCCTACTACTGTTAATCCTACTATAGCTACCCAGACTGACTAACCAGCTACTGCAATCCACATGGTGGGTGTAATATTGAATCAACACTGTGTCTGTACTCACTGACTGTCTCCACTGGAAAGAGGCAGATCATGTGTGTGGTGTCCTTTATATATGGATTGGTGTAATGCCCCCTGTGGTCGTGTCACCTCCTTGTGTATCGTGAATGTCTATTGGTTGTGTCCTATCTACTTGATCTGTTGGTTGAGTGTGTGATGTTTCTAGTGCTCCCTCTAGTGTCTAGCTAGTCTACATGTATTTACATTGATGCACATCACCACAGTTGAATAGCTGGAAATGTGTGGAACCTGCAAGATATGGATGTGAGACTTACAGCAGTGGTACATCTGTGAAGGTGCGATGGAGCAGATGAATGTCAGGCATGTGTCCTGACTGCTGGAGGTCATTAATTAGGGGATGATAGTGGTGCGGTGCAATGAGCGTGAGGTTAGTGGTGTGGTGGGTAGGACCACTCAACTGAACTCATTGAACTGTTTCTGACATTGCAGCCAGATTCTCAGAGCCAGGCAAATTAAATTGGCCTCTTCGGCTACCTGAACCCAAGCTGTTTGCAGGGTATGCCTGGAGAGATCTTTGGCCCTTTGTGGAAATATGATGGCTTTCGTCCTTTTCAGTTCTTGGACTCCAGTGTTGCACTGGAGAAGTTGGAGACCTCTCTCTGGCCTGCTGCCCCGCAGCTCCTCTTTCTTCCCTGTAAAAATCAGATTCCAACACTTGCTGCAGCCTGAATGCACCTTCCCGGCACTCTCCTCCAAGGTAGCAATAGCGTCTATGGAATGTTTAATCTGCTGGTTCAGTTCTGGCATTTGCTCCAAGGCCTGATGACATAATCGTGGCAATTTTTTTTCTTATTGAGGATCGATGGGCATGGCCTAAGTAAATGAGCTCCGAGGCCCAATTGCTACATCCAACAGACCTGCAAAACGGTAGGGAAAATAAAACACACCTGTCTGCTCTCCAACTTCACCCCCACTACCCTGCTCGCGAACAGCTCTGCCCCGCACTTTCACAGCCTACAGGCTGTGGTGATATGCATCACTGTAAATACACAAGGGGTTAATGTAAATACACTAAGACTAAATAAACACTAGAGGGAGCACCAGAGACATCATGACACACAGACATTCAACCAATAGGTCAGTAAGATAGGACACGACCAAAGGGCAGTCAAGACACACCCAGAGGTGACACTACCACAAGGGGGCAACCCATATAAAAGGACAGGGCACACATGCTCTTTCTCTTTCCGTAGGTGACACTCAGAGAGACAGGGGCAGATCAGAGCATCACACCCACCGCATGGATTGGAGCAGACTGGTTAGTTAGATTGAGTTACTATAGTAAGATTAGCAGGAGAGTCGAACTCTGGGAGAATTGTTAACTGTTCAATAAATGTGTTAAAGCTATCTCCAAGTCTGAACCTTCCTTTGTCAGAGTATACATCAAGGAAGCAGCTTATGCTACATGAAGAAGCATAACACAACACAGGCGATCCCCCCATTCCCCTCCACGTGCCCCCACACTCAACCCCCCACGGTCACCGTGGTGTCCCCCCACAACTCTATACCTTCATTCTCACAACTTCACTGCCTCCACAGCTGTCAGCTCTACACCCCTCACACCACCCCCTCCACCCGGTCTCTCAGCTTTATCCCCTCACAGCTCTTCACTTTCACATCTCTAGGTCACACCTCTCACAGCTCTACCACCCCCCTCCCTCATCACTGCTCTCACACCTATAGAGGTGTGTTAGCCCTCATCACTGCTCTCACACCCCTAGGGGCTGGTTTAGCACAGTGGGCTAAACAGCTGGCTTGTGATGGGTTCAATTCCCATACCAGCCTCCCCGAACAGGTGCCGGAATGTGGCGACTAGGGGCTTTTCACAGTAACTTCATTGAAGCCTACTTGTGATAATAAGCAATTATTATTATTATATTTCATAGCTCTATCCCAACCCCCGGTCTCACAGCTCTACACCCCCCTCCAAAGCCCAACCCCATCCCACAGCTCTAACCCTTCACACTACAGCTCTACCTACCCCTCTCGCAGCCCTACCCCACTATAGCTGTATCATCCTCCCCACAGCTCTCTCAGCTTTACTCCAACCCCCACTCTCGCAGCTCTACCTCCCTCCCCTACAACTCACCCATTGTCCAGCTTTCACAGCACTACCACCGTAGTTCTACCCCCCAAAGCTCATCCCCACCCGACACCCCCAGTTCAACCATCGACCAGCTCTCACAATTTGACCAACTCCCCACATTTCACCCCACCTCATTTCTCACAACTCTGGCTCTCCCCCCAGCTCTCACAAATGCCCACTCCCCTAACCCTGTTCTCTCAGTGGTTAGCACTACTGCCTCACAGCACCAGAGTTCCGGGTTCACTTCCGACCTGCCTGTGTGGCGTCTGCACGTTCTCCCCGTGTCTGCGTGGGTTTCCTCCAGTTTCCTCCCATGGTCCAAAGATATGCAGGTTAGCTGGAGTGGCCAAGCTAAATTGCCACTTAATGTCCAAAAAAAACTTTAGGTGATAGGGTGGGGGCGAGCACCTAGGTTCTGTGCTCCATCAGAGGATCGGTGCAGACTCTAGGCCAACTAATCTCCTTCTGCATTGTAGGGATTCTATGATTCACGCAGCTGGCACACCCCACCCACCATCATGTCCATTGCTCTCACTCTGTGATCATGCCAATTTCCCGGCGTCAAAATGGGAACAAAAAGTTTAGGAAGCACCACTTCAAGAGGTGTCGGCTGGATTTAAGCAGTGAAGGTTTAACTTATGCCCGTCTTGCATGAAGCTGGACCCATTGCTGAGCATGCAGCCAATCTGTAGTGTATTTAGTGAGACATGAGTAATAAAATAAACTTCTGCGTATTGCCTGCACGGCCTCAATCAGGCCCTGGCTCATTGACCCTCACGTTTTCCGATGCCCACAAACCAGTCATATCAATTTTGGGCCGAGGTCCTTTAGAATCTGATTGAAATGAGTAAAAAGTCCAAAAGATAATTACAGTTTCAGAAATATAAGTTGGAAATAAGGTTAAAAAGGTTGCGTTTCTTTGCTAACTGGACTTCGCTGTAATCTAATTTAAGGTTTTAAGGATGGAAATTGTCTAAACAGTTCTGAGCAAAACCTGTGGATTATCCACCAGATTAAATAAATAGTATTTGGCATCATCCAGTAAAATTTAGCAGCCTAAAACTGGACCTTTGCATGGGCATTAATACATTTCTGCATTGGAGATTACAGTTTACATCAAAATAGGTCAGCTAAATTGCAATTTGTCTTGGTTTGTACTTTGGCTCACAAAACTGGATCAGACTTTGATTCTGCCTGGAGATGAACAGCCACAGATTCTTAGGTCAAGCTTAATTTTACTGAGCCTCAGAATTGAATGAAATGCCAATACTTACTTTTAGCACTTATACATCAATAATTTAAAAAATATATATTTTGAGTACCCAATTCATTTTTTCCAATTAAGGGGCAATTTAGTGTGGCCAATCCACATTTTAAAGTTATGGGGGCGAAACCCACGCAAACACAGGGAGAATGTGCAAACTCCACACGGACAGTGACCCAGAGCCGGGATCGAACCTGGGACCTCGGCGCCGTGAGGCAGCAGGGCTAACCCACTGCACCACCATGCTGCCCTTTATATATCAACCATAACTACTGGAGAACAATAGCTGCCGATAGGATTTGATCCTGACGAGAAAATGGATTAGAGAACAGGACTGAGCAACTGGTTGTTGAGAAGAATAAAGCATCTACTCGGAGATTCTCAAAGGTAAGTTTTAATGTATTTTTAAATTTTTTTATTTTCTAAACTTACATTTATGTGGAGATGGTAGGGCTGTGGCCACACTCAATGAAAACTCCTCTGAAGACTTAAGCCATGATGTGGAGATGCCGGCGTTGGACTGGGGTCAGCACAGTAAGAGGTCTGGTGTTGTAACCTGGTGTTGTAAGACTTCTTACTGAAGATTTAAGATATTGCAAATAGTGGTAGTTCAACTTTCCTATGTGGGAGACTGTCCTGGTTTTCTCATGGAAAATCTCAGTCTCTGCTGCCCCTCCACTGTCTAACTCCCTAGATCCCGCCAAAAAACCTCCCAACCAAACACCCTCGAGAAATTATAAACCTCTTTGAGGTTTCTGGTAACAAAACAGCTAAATGAATGAAGTTGATCAAAAGCATTTTATCATGAATAGTTTGAGACTAGCACCATTGGCGGGATTCTCTGATCCTGAGGCCAAGTGTTGACGCCGTCGTAAACGTCGTCGCGTTTCACGACGGCTTCAACAGGCCCCCAGGAGCAGCGATTCTGACCCGTACAGGAGGCCAGCACGGCACTGGAGCGACCCACGCCGCTCCAGGTGCCGATACCAGCCTCAAATCGGCGCCGCAGGTCAGCGCATGTGCGCTGCGACCGGTATGAATGCACGCATATGCACTGCGACTGGCGCGATTGCGCGCATCCGCAGTGGCTTCCGTCTCCACGCCGGCCCCGATGCAACATGGTGTAGGGCTACAGGGACGGGCGCGGAGCAAAAGAGGCCTCCAGCCCGAGAGGCCGGCCCGCCGATCGGTAGGCCCCGATCGCGGGCCAGGCCACAGCGCCCCCGGGGTCGGACCCCCCTCCCCCCCCCACGCCCCCCAACCAGGCCGTCCCTGAAAGGATGCACGCCGAAGTCCCGCCGGGTAAGACCACACGTGGACGGCGCCGGTGGGACTTGGATTTTTTTTGCGGCTACTCAGTCCATCCTGAGCGGAGAATCGCCAGGGGGGGCCAGGTAGAGCGGTCCCCGACCGGCGTCGCGCCGACGCCAATGGCGCCGATTCTCCACTCACCTGAGAATAGGCAGACCAGTGTTGGGGCGGCAGCGCGCGATTCGCGCCCTGCCCGGCAATTCTCTGGCCCGGCGTGGGCTGAGAGAATCCCACCCCATATTTATGCAAACAAGCATTGGCAAATTTTATTTCAGCCACAAAATCTCATACAAATTAACATGTTTTTTAATTCATTTTACAGAATGTGGAGGTCACGGTTAGGCCAGCATTTATTGCTCATCCCTAGTTGTCCTTCAGAAGGTGGTGGTGAGTTGCCTTCTTGAACCACTGCAGTCCTTGAGGTGTAGGTACACCCACTGTGCTAATAGGGAGGGAGTTTCAGGATGTTGCCCCAGCGTCAGTGAAGGAACGGCGATATATTTCCAAGTCAGGGTGGTGAGTGACTTCAAGGGGAACCTCCACGTGGATGGGTTCCCAGGTATTAGATGTTCTTGTCCTTCTAGATGGTACTGTTTGTGGGATTGGTAGGTGTTATCCAAGGAATCTTGGTGAGTTACTGCACTGGATCTAATAGACGGTAAACACAGCTGCCACTGTTCGTCGGTGGTGGAGTGTTTGAATGTTTGTGGATGGGGAAACATTCAAGCGGGCTGCTTTGTCCTGGATGGTGTTGAGCTTCTTGAGTGTCGTTGGAGCTGCACTCATCCAGGCAAGTGGAGAGTATTCCATTGCACAGTATTAATGTGGCTAGTCCAGTTCAGTTTCTGATCAATGGTAACCCCCAGGATGTTGATTGTGGAGGAATCAGCGACGGTAATGCCATTGAATTTCATGGGGCAGTGGTTAGATCCTCTCTTATAGGAGATGGTCATTGTCTGGCACTTGTGTGGCATGAATGTAACTTGCTACTTGTCAGTCCAAACCTGGACATTGTCCAGGTCTTGCTGCATATGGACATGGACTACTTCATTATCTCACGAGGCGTGAATGGTGCTGAGCATTGTGCAGTCATCCACAAACATCCCACTTCTGACCTTATGATAGAAGGGAGGTCATTGATGAAGCAGCTGATGATGGTTTGGC